>NC_134246.1:10000-635000 GCF_965152275.1 Natator depressus | reverse complement strand
AGGTGGTGGCCCCAGATCGGGTGGTGCCCAACACCTACCTGACCCTGACGGGGGTGGGCGGGACCCCATTTAAGGTGCCCGTGGCAAGGGTACACCTGAAATGGGGGACCAAGGAGGGCCCCAAGGATGTGGGGGTACACCACCATTTGCCCACTGAAGTTTTGATGGGGGGAGACCTAGAGGACTGGCCAAGCGACCCCCAGACCGCCCTGGTTGTGACCCGTAGCCAGAGCCGGCGAGGGGCACTGCGACCTGACCCTGGGGAGGGTACCACACTGGAGGCGCGAGACCCTACTCGGGTGGGGAGGGAGCGCCGAGGGGCACGGCTCAGAGAGGCTGCGGCCTCAGACCTGGCCACGGAGGGGGAACCGGGCCCCATCCCTTCCCCAGCCGCTGAGTTCCAGGCCGAGTTGAGGAAAGATCCCTCCTTGCAGAAGCTCAGGGACCTGGCCGACCTCAGTGAGGGACGGACCATGAGGAGAGGCTGCCAGGAGAGGTTCCTGTGGGAGAAGGGGTTCCTGTACCGAGAATGGGCTCCCCCAGGGGAAGGGGAGTCCTGTGGGATCAGGAGGCAGCTGGTGGTCCCCCAGAAGTACCGCCGCAAGCTCCTGTCCCTGGCCCATGACATCCCCCTCGCAGGGCACCAGGGAATCCGGCGCACCCGGCAGAGGTTGCTACAGAACTTTTACTGGCCCGGGGTCTTTACCACCGTCCGGCAGTATTGCCGATCCTGTGACCCCTGTCAGAGGGTGGGGAAGGCCCGGGACAAGGGGAAAGCGGCGTTGAGACCTTTGCCCATCATAGAGGAGCCTTTCCAGAAGGTGGCCATGGACATCGTGGGGCCTCTCAGCAAGACGACCCGGTCGGGGAAGAAATACATTCTGGTGGTGGTAGATTTCGCCACCCGCTACCCCGAGGCAGTGCCCTTAGCTTCCATTGAAGCAGACACCGTGGCAGATGCGCTCCTGACCATTTTCAGCCGAGTGGGGTTCCCCAGGGAAGTCTTGACAGACCAAGGCTCCAACTTCATGTCGGCCCTGCTCCGGTGCTTGTGGGAGAAATGTGGGGTCCGGCATGACTGGGCCTCAGCGTATCACCCCCAGTCCAATGGGCTGGTGGAGAGGTTTAACGGGACGCTAAAGATGATGCTGAAAACCTTTATGAACCAGCACCCGCAGGATTGGGACAAGTACTTACCTCACCTGCTGTTCGCGTACAGGGAGGTGCCCCAGGAGTCTACCGGATTTTCGCCTTTCGAACTGTTATATGGAAGGAGGGTGAGGGGCCCCCTGGACCTGATGAGAGACGAGTGGGAGGGGAAGGCCACTCCCGATGGAGAGTCAGTGGTGGAGTATGTCCTGACCTTCCGAGAGAGACTGGCTGAACTCATGGGCCTGGCCAGGGAGAATCTGGCCAGAGCCCAGAGGAAGCAGAAGGTCTGGTATGACCGCACGGCGCGGGCCCGTGCCTACGCCACCGGGGATCAGGTGATGGTTCTCATCCCCGTGAGAAAGAACAAACTACAGGCCGCCTGGGAGGGCCCGTTCAAGGTCGTCAAGCAGCTCAATGAGGTAAACTATGTGGTAGAGCTGTCGAACCGGGCCCACCACCGCCGGGTGTACCATGTGAATATGATGAAGCCATATTATGCCAGGGGGAATGTGGTGTTAGCTGTGTGTGGTCAGTGGGAGGAGCAGGGAGATGACCCTTTAGTAGATCTATTCCCTGGGACCAGAGCTGGTTCCCCCCTGGAAACAATCCCCCTCTCGGATCAGCTCACCCCTGTCCAGCAAGCTGAGGTCAGGGGGGTGCTGCATCCGTACCGACAGCTGTTTTCCAACCAGCCTGGACGCACTAATCTGACTGTCCACCGGCTGCAGACAGGGTCGCACCCGCCGATAAGATGCTCCCCCTTCCGAGTCACAGGGAAAACTGCTCAGGACCTGGAAAGAGAGGTCCGGGACATGCTGGCTTTGGGGGTGATCCAGCCATCGGCCAGCCCTTGGGCCTCGCCGGTGGTGCTGGTCCCCAAAAAGGATGGGTCAGTCCGGTTCTGTGTGGACTATCGGAAGCTCAATGCCATCACTGTATCGGATGCCTACCCCATGCCCAGGCCGGACGAGCTCCTAGACAAGCTGGGAGGAGCTCGGTACCTTACCACCATGGACCTTACAAAGGGCTACTGGCAGGTGCCGCTGGATGCAGATGCCCGGCTGAAATCGGCCTTTATCACCCCTCTGGGGCTCTATGAGTTTCTGACCCTGCCTTTCGGCCTCAAGGGAGCGCCGGCCACCTTCCAGCGCCTGGTGGACCAGCTCCTGAGGGGGATGGAGAGTTTTGCCGTGGCGTATATTGACGACATCTGTGTCTTTAGCCAGACCTGGGAGGACCACGTGTCCCAGGTTAGACAAGTGCTGGACCGACTCCAGGGGGCTGGGCTGACTGTCAAAGCGGAGAAGTGCAAGGTGGGGATGGCTGAAGTATCTTACCTGGGCCATCGGGTGGGGAGCGGCCGCCTAAAGCCAGAACCGGCCAAGGTGGAGGTGATCAGAGACTGGCCCGCTCCCCACACCAAAAAGCAGGTCCAAGCCTTTATTGGGATGGCAGGATACTACCGAAGATTTGTGCCCCACTTTAGCGCCATAGCCACCCCCATCACTGAGCTATGCAAGAAGGGGAAGCCAGACAAGGTGGTCTGGACCGAGCAGTGCCAGGAGGCTTTCCGGGCGCTGAAGGAGGCTCTGGTCAGTGGCCCAGTTCTAGCAAACCCAGACTTTGACAAGCCCTTTGTGGTGTTCACCGACGCCTCCGACACGGGACTGGGGGCGGTGTTAATGCAGGAGGATGAAAAGGGGGAGAGACACCCCATCGTGTACCTGAGCAAGAAGTTGCTACCCCGGGAGCAACACTACGCGGCCATCGAGAAGGAGTGCCTGGCCATGGTGTGGGCCCTCAAGAAACTAGAGCCCTATCTCTTCGGGCGACACTTCACCGTGTACACCGACCACTCTCCCCTGACCTGGCTGCACCAGATGAAAGGAGCCAACGCCAAGCTCCTGAGGTGGAGCCTGCTCCTGCAGGATTACGACATGGATGTGGTCCATGTGAAGGGAAGTGCCAACCTGATAGCGGATGCGCTGTCCCGGAGAGGGGGCCCCGAACTTCCCCAGGTCACTGGTCACAGTGACCCCGCTCAGTTCAGTCTCGAAGGGGGGAGAGATGTGACGATGTGACGCAGCAGGGAGGGGGGAGTGTTGACCTGGGAATGTGCCCTGGGGACGGGAGACCTGAGAGCCTGTCACCTGAGCCAGGAGGGGGAGGGGGAGGTGACACCTCTGCCCGGGAATGTGGACGGAGGCTGCAGGAGGGAGCCTGCTGGGGGGGTTTAGTTTCAGTTTGGGGCTGGGTGGAGGAACACAGGGAACCCCAGGGCTGGGGTCTAAGCTCCCTGCTCCCCCAGAAGGACTTCACTGAGGGGTCCTGGGTGTACCCACAAGCTCTGTTTTGGACTGTGTTCCTGTTGTCCAATAAACCTTCTGTTTTACTGGCTGGCTGAGAGTCTCAGGGAATCCCAGGAAGAGGGGTGCAGGGCCTGGACTCCCCCACACTCCGTGACACCATCCATCTCCACCCTCTGACAAACAGAGGCTAGGGACACCATTCCTTACCCATCCATTAATGGCTATTAGCCAGGACTTAACCTCCATGAATTTATCCAGTTTTCTTTTAAATCCTGTTATAGTCCTAGCCTTCACAACCTCCTCAGGCAAGGAGTTCCACAGGTTGACTGTGCGCTGAGTGAAGAACTTCCTTTTATTTGTTTTAAACCTGCTACCCATTAATTTCATTTTGTGGCCCCCAGTTCTTACATTATGGGAAAAGGTAAATAACTTTTTCTTCTTCACTTTCTCCACACCACTCATGAGTTTATAGACCTCTATCATATCCCCCGAGTCTCCTCTTTTCCAAGCTGAAAAGTCCTAGCCTCTTTAATCTCTCCTCATATGGGACCCGTTCCAAACCCCTAATCATTTTAGTTGCCCTTTTCTGAACCTTTTCTAATGCCAGTATATCTTTTTTGAGATGAGGGGACCATATCTGTACGCAGTGTTCAAGATGTGGGTGCACCATGGATTTACATAAGGGCAATGAGATATTCTCCATCTTATTCTCTATCCCTTTTTTAATGATTCCTAACAATCCGTTTGCTTTTTTGACTCCTGCTGCACACTGCGTGAAGGTCTTCGGAGAACTATCCACGATGACGCCAAGATCTTTCTCCTGATTAGTTGTAGCTAAATTAGCCCCCATCATATCGTATGTACAGTTGGGGTTATTTTTTCCAATGTGCATTACTTTACATTTATCCACATTAAATTTCATTTGCCATTTTGTTGCCCAATCACTTAGTTTTGTGAGATCTTTTTTAAATTCTTCACAGTCTGCTTTGGTCTTAACTATCTTGAGCAGTTTAGTATCATCTGCAAACTTTGCCACCTCACTGTTTACCCCTATCTCCGGATCATTTATGAATAGGTTGAATAGGATTGGTCCTAGGACTGACCCTTGGGGAACACCACTAGTTACCCCTCTCCACTCCAAAATTTACCATTTATTCCTACCCTTTGTTCCCTGTCTTTTAACCAGTTCTCAATCCATGAAAGGATCTCCCCTCTTATCCCATGGCAACTTAATTTACGTAAGAGCCTTTGGTGAAGGACCTTGTCAAAGGCTTTCTGGAAATCTAAGTACACTATGCCCACTGGATCCCCCTTGTCCACATGCTTGTTTACCCCCTGAAAGAACTCTAACAGATTAGTAAGACATGATCTCCCTTTACAGAAACCGTGTTGACTTTTGCACAACATTTTGCTGGGAGCTTGGCTTGCCTGTCTGTGTCTGTCTGACTGGCCTGTCGGTCTGTGAATTCCAACTGCAGCCACCACCACAGCCCCCCGGCAGCAGACCAAGAACGAGCAGAAGCATTGTTCAACGAGGACTGTTCTCTAGGCTGCTCTCCAGGATCTACCGCGTAGAGCCCTTTGGCATATTGGGGGTTAAACCCCCCAGGTGCAGAGAGGACACAAGAATGGCGGTGACGAGAAGACTAATGACAGTGACGCACTCCTTGCGCAGTAACATTGCGGCATAGCCTGTGCAGCAGACGAGGCGCTCGGCAGATGCGGGTCCACCCCGTGGCCACTTTCCATTGCCACTCTGCTGCAGGACTGACTCCCTTTGCCACCAGGCTCGCAGCACGGCAGCGTGTGCAGGTGATGTCCTCGTGGAGCAGCGTCTGGAAGTGGGAAGAGGCTGACTTCCCAGCACTGCACAGCCCAGCCCAGAGCCTGTTTTCCCAGGCAGGAGGCCCATACCAGCCGGTAACAGGAAGCTGTGACTTCCAGTCCTGATGGCACTGCTATTAATGAGTATTCAGCAAGGCGCAGGATGGAGTTTAGTGGCAGTGCCCAGGAGCAAGGTTTCCAGGCCAAGTTAAAATTAATGATTTTGTTTCTCTCTGTGAATTCTGTGGGTATGGCGGCTCCTGGAGTGGTACCAGCTGTCTGGGACCTTCCCTGGAACTCAGCTTCAGAGGTTTCTGCTTCGGAATCCTAGCTCTGTATGGTGCAGACAAATGGACACGGATGCCTTCTACTGTTCGGAGTCAGTCAAGCGTGCATACAAAGAATGGCAGATAGGCCTCCTTGTTAGCCAGTCCCTGGTGGTCCCAAGGTCTGAAATGTGGAAGTTGCACTGAGGAAAAGTCATAAATAAAATCCATTTGGAATGTTATGTCTAAATGTTCTCTGCCTAGACCATCTCACCAGCCCAAGGCTGCAGCCTGCACTCTCAGCGCTAGCAGCCTAGATGCTAAACTGAACATATGCAAGGCAATAAGCTAAGAGCCTGGATGTGCATGAAACAGCTATTCAGCAGCTGAAGGACGCATGGGGCCTGGACAGTAACTGAAGTGGTTATGGCTGAAAAACTGTAGGGAGCCCAGATATTAGCGGGGGACAGTACAGGTAACGCCGGGAGACTCAGACTGCGGCGCACAAGCCGCACGCGGCTCTTTGATGCGCCTCCTGCAGCTCGTTGCAGCACGCGCTGTTAAAGCGCTGTGTGAGTTAGTTATTAACCAGTCAGGAAGCTTTTACTGGGTTAACCGCCAATTACAGTTCAGCTAAGTTCTCTCTAAGCTGTGTGGCAGATTATTAAACACTGCGCAGGCGCTCGGGGCTGCGGCGGGGAGAAATGCCCCTCCCCCAGCCCCCCTCCCTCAGCCGCGGCAGGTCCGGGGCAGGGCGGGGCTGGGCTGGGTCAGGGCTGGGGGACAGGTGTCCCTCCCCCGACTGGCCCCGGGACAGGTGCCCCGACCCAGCCCGGCCCCAGACCTGCCGCGGTCAGGGGACTGGAGCCCCGGACCTGCTGTGGGAAGAGAGAGCTGAGGGGAGTCCTCTCTTCCCGCTGCAGCCCCAGGGCAGCCTGTACCCCAAACCCCTCATCCCTGGCCCCACGCCAGAGCCCGCACCCGCAGCTGGAGCCCTCACCCCCACTCCAACCCGCTGCAGCCCCAGGGCAGCCTGTACCCCAAACCCCTCATCCCTGGCCCCACGCCAGAGCCCGCACCCGCAGCTGGAGCCCTCACCCCCACTCCAACCCCTCTGCCCCAGCCCCGAACCCCCTCCCACACTCCAAACCCCTCAGCCCCACCCCCACCACATGAATTTTGTTATGTGCACCAATATGGAGGTGATCACATCACAAAATTAATTCCACACATGGGTGGGAAAAATTAGAGGGAACACTGCTGGTCAATCATTCTGCTGTGGGAATTTTATATATAAATAGTAAATGAAACAAGGAATTCACATGCCTGTGGCTCTGTTGATCCACCGAGGTCTGAGTGTCACTGAGTTAAAGGACTCTTAGGCCTGGAAGCAGCTCCGCTGGAGGCTACAGGGAGAAAGGGGGTGTGGTTTTTCTGAGCAGCTGATTACCAGACCTATCATTTCCTTCCCCATTTGTAAGGCCCGGCTCACACTCTGGTTACCAGAGATGTATTTTTCTCCTGGGGTGTATAGACATCACACTCTTTTTTTCATTTTCCCTTAATGATCCCGGCAGATCGCATCCATCTTTTGTAAATAACTCTCCAGAGGAAGTTTGGACATCTTGCCTTCTGGAATTCAACATGGCACCAACATTATGCACAACGTGTGATCGTTACAGGTAATTCTGCGGCAGCATCTCTGTGCGGATGGCTGGGGCAGGGAGCTGGGTGGTGCTGCTGCAGTGCCCTGACTTTACTGGACATCTGGAACACAAAGACAATGAACGTCGCAGGGCTGGTGTCACGATGAGTTAGCTGCAAACGCTACAGTTCTCCAGACCTGCAAACCTCCTCTGTGCTTCACCTACACGGAGCAGGCAGGGCTCGATTCACTGCCCAGAGGGTCACCGTGTCTCCTTAGCCCCTGCCTTGGTTGTGGTCAGTGACTGAGCGTTGGAGAAATCTGTACTTAGCTGTCCGGAGCCCACCGCATTAAACAAAGGGAAAAGGGGCAGAGCCCCAACTGGGGCAAGTCGGCTGCAGCTTCCCGGCAGCCAGTGGGGCCGGATCCCCAGCTGGTGTCAATCAGCTGTAGATCTACTGCAGCAGCACGTCTACCAGTCTTTGTCAAAACAGGTTTCAGATAAAGTCGGGATCAGTGGAGCTGCGAGGAGTCACCCCAGCCAAGAAGCGGGGCTGTCCCAGGCTTCCTTCAAGACAGGTCCATAAACGAGTGTGTCAGAGTTACCGGAATGGTGACAACAGCAGCTGGATTTTCAAACAGCCTTCAGATTATGAGCATGCAGAGGTACTTGCATCTTCAGAGAGACCCACACGCACACACACCACAATTCCCCGCTCTACACACACACACCACAATTCTCCGCTCTACACACACCATGCCCTACTCTGTGCACACACACAATTCCCTGCTCTACACACACACACGATGCCCCACTCTGCAGGCACTCACGGGATTTGCAGAAACTCACATTTTTGGCTATTTTAGGGGGCAGCATGGGCCCAGTCTGACACTGGCCCTGGGTGTTGTCTGTGCACTAGAGACTGACTGGCCCTTCGTGGGGGTGCTGCCCTCTGACATCTATAAAACACTGCAGAGTTTGAGGAGAACTCACACTCCCCGTTTTTAGCAAAGCCAGCTGCCTCGCTAGCCCCGGAGGAGGGGCAGGTTTGGGCCCTCGTGAACTGTCTGACTATGAAAACAGTCAAATGAGAAGGAAATGAGGCTTCTCTTGAACCTGAGCAACTGAAGCTGCAAGGACCCTCCCCCGCCGGGAGCCTCACTGCTGTTGAATTGTCCAAGCAAGAAGAAATAATAAAAAAGGGAAGAGGAAATCAATGTAGAAAACACTCTTCCAAGCCTGGCCTGTACTGTGGGAGGAGGGCTGGCGTGAGAGTCCAGGGTGCACCTCAGGTGTGGTGTTGGAATCACAGCTCCTCCTTTTGCTAGCAGAGGGTCTGGTTTCTTGTTGGGAACTTGATGTTCTGCTTATTCATCCACAGTGTCAAAAAGCAAAATCTGTGTCTTGGCCTGGGCCTATTTCTGTGCTGGCAGCTTCAGCTGGCTTCTGGGAGTCCTGCATCCAGGATGGGAAGCCTCTTACAGCTAAGCGCATGGTTAAACACAGGAGACAGGATGGCATGTAGGAAACATCCATAGCTCTGTGCAAGACACAGGAATTGGCCACCAAGTCCGTAACTGTGTACACGTGCAGCTGGGAGCCTAATGTGCTCCAACATTTGCTGCGATTGTGCCATTACCAGCGCTGCATGGAGACATGCCCAGTACAGCCTGATTGCTGCACACGCAATCACCATAGCAGCAAGTGCAAATTTGGGATGCATCCACTGGGGCCATCGCGACCTCCTAAGGTGACCAAAGTGCATGTACCTGTTCCTGGAACATCCTGGAATCCCTCCTCTGGTTATGTGTCGTACTATCTGCTGTCATTAAAGGTCCTTCAGGAAGTGGATGATCTTGGGAACAAGATGGTGGGGGATGACTGGAGGATAAAAGGGTCACATGAACGGGGTCCTACCAGATCCAATGAGAGATTGTTTCAGAGCAAGGACTCAGGGGATTGAGTCTGCCAGGCACCTGGTATGTTTGAGGCCAAACTGAATTCCTGAGAATGAACCTTGCAGATTGCACCTGGCTCCTGCCAGGCAAGGGGTAACTCCAGAAAAAATCAGGCCAGAATGGAAGGACTCAAACTACAAACCGTTCGGGTGTTACATCCTGATGGCCCCCTCCCTTAAAGGGTTTCCTGGGGAAGGCAGATTAGCGTTTTATATTGCTAACACTGTTGCAAGCATTTCAGGGTATTTTGGAAAGTGTTAAAGGTGTAAGTGAGTGTGGAATAAAGAATTTCTTTGCAGGTGGCGAGAGGCCAAGGGGGGAAGATGGAAAAAAGCAAAGAACGTGTTAACTTTATGCTTCTGGTAGGCCTGAAGATAAAAAGCTAACTTTAGGCTTAAGGTCATGGCACACATCTAACTCTCGGCTGCCTGCCAAGAAAGAGGGGGGCCCCAGAATCCACCAATTAGCCGTAAGAAAGGAAAATTTAACTAAACAAATCTGCAGAGCCAGCCCATAACAAGCGAGGCAAGCGAGGCCAGCAAAAAAACCCCCAAGGTCTAAGACTGCAAAGGTTGAAAACACCGATGAGATGGCAAGAGGGGGAGCCGAGCCTTGCATCCCTGGAGCCGGGGTGTTTTGAGAAAACTGAAGACACCATGGAAAGCTGGTTTGGACTGGCACAGAGGCACCAGGAGCAGAGGTCCCTGAATGAAGCACCCCCAAGGAGCCCAGGACTTAAAATCCTCCTGAGAACTGAAGCAACTTTGAGATCACAGCGGATCCTTGGATGACCTGGGCCCAGGACAGAACTCCTGTCCACCCTTCCCCCTCTTCTGCTTACGTTACACCCAGGCCTGGCCAGCCTCGGATAAAGCGTGTGTGAGTATGAAAGTGGGTTAGGGCTTGAGGCACTAACGCTTTCTTCCTTCCTTTGAGTGATGTGGGGAGCACCCATCACTCTCCGCTGTTATTTTATTATTTATCAATAAAGTTTTAAAACTCAGTTACGTGGTGTGTTCCGTCATCTCCTCCCTAAAGATCCTGCAGCCTCAGCCTGATCACCTGACACCTCATGCAGACTGGTAACAAAAGTCTGTCACACCGGACTATGTTCAGGAGAAATGAGTCTCTCTCCAGTGCCCTGTGCCTGGGCTGTGGTGGGGCTCTGCTCTGGGCTGGAGTCTGGCCAGACCTACCTGCACTGGAGGGGAAGATACATCTCTCTTGTAGCATCAGAGCAAGCTGTAACCTCCCTGCGGGTCTGGGTATGCTGGCACTGGAGGAATTGGCCAGTCAGGGATGCTGGCCTGTGCTTCACTTCAGGGGGTCTCAGAAAAAGTACCAAGTTCTCACTGGACTCATGTATCAGTCACTATGGAAGCCAGAGCATATTTCTCTCCTTGCAGCCCCTGACTGAGATCAGGGCCCCCTCATGCTGGGCACTGCACAGACCCTGACTGAGATCAGGGCCCATCATGCTGGGCACTGCAGACACACATGAGAGTGCTTGACACAGAGATTACTACCAAAACAGACAAAGGCAGGAGATTTACACCCCATAGTACAGACAGGGGCTATGGTCCAGTGAGAATCAATGACTGGCAAAGTCACACAGCAATTCATTGGCCAGGAACTGAACCCCACTCTCCCAAGTCTCAGCCCAGTGCCTTAACCACCAGGGCGTCCTGCATGATCTTCCCTCTTTGGATTCCAGTTTCATTAACGGGTATGACACTTGTTTGTGCTTGTATTTCCTACTTGTTCCATCTTTGGTTCGGATCAGCTTGAAATGCTTAGCTGCAGCTGTACACAGACAGGGGCTTTTCCCCTACGGTGTCTTTAAAGGGGAGTCATTTTATGGGGAGATTTAATTTCTACCCACATTATCTGGTGACCTATATAGATGCCACCACAGAATTTAATACATTATTCTCTTCTCTCTCTGTGCTGTCCAGCTGCTGTGTGTTGATTCAGACTTTTTATGAAAATCTGACTCTTGCACCCCCTCACTGCAGGCAGGTGCTCCCTTTCAAGTAGTTTCCTGGACGTAGTGAGAAAAGGTCATGCTCACCTGCCACCAACTTGCTCCTCACTCCCTAATCTGTGGTGCTAATAAAAGCACTGCTGTTGGATTTATCCCGAACCAAAATGAAAAATCATCTATTTGCACCATTTTAGTGTAAAAGCACCTGGACAGTTTTGCCCCAGCTAATAAATGAATACAGCAGCACTTCTATGACACCCTGGGTGTGTGTGTGTGTGTGATGGAGTGTACAAACCCCACACTGGAGAACAAGGGGTTAGGAAACAGCTCTGGGCCCAGGTGGCCCCACACCTGCAAAGCCTGCACAAGATGGAAGTAGGGCTTAAAGGGCCCTGGAAGGGAGCGGTTTGTTGCTCTGACCTGGGCGGGGGTGGGGCAGAGGGCTGCCCATGAGCTCATTGCCTGAGATCGGACCACAAAGGCCTCAGAAAACCTACAAGGAGAGGCAGGCAACTGTGCAGATCAGAACCTTGATTTAAGATTCTTTGATTTACTCTGTGGGGAAAAAGGAGACTTGCGTAGGAAGTGGTCCCGGGGAGCAGCTGCTTAGCACCCCATGGTGCAGAGCGTATCTGCTCACCATTGGGCCTTGGACGACAGCCCGGTGGAGAGGGTGGGGGCCTGGGCTCCCCTCCAAGAAGATGTGATAACAACAGGAGGGCTTCACCTTCGTGGAGAACCCAGAGGGGGAAGACCCTGATTGGTCAAGGGCCCAGGCCCCAAAGTCCCCCTGCGAAAGGGAAGGACTAGAAAGCCGGGGCGGGGGAGCGCTGAAGAACAATACTATACTGTATTTCAGGGGTGGGCAAACTATGGCCTGTGGGCCACATCCAGCTCATCAGACCATTTAATGCGGCCCTCAGCTCCCGCCATAGAGTGGGGTCGGGGGTTTGCCCCGCTCCAGCTGGCTCCCAGGAAGCAGTCAGCATGACCCCCTCCCGGCTCCTCTCTAGTACACAGACCTGTGGCCAGGCGGCTCTGTGCGCTGCCCTGATCGCAGGTGCTGCGCCCACAGTCTCCATTGGCCACAGTTCCCGGACAAGGGGAGCTGCAGGGGGGGCGCCTGCGGACGGGGCAGTGTGCAGAGCCGCCTGGTTGCGCCTTGGAGCCGGAGGGGGGACATGCTTCCAGTAGCTGCTTGCGGTAAGCACCGCCTGAAGCCTGCACCCCTGAGGCCCCCCCATGCCACAGCCCTGATTCCCCTCCCGCCCTCCAAACCCCTTGGTCCCAGCCCAGAGCACCCTCCTGCACCCCAAACCCCTCATCCCCAGCCCCACCCCAGAGCCTGCATCCCCAGCCAGAGCCCTCACCCCCTTCCCCGTGTCTCAACAGCCTGTCCCATCCTTGATTCCCCTCCCACCCTCCCAACCCCTTGGTCCCAGCCCGGAGCACCCTCCTGCATCCCAAACCCTGCATCCCCAGTCCCACCCCAGACATTTTTAGGTTCTGATCTTACAGAGATCCTCTGCTTGGACCCGTCTGTCTCTGTCAAATCTCACTGGGACTCTGCACAGGTGGATCCCTTCGCAAGGTCAGCGGCCAAGGGTGGAATTTTCACACATTCAGCATTTTAGGGATGTCCCTCCTGCGCCAGTGCAGGGCACACTGTGTTGTCGTCATTTGTTCAAATTAAGACAGAAAACTCAGCCGTTTTCTGAGGAACATTTTTATAAAAAACAATGTTTTTCATGCCAAGTGCCAGCGTGAGGGGGCAGGAACCTGTGGCGGTAGACACAGTGAGGTGCTTCGTTTACACACACTCTCATTGCTCAGGCACAGCGGAAGGATTTTGCTCAAACCTTCCAAACTCACCTCTGGATGGGGCCTGAGAAGCTCATCCACTAAGCTCTGATGGTGAAAATGATACGTCTCCATGGCTGGACAGATCCATCCTGCTCCAATACCTCGGGTGTGACGTAGTAATAGTACCTAGAACTTCTGTAAAAAGAACAGGAGGACTTGTGGCACCTTAGAGACTAACCAATTTATTTGAGCATGAGCTTTCGTGAGCTACAGCTCACGACTGAAGGCATCCGATGAAGTGAGCTGTAGCTCACGAAAGCTTATGTTCAAATAAATTGGTTAGTCTCTAAGGTGCCACAAGTCCTCCTTTTCTGTTTGCGAATACAGACTAACACGGCTGCTACTCTGAAACCTAGAACTTCTGTGGCACTTTTCACCCCCCAAGTGGCTCATGCACATGGCCAGGCTAGCAAAGGAGGCCTAGGGCAGTCCACAGAACAGAGGGGAAACGGTCCACACGCTCCATTGCAGGCATAACTGGCAACTTCAAAATGCGGGTACCCTTGGGTGCACTCACAAAACGAACTGCAGGGGGAAATCAATTTGCACTCAATTGCTGGCTTGCACCCACAGCCAAGTCAGAAGTACAAATATGCACATTTGTCTCTGAGGCTCAAAAAGTGAAGGAATAAATTACTCCAAGGACAAGCAGGCGGCCTGGTGGAAATGCACTTCATGAAGCAACAGACCATCCATTGTCTCCCGGTGTTACAGTGGCTCCCGTGGAGCAACATGCCTGGCAGACGTGTGCTATCGACTACTCACAACGGACGCTGACTACCCGCTGTCACTCCAGCGCAACAGGGCTTCTTCCTCCCAAAGAGGTGGAGTGAGACAGGCGCATTTTGTTGTCATCACTCGACCTTTTTCTGGGAGAAGTTTTTTCTGAGGACCATTTTAATAAAAAGCTGGAAATATCCAGTCAAGCAATGGCCTGTCGCTGGAAATCTGTACAGAGAGCAAACTGATTCTGCAGACTGCTCTCTGCTGGAGCATGGCCTGGGCTTGGTGTGTCCATAGCTTGCATGACAGGATTCTTCTCCTGTTTGCTGGGTGCCCTGCCCCCCTTGGTGAGCTGTCGTTTACTAAGACCACATTAAAAATACCATGCAAGAAAAGGAAACGAAACAAGATAAACTAAATCAGACTCGGGCTAGACGACAAGGAAATAATTTATTTCCAGGTCCTAAAAAGACCTTGACAAAATAACAAGGATGAGAAAATCAACCTCCTGATTTTGTTTGGATAGAGGGAAAAAAGCAATGTGACGCCATCAAACATCCAAACAGTCTGCCAGCTCCTTCCTGTAGGGGATGCTCATGGGCACAGTGTGGTGTGGGAGTGAAGCCAGCAGTGTTGCCTAGGCACCTCTGCAGCCTGATCCCAGACAGAAGCTGAGCTGCGCTGTTCCAAACCATTGCATTTACAGATGGAATTAAAAATAAAAATGCAGAAGAGGTTGTGTGTGTTGGGGAGGGGTTGGCTGGTCCAGGATGCACAATTGGAAGCCAGTTTGGTAATTCAGAGTACATACCCTGTTAGACTGCATCCTCTGCTAGACAATCCCTGGCAATTGCATGAGGCCCTTCCTAGAGCAAAGGCCAGTTCAGCAGGGGATTGGGCAGAATGGTTCATTGTCTCAAAGGGAAAACACAAAAAAGTTCCTGAGGAAAGAGAGGCCTTTCTCCATTCTCTTACTCCTGGATTGGTGGCATTGTCTGGGAGTGACTGAGCATGCTCAAAGGCAGTGCTTTGGGGGCAGGAGGAACAGCTACCGAGTAAAGCCTTTCTGATTGCCTGGTAAACGAAACAGGCCATTTATCTGGCTGCTTCTCTAACATCAGTAGGGGAAAATCATAGTAAAGGTCTAACAAGACAACATGTGACATCCAGGACATGAGAGACTTGCACAGATACCAAGATAGGGGCTGCTCCCCCAGCGTTTGCAGCCATACTGAGACCCAGAGAGACGAGCAACTCTGCTTGTTCAAAGTTTAAATGCTGAATTCTGGCTGGCTTGGGAGAGTCTCCCAAAAACACCTGAGCTGGGGAGACAGATGCTCAAGAGCATGTGAGCCTTGAGTGGCTGCAGCAGGGAGGGGGAACCTGTTGTCGCAGGAACAACAGGCAGAGAGTATTATTTTTCTGACATGTCCTTCTAGCCTGTCCCCAAACCACAGCATGGGGCTTCCTCTGCAGCTCAGGGCAATACAAACTGCTGGAAAACAGAACACAGCATAAAATGAACATGCACATACATTTATATCAAACAGTCTCCAAGGAACTGGCAACTGGGATAGAAAACACTGACTGTGGCTAGGCTATGAGGACAAACCCAATGACTATGACAAACCTTGGGAGGCCTTATCAGTTATGTATCAATTACGACATTGATTTTTCCCACATCAGCCGATAAGAAGCTGCTGTAGCCAGAGCTGCACAAGAAGCTGCTTGTGTGCCCTGCTGAACAGGACTCTGAAACGTTAGCTGGGATTTACTCTGAGAATGTCACCAATCTGAAGATGTCCCTGGGATACTCAGCATGTCCCTCAAATGCCATTTCGTGGACCACGGCATTTGGACAGCCTGTGCTTTCCCACCTCATTGACCCCAGTTCTCACGGTCCAGCACTGCTCTTTGCCAGGCAGCTCCGAATTAACCGTACTATGTTTCCTGGTACTACACTGTGCTGGTACTCGGGGGACCGATGGCTCACATTCTCTGGTAATTTTTCCTAACGCCCCCTGCTCTCGCCCTGAAATATAAACAGAATCCTTCTGTCAGCCACTTCTGTGGAAACCTGAAGGGACTTTCACTCTAGGGCAAATTTGCCAAAACAAAACAAAAAACAAACGTTGTGTTTAGGGGATTGCATGGCTTGGTTTTGCTGATGGTGCGTGGTGTCTGGCACCTCCACAAGGCCTGATCCCAGAGCTGGGGTGGACTTGTCATCAAAGGCTGTGATCAGCTGACCGATATTCAGTGGCTGAGGTGAAATGAGTTGTTGGTGTTGTCAGGCCTGTGCCTGCTGGGGAGCGCATCCACCTCCCACACCCACAAATGCAGCTGGCACTACTTGCCACTCTTGTTGGTTGCAGAATGTGGCTCAGGAACTGAACAGGCCGAAGAGGCTCATTCCCTTCTCAGCCATCCAGGCTACCTCCTTTGGGGACGCTGCAGCAAGCTGGCTGAAGTGCTGTGCCTGTGAGAGTGTTCGCTGCAACCCATACGAACCCGAGACATCAGGCCCCGGGCTGGCTGAGAACTTCCCACAGAAAGCGCTGTCTTTAAGGAAGCTCTGCATTCCCTCTACAACACAGGCTCAGAGAGTTTCCTCCTTCACATTTCAGCTTCACTGCCCACAGTCCAGCCACATAGTCATAATCCTGTATTAGTGACATCACAGTTTGTTACCATAGGGATCATTGGGATGTCAGAACCTCAGAACAATGACTTCATTGTTGATTAAGCAGGAGGGTTAGATGTTGGCATAAACATAAGTATCTGTGATACATGGCAAAAATGGACAGGGCAATTCTAATAAAAACCATGAGGTGAAACTCAAGCCCAGTTCGGAAGCAAAGTATGTTTAACCCTAGTGTAAAAATCCCTCTTTAAAGGACCTGACCTAGGAACTAGCACCCAGGACCTCCAAAACTCAGCAAATGTAAACTGCTCCACTGATTGTAAGCAGCTGGGATTCTGCAGAGAAACACCAGCTCGCCACAACTAGAGGAACTGAAATACAAGGAAAGAAGAAAGAGACTCAGAAAAGTCAGTAAATATAAGGGGGAGAAAAACAGAACGAAAGTTAAAAGCTTGTTTCACTCTCCAAGGAAAGCTCTTAAAAAAATCAAAGCACATCAAATGCTCTGAATCAAGTGACAAAAACAATTTAGACAACAAAAGGCTCCTCTTTCTTTCTTCCTCTCTTTAACTGGGCTCATTGAACAGATCGATTTAAATGATAATTTGTGGAGGAAAACCCTGTCCGAATTTTCTTGCATTAGATTTTCTCTTTCTTAAATTAACATGGAGTGCTTTAATGGACATTGGTATGGAAGTGATTAGGATGGCAACAACAGCTCCTTTGGGCACTTCAGCCTTGTTATGTGTGTGCTACAGAGCCTCTAATAAGAGGCGGCTAACAAAGAGCACATCATAAAGCCATCACTCGCCCTGTCGAAAATGGTCCTTGATGCCTCTCCTTCCATACCAGGGTGGGTAGTGGAGGGACTCTGTTATCTGGATGACATATTGTCCTTATTGTTTGACCTGAGCTTGCTTCCGCAGCAGCCCTCGAAGACATGGGAAGCCTGGAGAATCCCCAAGTTCGGAAATCGTTCTCTCCATCTCGTTGTGGGTTTTTGGTTAATTGTGGCTAGGATTCTTCGCTCTCCTCCTCACCTTTATGCCCGGCGTAGAGAGCTGCCAGCTGCCGGAAGCGTGGCCCCCAGCTGCTCAGATAGGAGAAGTCCTGTTCTGAGCTGGTGGACCAGGTGTTGATGGAGCTCAAGGACGGAACGGGGGAGTCTGAGCCCTCAAAGGCGTAGGTTTGGAACGAGTCATATGGTGGGACAGACAGATCCTCGTCCGCCTGATCCACCTTCCTGCTGATGTAGCCTCTGAACATGGAGAAGTCCAGGTCTGGATTCTGGAACCACTGTGGGAGGGCATGGAGCTCGGAGGGCAGGTTACTAGTCATGCCCCCGTCTCCCGGCCCTCCCCCGCCGTCGCTGCCTTTGAGCTCACTGAAGTCATAGAGGCTGCGTAGGGCTGACATGTCGTAGGCCTCTGTGTCCTGTTCCCCACCCCCCTCATCATTGTACTTGATGACATTGTCCCTCATGTCCTCATCCTCCTCTGAGGTCAGGTGGCTCTTGTGGTGTCGCTTCAGAGCGAGGATTAGGAGAACCAGCACTGGAGAGGGAAAGAGCCGTCAGTGGGGCAGTACGCCAGGGAGACGAGCTAGGGAAAGGGCAGAGAGTGAGCGTGAATGGCTCCCTCCCTAGCAGCGGAGGGGCTGCCTGCATTCAGGGCTGGTGTGCAGGGCAAGGGGCATGGTGCCCAAATGACCCATTCATGGCAGGAGAACGTGCCCCCAGGGAGGGAAGACCAGAGCTGCAGCCCTCTTGGCTGGTGTGAATTGGCATCACTGGCCAGTTTGCCAACTGAGGGCCAGGCCCATAGTGACGACATTCTGCTGTCGCTGTCCCTGGGTCCCCAGTGGGGGACAGTGCAGGCTGGAGCTAGTGCTGGTCTCTGTGGTGTATCCCAGAGAACGGGGGCAGCTGCATTCTCCATGCTGCATAGCCACCAGGGCACTCACCCCCCCGGAGGGGAAAGTGCAACAGAGATGGAAGGATGGGTTCTGTGAGAGACAAGGAGAAAAGGGGGAGCAGGGCATGGCAGCAGCAGAATGGCTGGAGGGTGATGCTGGAGTGGATGGCACAGAGTGGGAGCCGCAAGATGCAGATGAGTCCTGGATTATCAGCTATTCATCCCATCACCTTTAGCGCACTGATGTGCACTTTATTGTTTGTGGGCAATTAGGCAGGAATTTGTTTGCAATGCATTGGAAAATGAAACCGATGTAAAGTGCACCCTGTAGAAAGGGTTTTCTAAAGAGAGACTTCTCCAGCAATGCCCGGGGTCCTGCACGTTCCCTGACAATGCTCAGCCGGCAGGGACACCGCAGGGTGGGAAGTGACTCTGTTGATCATCTCCTTTATTTTAAACATGAGCTCCTCACTTGACACGTGCAAACAGGCCTGTGTGTGCAGGCCTCCCTCTGCCTGTGACCCAATCTGTGCCTGCCCAGACCCAGGAGCCTGCCCAAACAAGGGAGGAGGCACTCTGGGTGGAGGGATCTTTCGGCCCGATGTAACCACTGCCAAACCCAGAACCAGTCTCAGCCAGACCCAGTATCACAGCAGCCGATGACACTCTCAGGCACGGAACCTAACACTCAGGGAACAATTGATCCATCAGACCAACGGGAGAGGTGGGGGCTCCTATGTATCAGAGTCATGACAGGGACTCGGACAACAATTATATTTCTTGTTTATTTAGATCTTAATGCTGACCCACCCCCACAAGGCTTTCTCTAGACAACGTCTTGCTGTGTCCAAGTCTCCTGTCACTGTTATCTTCCCTGGCTTCCTCTGTGTGCTTGGGACCCTGCTTGTCTTCCGTTAGACTATGAGCAACTCAGGGCAGGGCTCAGCTCTGGGTGCCACTGCAACAGAAACACTGTCCCTTCTCCGCCCAAGGAGCTCTCTGAGATGCCAGCACAAGGGGTGTTAAAAAAACAGCTAGCACAAGCCTCCAGCTTTTGCCTGTGTATCATGTGATGACGCAGGTGGCTGATCCATCTGCAGGTGGCTTGGGACACTTCCATAAACCAAGTCCTGGAGGGTCTCAGCGTGTTCCCTGGCAGAGGCCAGCCTGGGACTTGGCATGGAATGGGCTCCATGCACGGAGGCTTCTCTGGATGGAGGGGTTCCTGTCTGAACTCAGCTCTGTCAGGCTTCTCCCTGCGGAACAGGTGAATTTACTGCCTCTCCCGCTCTGCAGAAAACCATCAAGGAGTCAGGTGGCAAAGGTGAGAAGCTGCTGTCGGGCTGGTGCCAAATAGCTGCACTCACTGACGTGCATGAGAGAGGATGGGAGAAAGAGAAGAGAGAGATGTAGGGGCGGGATGAGAGGAAGCGCACGGCTGAAGAGAAGCAGGCTGGGACACTCACCGATCAGGATGAGGATGCAAACCAAGAGTGCGATGAGAGCTCCAGGGCTCAGTGCTGCAGACATGACGTAGGCTGTGCTGTTACAGGACTGGATGGCCCCTGTGCTGTCGCAGCCACACACCCGGATGGTCAGAGTCCCCGTACTGCTCAGGGCGGGAGGCCCACTGTCCACCACCAGAATGGGAAGGAAGTAAATGTCCTGCTCCTGGCGATTAAAGCCCACTCTCTGCGTGTGCACTGCGGCCGTGTTGTCTGGAGAGAGCAAGAAACCCATGGGCAGGGTTACTGCCAGTGCCCACAGAGAGCTTCACCAAACTGCCCCGGCCCCTTACTGCCAGCATGAGACAAACATGCCACCCCAACCGCCCTCCTCACCAGGCTGCTCCTCCCACGCTTCCTCTGGCTCTGCCACTGGAAAGAGCAGCAATGCCCCCCATCCACCAGTGGGCCTGGCGTGCGTTCTCACACATGTATAACAGGTGCCTATGCACCCAGCTGGCATGAAAACTTCCCGCAGGGGCTGGCTTCTTCAGACTGCACTGAAAACATGGCCCAGGAGTCTGGTTTGCCTGAATTCCCACACAAGCCCAATGGCCTGTGGCAGTCTGGCACCATGAGCAGGGGCAGCCCCTAAACCAAGTGCATGGCACAAAAGTGAGACTAATGGGGACAGAGGGAGATGGGAGCCAGCAGCAGCACATCGGTATCAAACACTCGGATAAATAGCAAAAGGAAAGCAGAGGAAGCACAAACATTTTCAGAAAATCTTTTGATAGCTCCAGTGTCCCTGACGAGGTTCTCAGGGAGCAAGCTACAAGGCTTCAGACATTGAGAGGGGATCAAAGACAGTCACAGGACCAGAGACGCAGGTCCTGGGCCAACTAGCTCAGCCCCTTCGCCAGGCAGGACTCAGGGAAGGATAGCTGCAGTTTGAAACTATGTTTTCCTTGTCTCCATGTGTCGACATGCACCTGGAGCCATGGGCCAGGGCTATTCAGAGATTCCAAGGCCAGAAGGGGCCATTGTGATCGTCTAGTCTGACCTTCTGCGTAACACAGGCCAAAGAAACTTCCCCAGAACAATTTTAGAGCAGACCTAGATCTTAGTCTGAGGTTCAGAAGTGCTTCGGGGCCCCCTCTGAACTTCCTAAGGGGCAGGAGGAACTCTTTGTAAGCTTCCAGCCTGTCATCTCTTCTGCCACCCCAGCCTCAAGGTGCTTTAACAATATTTAAAAAATACAATCCATACCGAGAAGAAGAGAGAGTAACAACAAACCCCCAGGCAAAGAGCAGCCAGATGCTATAACACCAGCTGCATACTGGGCACGGACACTGCCCTGGAAACTGGGAGAGTGACTCTGGCCCATAAGCCAAGCTATCTGAAGCAATAGGACTGGGGAAAGGGGATGAGAGACTGCCTTTCCCCACTTCTGGACAGTCCTCACCATGGGAAAACAGCAGAGAGGAAATACCGGAGGAGGACCAGCACTATCAATGGAAGAATGGTAACCAAATCTCAGAAGTGGCTGCTGAATCTGCCTGCCCTCTTCACTAAAATGTAAATGGCCCACTGACAGCGGGGTGGCCTGCTGCATGCGAACTCCCTCCCTATTCCAGCTGATGTATGCTGGCCTGGCCCCTTTCTGTATCAATCAGCTTTTTGATCGGCAAAGACATCTGGTCTAACTGTGGCTGTCGTGCCACCTGCCATTATGGAAACCGGCACGTGGACTGGGAGCTGTGTGGGCTGAGAAGTCGCTGATGGGGCAGCATGCTGTGCATGTCAGGGACCGTGTGCTGGCCATGCAAAGACCAGGAAGTCAGGAGTCCATGGAGCTGTGGGCATGGGAAAGGCCTATAACCAGGATATCAGGACAGGCCTTAGAGAAGTTGTGAAAGAGCAAGAGGAGCACAATGGAAACAAACCAATGGGCAGAGAACATTATGGCGAGGGCAGAACCCACCAGCAGCCAAGGGCCAATTTCCATCCTGATCCAGCGGTGCAATGGGGCTAGAAACGAGAGAATCTGGCCCCGTGGGAACTGCCCCAGAGTAGCGGGAATTCTTGGGTTGCATAGAGCTGGTCTAGTGGCACTACTGCTCCCCCTTTGCAGGCCTGGGAGTAGTTGGGGAAAATGAGGCATGGCAGGACTGTCTCAATGCACCAGCTATTCTTGGCATGCTGGAATAGCTCCTTGCTTAGGTAGAGGCTGGAGAAGCCAAGGCTGCTCTAACTTGCACCAGGGACTATCGGAGCCACAAAGGTGGAGCAAGGTCCTGGGCTGAGCAGTTGGGTCACACCCAAGAACTGGCGTCACGGAATTTACAGTTAGGCTCCTGACGTGCATCACAGCCATCACCTAGTCACACACACTGTGTGCAAGGCCCCCGTTTTCCAGCCTCAGGTACATTATGAGGTTTTTATTGACTAAATACACCAATGCTGGAAGCAGTGAGTACAGCTTCCCTTCTGGCACTTCTCGGGATATTCTGCTCCTCTCTCGTCACTCCCCTGTTGAGGGCGGGTGACTTTTGTAGCCTTTTTCCACAACTCACGCTCATACTGCTGGTTGTTGTGCAGCCTGGTCGCCCCCGTGGTCGTCTTCCATCCACAACAACTGCAAGAGCCAGCTCACCGATCGCATCTCGTAGCCTAGCCTCACATCCCCCAACTTGTCCTAACGGAAGCAACCTGCGCTAGGCCCCTAACAGCCTCATTTCATTTCCTGTCACAGTGTCCAACTACTTGACCATGTCAACATCTTAATTTTCATTGTGGAGACACACTGATTGCCTTTCCTGGGGGTGCCCAAGTCTCTGTTCAGTACATTACGATGGGCTGAATTACAGGTTTATACACTCTGCCTTTTAACTTTCTTGGTATCTTTTTGCCACAGAGAACTGGGGTCAGCTCCCACCACTCCGCTTTGGTTTTGTTCTGAGTATCATTCAGGAGGACACCATCAGCAGCAACCATTGACCCCAGTATTTAAATACTTTCATGCTTCTAGGCAATCGGCCTGTGCTGTCCTTTATGGTGAGTCCTCTCCTGCAGTTAGCACGGCCTCAGTCTTACCAGCCTTCACTCTAAGCCCAGCCCACTCACAACTACATTGCCACTGTTCAAAGTTGGCTTGTCGGGTCTCACAATCTTCCGCACACATCTCTGAGTCCTCAGCGAACAGCATGTTCCCAAGCAGCTAGCTCCCTTCCTTATCTTCTCATTGAACACGTCCATGACAGGCACAAACTAAAAGGGGTGCAACGCTGACCCCTGAGCTCCAGTATTTACTGGACATTCTCTGCTGAGGCCCCTGTTCGTTTGGACCAGGCCAGTCCCACCACTGTACATACCCGGGGTAAGACAAAAGTAGCCTTCTGGCACACTGGCTCTTGCGAACTCCACCAGGCTAGTTTTGTTGGTACACAATCATACGCCTTTTCCAGGTTCACAAAGACCATACCCAGCTGCTGTCTCTTTTCTCTGAACTTCTCCATGAGTATTTGTAGCACGAATTAGAAATTAGATGTGCTCCTTCCCGACATGAATCCATATGGACTGTTCCAAATTTAAACCATTCCACAGAGTTGCTTTTCAAAAGCCTTCTACCACACCTTCATAGCATGTGACATCAGCTTAAGCGGGGGATAATAAGCACATTGTGTATATCTGCTTTATGTTTAAAAACAGCCAACACAAAGCTTTGATGCCATTCACCTGGCATTTTCCCTTTCTTCAGGGAGATTGCCCCCCGTTATCAGTTTGCCACAGGTTTCTGTATTACCAGTGGATAACTGCACTGCAGACACTGTCAGGGGAGCCAGAGGCTTTGGCACCTGGGAAGTCCAGCACTTGGGAAACAGGAAAAAATGCATCTCCTCATCGCCTTAGGACACAGAACCTGCTTTAAAGAGCTTGCTCACACTCAGAATGCGAAACACAGGGCAACAGATTAGCGAGTTGCCCCATACAGCACATGCTATAATGCTGCCGATATTCTGAACGCAGGCAGGGCCAGCATTCAGAAGGATTCCTTTGAATAGACACCACACAAACAGGTACTGATTTTTTAACCATGTTTCAACATCTTATAATTTCCCCTACGATATGATGTCAACGTGCCCAGGAGAGTGACAAGGTGGGTGAGGTCTCACTGCAATTGAGTCCCGCGAGCTGGATCAGTGGCTGTGGTCGAGCAGCAGGTCTCTTCTTGTAGTGTAGACGTACCCTTTGTGACTCGTGCCATGAGCTTTGTAATTCTCAAGATGTTGCTCTTGTGGGATGGCCAGCCTCAGCGTACCTTTACACTGCAATGAAAACCCACGGAGGGTCTGGGTCAGCTGGCTTGGGCTGCAGGGCTATTAAACTCAGGCTGGAGCTGGGCTCTGAGATCGCATGAGGGGGTGGGTCTCCGAGCCTGGGGTTCCAACCTTAGCCTGAATGCCCACACTGCTATTTTATAGCCCCACAGCCCCAACATCAGGAGCCCTGTCAATTGACCAGGGCTCGGGGACTCAGTGCCGCAGTGTAGATGTACCCTCAGTTTCTGGGGTCGCCTGATAAAACATCTTTCATGAATGGGACGGAAAGCGACATCTCTCAGAGGCGGGGGATGCTGAGAGAGGAAGCAGCAACCTGTCTGTAGGAGTAAATGCTGAGGAGCTGCCATGAGCTGCGAAGTTTTGTTTATTGTTATGCAAACCATACAGGTAATAAGAAAAGGAGGACTTGTGGCACCTTAGAAATTAACAAATTTATTTGAGCATAAGCTTTCGTGAGCTACAGCTCACTTCATCGGATGCCTTCAGTGGAAAATACAGTGGGGGGATTTATACACACAGAGAACATGAAACAATGGGTGTTACCACGCACACTGTAACCAGAGTGATCAGGTAAGAAGAAAAGGAGGACTAGCGGCACCTTAGAGACTAACCCATTTATTTGAGCATAAGCTTTTGTGAGCTACAGCTCACTTCATCGGATGCATACTGTGGAAAATACAGAAGATGGTTTTTATACACACAAACCATGAAAAAATGGGTGTTTATCACTGCAAAAGGTTTTCTCTCCCCCCTGACCCCACTCTCCTGTTGGTAATAGCTTATCTAAAGTGATCACTCTCCTTACAATGTGTATGATAATCAAGGTGGGCCATTTCCAGCACAAATCCAGGTTTTCTCCGGCCCACCTTGATTATCATACACATTGTAAGGAGAGTGATCACTTTAGATAAGCTATTACCAACAGGAGAGTGGGGTGGGGGGGGGGGGGGAAGAAAACCTTTTGTAGTGATAAACACCCATTTTTTCATGGTTTGTGTGTATAAAAACCATCTTCTGTATTTTCCACAGTATGCATCCGATGAAGTGAGCTGTAGCTCATGAAAGCTTATGCTCAGATAAATGGGTTAGTCTCTGAGGTGCCACAAGTCCTCCTGTTCTTGTTGCGAATACAGACTAACAGGGCTGCTACTCTGAAACCTGATCAGGTGAGGTGAGCTATTACCAGCAGGAGGGGGAGGGGAGGGGGAAATCCTTTTGTAGTGATAATCAAGTTGGGCCACTTCCAGCAGTTGACAAGAACCTCTGAGGAACAGGGGTGGGGGGAGAATAAACATGGGGAAATAGTTTTACTTTGTGTAATTCCCCCCCCCACACACACACACACTGTTCCTCAGACGTTCTTGTCAACTGCTGGAAATGGCCCACCTCGATTATCACTAAAAAAGGTCCCCCTCCCTCCCCACTCCCCACCGCTCTCCTGCTGGCCACAAGTCCTCCTGTTCTTTTTGCGGATACAGACTAACCGGCTGCTATGCTGAAACCTGCTCAGGTAATAAGATCTTTAGCTCGCTGCTGCCTCAGCTCACTGTGGTGTAGTAGGCCAAAGGGGGCTATAAACAATATTAACAGCATTGTAATAGCGGGGGGCTAGGACTCCATCTCTGCCCACGTTAGCTAGACACCAAGTTAGGTTCTTGGACTGTTATATTAATTTTAACAGAACACTTGCCAGTCCATGGGAAACTCAGCAGTTCTGCCCATCTGGACCCAGGGGACATCATCAGGGGTTTGGGACATACCAGCAGGGAATATGCACAAGTCTACTAATAAGCCTGAGAACTTGGGGCAGAGAAATCTTGGCTCAATGGGTCTGACCCTGACACTGGACCCTGTCTGGGGCTTTGAGTTCACCGCCAGATCTGGGTGAGGGACTGGTGCCAGGCCACCTCTCACTCCAAGTTGTTTCATGGATAGGAGTTTTGTACTTTGGAGCTGTTCCAGCGTCTCAGACAGACACCTGTTTAGCTCTTTGTAAATGTGTACTTAGCACCAGTTCCTAGTGTTGTTTGGGAAGCATATCAGAATGCTGGCAACTCCCATTTTATTTACAGTCAGCTCCGGCTCACATTAGAGAAAGACCTGCTACAACATACCGATTTCAAAATGATTTGTATAAATACAGAATACTCACTAGAAATATGCGCGAGTCCCTCAGTGAAAGGCAGCTACTAACTTCAGCTCTGATATTGATGGAACGACACATGCAGCGTCCATCCAAACCCCCAGGGAAGGAAAGAGGAAGAATTTTCATTGTCCTGTCCACGAAGTCAAAACAAAAGCAGCCAACAACACTGAAATATCACACAGACTGTCGGCAGCTGCCTGACTGAGCTCCACTTTCAGAAAGGCACAGCTCATAGAGTGGTCGGAGAACTTCCACAGACACACATAACTCAATGGCAGAGAGAGAGACAAAATTAAAAGAATACAAAACTCTCTATTTCACACTGCCTAACAACGTTCTCTCTCCCTGAGCAGGCTAAGCAAGCACTGGGTCCAGAGAGGAGACCCACAGATCCTCACGGCTGTAACAAAAGAAGAAAAGGCCTGGTAGTTCACTCAGCTCATCACCAAGCCAGTGCCGGATTACTGGTTAGACCATCTGAGGGCGCCAGCATTAGGCGCTTTTCCCAGATATTCAGCCTGCATTTCCCTTTGCTCAGTTTAATCCCATAACTAGCCCCACATCCCCTCCTTCTCTCCTTGCTTGATGTTTACATCCTTCAGTAATTTGTAGACTGTTCTCCTGGCCCCTCTCCTTAAGCTGTTGCACAGCCAAATAGTCAGCTGTATCCTGCTGTCTTCACAGGTCAGTCCTCTCCTCTGGCCCCATTGTCATTATCTTTGTAATGGCTCTTCTCTGAACATCCTCATATTTGCTAATTCCTTTGCAGAATTGAGATGCCTGGAGCAGAGGGCAGTGTTCTCTCAGCAGGTACCGTCCCACCAGTGTTGTGGTGCAGATAATCATTGTGAATGTAGTCCCAAAGCCACCACAAGGGTCAAAATTATCTTCTTGGTCCACAGCTTTTCCACTTTGAGGTGACAGTGGGGTTATCTATATGGTGAAGTATCTGGGGCTCTTCCATGCTTGCACAGGTTTGCTGCCTCGCACGTGCTAGGCAGTACTCTTGCATGCATCATCCTCTGCTTGTGAAGCCCACAAGCCATCTCTTTTTTCCGCTACCATCTTACATTTCAAGCACTTCCCTTCCGTGCTGTCCCCAGATTGCCACATTCTGCCCTCCTACTAATCACCTGGGCGATTTCTTCCCACATACGCCACACCACTTTTCCAGAGAGAGTCCCCTGTTATTTCCTGTCCATGTCTCAGCCACCTTGAGGACCAGACTAATAAAACAGGGCCAAAACGTGCATGAACAAAGTGTCCAGAACCCAGCCCTTGGTACTGGTACAGAACAGGAAAGTTCGGGAACACAAGCTATTCACAGGGATGCCTATGGCATAACCAGGTATAGTGAAACAGTCCCGCCTCTCCGAGTCTTTCTGCAAACAGACTCTGCTGATGGCAGCGATAGCTCTTTTTACCTAAGTCAATCTAAAATAGGAGAAAAAAGAAAGCAGAGGAGAGCAATGAAATCTCCGGGTTGGATTTTCATATCCTCGCTCCTCCTGCACTCGCCGAGCCAGAATAAGCATCTGTCTTCCCCTTCTCCAACAGCTGTTCCACAGCTTTGGCATCCCAGGGCACGCAGACTCTTTCCTGTGCATAACTCCCAGGTCAGTGGGCAGCCACAGTGCAGCTGTAGCTCCCCTCTTCCTTAAAGGTTTCTCTGAAAGGAATAAAATTCCCTTCTCTAACTTCTGTGGCAGGACTCGGGTCTGGTGGGAAAGAATTCTTGATTATTTGCATTTTACTTCTTCCTAACACAAAATTCTCTGAGCTTCAGGCATCATTACTGCTCTGGTCCCATTGCCTTTTTCTTTGCCTGGTGGGGATGAAGTGCTCCCTTTCCCTCTCTGTCAGATCAGAGTGTCATGCAGAGTGGGTAACAGAATCTCCACTGGACCTGGAGTATCTGTTACGTCTATCTTCAGGCACTCCTAGAATCCTGATTGTTAAGATTTCCAAGTCTTCCATCAATCCATCCATTATGTTGCTCTTAATTAGACCTTTAGAGAGTTGAGACATCTGCTTGTCTAGCCCCCAAGCTTTGGAGTCGGTAGGCTCCATGTATCACTCCGTATTATCTACCAGACTTTCTAGGCTGCTGAGATGAGATTCTGTCTACTCTCCCTTCCAGTGCAGTTAGTATTTCTTGGGGAATATGATTTTTGGCCATAATTGTCTCAAATGCTTCTCTAATCAATTTCAAACTCCTTCTAGCACAGCATGGCTCAGAGTGGCCTCTTCTCTCCAGTCTGCTGTCATCCCACTGCACTTGCTCCATACGTTGGGAGGTGCAGGTGGTTACTGTGGCAAGGTGGGCTGCACACGCAGAGGTATCGCATCTCAGCAGGGAGCGGATTGTCCCTCTCTGTGAAGGGCTGGCGAGACGGCTCCAGGATCTCGCGTTCAGGGCTGGGCACCTCAGTTCCAGAATGATGCTGATTAATTGGAATGTTCAGAGAAAGGCAACAAAAATACCAAGAGGGCTGGAGGGGCCGAATAAGGATGAAAGAGGAACATTGCTGAGCGTGCCTCGCAGAGCCGGTAATGAGAACCGGCAGCTCTGCTAAGAGAGTAAACGAGCCTGCCGGGGAGCGGTGTGGGGAACTGATCAGAGTGGGACAAAGGGGTGTAAACTAGGAGCAAAGGGCGACAGCAGCAAAGGAAAATGGAGCCCGAGGCGATGTGATGTCTACACTGCACGGCTGCCCCACAGCACGGATGATGGGGGGGAGTCAATTACACAGCACACCAAAGCACTGAGCTCTAACTGGGCCGTGTGGATGCTGCAGACACAAACTAAACAATACCTTCCTCATGTTAACGGCGCCCTTGTTCCAACAGCGTCAGGCTGTGGCGTGCCCCGCAATTCACACTCCTGTAGGCGCACTGTGGCGCAGCACAGACGTAGCCAGACTCAGACTCCATTTTCCTTTGCTTTATGTCAGCCCTTTGCTCCTGGTTCACACCCTCTTGGCCCACTGGCCCCGCAGGCCATGCTGCGGCACAGTGCAGACAAGCTGTGTGTGTCAGAGAGCCCCAGGAGGGAATGCCATCACTTGGGCCATTGAATGCAATGCTGGAGAGAGCCCTAGAGAATGGACTGCAGAGGGCAGCTCCGCTGGCCCCCGGGGGACAGGATGGCAGGGACAGACCCTGGCCTCTGAGGTATGGGCTGGGCCCTGACAAGGCTTTTGTCATTCTGACTCTATGAGTCCTGCCTGGTCGGGCACTCTCCCATCCATGGCCACTGGCCGCAATGTCTCCTGTATGCCCTCTCTTCTCTGCTGGATGTTGTCTGGGGTCACTGATCACTAGCCATGCCCATTTGGGGACTATGGCCAAATCACGGTTCTGGCTAACTACAGAGAGCAACCTCCTGCCTGAACGCCCAAGGGTGAGCTGGCTCTGGGGATGGCAGGAGGCGGCCCAGGAGCCATCATGCTGTCACAGGCAAGACGGCTCGGGGAGCCTGGAGACACCACGTCCTGCAGCACTCCGGCTCCCAAAAGCCTGCTGACAATTGTGGCATGTATGTAAAAGGACAGGCTGAGCCATGAGCTCATCTCCGCGGGAGGCATGGTGACCGACTCCCCTTAAGCACTCAAGGGAGTGCAGGAGTATGCCTGGTCCACTCTGGGGGGGGGGGGGTGTCTAGGCTGGGGAAGGGGCTCTCCACCCTCACAACACAGGGCAGGAGCTGGCTATGCTGCTTCCTCTCCTGGCTAGTGTGCAGTGGTTGTGAAATAAGCAAAGCTATTGGTCCAGCCCCACGCTCCTCTGCAAAGCCCCTGTAAATAGTCCCGTGGGGGTGAGGTTTGGATAGGAGGGCAGAGTCACCCCTCCAGAGCCCACCCATGCAGGGGGTGGGGCAAGGGAGATGCCTAAGTGGACCCGAAGGGCAGACTGTCCCATCTCCCTGGGCCTGCCCCAAGAACCGCTGTCCATGGAGCCTCCACAGAGTGCACTCTGGGTGGTCAGAACCCGCCTGCATGAACTCACAGCATCCTGCCCCTCTCTGCACAGTGGGTCCTCGGCTGTTCAGCTGCCATGCCTGCCTGCAGAAGAGGGGGCAGGATCTGGGCCATTAATTTTTAAAAGGAAATAATTTTCACTCTGGGCCCTTACGTTTTCCCTGGTATTTAGCCATCTTCTGCGGAGCGTAATTTTAACTGGGTTAGATGCTACGGCCCAGTGGCCTCCTTCCATCCTTCCCCTACCCTATTAGGTGTCGGCATATCCCAGCAGTTCTCAGCTCTAGCACATCTCTGTAGGATCCTGGAAGCTGCTCTCAGCTATTAGAATAGAGGCATGCCGATCCCCACTTGCAGCTAGGGACAACACCTTTGCATTCTGCTGCCAGTGGGACAATTTGGCATTTGGTGTGTGCAAACAAATGTCACTTTCTAATAGCTGAAAATCTAATGCTCTGCTGACCACAGCCTCCTAATCCCATCCAGTCCCTCATCAAAATCCCACTGTCTCTGCCAGGAGCCTTTCTGCTCAGCCTGACAAACTCTTATACAGGGTCAAAGATGGAGAACATTTCCTGAGAGGATTTTGGTCCCTGTCATGCTGAGAGGATGAGTTACGCTCCCGATGTTGCTTTCTGCTGCCTAACAGGAAGTGAGAGAAGTAGGTGCAAAAAGATTTAACCAAGAGCTTAGTGAATCCATCTGTGATGACATCCATCAGTGTCACTCCTTGGCTGCAGGAGCAATATTTATAAATCAAGTTTCAAAACGGGCTACAAATTTGTACAAAGAAACAGATGGGCTGGTGGGTAGCAGTTTGTCACCACTGATATTTATATAGAGAAGGAGACAGAGTGCAAGAGGGGCCGAGCCCAGGAGAGAGAGACGGCAAGAAGGGGGAGAGAGAAACTGAAGGAGGCTTTAGCAAGGGAATGAGCAGGCCTGGAAGGGAACCAAAGGAGAGAGTGCTGGGGAAATTAGATTGTGTGTGTGTGGGGGGAGTGGTGGTGGGGGGGGTGAAGAGGGGGAATTGGACAGGAGCAAAGGAGGGGAGACAGAGTGAAAGACTGCAGTAATAATACGCCCACCAGCTGATTCCTGTTCTTATTCTCTAATAAGCCGTTGTTCAGCGACGCGTATGCCGGGGTCTCCAGCAGCCCTTGGAACAAGCCCTGCAATTAAAGCTTGTTTCCAACCAAGGCAGAGGTGTGCTGGGTGATGCTGGCTTTTACTCCTTGTTTAGTGAGATGCCACAAGGAAAGTTTCGGGGATCACTCAGCACGGAAGATTAATTTGCTCCTGCAGAGTGAGCCTCACCGTGCTCTCTGAGGAATCAGCAATCCCTTGCAGTATCAGAGCATAGAGTCTGGAGAAGGGGCCGTGTGCAAGCACATCCAGGGCTGCCTGAATTCCTGGGTTCCTCTTGATTTGAAGCCTGTTGGTGGAGAAGCCCAGAGCAGCATGAACATGGAGCACAAATGCCCACACACTGTCTGGGGTAAGAGGGTGGCTTTTGCCAAGCTCTGATCATCTGAAATGTTTATACTCATGAAAATGAGGTTGGAAAATCACTAATGCAGCACAGGGCCACGGCTGATGCTGGGAGCTACAGAGCAACCTCCCATCAGGGAATGCGCTTGGATAAGTGTAACCTGACTGGGTCAAACAGCCCTGGCTCCTGTGGGGGGAATCCTGCCTCTCAGACCCGTCAGAACATTTGGAAGACATTAATGAAGTAAAAGACACAGGTGGATATAATTTACTTGGAGTTCAAAAAGTTTTTGATAAGGTCCCTCATAAGAGGCTATGAAGGAAAATAACATAAGGCATGGGGCAAAATCTTGTGGAGGATTAAAACCTGGTTAGATGATAAAAAAACAGAGACTCCATAAATAGCTGCCCCAAGAGTGGAGAGAGGTTAATTGAGGGTCACCTTGGATCAGTAATTGGACCAGTTGTTATTTAACATACAGTGAAGAGACATTAGTTTCTCCACAGTTAATAGTGAAGCTTTTAATTGCAACCGGGATTTTGATACTCTGAACTAGGCCAAAACCAAACCAACCTGCCTGAAATGTCAGACAGGATTTTAGGAGGGGATAGAGTTCTTCTGGAAGGCAAATTGGATCAAATTATGGGGAGATGAAGGCTGCAAAAATGGAGGTGGCTTCGCTTTTTGAAAACCTCCTTTACCTTTTGTTTTGTCTCCCTCCAACATGGTGCCTTTGGCTAGTGGGCGACCTTCAGGGGGTAAATGGAAGGTAAATGTTTAGTAGAAGGGTTTTAAGATGCCCCCAGACACTTGGGTTCCTAGCTGAGCCAGCAATGTGGCAGGTATCCCTCAGATCCACCTACAATTCGCAGCTGGACTCTCAGAAATGTCAGTCAACCAATAGGAAACTTGATCTGATACCAGGCAGCACCCTCCACCACTCCAGAGTGCATCTCCCCAGGCATATACAGGGATGTGATGCTCATAGTGTTTAATGCCAAATCAACAGTAAATAAGACCATGACGATCAACAAGATCCCAGATCTGCTGAGACCAGGTCCAACAACATTACAGCCCTGCTGGCCCTGGCCCATCCCATCCCCACGCTACTCAGTGCACGAGAACCAGAAATGAACACTCAGAATGGCAGAAGGCAGGATGTGTATCCAGGGTTGTGAGTTCAATCCTTGAGGGGGCCATTTAGGGATGTGGGGCAAAAATTGGGGACTGGTCCTGCTTTGAGCAGGGGGTTGGACTAGATGACCTCCTGAGGTCCCTTCCAACCCTGATATTCTAGGATTCTATGATCTGAGTCCTGAGAAGGGCAGTGGAGGGTTAGCCAAATGGCAAGATTGAATAGGTGGCAAGGAGCATGAGTGCCAGAATTATTGGGCCTGCAGGAGAGAAGTGTTAGCAGGGACTGACAGAGAGATTCTGAATCATCAACTGACCAAGACCTCCGAAGAGACGCTCGCTGAGATGAAGTGACAGAGCAGCACAGTCAGACCCAATGGAAGAAAACGCTCCTCAGGGCATGGCTACACTGGAAACTTCCAAGCGCAGTTGCGGGAACGCTCCCGCGGCAGCGCTTTGAAGTGCGGGTGTGGTCGTGCGCGGGCGCCAGGATAGAGCTCTCCCAGCGCTCCTGGTAATCCACCTCCACGAGGGGATTAGCCCCGAGCGCTGGGAGTGCGGCTCCCAGTGCTCGGAGCCTGTCTACACTAGCGCTTTGAAGTGCTCAGACTTGCCGCACTCAGGGGGGTGATTTTTCACCACCTGATCCAGCAAGTTAGAGCGCTATAAAATGTAAGCGTAGACAAGCCCTTAGTGCATCACAGGGGGAGCGGGTGGAACCCAAGCCGCAGGAGGCCCCTTGAGTCAGTTACTCTGGCAGACTATTAACAGTGCTGGGAGGTTTGCAGGCTAAGACCAGGTTGACACTAGCTTTGCCAGTGTAGCTATTCTGATTCCCAGTGTGGACAGAGCTGCCCTTTTGCCCGTGTAGCCTATTCCAGCCCCCCGAGCGCAATAAGCTACACTGGTAAAAGCACAGTTTGCTAGTATAACTGCAAGAGGCTTTGCCAGCACCACTCTGTCGATCAGGGATCACATCTCTTCACACCCCAGCCAACAGAGCTAAGCCAGCAGAAGTTTGTAGTGTAGACCTGGCTGTAGACTAAGGCTTTGTCTACACTACACAGCTGTGTTGCTAAAAGTCGGGAAGTGTAAACACTGCTTGTCAGCACTTTTGCCAACAAAATACTTCCACCCTGTACGAGCTGGGTTCACCTTGTCGACAGGAGAGCCCTCCCGCCGACAACAGCCCTTTACACGGCCACTTGCTGAGGCAAGACTTTTGTCTTGGGGCGGGGGGGGGGGGGGCCTTTTTTAAGCACCCGTGAACGACAAAAGTTTTGTTGTGCAATTGGCAGTGTAGACAAAGCCTCAGTGTGAAAAGGCCTCCTGTTTCAGGGCACACCCTGACAAGCTGCAGGCAAAAGCAGGGTTTTTTCCTGCCAGCTCTGAACAATTGGCCAGGCATGTTGTGGTTGTTTCCACCTCCCCCTTGAAGCACTAACAGTAGTAGCCAGTGCCAGAGGTGCTATAAAAGACTGGACAGACCAGCAGAGTACTGTGAGCTAGTAACTCCTTACGCTCCAAAAAGCAGTAGACCGTATTTACACAAGCGAGCTTACAGCAGCACAGCTGTACCGCTGCAAGATCGCTCGTGTAGCCGCTCCATGCTGATGGGAGAGCGTCTCCTAATGACACAGCACTGTCCTCACCAGTGCTTCTGTCGGTGTCACACGTGTGGTTTCTCCTAGGGCTGCCGATTAATCGCAGTTAACTCATGTGATTAACTCAAAAAAATGAATCACGATTAATCGCAGTTTTAATCGCACTGTTAAACAGCAGTATACCAATTGAAATTTATTTAATATTTTGGATATTTTTTCTACATTTTCATATATACTGTATTCTGCGTTGTAATTGAAATAAAAATGTATATTATTTTTATTACAACTATTTGCACTGTAAAAATGATAAACAAAATAGTATTTTTCAATTCACCGCATACAAGTACTGTGGTGCAATCTCTTTGTCGTGAAAGTGCAATTTACAAATGTAGATTTTGTTACATAACTGCACTCAAAAACAAAACAATGTAAAACTTTAGAACCTGCAAGTCCACTCAGTCCTACTTCTTGTTCCACCAATCGCTAAGACAAACACATTTGTTTACATTTACAGGAGATAATGCTGCCTGCTTCTTATGTAGAATGTCACCAGAAAGTGAGAACAGGCATTCGCATGGCACTGTTGTAGCTGGCACTGAAAGGTATTTACGTGCCAGATATGCTAAACATTCGTATGCCCCTTCATGCTTCGCCACCATTCCAGAGGACATGCTTCCATGCTGATGATGTTTGTTAAAAAAGCAGTGTGTTAATTAAATTCGTGACTGAACTCCTTGGGGGAGAACTGTAGGTCCCCTGCTCTGTTTTGCCCGCATTCTGCCAGATAGTTCATGCAATAGCTGTCTCGGATGCTGACCCAGCACATACTGTTCGTTTTAAGAACACTTTCACAGCAGATTTGACAAAACCCGAAGAAGGTACCCATGTGAGATTTCTAAAGATAGCTACAGCACTCGACCCAAGGTTTAAGAATCTGAAGTGCCTTCCAAAATCTGACGGGGACGAGGTGTGGAGCATGCTTTCAGAAGTCTTAAGAGAGCAACACTCCAATGCGGAAACTACCGAACCCATACCACCAAAAAAGAAAATCCACCTTCTGCTGGTGGCATCTGACTCAGGTAATGAAAATGAACACGCGTCAGTCCGGACCGCTTTGGGTTGTTATCGAGCAGAGCCTGTCATCAGCATGGACGCATGTCCCCTGGAATGGTGGCTGAAGCATGAAGGGACATATGAATCTTTAACGCATCTGGTATGTAAATATCTTACAACACTGGCTACAAAAGGGCCATGCGAACGCCTGTTCTCACTTTCAGGTGACATTGTAAACAAGAACCAGGCAGCATTATCTCCTGCAAATGTAAACAAATTTGTTTGTCTGAGCGATTGTCTGAACAAGAAATAGGACTGAGTGGACTTGCAGGCTCTAAAATTCTACATTGTTTTATTTTTGAATGCAGGTTTTTTGGTTTTTTTTTTTTTTTTTTTTAAACATAATTCTACATTTGTAAGGTCAACTTTCATGATAAAAAGCTTGCACTGCAGTACTTGTATTACGTGAACTGAGAAATACTATTTCCTTTGTTTTTTTACAGTGCAAATACTTGTAATAAAAAATCAATACGAAGTGAGCACTGTACACTTTGTATTCTGTGTTGTAACTGAAATCAGTATATTTGAAAATGTAGAAAACATCCAAAAATATTTAAATAAATGGTATTCTATTATTGTTTTACAATGTGATTAATCACAATTAATTTTTTCAATCGCTTGACAGCCCTAGTTTTTTCACATCCCTGAGTGACATAAGTTATACCGACAAAAGTGCTAGAGTAGATACAGCCTAGACCCGGTGTGTGAGTGAAGCCCCCAGCCTCCCAGTGCATCTTTTCCAGGGGCATGGCCTGCTATTCTGCTCAGCGTGTCTCTGCTCTAGGTGGGGACTGCTTCACTGCGTGTGCGGGAAATCAAATATACATAATGGGAAGGCTGTGCCCCCTCTGCAGGACTGAGAAAGGAAAACAGGTCCCCCAATGTCAGAGCCACAGAGCACCTAACAGGAGAATCTGCTAGCTAGGGAGGAGCGAGGTGCAGCCTGCAGCAGCCAGACACAGAGGCTCGTGAAAGCTCCGGCTATTTGCCAGCCAAGAATTCTGGGACAGGCTCCTAAGAAGGGCCTGCGTGGCTCAGGCAGCTGCTCGAGAAGGGCTGGATCCGCATCTGTCGGAGATGAACGGTCTGGGGGGGTGGAACAGTCCGGGGGGCCTGCTGCATCACATAGCACTTCCCATGGTGACCAGCCTTTCCTGCTCCCCGTTCTTGGTACAGGCCCCAGGCCATGCAGCTGCCAACTGGAGAGGAAGGGAGAATAGGGCAGAAGAGAATTGACGAGGGGGAAGGAGGATGACTCACCCTGGATATCCAGCAGAGAAAAGTGGTGGTTGTTGGTGGCTTCTGGGGCCAGCGTGAAGTAGAAGCGATGGCCACTCTGAGGCTCGTCACGGTCCACGACACTTATTGTCTGAATTAGCTACAAGAGGAAACCAGAGGTCACAGCTGCTTCCCTGGGGTGGATGTAGAGGTCTCAGCCTGGGGGCTCCTCGCAGCACTGGGAATGGGCAGCGTCTCCCCCAGGAGAGATGGAAAACCTTTGCCAGTGCCATCAGATTCAGCTACTTCCACAACCCCTCCTCCAGGCACCTGCAGCTGGGCAGGAAGGGAATGGCTTTGCTCCCCCCGGGCACACAGCACCCTTCTCTTCCTGAAGGGTCAGCTCTCCTGGAAGGAGAGGCAGTTGCAGGTCCAGAAGCAGTGGCTACCAGAGTAGTTCTGAGAAGCAAATGGCCCCCCCCAGTCATACTCCAGCAGGGTGAACAGTCAGAGAACAGTGCCGACTCCTTAACCCCGAGGCAGGCCTCGCCATGGGCCTCACAGCTGCGTGCGCTTCAGGAGGAGGATTCTAGACCCTTCCCAGATACACAGACACCCAGTCAGGATGTGCCATGCCCGGTGCAGACATTTCAAACGCAAATACTGCACGTGGCACAATGCTGACTGGGAGCCGGGCGTTCTGATTACCTGGCCGGGCTTGGCATCTTCACATACCGCAGCCTCGTACGGCGTCGCCAGCTCGGGTGGGTTGTCGTTCACGTCCAGGATCCGGATACGCAGAGATGCTCTAGACACCTGAGAAAGATTGTCTGAAACAAAACAAACACACGACGACATCGGCGAGCGTCCTCAGCCAGCAGCAGGGAACTTATCCCATCTCTTTGTCGTCTGTCAGCAACCCCTGTGGTCAATGCAGGTGAATCCCCAGATGTGGAGAGACACGCCCTAAGTATTTATTCGATTTCTAACACAACCATCAACACACCTTCCAGCTGCCTGGCACACAGATTAGCTCAAGTGTGATGCAAACATTTCCCCCACAACTCAGCAGCGTCTGTACAGTGTCCCTCAGCAGCACCAGCCGAATTTCCATGTGTGAAACTCGGCTGCTGGGGACTGCAGCACTGCAGCCAACAAGGTGCCTCTCTCAGCAAGCACTAGCTTTTATGGTGCATGTGAATTCCAGTGGCAAGAACCTGCCACTGATCCCATGGTGAAGATCTCCCCCCGGCCAGCTTCCACAAGCTTCACTCTTGAGACTGACAAATATGGGCAGAGGGGATCTGTGAGACTAGACCATCAAGGGCTGAAGGCATCACCTCAGTGAAACTTCAATAAAGCTGAAATGAAAGTACAGTTGGAACGGGAGAGAGAGAGTAACAAATCAATACAAAAACAAACCCCGTTCTACGTGTCACATTCAGTCCCTTCCCTTCCTGCGGCTCCCCACTCCTTGGCCCGTGCCTGGACATTCTCTAGAATGCCAGGTCCTTGGGCCCAGGGCTCCTGTGTTCATTGCTGGTGAAGCATCCAGTTCACTTTGAGCTCTACAGGAAGGATGGGTTTGTAGATAATTGCTGGCATCTGGAATCTTCCCTGGGTGTGACCTGGCAGCCAGTGCAGAGCACCGGGCACAGGTAATGTGTCTGCAGGAGTGTGCCCTGCTCAAAAGGATGGGGGGGAGGGGAGGGGAAGAGGGGAAAGTGCACTTCCAGATGGTGTCCAGGGACTAAACCTAGCTCTCAGAGATAACCTCTGTCTCAGACCATGACCTCCATGACAGTTACGTCCCACTGGAACCAGAAAGCTGTTAATTGTTAACGCGAGGCTTGTGAGTGCAGAAGGTATGTCCTTTATGGGAGCCAGACTTGGACTATGGAACTCACTGCCACAAGAGATAAGAGTCTCACCAGGTCCGGAACTAAATGCAAAACTCAGCTTTGAGAGTCGGTTTTCCTGCAACAAGCTCTTCCCATAGATACACACACACATTATTAAAATCAATGCTGGTCAATCTAAACTAGTCAAGCTGTGCTCCCAACAGACTGGCAAGTGGGAGACAGAGAGAGGTTGCCAACATTAATTCTATTTTTAAATCTTTGGGAGGCCCCAGATGCAATGATGATGGGAGCTATGTACGTCCTGGATAGAGAGATTCTACGGCAGCCCAAGGGCCAGCACGCTGCTGTCATCTAGCACTGGGATTTGAGGCACTGATGGCTGGGGCAAAGTCTGAGAGAAGAGAATGGAAACTCCTGGCAGAGGCATTTCTCCCCACTACATTCTGTGAATCCTGGATCAGGCTGGGCAGAGCCTGGGGTGGCGAACCCCTTTGGCAATAGCTGAGCAGATGAACTCACTCACAGATTTCACCAGTTCTTCAGGCTTCTCCCCCTGCCAAAAAGCATCACACCTCTGCCTTATCTGGCTGGTATTTAAGCCAACTGGCTTTCATCCAGGGCCCTCTTTCAGGCTGGCGGTGGGGAAGGAGGGGGGGTGGAGAATTGGAGGAAACAGCACTGCCCAGCTCTAGGGAAAGGGACCCCCAGTGTGCAGCAGACACCGCAGCCCATAGCAGCTCACAGCTGTTCCAAGTGGTTGCAAATAAATGCTGAACCAAAGAGGGGCAGAAAAGGCCTTTCTACTCTTCACTCACTCAGCACTGGGGTCTCCAGGGCATGCCAGGTTGTGGGGGGGGGGGGGGGGAGGGGGGCGGCGCTCAGTCTCTCTCTCCCAGAGGCATCACTCTTCCTCTCAAGGAAAGAAGGGGAGTGTTATGTAAAAATTCTTCCAGAGCAACTAAACATTGGGGCAATTCCCATCTTACAAAGAGAAACCCAGATGCACAAGTGGGAAGATCTGTCAGTTCGGCTTCACTCGACCCTGGTCAGCGTCAGTCATTGCAAGAGCTGGTGCTCCAGCCCCTGAGGCTGTAATGCCCATGTCAGAACAGGGGTGTGTGGACAGGGAAAAGGGCTCAGCTTTATTTCAGGCTGGCGATAAGTCTCCAGGGGTTATTTGGTTCTGCCCCCTCAGGGACCTGCCCAGTGTCTGACCCTGGTGTGTTGAATACTGCGCGCAGATGTGGTCGCCCCATCTCCAAAAAGATATATTGGAATTGGAAAGGTTCAGAAAAGGGCAACAAAAATGATTACGGGTATGGAACAGCTTCCATACGAGGAGAGATTAATAAGACTGGGACTTTTCACCTTGGAAAAGAGACGACTAAGGGGGGATATGATTGAGGTCTATACAATCATGACTGGCGCAGAGAAAGTAAATAAGGAAGTGTTATTTACTCCTTCTCATAACACAAGAACCAGGGGTCACCAAATGAAATTAACAGGCAGCAGGTTTAAAACAAACAAAAGGAAGTTTTTTTCACACAACACACAGTCAGTCTGTGGAACTGTTTGCCAGAGGATGTTATGAAGGCCAAGACCATTACAGGGTTCAGAAAAGAACTAGAGTTCATGGAGGATAGGTCCATCAACGGCTATCAGCAAGGATGTGCAGGAATGGTGTCCCTAGTCTCTGTCTGCCGGAGGCTGGGAATGGGCGACAGGGGATGGGTTACTTGATGATTACTGGTTCTGTTCATTCCCTCTGAAGCACCTGGCATCGTCCACTATCAGAAGACAGGACACTTGGCTAGATGGACCTTTGGTCTGACCCAGTATGGCCGTTCTTATGTTGCTGCTCTGAGCCCCTCCCCAGCCAGGGTTGGCTGAGCTTGTGCAGCCATGCAGCACTCCTCGAATGCCACGTTGAACTCTTTCCAGCTGTGCCGCTGTGCCTCCAGAGCACGAGTGCCAACCCCAGGGCACTGCTAGGAAGCAGGGCACAGACTCCAAAACTGGCTGTGAGTTCTGCACATAGATTTCCCCAACCAATTACCAAGCGTACACTGCTCAGGGACTGTAACAGCCTAAACGTGGAGTCACAGGCAGCCCCTTGGGTTCTCCAGTCTTATCACTTAGGCAGCATACTTTTGTGATAGCTGGTTGCTTGCACCATGCATCACAGCAATATTCAGGTTGCTTTTAGCCCCAAAGGGCCAGTCACTTACCCCAGGTCAACTGCACACCACAAGCTCATAGCCAATCCTCTAATAAACTATACACAGATTTATTATATAGCAAAAGGAAATAGGAGTTATTTCCAAGGGTAAAGCAGGTCAACACACACACACAAATGAGTTACAACCTCATGTTTCCAAAGATAACAGAAGCTTCTATAATAAGCAGGCTCTAGATGTCCTTTAGGGCTAACCCAGGCTGAGCACTGGGGATCTCTTGCTAATGCCTTAGAAACCTTGTCTGCAGAGTCCAAGAAGCAATGAGATCCAGTTCCTCCCTGTCAGGGGTTTTTATTCCCTTCCCCCCTCTGTTTTGAGCTGCAAACTCAGCTGATGGGAGGAATTCATGTGCAAGACTCGTCTTCATGAGATGGGGGGCAGGGTGAGAGTAAACAGCAAACTCTCGAGTCCTCTCTAACGTTCCACTTCAGTCCATCTGGTGTTGCTGGGCCTTCCCTTTTGGACATGACATCTGTTGGAGACCAGGATTTCACACTGGTTCATGTCCCCTCCTGCCTGGAGAGTTACAGTTACAACGGCTCACAATGCAAATGCTCCAGTGAGATTAACGCAGGCAGCAACGCCCCAGCGTTCAATACAGTCTAAACACTGAACTCATTCTTATACTTCCAACCCCTATTTTAACATTACTAGCACCCAGGTGAGCTGGACTGACTCCACCCATGTATTTGTCAGGGTTCAGTTGAAACATGGGGACCTTGGCATGAGCTGGCACCTGGTCTGCCAGCATCATAAGCCGATCTCAGCTGGGTGTCCACCTGCTTCTGCTGAGACTATATATTCTAATATAACTGCGTTATCCATGGGTTTGTACAGCCTGAGCCAACCCTCTCATTCCATGATGAGCTGGGCAGTGGCAGAACTGGCCTGGCTCCCCTGGAGCCCAAACAGCAGCTCTGTGTCTTGCTGCACCACACAGCTCCTGCACTTACCTCTGCCTGATGAGCTGTGTGAGCTTCATGCACGTGGGATGTGCTAGCTTGTAGGCAGCTTGGAGCTCTGATTTGCTCCGGCTTGTTTCTGCCCCATGGCACGCACCTTAAAGGTACATTAATCCCTCTTTATAATATTATAAATCACTCTGGAGGGCCTACTGCCTTCCAAAGCGCCTCATATGCTTCCAGAAATGAAAAACCCTAATTCTCTGGCTCCTTTGTTCCCCCAGAAGTTATAACTCTGGAGAGGCCCAGCAAGGGAGGGAGCACTGCTTGTTGTTACAGCAGGAGCCTGCTGCCTGTTTGTTGATAAAATTAACTCTGGTCTGTGAGTCAGATGGAGTTGTACCCGGGGGAGAGAAGTATGAGCACAGCTCCATAATTATCTGAGAACCCAAACCCTCTCCCCAGAGCCCACCTTCGCTCCCCTCTCTGCTCTCCTGTTATCGCTTCCGCTCACCCAGACCTGCTGCTTTGGTGATTAGATGGGTGTTTTGGGGGGAAGGAGGCAGAAGTCGTGACTAAAAGCCTGGAACAACGTGTTATTTTTAAGAGCATGTTAGTGCAGCAAAATAAACTGCAACTGCTTTTAGGAAGAAAGGAAGCTAAAGGCAGCAGGGCAGGGAGGAAGCTGGGAGGTGGAAAATCTGAGGGGGTGGTAAAGAGGTGTGTCCGGTTCCAGCTGAAGGGGTAAATGAGCGAGCGAGCGAGAGGGGTTTGATTCCAGCAAGTGATATGGTAAGAGCGTTTTATCTCCTTCCCCAGCAGCCTGGCTCCTCTTGCAGAAAGATGGATAACCTTTCCCTGCAGTTTGATTCTAAAGTGAGGTGGCATTGCCCTGAAGGTGATATACAGAGAAGGAGATGAGAAAAGGCAGAAAGAAAGGATGAGAGGAGGAAGAGAAAGACTCAGATCTCTCCTTGTCTCCCTCCTAACCTTACCCTGACTCCCATCACCCATTCAGAGTGCAAACAATTAGTGGGCAATAGAGCATTCATTATCATGACTATTCTTAATGACTCTTATGTATTTCTACAGGGCTAGCGATACCATGTGCTTGGCACTGCACAGACATGTTTAAGAAAAAGACAGCTGTGCCCCCCAAGGAGCCAGATCTTAACTCAGGATATTTAAATCTTTCCAAACCAGTCAGAAGACAGCCTGTTTCCTACCGTGCCATCCTTATGGAACTAGCTTGCGGCCCTTTAGCTGAGGTTGCAATCAGCGTATGCTGATATTTAGAGTCAGAGAGAACAGCACGAACCCCTCCTATCATCACAGCATCAAAGTCAAGGAGTCTGAAGAAATATACTGTACGTGGATGGTGGAGGTATCCATGTGCTAAGATACATTTATTGAGCACCTGTGACGGTCTCACCTGCGCTTTGCCGGCCGACTTGTCTCCCCCAGAGCTACCAATAACATTCCACTCCTGTGAGCAGCTTCCAAGACATGCCATTAAAAAAAAAAAAATCACCTGCCACACAAAGGTCTCCTCCCCACCCACACCACACCCCACCTCCCAAAAAAATCACCCTAAATCACTGAAGCTTGAGGCCCATATTTATTCCAGGGTCTGATACCTCAAGAAACACTGGGGCTAGAAATGGGAGCATCATCTTTGGAGACCCTTCCATAGGACACATGGTATTTTTCTTTTCTTTTTGGCCCTGCTGGGCTATGTGCTGGGCCTTTGACTAGAACATTGTTGTGTATTTTTTAAAAAGCTGTTTAAGGGGTTACTAAAATGTATTCTTTACAAAACTCTCCTCTCCCTCTGAGGCACTGGGTTTTACAGGGGGAAGAATACAAAAAGCAGCCTCAAAAGATTTTTTAAAAACTCTCCTGATATGTGTTTTCTGTAATTTATGAGGTATAAGTAGAATCAACAATGGTCTGGGGTAGGTGGGATCAAGATGCATTGCAGTGCATGTGTAATGAACTGCAAGATTTACTCCTCCTAAGTACCCCAAACCTCACACGCCAGTGCCCAAAAGAGCTTTGTAGCACCCCTGAGTCCCACGTAGTGTCTCTATACGTGTGGAATGACACACACACAGAGACATGTGCAGACATGCCTACGAAGGCATAGCCACGTGCTAATGTGTATACAGCTGCATGCACAGACCCCTGGGCAGAAAAAAACACATTTTCATAATATTAGCCAGACTGTCAACCCGAGCAAGAGACGCAGAGAAGTATGACATCATCAAACAGAGCCTGCCAGGACTGAGGGGGCGGAACATGCCAAGGAAGAGTGTGATCAGTTTAAAGAGAGCATCATCTTTCACTGCTGCAACTCTACTCTGTATTCCAGCTCAGCTGACTGACATGCAAATTAGTTTAATTATTTCTTCTTCTAAAATAAATTATATTTTGCAGTGGCTGCAATATGTTGTGTCAGGCAAAATTACATTCAATATTTTTAAACTAATTGATGTCAGCCTTGAGAAAACCTGACTGACAGCAGCAAGGAAACTAGGCTGCTACCTAACCAGTTTCCGAAATTAAAATTAAACATGCCAGTTTTCTGCATTTCCTCCAGGAGTCTGAATGCCATTAATCTGAAAAGACTGAGGAAGGAGACTGAAAAACACACAGAGCAAGAGCGAGATGATGGAAACACAGCAGTGCAGTGAAGGAGCTGTGGACCTGTGATTGGCAGTTGCCTTCGCCAACCTGGGCAGAAGTATTTGCAGATCCATTTGAGCCCATCACAGTTCCAGCAGAAGTGCTCTGCAACAATATTTGCCTTCAGCAGAAGTGCACTGAAAGGAAAAACTAATCTCTAATTCCTTCCCTGCCCCAGATAAATCTTTAGAAACCCAGGATAGGCAGGATATTACTTTGCTCTGTGCACTTTTAACATGGGTTGCAGTCTTCCATGGCCCCATTGAGATACAATGCTCCTGCAATGGAAAAGTCCTGGCTGGAACATACATTAAACAGGGACTGTCTGTCACACTGACTGAGGCACATGGAACCCAGTTCTAAGGCGTGGGCCCAATTCCTCCAGCACAACGGTGCTGAATTCTGAGGCACATTCTGACATTTCTTCTTAGCTTCAAATAAATTCCAAAATAAAGAGTTTTTTCAATGATGAAAATAACCCAATCAGAGCAGTTTTCCTGGTGTTATTTATTTAGATACTAAATTCTAATTATTCCATGCTGTCCCTGGTTTTCAGTGTGCAGCAGATTCCTGTACTGACGGTGAGTAACTCTGCAGGCTGTTGTTGACGGAAGCTGGAAGTTTTGGAAGCAGAGGCTTTTGGCAGTGATGAGAAGATGCATCTCCTCTTTTCTTATCTGCTGGCAGGAGAGGAAGTGATATGAGGTTTTTTGTTGATGTGGCTTCAACTCTTAGTTCTACAACCCAGAGATCCTGGACAGCAACAAGCTGCCCCACAGGACCTACCACATCCAGCAGCGGTGGATAAACGTGCTAGTTGGACTTTTCTAATTAAAATGAATCATAGAATCATAGAATATCAGGGTTGGAAGGGACCTCAGGAGGTCATCTAGTCCAACCCCCTGCTCAAAGCAGGACCAATCCCCAATCAAATCAAAATGATCCCCACTAATAATATTTTTTACACCAAAACCGCCACGATTAGGCTTCGGATTCAACCCGCCAATGAACTGAATTATTTCATATTCGCACTGCTAAGGGAACTTGAGGAACCGCTCTGCTTGGCGCTGGTCAGATCTCAGCTGGAGTACTGCGTCCAGTTTTGGTCACCGCTGTTTTCAAAAGCTGTAGACAAACTGGAAAGGATCCAGAGGTGAGCGACAAAGATGATCAATGGGATGGAATGCCAGTCACAGGAGCAAAGGCTGAAGGACCTGGGTATGTTTAGTTTGGAAAAGAGGAGAGCAAGGGGGGGGACAGGATAGTGGTCTTCAACAGACAGAAGACCACAGATTCTGAAGTGTGTTTCCGAGGGAATGCCACTACATGACCGATGGTCACTTGGTTGCCAAAGAGCTTCAGTGGCGTGAGAGGACTGCCAGTAATGGACATGGACTCAGTGTACAGCCAGGCCACCTTAAGGATCGAGCTAGAGTTTCATGCAGGCAGCGCCGAGTCTGCAAGGAGGCTACGTCCCTGTGGGATTTGCCATTTTCCAGATGATGAATGGTGTTTTAGAATCCTTTGCAAAGTCTGTACATGTCACTATCACATGCCCCATACGAGGAATTCTGTGCACCAGAAGGTTCACACCCTTGGTGGAATTCTGGGGAACGTGCAAGAGCTGTTGGGGAGGCTTGGGGCAGACAGCATTAGTTTCAGGGCAGAGGCAACTGGTTGCAGGGTCCTGACCGCCAAGAGGGGTGTCAGTACCTGGAGATGTGCTGAGAGGCCCAGAGCTTGGAACAGTGTCTAAACTCTGCCCGCCCCAGCAAAGTAGGAGCTTGTGGGATTTAGCAGTCGGATCCCTCTGAGCAGTCTAGTGAGTGTCCAATGGGGGAAGCTCAGCTTGATCTGTGATAACTTCCACCTGAAAACTTAGGCATTGGTAGTTACAGTCAGGTCATGCTCTGAACGTTTCTCTGCAACCGTTTGTCCTTGTTCTTTTAAAGGAAGTTCCGCTCCTGCGACACATCTCTGGAGACGCAGATTCTGCAGCCAATTCTGTCACCCCTGAATCTCAGGAAACACTGGGCCTATCATCATGCTGAGTAGACTGGACGATCGAATATGTCTTTTCTGCAACAATGCTGAAATGGTGACATCACTATCATTTCCATAGCAACTGATTTTGAAATAAACCCAGGATTATTGTGTCACCGCAGAAGCCAGATACACAAGGGAGCAACTCTTGTTCCACCCCTAATCTCAGTGGATTAGAAAGAGCAAAATGACATACCGTAGAATATTGGGGTTGAATATTTGGCCTGCCAGCGTGTGCAGAAGAGGGGTGCTAGAACAAGTGAGTGCATACCCATTTTTCACAAGTGCAGACATGAGTGCGACTGCCTGACTGTGCAGGCAAATGGCTGCTTGCACATTCACATCCGCAGGTACAAGCAAATGCACGTGTACTAAACATGGGCACCTAAAATCAGAGCCTGGAGCTGAAAACATGGCTCCTGAGTGAGTGGAAGCAGCATGTAAGACCAAGTAATGTATAAACGGCTCTTACCTCCCCTGAGTCCTGCCCTAGCTCAGCGGCATGAGAGTAATTAAATTGCATCCAAACACAATGCTCTGATTAAAGCCAGTCTCCAGCAGAAAGATTTATCATCTCAATTACCAGCAGTGGACACAGCAGTCAAGTCCTCCTCATTTTACATGAGCAGAGAGGAAAGCAGGAAGAGAATCACAAATATTAGCCTAAGGAAGGTAAACAGCTTGTGTGTGAAATGAAGATTTATCTCAGCAAACACTCAGCCAGATTTGCTGAACAATCCCCAGGTTTGCTGGTTGGCTGCGCAGTTACCAGGGCCCAAATATTCTGCCCGTTGCCAACTGGCACAGACAGGCCACCCTGGAACAGGGGCTTTTTGCTTGTTTCTGGAAGAGGGAATCTGACCCTATTGTCTTCACCTCAAATAGCCCACATTCACAGCCACACTTGGAGAGTTATGGGTGTGGCCTTAGGCCCTGTCCCTGTTTTTCCTGCTATTCCCCTGATGTGAATGTACGGTTGGTGAAGAACTGTAAATGAGGTGTGGCCCCAGCCACACAGAGTGCTCAGGGAATCTCACAGGTGAACATGTATGGTGGTTCATTTATAGTGCCTCAAAGTCCCAGTCAGGATCAGGACCCCATATCAATGCATGGAGAGTTCCTGCCTCAAGTTACTCGCACTCTAAACAGACAAGCCAGACAAGGGGTCAGGGTTAGGGAGCTGGCTGGGAGAGGGGTGGGGGGAAGGGAAGAGGGCCGCTGGCAAACATCACATTAGTGCCCTGCATTTAGTCTTTAATTGATCATCGGCTGGTGGTAATGGTGGGTGTTTGAGCTAAGAGCAGGAAATGGGGAAGGGGAAAAAGGGAGTGTAGGGAGACAGGTACAGGTCAAACAGACTGTCAGCAGACATGGTTTCAGAGTAGCAGCCGTGTTAGTCTGTATTCGCAAAAAGAAAAGGAGTACTTGTGGCACCTTAGAGACTAACAAATTTGTTTGCTCAGGGTGTCGGAGGAGCCACCACTACCCATGGCTCCTGAGTGGAATGGGGATGGGGAGTTGTGACGAAGTGGGACTGTTCTTAATGTTTTATCTGAATAGTGTGGGGGTGCCTCAGTTTCCCCTAGGCAGTTCTTAAGTATCTAGGTGGTGGGATAAGGGTGCATGATCGTTGCAGAGCCCTAGAGGGCAGGTGTGTCCAGGGGTCTGGACACAGAGAATGGCCAACACCCTGTTTCCTGGCAACTGATGGCCTGGGCCCTTCCCCCCTGCAAGGTGAGAGCTAAAGGGTTGGAGAACAAAGGAATCCGGTGACCTCCTGGCCCGGGAAAGGGATAAAGCCCAGAGGAGGAGGGGCTGGATGGGGAGTCAGTTGGGGACGAGGAGTGAAGTGCGGACGTGGTTGTCTGGCTCACTGCCCCCCAAAATGGACCCAGCTGAGGGGTCCTGTTCTCTGCACTTACAAGCTCTGTGTTAGACCATGTTCTTGTCATCTAATAAACCCTCTGTTTTACTGGCTGGCTGAGAGTCCCGTCTGACTGCAAAGTTGGGGGGCAGGACCCTCTGGCTTCCCCAGGACCCCACCTGGGCGGACTCGCTGTGGGAAGCGCACGGAGGGGCAGAGGAGGCTGAATGCTCCGAGGTCAGACCCAGGAAGGGGGAAGCCATTTGAGCTGTGTGTCCTGCAGACAGGCTGCTCCCAGAAAGGAGACTTCACCAGAGTCCTGACTGGCTTCGCAGGGAGCAGTTCCAGAGCATCGCCCGGGGACTCCGTGACAGGAGACCCTTAGTTCCCTGGGTTGAGTGACTAGCATGGGGAGCTATGGACCTGACCCAGGGCAGGAGAAGGAGCTGTATGGATTTGTCTCCTCTTTTTGGAAGTCTTGTGATGTGTTTAGTACAAGGCAATTGCCTATGAAAAATGGGGAAATACTCTGCCACCTGTTTGTACTGAGCCCCAGCGCCGGGCGGCCACGGCCCCCTCCCCGCAGCGCCAAGCCCCAGTGCCGGGCGGCCACGGCCCCCTCCCCGCAGCGCCAAGCCCCAGCGCCGGGCGGCCACGGCCCCCTCCCTGCAGCGCCAAGCCCCAGCGCCGGGCGGCCACGGCCCCCTCCCTGCAGCGCCAAGCCCCAGCACTGCTCTGGGTTCAGCCTGACATCTGTTATAAGGCCGCATGCTGAAATCCCTTCTGTCACTTTGAAGGCCTTACCTTTACAACTGCCCTTTCCACCAGAGAATTCAGACATAAATTGTACTTTAAATTCAATATCGGCCATTAATATTTCATGATTACAAACCGTTAAGGGTAATGTCACTGGCAGGAACGTCTGGACAGTTAAAATGGATGAGTCAGAACTTACTGATGGGGAGAAGTCAGAATACTAAAGAATCTCCCCAGCTTTTGAAGTAATCCAGTCTGACAGGCCTCCCTGCTGGAGGGGACCTGCAGCATTTACTGACTTGTTCTGAAATCCTAGCGGCTGTGTATAAATATTTTCCTTCTGATTCTTGTCACCTCATGTTTGCTGTAAAAGCTGAGTTGTTCTGCACCGCCAGCATCCTCTGTGCTGGCCACCGCCACCACAGCTTCATTTCCGTGCCCTCAGGAGGCGTGTGCCCCTGCTTTGGTAACAATCTGAACCAGCTGAATGCATTAAAGGTGTCTAGACACACAGTGGTGCAGGGCCGGGAAGACCAGCCTGGGCCTAGCCAGTGCTCACCACAAGGCCACAGCGATGCAGCTTTCCCAGGAACATACAGCTCACAACAGCCAGTGGAAATAAAACCTCACTGTAACTAGAGCCAAACCCCTAGGTTCAGATGTCCCGGGACCATGAGGCTGTTCCAATCTGGGTCCAGTCTTTGTAGCTCTGGACCCCTCTCATTGGAATGGCTGAAGCAGAGGTGGGGGTGGAAACAACCCAAGTGACACATGCTCCAGGCTGCACACTGAGTCCCCCTGTGTCCAGGCATCTCAGCACCGGAGCCAGGAAGGCAGGGCAAGGACAGGATTAGCGCTAAGTGAAGTCCTGGCCCTGCGTCAGACCCATCAATGCGTCACCATGCGGCTTGGCGAGCGTGTGCACATCTTCCTGGACAAAAAACAACCCACAAAGACATCCCCAAGATGTCCCCTAAGCAAGACCTAGGCAAACTCCCCTGCACAGAGGCAGATCTAGGTAGGTGCCCCTACCTGTACGCACTGAGTGCACAGAGGAAAAATCCTTTACCAAGACCTCTCTCTCATTTCAAAGGCACCCAGCGGATTGGACTGGAGCCTGGTGCTAACTGTGAGGGTGGAAAGTGGGGCATGACTGGGTCTGTGCCTGGCCTGGCGATGCTGGTGCCTGTTACCATTCTGAGACATTAGACAAGTGAGCGGAAGGGTTTGAAGACTGTGTTCGTGTTCTCTGTATTCCCCACTGTTCTGCTTCCTCTTGAAGCCTCTATCGTTCTCGATGTTTGTGTGGAAGGGAACAAGAATGTGGAGGGAACCCAAGCCCTCTCACTGGAGTCAAAAGGGTCAGATCCATTGTCTTACAGGGAACAACCTGCTTAGCTCCACACAATGAGACAAGGGCCTGAACATGCATTACAGAGAGTGGCAGGGCGCTGAGGATAATCTTGCCACCTTCCTACTCAGCAGCAGAACACCTGTCGTTTATCAAAGCTCTTTTTGCTATTATTTATTTTCTTTTCATTCCCCATGAGGAGTTTGTTCAAAGCTTCTGCAAGCCAGGACCAAGAGTTTGTTCTTTTCTGTCTTTAACTGAAGTAAAAAAGATGAACAGAACTTCTGCTGGGAAATTATTTTGCCTGAGTCCGGGCTTTGGCTGCTCAGCAATGCGCCAGGCAGTCGTTCCATGTCACTGTGTTTGGGCAGAAGTGCCGCTATCAGAAAAATCCTCACAGACAAACGAACATGAAACCTGCACGTCTGCGAATGCGTTTCCTCCTCGCTCTCCCCAGCCGGATGAGAGAGGGCTCCTCAGCAACTGCAAATGAAGGCTGGGAGGGCATCACTGCCCTACAGAAAGGAAAGGCTATCACATGAGGATTTGTTAGTCTCTAAGTTGCCACAAGGACTCCTCATTCTTTTTGCTGATACAGACTAACACGGCTACCACTCCGAAACCTGTCACATGAGGACTGTATGTCAAGGTTCCAAAAGAAGCTTATTGAAAGAGAGGACAATGGAGTATGGCGAACAGGCAGGCTCCATCTCCTGTCACAGGCCCTTCCTGTTAGCCCCCCAGGTCACCGCTACCGTCTGGCCATCAGCTCAGAATTCCCAGGCAGACTGAGTTCTCAGGCACAAGCTCCCTTTTCCACAGTAGCCTTTAGGGAACGCAGTAGCTCCCTATCTCACAGCTACTTGGTTCTGCAAACCTCTGCCCTTTAGGTGTCTCTGTTTCTTTCCCTTCTTCCGCTCAATCTGTCAATCCCCGCCCTGCATCTGGCTCTCACCAATTCATTTGTATTCACACATAAGGCAGGTGCTCCCTTTCTACCTGCCGTAGTGCTGAATATTTATTTCACCAAAAAAACGCCTTTCACTTAGAAGAACAGCATGTGCTGGCCCTCTTGGGGAGAAGCAGGAGAGGAACGTCAAGGGGAACGTTCAGAAATCCACTCTGTCAGCTATTGGCTCTTCCCTACTTTGTCTGCAGCCCTCCCAGCCCCGGTGAGGGGGCTCAAAGATTCACCAGAAGCAGAAGCTAATGTGACTGCTTGGGCTTTTGTTTTCTCGTTGTCTTCTTGAAGTTTAGAAGAGCACTTTTATAACATCATTTTCATCCTTCTGGGAAACTGCATAGAATGGAAAGGGCAGAACCAGGCAAACAGTAGGAAAGGGAATTAGCAGAGTGCAGGAAACATGGGCAGAAACAAGCGAAAAACCATCAGTAACAACCCCCCACAGGCCCCTTTAGAAAGATAAAAGCAAATCTAGTGGTGTCTTCAAACTTCCAAGTCCTTGAAGTTTGTCCATCGTCCACCCATCCATCTACCCACGTACTTAGATGTCCCACATTATTTGGCACTTCCCAAGTATTTACAAAACAGAAATTACAACGAGAACTTCTCTTGCTTCCTTCCCAGCCCACAGGAGAGAGAGCCCGATCAGTTAATAGGTTTCTTTATACATGTGAGTAGGGGGTACGGTGGTCTGTGTGTGCAGAAATTATTGAGGGAAAAACAGTCACGGAGCTGAGCTTTGCATTTAGTGAAGCTTTTCTGCTGCTCTGGAGCTGGAGACAAGCGCTCTCCCTGTGAGCAAGGCCAGCCCAGCCTCGGGAAGGGCAATTCTCTGAGCTCATTGAAGCTGCCTTAGCCTCCTTGCTGCTTATTCCCTGTGTTTAATGAAGTCTTTGGAATCACCAAGGCTCTCACCCAGTGGTGTTAGGCAGAGAAATAACCTTGATGAAGCACAGACAGCACGGCGGCTGCATCACCGCAGCTGAGAGCAGGTGCCGGCGACAGCACAGAGAGCTGGGCTGAGACAGAGCAGAGACAGCCTGCACAATTGTCTGGAGAAAAGGAAGAAGAGTGCAAGTGATGGGCCTTTCTGTCCATCTGTTGTATTTCATCTGTCAATCTGTCTGTCACTGTCATGGCCCTTTCTAGACACAATGCCCCAAATCTATTTGTTTTTATAAAATCACTGTTTGATGTAACACAGGACAAGCTGCTTCTGCTACTGGCCCGACGCCTGTGCAAGGCGTGTGTGTGTGTGAATGGGAGGTAGGAGGCGTCCCTCAGAAAATACCTCACGGTGCAGGTGCCGGGGCCGGAGGGAATTTTAAGTTACTGCAGAGTCCCCACAATATAATTTCCTGCCCCGTGGGCGACTGCGAGCGCTGCACATGTCTGAGGAGAGAGGCAGAGGCGCCAGGACCCAGGCAGCGAATCCAGAAACAGGTTGGCATCTGAACTGAGGAGGAAACACGCTATCTAAACATGGGCTCTTGGGAGCCCCAGAGGTGTCTCATCAGGGGTGAAAGCAGCAAATGAGCAGTGTAGGGATGGCTGGTGGAGCTGCTGGGTAGATAACATGGGTTTTGATGAGTGTTCATCAAAGGTACCATCCGACCACAGCTCCCCTTCTCAACACGTGAGACAGGAGGAGTATTTTTAGATTGTCTGGGGAGATGTTAGATTCCCCTTCCTGCATCTTCTCTTACATCACCACTATTTAATGCCTGCTTCCTTGAGGCTGGTCACTTCTGCGCCAGTGAGTGAGACCCACCCCTCTCCAGAACCCTCCTCCTCACCTGCTTCCATTGCCAGGACCGTGATGTTGTGCCACCCTGCCGTCTCCCGATCCAGGACTTTGCCTGTCACAATGGCGCCTGTGTTTGCATCAATGTCAAAGATCCTCTCCAGGTCAGTGTTGCGATCGATGGCGTATCTGAGCACAAAGCAGGAGAGAGCCATGAGTGACTGGGGAGGGGCTAGCAAGGCCTGTACTGACTCCCAGACAGGTTGGGTTAGGCCCTATTACAATCACTTCCACTGTGACACTAACCTGTTCTCTGTCTGGCCCCTATCTCCAGGGACATAGGTGGCCCCATCACTATCTGACTGGAGGCCTTAGAGTTAAGGTGAGGGTATACTGGGGAAGCTTGTACCAAGAGTGCAAACTCCTTCCTTGGGAGAAGCAGGGACTATGGACAAGGGGAAACGTCTGTTCTGATTGTAATGCATCAGCTCAGCACATTCATAGAATAGTAGAAATGCAGGACTGGGAAGGACCTCAATAGGTCACCAAGTCCAGTCCCCTGGCTATGGAGAAAGGACTAAATATTATCTAGACCACCCCTGACGGGTTTGTCTAACCTGCTCTTAAACACCTACAGTGACGGAGATTCCACAACCTCCCTGGGCAATTTGTTCCAGCACTTAACCACCCTGACAGTTAGGAAGTTTTTCCTAATGTCCAACCTAAACCGCCCCTACTGCAATATAAGCCCATTGCTTCTTGTCCTGCCCTCAGTGGATAAGGAGAACAATTTATCACCCTCCTCTTTATAACAATCTTCGAGGTACTTGAAGACTGTTATCATGTCCCCCCCCTCAGTCGTCTCTTCTCCAGACTAAACAAACCCAATTTTTTCACTCTTCCCTCATAGGTCATGTTTTCTAGACCTTTAATCATTTTTGTTGCTCTCCTCTGGACTTTCTCCAATTTGTCCACATCTTTCCTGAAGTGTGGTGCCCAGAACTGGACACAATACTCCAGCTGAGGCCTTATCAGTGTGGAGTAGAGCAGAAGAATTACTTCTCGTGTCTCGCTTACAACACTCCTGCTAATACAGCTCAGAATGATGTTCACTTTTTTTGCAACAGTGTTACAAATTTTTATATTTCTAACTCATATCCAGTTTGTGATCCACTATAACCCCCAGATCCTTTTCTGCAGTACTCCTTCCTAGGCAGTCCTTTCCCATTCTGTATTTGTGCAACTGATTGTTCCTTCCCAAATGGAGTACTTTCCTTTTGTCCTTATTGAATTTCATCCTATTTATTTCAGACCATTCCTCCAGGTTGTCAAGATCATTTTGAATTCTAATCCTGCCCTCCAACGTGCTTGTGACCCCTCCCAGCTTGGTGTCACCCACACTCTACACCATTAGTCAAATCACTTATAAAGATACTGACTTGAACCGGACCCAGGACAGATCCGTGTGGGACACCACTCGATATGCCCTTCCAGTTTGATTGTGAACAATTGATAACTACCCTCTGAGTATGTTTTTCCAACCAGTTGTGTACCCACCTTATAGTAGCTCCATCTAGGCCAGGGGTCTCAAGCAGCCCGTGGAGTTATTTCCTGTGGCCTGCCATAGGCGCCGACTCCACCGGCAGCCAAGCTCCCCTTACCCCCTGCCCCCCGTCCCCTACCTCCCAGTGCTTCCTGCCACCAAACAGCTGTTTGGCTGCGCGTAGGACTTTCCAGGAGGAAGGGGGGAGGAGGGGGGACGCAGCGTGCTGGGGGGGGGGGGAGTTGGGGCAGGGACTTTGGGAAAAGGTTTGGAATGGGGATGGGGAAGGGGTGGGAAGAGGCAGGGCAGGGGCGGGGCCTCATCGACTAGATGAGCAGTCTGAGGTATGAAGTTCAGCATGTATGATTCTTTGCTGTGAGTAGTTGGGAAGAATGTTTGTTAAAAGTGACAAAGTATTTCGTACGAATATTTACTTTAAAATGTTCCTGCCATTACAACTATGTTGATAGACTGTTAGTGTAGATCATCATCAGTGTTACTGACCACATAAGGAATAGTTACAAGTGTTTATATTTTATTAAAACCCCTCTTCACATTACAGTTTTTAAAAAGTTAATATGTTGACTTTTAATATCATACTATATTACTCTTCATTTTTTTCATTTTTGACTATACTTTTGTATCGTTGTATGAAAAGGTTTGAGTGATGCGGCCTTCGGGCCAATGTACTAGTCCTCATGTGGCCCTCGTGGTGATTTGAGTTTGAGATCCCTGATCTAGGCTGTATTTCCCTAGTTGGTTTCTGAAAAGGCCACGAGACAGTAACAAAAGCCTTACTAAAGTCAAGATATATGACATCTACTGCTGCCCTCCTCCCCCATCCACAAGGCTCGTTACCCTATCAAAGAAAGATATTAGGTTAGTTTGACATGATTTGTTCTTGACAAATCCATGTGGACTGTTACTTATCACCTTATTTTCTTCTAGGTGCTTTCAAACATTGATTATTTGCTCCATTATCTTTCTTGGTACTGAAGTTAAGCTGTCTGGTCTATAATCCCCTGGGTTGTCCTTATTCCCTTTTTTATAGCTAGGTACTATAACTGCCCTTTTCCAGTCCTCTGGTATCTCTCCCCTCCTCCACGAGTTCGCAAAGATAATCGCTAATGGCTCAGAGATCTATTCAGATTCAAGGCAATAACGGAGCCATGAATAACTCCCAGACCAGCACAACGGGACAGGAATGGGGCATCCCCCGGTTAGCAGTTCTCACCACTCGGGAACCTCTCTTTGGCTGCACCCGTCTACGTCAGGGTTACTGGAGGTCCGGAGCATGGTGCAGTAGCAGAGCTGTGTGGGGATGGGAGCCAAGGACAGCAACAGTGTAAATATAAGTGCAGTCATAAAAATTAAAGGTGGCAAGGTCCAATTTGATCCCAGACCATGCATCCCTGAGGTCTACAAGCAAAGACCACAACCACCATGAATGGTGCTAATGCAAACACCTAAGCAGACAGACAAACAGCAGATTGTCCCTTGACATTCCCTGTATTTTCCTACTTTGTGCTATCTAGTTTTAAATAACTCAAATGAAAACTCCTCTGGTTTCCTGCAGGTGTCTATCCCACCATTTCACAGGCTGCTGTCTGTCAGGAAGGGTTTTTACTGTTCAGTCTAACTTTCCCTTTTATTTCCGTCTTCTTCTGTTTCTGAGAGTCTCATCCCCTGACACGGCCCCAGTCAACCTTGCTCTGGTTCTGTAGGTAGGTGGGTCGACCCCTTTGTGTTTCACCTGCACAGCTAGCTCCTGAACAAAGCCTTCCAGCACCCTGAGCGCTCCGTTGTCCCGTGAATCTTTTACAGGGACCTTCACGGAGCACAAGGTAGGGGAGCAGCAGGATGGGGTAGGGTTGGGATCCCGCCTCTTCCCAAATTCCTCCCTTTCCCCGTAAGCGGCCAAAGGGGCTGGGGAAGGAAGAGGCTGCTGAGGCAAAAGCACTGTCCTATCAGAGGCAGGCTGCGCCTCATGCCTGCTGAGCAGCTCCGTGCAAGCGAGAGGAAAGAGCAGCCGAGCAGCGCGGCTGCATCTGGGACCCGGCGGGGCTGGCGCCAGTGCCATGAAGCAGCCCAGTGCCATGTACCTGATGGTTACAAAAAGCAAGAGAGACGGTATCACAGACACAGCTGCTCCAAAGGCCAAAAGGGACCCACAAACCGTCTCCTCACCAAGCAAGCTGCAGAGAGCCACTCCCCAAAACTCTCCCAGCTGGGAGCTTCCCGCACAGGCCACTTCCACAGGGCAGGAGCCAGCACAGAGCCACGGTCAAACCACACAGCGTAGAGGACAGCACCCACAAGCAGGGCTCCCCCGCCAGGCAGAGTCCCGCTGCAACTATTCAGCGTGTCAGGGAGGGGCACCTCCTGCCAGCCTATCCCCCGAGCTAGGTGCCCCCTGCCCAGAGCCTCAGCACAATACAAAATAGGACCATTCAAACAGGAATCCTTCTAATTTCCCTACCACCTTCCATCCGAGCAGCCTCGTGTGCTTTAACAAACGGGGAGTTTAGCCTCACAACCCCCTTCTACGCCCCCCAGACAATAGAGAAACAGCAGGTACGGTTATCCCCATTCTTCACAGGGGTTACATGTCCTGCCCCAGGTCACAAAGTCAAGTCTGTGGTTGAGCAGGGGGAGAATCCAGCCCTCCACTTTAACCACAACATCATGACTGGGATCTATGCCCCCAGTGCCCCAGCACAGTACAATATTTCCAGTAACCATACACTCGCAACCAAGCATGTTAGCATTAAATCACAGCACAACTGGACTGCAAGCTCTTCGCAGGCAGGGGCTGGTTCTGCAGTGCCCAGCACAGCACAGCCCCATCTGATTGAGCTCTCAGAGCACAGACACAACACAAATAATAAACTACAATAACACCATGATAAGAATTAGAAGTCCAGGAGGCCAGCAAATCATCGGCAATACGATATAATTGTATTGTCTACAGCGTCTTTCATACGCAAGGCATCCCAAAGCCTTTTACAGAATTAAATAATCCAAGACAACAAAAAGTAAAATGGGATAAATTACCGAAAGGAGGGTGGTGAATAAATTAAAGCGTGCAGGCCAATGACAGAGGGAGAGATAAATTGAGGGGCAGAGGCAAGGGAGCTGAGAGAGGAACCGAGCGGGAGAGCTGATGAAATAGGAAGGCACAGGAAGGCCACGACAGATGGCAGAGGCTGCAAGCAGAAGGCTCCCAGTGACTGTGTGTGGATGAAGTGTGGGGAGAGGATTCCTAGACCATGAGCTTTTCAGGGCAAGGGATCGTTTTCCTATTTGTTTGTGCCCCGCCCAACACAATCGGGCCCTGATGCAGCTGGGGGCCTCCAGGCAGCAATATCAATATTAGTAACGAGACAGAGACAAGACCCAAGAGCTCCACCAGAGAGTTTTCAGACAAGGAGGGTGGCTCCCAATGTGATCTCAAGGCCACAGATTCCGCCACTCACATCCCAGCCTTGTTTAGCCACAGCTCAGCCATGGGACTGACCTCCTCAGGGGTCATCAATGAACTTGCAGGTAACACTGCTGCATACCTGTCAGGCTAGGGTGCTTACAGAGCAGCCTCCCCCACAAGGTTTTAGATGCGTGGTTCTCATTAAAACCAACACCCGCCCTTGGCTAAACCACTATCCTGGTGCACAAATACCATAGGAAACAGCAAAATACAGGGAGGCAGACACAGACAGACAGACAGACACTAGCTTGAAAATTAAAGGACAAAACTGTCCAAAATCATCACCCATATAGATGCACATGCAAATATATGTTCTGCCCACGCAGTTACCTCCCCCGCCCCTTTGCCCCAGCAGAACGTAGTATGTGTTAGGAGACTGTGACCCAAAGCTGGCATGTACAATTAAAAAGGTTGCAGAGGAGGTTTTAAACTAAGGGCTGGGGGAAAGGCAACACATGCAGAGGAGCACACGGTTCGGACAAAGATGTTCCTTAGGGGAGCGTCTATTAATGGGGAGTCTCCATATCCTAGTAAAAAGGAGAAGATAGAAGTTGATAAAGTACAGGTAGGAACTGAAGAGAAACAGTCAAATGAAAAAGAGTCCCATTCAGTTACCTCACATGAAGGCAGACAACTAAATACTGACAAATTTGGTAAGTGCTTGTATACAAATGCTAGAAGTCTAGGTAATAACATGGGTGAATTTGAGTCTCTGGTATTCAATGAAGGTCTAACAGGCATCACAGAAACTTGGTGGAATGATGATAATCAATGGGACACGGTAATATCAGGGTACAAAATCTACAGGAATGACAAGCAGGTCATGCTGGTGCGGGAGTGGAACTAGATGCAAAAGAAAGCATAGTGCCAAATACAGTAAAAATCTAAATTACTCAAACTGTGCCATACAATCTCTAAGAATAGAAATTCCCTGCTTGACTAATAAAAGCAGAGCAGTAGGGATATACTACCGCTCACCCGACCTCGATGGTGATGATGCCTGCGAAATGCTCAGGGAGATTAGAGAGCCTATAAAACTAGAAAACTTGGTAATAATGGGAGATTTCAACTATCCCCATATAGACTGGGTACATGTCACCTCATGATAGGATCCAGAAATAAACTTTCTAGACACAATTAATGATGGTTCTTGGAGCAGCTAGTCCTGGAACCCACAAGGGAAGAGGCAATTCTCGAGTTAGTTGTAAGTGTAGTACAGGATCTGGTCCAAGGAGTGAACATAGCTGAACTACTGAACAATACCATAATGCAATTAAACTTAACATCTTTGGCTGGGGGGCGGGGGAGACACCAAAGAAACCCACCACAGTATCACTCAACTTCAAGAAGGGGAACCACACAAAAATGAGGAAGCTGGTTAAAAACAGAAATTAAAAGGAGTAGTCACGAAAGTGAAATCCCTGCAAGCTGCATTGAAACTTTAAAAAAAAAAAAACATACTAGAGGCTCAAATTAAATGTATACCCCAAATTAAAAAAAAAAAGACCAAGACCAAAAAATGCCACCATGGCTAAACAACAGCGTAAAAGAAGCGGTTAGAGGCAAAAAGTGAATGTCAAATCCTACTGAAAAAAATAGAAAGGAGCATAAACGTTGGCAAATCAAGTGTACAAATGTAATTAGGCAGGGCAAAAAAGAATTTGAAGAACAACTAGCAAAAGACACAAAAACTAACAGCAAAAAAAAAAAAAAAAGAAAAAGTTAAGTACATTTGATGCAGGAATACTCCAAACAATGGGTGGGGCCACTGGATGATCAAGGTGCTAAAGGATCACTCTAAAGTCATTGCAGAGAAGCTAAATGAATTATTTGCATTGGTCTTCACTGCAGAGGATGTGAGGAGATTCCCACACCTGAGCCATTCTTTTTAGGTGACAAATCTGAGGAACTGTCCCAGCTTGAGGTGTCAATAGAGGAGGTTTTGGAACAAAATGATAAATTAAACAGTAATAAGTTACCAGATGGTATTCACCAAAGAGATCTGAAGGAACTCAAATATAAAATTGAAGAAGTACTAAGTGTGCTATGTTTCAGAGCAGCAGCCGTGTTAGTCTGTATCCGCAAAAAGAACAGGAGGACTTGTGGCACCTTAGAGACTAACAAATTTATTTGAGCGTAAGCTTTCATGAGCTACAGCTCACTTCATCGGATGCATGTGTAACCCTTCTGCCCATCAGAGTTGGCAGCAACAAGGGCCGGGTTCGATATCTAGGGGATCCATTCCAATAACACAATGCAAACCAGCTCAAGCCCCCACCCAGTGACCTGGGACAAATATATACCACCCCCGCTGGGCGCCTCCAAGAGGCAATACTTCCCCTCTCGCAAGCACCTAGTCTGAGTGTAGCAAAAAGCCTTTTAATAACAGAGAGAAACAATGTGGCATTATGTTGGGGAAACACCACCAACAGGATTCATAACACAACCCATGAGCAAAAAACCCACCCCAAGCAAATTGGGGCATGCCCTTTCCCTTTGGTTCTTGAGTCCAGGAACCCCAAATCACCCAAAGTCCCAAAAGTCCAATGACCCAAAAGTCTCTGTCCCTGGTCAGGGCAGCCCCAGGGTTCGAAAGTTTATCTACAGAGCTTTACCTCCCAACCTGGGTGGAGATGGGGGTGGAGGTAAGAGGCACCTTACATGATCTGAAGCTGACCGCCCCACAGCTCCATAGGCCTTCGCTCTGCTCCGCCAGCCGCCCCACGAACTGCTTCGCTCAGCTCCGCTCTGCGGCCCACAAGCAGCTCCCACTGTCCCACGAACTGCTCCACCAGCCGATCCATGAACTGCTCCGCGTCCCACCAGCAGCTCCCGCCATCCTATGAACTGCTCCACCAGCCTGTCCACAAGGCACTCCAGCCGTCCCGCAAACTGTTCCACGATATATCGTCAGGCTCCCCCACTCCTTAACACAACGCTCCGTGATTTCAGCTCTTAGTCGGTTCAGCCCTTTGGTGAACTCAGCTTGTAGTAGGGGAGCCTCAGTGCTGGTGCACCATTAGCCCAAAGTGAGCTCAGCAGCCTGTAACTAGACTCCTAATGGAATCAAAAGTAGCTCTGATATTCCACAGTGGAGAGAGGAGGAAGTGCAATTAGCATGTAAGGCCCTCACCAAGGGGCCCATGCCACCAAGTATTAATACCTGTCCCCAGCCTCTCTCCCTTCACAGAGTTTTGGAACCCATGACCCTTGCCTAGCGAGTGCTACTTAGTTGATGGTGAGTCCCTCCATCATAACAAAAGGCCAAGCACAGTTCCCATAATCAGGGTAATAACAATTTATTCTTCCTGCCCCAATAACAGAGACACTGGGGATCCCACAGCAGCCAAAGTGACCATTTGGGCAGCTATGGCCTCATTCTAGGCGGGGTGGGTGTGCCTATGCAAATGAGATCGGCCCCTGAAGTTCTTTTCCACAACTTGCCACACCTCACCACCAGATGTCAGGGTGGAGCTCATCCTGACTCTGCTTACGCATGCAATGGAAGATACAGTAGGGGGATTTTATATACACAGAGAACATGAAACAATGGGTGTTACCATATACACTGTAACAAGAGTTATCAGGTAAGGTGAGCTATTACCAGCAGGAGAGAAAAAAACCCATTTGTAGTGATAATCAAGGTGGGCCATTTCCAGCAGTTGCAAGAACGTGTGAGGAACAGTAGGGGGGGAAATAAACAAGGGGAAATAGTTTTACTTTGTGTAATGACACATCCACTCCCAGTCTTTATTCAAGCCTAATTTAATGGTGTCCAGCTTGTAAATTAATTCCAATTCAGCAGACTCTCGATGGAGTCTGTTTTTGAAGAAACTCCCTGAAAAAGCACAAGAACAAATCCTCACAGACACACCCTAGAACCCCGAGCAGGGGTATTCTATCTGCTACCCAAGATCCATAAACCTGGAAATCCTGGACGCCCCATCATCTCAGGCATTGGCACCTTGACAGCAAGACTGTCTGGCTATGTAGACTCCCTCCTCAGGCCCTATGCTACCAGCACTCCCAGCTATCTTCGAGACACCACTGACTTCCTGAGGAAACTACAATCCACTGGTGATCCTCCTGAAAACACCATCCTGGCCACTATGGATGTGAAAGCCCTCTACACCAACGTTCCACACAGAGATGGACTACAAGCCGTCAGGAACAGTATCCCCGATAATGTCACAGCAAACCTGGAGGCTGAACTTTGTGACTTTGTCCTCACCCATAACTGTTTCACATTTGGGGACAACATATACCTTCAAATCAGCGGCACTGCTATGGGTACCCGCATGGTCCCACAGCATGCCAACATTTTTATGGCTGACTTAAAGCTTCCTCAGCGCTCGTCCCCTAATGCCCCTACTCTACTTGCGCTATATTGATGACATCTTCATCATCTGGACCCATGGAAAAGAAGCCCTTGAAAAATTTCACCATGATTTCAACAATTTCCATCCCACCATCAACCTCAGCTTGGACCAGTCCACACAAGAGATCCACTTCCTGGACACTACAGTGCTAATAAGCGATGGTCACATAAACACTACCCTATACCGGAAACCTACTGACTGCTATGTTTACCCACATGCCTCCAGCTTTCACCCTGACCACACCACACGATCCATTGTCTACAGCCAAGCTCTACGATACAACCGCATTTGCTCCAACCCCTCAGACAGAGACAAACACCTACAAGATCTCTATCAAGCATTCTTACAACTACACTACCCACCTGCGGAAGTGAAGAAACACATTGATAGAGCCAGAAGAGTACCCAGAAGTCACCTACTACAGGACAGGCCCAACAAAGAAAATAACAGAACACCACTAGCTGTCACCTTCAGCCCCCAACTAAAACCCCTCCAGCGCATCATCAAGGATCTACAACCTATCCTGAAGGACGACCATCACTCTCACAGATCTTGGGAGACAGGCCAGTCCTTGCTTACAGACAGTCCCCCAACCTGAAGCAAATACTCACCAGCAACCACACACCACACAACAGAACCAATAACCCAGGAACCTATCCTTGCAACAAAGCCTGTTGCCAACTGTGTCCACATATCTATTCAGGGGACACTATCATAGGGCCTAATCACATCAGCCACACTATCAGAGGCTCGTTCACCTGCGCATCTACCAATGTGATATATGCCATCATGTGCCAGCAATGCCCCTCTGCCATGTACATTGGTCAAACTGGACAGTCTCTACGTAAAAGAATAAATGGACACCAATCAGACTTCAAGAATTATAACATTCAAAAACCAGTTGGAGAACGCTTCAATCTTTTTGGTTACTCGATTACAGACCTAAAAGTGGCAATTCTTCAACAAAAAAACTTCAAAAACAGACTCCAACGAGAGACTGCTGAATTGGAATTAATTTGAAAACTGGACACCATTAAATGAGGCTTGAATAAAGACTGGGAGTGGATGTGTCATTACACAAAGTAAAATTATTTCCCCTTGTTTATTTTTCCCCCTTACTGTTCCTCACACGTTCTTGCCTACTGCTGGAAATGGCCCACCTTGACTATCACTACAAAAGGTTTTTCTCTCTCCTGCTGGTAATAGCTCACCTTACCTGATCACTCTCATTACAGTGTATATGGTAACACCCATTGTTTCATGTTCTCTGTGTATATAAAATCTCCCCACTGTATTTTCCAATGTATGCATCCGATGAAGTGAGCTGTAGCTCACGAAAGCTTATGCTCAAATAAATTTGTTAGTCTCTAAGGTGCCACAAGTCCTTTTCTTTTTAAGTGTGGTATGTAACCTATCATCTAAATTAGCCTCTGTACCGGATGACTGGTGGATAGCTAATGTGATGCCAATTTTTAAAAATGGCTCCAGAGGCAATCCTGGCAATTACAGGCCGGTAAGCCTAACTTCAGTACCAGACAAACTGATTGACTCTATAGTAAAGAACAGAATTATCAGACACACAGATGAACACAGTATGTTGGGGAAGAGACAACGTGGCTTTTGTAAAGGGAAATCATGCTTCGACAATTTATTATAATTCTTTGAGGGTGTCAACAAGCATGTGGACAAGGGTGATCCAGTGGATATAGTGTATTTGGACTTTCAGAAAGCCTTTGACAAAGTCCCTCACCAAAGGCTCTGAAGCGAACTAAGCAGTCATGGGATAAGGGGGGAGGTCCTCTCATGGATCAGTAACTGGTTAAAAGACAAGAAACAAAGGATAAGAATAAATGGTCAGTTTTCAGAATGGAGAAAAGTAAATAGTGGGGTCCCCCAGGGGTCTGTACTGTTCAACATGTTCATAAATGATCTGGGAAAAGGGGTAAACAGTGAGGTGGCAAAATTTGCAGATGATACAAAATTACCCCAAATAGTTAAGTCCAAAGCAGACTGTCAAGAATTACAAAGGGATCTCACTAAACTGGGTGACTGGGCAACAAAATAGCAGATGAAATTCAATGGTGGCAAGTGCAAAGTGAGGAACATTGGAAAACATTATCCCAACTATACATACAAAATGATGGGGTCTAAATTAGCTGTTACCACATAAGAAAGAGGTCTTGGAGTCATTGTGGATAGTTTTCACATCTACTCAACGTGCAGCAGCAGTCAAAAAACCTAACAGAACGTTAGGAACATTGGGACAGGGATAGACAATAAGATAGTAAATATCCTAATACCACTATATAAATCTATGGTAGGCCGACACCTTGAATACTGAGTGCTGTTCTGGTCGCCCCATCTCAAAAAAGCTTTAGAAATGGAAAAAGTACAGAAAAGGGCAACAAAAACTATAAGGGGTATGGAACAGCTTCTGTATGAGGAGAGATTAATAAGACTGGGACCGTTCAACTTGGAAAAGAGACGACTAAGGGGGTATATGATACAGGTCTATACAATCATGATGGTGTGGAGAAGGTGAATAAGGAACTGTTATTTACCCTTTCACATAACACAGGAACTAGGGGTCACGCAATGAAACAAATAGGCAGCAGGTTTAAAACAAACTAAAGGAAGTATTTCTTCACACAGTCAACCTGTGGAACTCATTGCCAGGGGATTTTGTGGAGGCAAAAGTATAATGGGGTTAAAAAAAAAACCCTAGATAAATTCCTGGAGGATAGGTTCATCAATGGCTATTAGCCAAGATGGTCAAGGATGCAACCCCATGCTCTGGGATTCCCCAAGCCTCTGACTGCCAGAAGCTGGGACTGGATGACAGGAAGTGGATCATGCAAGAATCATAGAATCATAGAATATCAGAGTTGGAAGGGACCTCTGGAGGTCATCTGGTCCAACCCCCTGCCCAGAGCAGGACCAATCCCCAACTAAATCATCCCAGCCAGGGCTTTGTCAAGCCTGACCTTAAAAACTTCTAAGGAAGGGGATTCTACCACCTCCCTAGGTAACGCATTCCAGTGTTTCACCACCCTCCAAGTGAAAAAGTTTTTCCTAATATCCAACCTAAATCTCCCCCACTGCAACTTGAGACCATTACTCCTTGTCCTGTCATCTGCTATCACTGAGAATAGTCTAGATCCATCCTCTTTGGATCCACCTTTCAGGTAGTTAAAAGCAGCTATCAAATCCCCCCTCATTCTTCTCTTCCGCAGACTAAACAATCCCAGTTCCCTCAGCCTCTCCTCATAACTCATGTGTTCCAGACCCCTAATCATTTTTGTTGCCCTTCGCTGGACTCTTTCCAATTTTTCCACATCCTTCTTGTAGCGTGGGGCCCAAAACTGGACACAGTACTCCAGATGAGGCCTCACCAATGTCGAATAGAGGGGAACGATCACGTCCCTCGATCTGCTGGCAATGTCCCTACTTATACAGCCCAAAATGCCATTGGCCTTCTTGGCAACAAGGGCACACTGCTGACTCATATCCAGCTTCTCGTCCACTGTCACCCCTACGTCCTTCTCTGCAGAACTGCTGCCGAGCCATTCGGTCCCTAGTCTGTAGCGGTGCATGGGATTCTTCCGTCCGAAGTGCAGGATTCTGCACTTGTCCTTGTTGAACCTCATCAGATTTCTTTTGGCCCAATCCTCCAATTTGTCTTGGTCCCTCTGTATCCTACCCCTACCCTCCAGCGTATCTACCTCTCCTCCCAGTTTAGTGTCATCCACAAAGTTGCTGAGGGTGCAATCCACACCATCCTCCAGATCATTAATGAAGATATTGAACAAAACTGGCCCCAGGACCGACCCTTGGGGCACTCCGCTAGATACCGGCTGCCAACTAGACCTGGAGCCATTGATCACTACCCGTTGAGCCCGACAATCTAGCCAACTTTCTACCCACCTTGTAGTGCATCCATCCAGCCCATACTTCTTTAATTTGCTGACAAGAATACTATGGGAGACCATGTCAAAGAACTGCCTGTTCTATTCATTCCCTCTGAAGTATCTGACACTGGCCACTGTCGGAAGACAGGATACTGGGCTAGATGGATCATTGGTCTGGCCCAGTATGGCCATTCTTATGTTCATAGACAGATGCTAATAATCTCCGAGAGCCATCACAGCAAGTGGGCAGGACCCCGGCATGTCCTCATGTGTGATATATCCCCATTTTCTGCCTTAGTTCCCAATGGAAGCACAGAGCATGCCAAGGGCATTACCTTTCCTTTGATCCTCAGATTTCTTCAGAGAGGCCTCTAACACCAGCCTGGCCTGGATAGCAGTCTCCAGTACTCATCTGCTGCTCTGTGCTTATCAGTTGCCAAAAACGCAATTGCAAAGAAATGGGAAAACCTCTGGGTGTCCAAATCAGCAAAAATCTCTCAGATGGAGACTGAACTGCTGGAAGAAATAATAGAAACTGGTGCAACAAAATCTCAGATACTTCTGATGGGTTAATCAAGATATTTACATAAGCGTTCAAATTATTCTTCCACGTCCCCTGACCTCGAACACCTCTCTCTCTTCTTCTCCATTGCATATGTAGTTAGAGATGGAGATGGTACTTCATTCTCTTCTCCATGTCTCCCTATTTCTGTGGTAGACATGAGATGCACACATCTGTTTTGTTTGTCCTCTTGTCTTTGCTGCATAAATAAAGAAACTTATTTATTAAAAATAATTGGGGAGAAAGATACAATCACCAAGGAGAGAGAGACCCTTGGGTTTAGAAGCATCTGACGTCCACTGATTCTGTGCGAAGCCAGGGCCAGGGTGCAGGTGTGAGTATAACTCTGTGCTGGAGCCTCTCTTCTCACACTTGTAACTGCTTTGCTTGTGAGTGTATTTTAAATCATGTCTACGTTGTCTTTTAAGGATTGATTGTCCTTATCGAGCTCTGCAATAATTCCAGTCCCTTTACTGTTTTGCTCCTCTCCCACAGATTCCAGTGGGAGGAGCTGGATTTCTGAGGAGCCTGCGTGTCCAGCTCTCTACAGTGTAGCAGGGTTGAGTTTATCTTTCCTGGGTCCCAGCCTTGGATCTCTCCAGTCCTGGTAATTCTACAAAGCACCCTCAGCAACTTGTTCTACTGACTTAAATACCCTCGGAGCTCTCGGATACCCTGATTGTCGCTGCAGAGTTCTGGGATGAGTCACTTAATGTCTGTACAGCACATTGAAGACAAAAAGCCCCATCTAAGTGCTAGGTGGTGGTGGTATTATTGCTATTTAACCTAAATTCTCCTCCCCTCTTGCAGCTTGAACCCACTCCATCTCATCCTGTCCTTGTTCGTTAGATAGAGCTACTGATCTCTCTTGTCTTCATACCATTCCTTTCTCTAGTTGGAGACAATGAGTCTCCCCTCAGAGCACCCCCCACTGAACTCCCAACACCACTTTCTGCAGTAGCTGAGTTTTCCTTCGGGCTCTTCTTCCAAATAGCAGCAAGTCCTGATCCTGCTTCACTTGTGGGAACTGGCCAGTCACAGCCTGAAGTGAGCTGGCTGGAGATGTAGCAAAAGGGAGGCCAGGCAAGGTGCTGGGGCAGACTGCTCACGGCTAGAGAAAAGAAGGCTTCACTCCGCAGTCAGTGCTGAATCCAGCGCATCTGCGTGGTGCTAAGTGGCCTCCGCTGCTGGAGGGTGAGATGTGAAGTTGAGGCCGGGGCCTTTAATGATCCCGCAGCATGTTTTCAATGGATGGCGGGATGTTAACCCAGCACGGGGGGCAATTTTCAATTGAAGTACATGCTAGGGATGGGTGAACTGAACAGCAGGGACTTGGTGTAAACAAGAGAGGCATGCCACTGGCAAGGTACTGTGGTCAGGTAAACGACACACAAATGCACCTCGCTGGCTGCATCGCCACCACACAAGAGCTATAACACAGACACACGTAGCTCCTTGCGTGCCCATGCACGCATCGCTAACCTGGCGTCCGTGCTCCTCCCACAGTGAGGTGCCAGAGTGTTTAGGGGCAACTCGCCCCACTGGGAGATGCTGTGGGGACTGCGGTTCTGCCGTGCTCATGCTGAATCGAGGCCAGACAGCGACAGGATGTGAGGTTCTCTCTTTGCTCCCCAGGGCCACGTCCATTCAGACAGGTGCCTGCCCCATGCTGTTCCTACACGTCCAGAGCCGAGATCAGCAGGAAGAAACAGTTCGGGCCCACCCAGCTCAGCCCAGGAGGGCTAATGCCCAGAAATGGCCAATCATGCTGAATCGATGCAGCATTTTTGGGTCATGTGGATCTTTGTCAACTGGGCACTGAGCTCTCGCCACCAGACTCACCTGTCATTACAAGCAGAACATGAGCCCTGCCTTCCAGCGTCTGTGATGTGATGTCATGGGATGCTGCAGCCCAACCCCACCGAGCTGATTGGGCCCACGTTCTCCAGATTTCCTGGACTATGGGATGTTCCTTGCTCCTCTGCCTGAAGCCTGCACAGTGTTTGATATCCGGGACTTTATGCTGTCGCAGTCCCTGGTTCTGATTGGAATGCAGCCCTTGTCATCCATTTTCCTCTCTTCCTGCTGACATCGCCTGTTGTTTGGATGTTACAAGTGGCTGTTTCATTTAGGCAGCTTTCTTGGTGCTCATCTTTCTGCATTTCTCAAGCAGGTTGTTTCATTCCTCCCCTGACCACGATGAGGAGCACATTTGCTGCCATGTCCGTTGGCTTTTGTTAATGGTGGTTTTGTTAATGGGAAGCTTTTCAAACCTCATGAAAAGCTTTTTGTGATGTTTGTTTTTTTCTCTTCTCTCTTTTGTGCTGTGGCAGATTGTAGTTCTTGCTGTGTTGTTGAAGTATATAAAATGCCCGTGTCCAACACATGTCTCTGGATTTGGTGAATGCCAAACAAGAATCTCTCTGAGAACCTTAAATCCCAAGCAACATCTTCCCAGTGCTGATAAAGCCTGGAACGCAGGCAATCAGAGCTCAGGCTCTCGCTGCAGAGAGAGAAACAAAAGGCTCCCATACAAACAAGCTCACGTACACAGGCAGTCTATCAATGTATTACCTAATACAATGGCGCGGCTGAGAAAAATCACACTGTGCAGAAGAAATACAGCAGGAGCCGAAAAGCCAACTGGAAACAGAAAATTCCCATCTAAAAATGTCCCAGCCCCTGCCTTTGTCAGACAGTGAATAAGAGCTGGAATGAAATTAAAAGCTCTTTCCCTTTAGATAAAGATTCCCTGCCATGTCATGACGGGGTTTATGCTGCTTTTTAACCCTCCTCTCTGGCACAGCCACCTGTATTTGGACACACACAGGTTGCGGCTGTTTTTCACTGAGTGATGCAAGCCAAGCTGCCTGGGCTCCCATCTCTTATTGACATGAGAGGGGATGGCTGAGCCCAGGACTTGGTGTGCTGTGGTGACCCACCCACTCTTGGGCATCAGAATCCTGACATTGTTTCAGGGCTTCGTGGAAGAGTGACAGCCCTCGTGGGAGTGGCACTGAACTAGCAGCTTGGAACCACAGACTCACCATGGTACAGATACAGAGATCCAATCTCAGCCTGCTACAGAGAGTGCTATGGGACCGCTCTCCTGCTGCAGCCAGCTCTCCAGGGATGGGGGTTGTTTAGCACTAGCCCTCTGGGAAGCAGAACCTGTCGAAGTCCCAGGTCAGTGCAGGGTGAGTTCTCAGTCACCGGGATCACCTGAAGGTGCCTTGCCTGGAGCCATCGGCTGGGGGTGAAGCAGATATTCCATGGGGATGGGGACCTGTTGGGTTACTAATTCTGTCTGTAGAGGGAGGGCCCCGGCAGAGTCCAGAGTCACCCTGGCAGAGCTGGAAGGGAAGGATTAATTAACTCTCCAAGGGAATGACAAAACTCCTCTCTCCATGCAGCTCTGGCACAGCCTCCACCAGCAAACTCTGTTTGCCTGGGAAAGCCCAGACTGCAGCTCCTTCCCTCCACTCTCTCTGTCCTCCTGGCCTCTGCATGGGCAGGGAGTTCCAGTACTTGGGCCAGGCTGCTGGCTTTTGAGGAGGTAGCATTTGGATGGATGTCAGCAGGTGTTGGGGTCTGAAGTCATCCTAAAGCCTGACTTCAAATGTAGCATGAAAAAGCAGAGTTTGCTGGGCTCCATCCTGTACAAACCATCTGAGGGAAGCTCTTGGGCTTGGGGAATGGGTTTGTTCCAGGGTGAAATGGGCATGTCCAGGGGCATGACTGATCTTCTTTGGGATGGCTCATGGAAAGGAGGGCAGCGAGTACCCAGGCTGCCTCCATGTTGTCTCTGACTTGGACAATGTTCCATGTACCAGATGGCATCTCCCAGGAGGCTGGAGGAAACCTCACAGCCCAGGCACAAAGGCTGCTGCATGCACGTTGGGTTTATGGAACTGTGCTAGATATCCGTGCGTGCCACTGCTCATTCCCATTGTCATCAGAGGCATGAGCAGCCATGAGGAAGCGCTTCAGGAGTTATGCAGCCAGCCTGATGGAGCTGGAAAATGATAGGGCTCCACTCTGGGACTCTTTCCCTTCTTGTGCCTTTAATGCATGAGGTTCTTTGTGAGAGTGACACACGGACAGAGGGTCACATGCATTTTGGCAGAGGACAGGAAGCCACGGAGATGGCCAGCCCTGTTAGAGGCTATGAACTGGCCAACAGGGGGAAAAAAGGGCCCTCCCCTGTCTCTCCCAGAAGCACAGGGTAGAGCTGGAGTCCTGTCAGCTTTTCACAGGTAGGCGTATGTACAGGGTCTCACATCAGCTGCCCTGCGCTGCCCCAAAAGGGGGAAATAGAATCCACTCATCTGTGTAACCAAACCTGCCATGTTCATGAGCCAAACCCCACAACCCGCCCAGAGAACATCATGGCATTCCCTGGCAGAGCAGCTCTTCACACAAGCAATGGGCGGGAGCAGCGCAGTCTAGGGGCATGTTCAGCGGGTGGAGGGGACCACCTGGGACTGAGGGCACTCGTGCCAGACCTCTCTGGCTCTTCCTTTACTGGTCCCCAAAGCTCAGCACTGGGAGCTTGGTACCAGTGGGAACTGGAAATGCTGATGAGGCCAGTCTCAGCTCAGTTGTCTCCGGGGCTCCTTGGGATTCCTCACCTCAAGGGCAGAGTGCTTGTTCCTCGCCATTGCAAGGTGAGACTGCAGCTCCTCTGACACGTACATGGCACCAGGCAAGTCCAGCACACAAAGCGGAGTCAGGGGCTGGGGAGCCACCATGGAAACACAGCTACAGAAGGGGCTGCCTCTTTCCTCCTCCTTTCTAGTAGCAAAGGACCAGACAGGTAAAGGGGATCCACCAAACTGCAGTGCCAGCAGAGAGGACTCAGCACAGACTCCAATGGGCCTGGGATCGAACCCTGGAGTGCTGTCAGGACAAGTTGCTCTCCTCTGTGCCCCAGATGAGGAACAGATGCTGTGAGTCTAGCTGGGAGTTAATGCGAGGTGACTTCCTGCCGAGGAGCGTGTCACCTCCCTGTGGGGCCCCGGGAGGGTTCCTGTGTTAATGTCTGTGCAGCACTTGGGAGCTGTGAAGAACTAAGTAAGTGCTGAGGATTGTTACGTTACCCGGGCGGCCAGAGGATGGGAGAGCAACAGAGGTCTGACAAAAAGTCTCTTCTTCCTCACCTTGGTGCCGTGAGGGAGACTTGGTGCTCCGGCAGGGAAGGGAGTGGTGAGGGGGCCTCTCATTCACACCTGATTATATGGAGCTGCTGCAAGGCAGAGCTCGGGGCAGGGGGAGGGGTGTGGTGGAATGGGAAGCGGGAGCTCGCCCTCACCTTACGGGAAGGGGACGTGTCATCTCTTATGCTGCTAGGCACTGAAAAACCACAGCCAGTGGACAGTCAGGTGTGTAGGCGGGCAGAGTGCCCCAAGGGAGCGCGACAGGACTCGGAGGAGCTGTCTGCCTAGGGGTTGCTGGAGGGAGGATTCATAACTGAATGCATCAGCCATGACAGGAGAAACACATTCCGATTCGTGGGGCTGAGGCCAGGGGGTTGGGTACCTCGGAGTGCCACTGGACAGGCTCTCGAGGCTGGACACGTGAGATGCGGCTCTGTCTGGAGTGCACGGTGCTGCTGCAACAACAGAGACACGCTCCTGCTTCCCCCTGCTCCAGGCGCCCCTTCCCAAACATCACCATCTCTCTCAGCGTCAGAAAGGCTCCTTCCTCTGTAAGCCCGTGTTCTTTCTGCAAATAATGCATCACCCCTCCCCCTCCCCCAGGGAAGCAGCACAAGAAGCAAGCGAGAAAGAGCAATTCTATCCCCAAGGCCCATTTCCTACCATTAAAGACCAGAAAATAAAATCTACATTCTGCAGCAGTGCTAGCAAAGTCCCGGGAAGGCAGCGGCTGTGCGCACACAGCCCGTGAAGAGAGAGCGTGCACAGTATGCATGCCAACCCTGCAGTCAGAGGTGTGATTGCAGCTCGGCTCGGCACACCCATGCCGACGTCAGTCTAGCTGGTATGGCTACACAGCAGTGGAGACATGTACGACCCCTGGTACAGGCCAGCGATGTAAATATGTCCCCAGTGTTCTGGCTTGGCTTGTACAGCCCACCCGGGGCTCCACACTGCCCCACCTTCACTGCTCTTTTTAGCCATGCTACTTCAATTAAAGCCAGCATGGGTGTGCCTACATGAGCTGCAGTCATACCTCTGACCGCAGCATAGACGCACCCCTGTGCCTACAGCGCATCTGAGCTAAGGCTGAGTGTGCCCAGCCCAGCGCATCCATGTCTGAGGCACAGAACGTACTTCATGCACACACAGAGTCTACGCAGAGCTTGTTTGTGTGTGAATGTGCAGCTGTGTGCGTGTACTCTGGGAGTCTGGGTCACGTACCCTCTATAACAATAACTGTTCCCAATAACTCACCCCAGCAGGGCTCTCTCACCGGCTGCCTTCCTAGCACAACACTCTGTGCTGACTGACGGGAACTGGGCGGGCAGTGAGGGGGCTGTGGCTGTACATGTTAAGTCAGCTTAACGTCTGTACCCGGAAAGAGAATGGAGCAAATAATTAAGCAATCAATTTACAAAGATCTAGAAGATAACAAGGTGATAGGTAACAGTCAGCATGGATTTGTCAAAAACAAATATAGTGTCAAACCAACCTGATAGCTTTCTTTGACAGGGTAACAAGCCTTGTGGATAGGGGGGAAGGGGTAGATGTGGCATATCTTGACTTTAGTAAAGCTTTTGATACTGTCTCGCATGACCATTTCATAAACAAACTAGGGAAATCAAATGCAAACTAGATGGAGCTACTATAAGGTGTCACGGAGTGTGGGGGAGTCCAGGCCCTGCACCCCTCTTCCTGGGATTCACTGAGACTCTCAGCCAGCCAGTAAAACAGAAGGTTTATTGGACAACAGGAACACAGTCCAAAACAGAGCTTGTGGGGACACCCAGGACCCCTCAGTGAAGTCCTTCTGGGGGAGCAGGGAGCTTAGACCCCAGCCCTGGGGTTCCCTGTGTTCCTCCACCCAGCCCCAAACTGAAACTAAACCCACCGAGCAGGTTCCCTGCTGCAGCCTCCATCCACATTCCTGGGCAGAGGTGTCACCTCCCCCTCCCCCTCCCGGCTCAGGTGACAGGCTCTCAGGTCTCCCGTCCCCAGGGCACATTCCCAGGTCAACACTCCCCCCTCCCTGCTGCGTCACATCGTCACATCTCTCCCCCCTTCGAGACTGAACTGAGCGGGGTCACTGTGACCAGTGACCTGGGGAAGTTCGGGGCCCCCTCTCCGGGACAGCGCATCCGCTATCAGGTTGGCACTTCCCTTCACGTGGACCACGTCCATGTCGTAATCCTGCAGGAGCAGGCTCCACCTCAGGAGCTTGGCGTTGGCTCCTTTCATCTGGTGCAGCCAGGTCAGGGGAGAGTGGTCGGTGTACACGGTGAAGTGTTGCCCGAAGAGATAGGGCTCTAGTTTCTTGAGGGCCCACACCATGGCCAGGCACTCCTTCTCGATGGCCGCGTAGTGTCGCTCCCGGGGTAGCAACTTCTTGCTCAGGTACACGATGGGGTGTCTCTCCCCCTTTTCATCCTCCTGCATTAACACCGCCCCCAGTCCCGTGTCGGAGGCGTCGGTGAACACCACAAAGGGCTTGTCAAAGTCTGGGTTTGCTAGAACTGGGCCACTGACCAGAGCCTCCTTCAGCGCCCGGAAAGCCTCCTGGCACTGCTCGGTCCAGACCACCTTGTCTGGCTTCCCCTTCTTGCATAGCTCAGTGATGGGGGTGGCTATGGCGCTAAAGTGGGGCACAAATCTTCGGTAGTATCCTGCCATCCCAATAAAGGCTTGGACCTGCTTTTTGGTGTGGGGAGCGGGCCAGTCTCTGATCACCTCCACCTTGGCCGGTTCTGGCTTTAGGCGGCCGCTCCCCACCCGATGGCCCAGGTAAGATACTTCAGCCATCCCCACCTTGCACTTCTCCGCTTTGACAGTCAGCCCAGCCCCCTGGAGTCGGTCCAGCACTTGTCTAACCTGGGACACGTGGTCCTCCCAGGTCTGGCTAAAGACACAGATGTCGTCAATATACGCCACGGCGAAACTCTCCATCCCCCTCAGGAGCTGGTCCACCAGGCGCTGGAAGGTGGCCGGCGCTCCCTTGAGGCCGAAAGGCAGGGTCAGAAACTCATAGAGCCCCAGAGGGGTGATAAAGGCCGATTTCAGCCGGGCATCTGCATCCAGCGGCACTTGCCAGTAGCCCTTTGTAAGGTCCATGGTGGTAAGGTACCGAGCTCCTCCCAGCTTGTCTAGGAGCTCGTCCGGCCTGGGCATGGGGTAGGCATCCGATACAGTGATGGCATTGAGCTTCCGATAGTCCACACAGACCCGGACTGACCCATCCTTTTTGGGGACCAGCACCACCAGCGAGGCCCAAGGGCTGGCCGATGGCTGGATCACCCCCAAAGCCAGCATGTCCCAGACCTCTCTTTCCAGGTCCTGAGCAGTTTTCCCTGTGACTCGGAAGGGGGAGCATCTTATCGGCGGGTGCGACCCTGTCTGCACCCGGTGGACAGTCAGATTAGTGCGTCCAGGCTGGTTGGAAAACAGCTGTCGGTACGGATGCAGCACCCCCCTGACCTCAGCTTGCTGGGCAGGGGTGAGCTGATCCGAGAGGGGGATTGTTTCCAGGGGGGAACCAGCTCTGGTCCCAGGGAATAGATCTACTAAAGGGTCATCTCCCTGCTCCTCCCACTGACCACACACAGCTAACACCACATTCCCCCTGGCATAATATGGCTTCATCATATTCACATGGTACACCCGGCGGTGGTGGGCCCGGTTCGACAGCTCCACCACATAGTTTACCTCATTGAGCTGCTTGACGACCTTGAACGGGCCCTCCCAGGCGGCCTGTAGTTTGTTCTTTCTCACGGGGATGAGAACCATCACCTGATCCCCGGTGGCGTAGGCACGGGCCCGCGCCGTGCGGTCATACCAGACCTTCTGCTTCCTCTGGGCTCTGGCCAGATTCTCCCTGGCCAGGCCCATGAGTTCAGCCAGTCTCTCTCGGAAGGTCAGGACATACTCCACCACTGACTCTCCATCGGGAGTGGCCTTCCCCTCCCACTCGTCTCTCATCAGGTCCAGGGGGCCCCTCACCCTCCTTCCATATAACAGTTCGAAAGGCGAAAATCCGGTAGACTCCTGGGGCACCTCCCTGTACGCGAACAGCAGGTGAGGTAAGTACTTGTCCCAATCCTGCGGGTGCTGGTTCATAAAGGTTTTCAGCATCATCTTTAGCGTCCCGTTAAACCTCTCCACCAGCCCGTTGGACTGGGGGTGATACGCTGAGGCCCAGTCATGCCGGACCCCACATTTCTCCCACAAGCACCGGAGCAGGGCCGACATGAAGTTGGAGCCTTGGTCTGTCAAGACTTCCCTGGGGAACCCCACTCGGCTGAAAATGGTCAGGAGCGCATCTGCCACGGTGTCTGCTTCAATGGAAGCTAAGGGCACTGCCTCGGGGTAGCGGGTGGCGAAATCTACCACCACCAGAATGTATTTCTTCCCCGACCGGGTCGTCTTGCTGAGAGGCCCCACGATGTCCATGGCCACCTTCTGGAAAGGCTCCTCTATGATGGGCAAAGGTCTCAACGCCGCTTTCCCCTTGTCCCGGGCCTTCCCCACCCTCTGACAGGGGTCACAGGATCGGCAATACTGCCGGACGGTGGTAAAGACCCCGGGCCAGTAAAAGTTCTGTAGCAACCTCTGCCGGGTGCGCCGGATTCCCTGGTGCCCTGCGAGGGGGATGTCATGGGCCAAGGACAGGAGCTTGCGGCGGTACTTCTGGGGGACCACCAGCTGCCTCCTGATCCCACAGGACTCCCCTTCCCCTGGGGGAGCCCATTCTCGGTACAGGAACCCCTTCTCCCACAGGAACCTCTCCTGGCAGCCTCTCCTCATGGTCCGTCCCTCACTGAGGTCGGCCAGGTCCCTGAGCTTCTGCAAGGAGGGATCTTTCCTCAACTCGGCCTGGAACTCAGCGGCTGGGGAAGGGATGGGGCCCGGTTCCCCCTCCGTGGCCAGGTCTGAGGCCGCAGCCTCTCTGAGCCGTGCCCCTCGGCGCTCCCTCCCCACCCGAGTAGGGTCTCGCGCCTCCAGTGTGGTACCCTCCCCAGGGTCAGGTCGCAGTGCCCCTCGCCGGCTCTGGCTACGGGTCACAACCAGGGCGGTCTGGGGGTCGCTTGGCCAGTCCTCTAGGTCTCCCCCCATCAAAACTTCAGTGGGCAAATGGTGGTGTACCCCCACATCCTTGGGGCCCTCCTTGGTCCCCCATTTCAGGTGTACCCTTGCCACGGGCACCTTAAATGGGGTCCCGCCCACCCCCGTCAGGGTCAGGTAGGTGTTGGGCACCACCCGATCTGGGGCCACCACCTCGGGCCGGGCCAGCGTCACCTCCGCGCCCGTATCCCAGTATCCATTGACCTTCCTCCCATCCACCTCCAGGGGAACAAGGCACTCTCTCCGGAGGGACAGCCCCGCACCCACCCTGTAAACCGAGCACCCTGAGTCCAGAGCCTCCAGCCCTCTGGCGGGGCTGGCTGGGGGTACTCTTCCCTCCTGAGCAGGTGGCAAACTGGTAGCCCCCCTTTCCTGGGTCGCCTGCCCCTCGTCCAGCTGAGTCCCTACCCAGTTAACCCTGGGTAGGTTGGGTCTGCTCAGTTTGTCCCTGAGCCCGGGGCACTGGGCCCGTACGTGGCCTCTCTGGCCACAGTGATAGCAGCTCAGGTCACGTTGGTCCCCTCGAACGGGTCGGAGGGGCCCGACACCAGGCGTTCCCCTTTGGAGGGGGTTCTCCCTATTTCCCCGCTGGGAGGCCCCATGGTGACTCTCTCTCTGCATCGGGGGGGGCCTGTTCTTTTGGGACTCCTCCCGGCTACCCCCTGACCGACTGTTCACAAGCTCGTCGGCCAGCTGCCCTGCATGCTGGGGGTTCGCGAGCTTTTTGTCCACCAGCCACAGCCTCAGGTCGGAAGGGCACTGTTCATACAGGTGCTCCAGTACAAACAGGTCAAGCAGGTCCTCTTTAGTTTGGGCCCCCGCTGTCCACTTGCGGGCATATCCCTGCATCCTGTTGACCAGTTGTAGGTAGGTGACCTCAGGCGTTTTACGCTGACTCCGGAACCTTCTCCGGTACATCTCGGGGGTCAGCCCAAACTCACGGAGCAGGGCCTGTTTGAACAGTTCATAGTCCCCTGCCTCTGCCCCTGTCATCCGGCTGGAGACCTCTACGGCTTTGGGGTCCAGTAAGGGGGTGAGGAACTGGAGCCTGTCTGCAGGGTCAACCCTGTGCAGCTCGCAGGCATTCTCAAAGGCCGTCAGGAAGCTATCCATGTCCTCCCCCTCCTTCCGCTGGGCCAGGAAGCACTTATCAAAGCTCCTTGCAGTCTTGGGTCCCCCCTCACTCACCGCAGCCGGGGCCCCACTGCTCCTCAGCTTGGCCAGCTCCAGCTCATGCTGTCTTTGTTTCTCCTTCTCCTGCTGCTCATGTTGACGTTGTTTCTCCTTCTCCTCCTGCTCATGTTGACGTTGTTTCTCCTTCTCCTCCTGCTCATGTTGACGTTGTTTCTCCTCATGTTGACGTTGTTTTTCATGATCCTCCAGCTCCCTCATTTTCCTCTCCCTCTCCCATTCCAGCCGCATCCGCTCCAGGGATGGGGAGCTCCGCTGGGAGGATCCCCTGCTGGCTGCTGGGGTCAGGGGGCCCTCGGTATTCGCTGGGCTTCCCACAACCCCTCCCCCAGGCATAGGTAGGAAGGGTCTCGGGGTGTCCTGGGCAGCAGTCTGACCCCTCCCAGCCTGGTCAGGCCCCAGGGCCCACGCTGCGTCCGCCGGGCGGCTTCCCTCAGGGACAGGGATCGGGTCATCCAAGCGATCCCTCTCCTCCAGCTGGGCAATCAGCTGTTCCTTGGTGGACCTCCCGACGCGCAGCCCCCTCTGCCTGCACAGCTCCACCAGGTCGCTCTTAAGGCGTTTAGCGTACATCTCCCGGCTGGCCACTCGCAGGCCGGGCAGCTGTCCACGGTTTCCAGGAAAAGCCCCTAGTGTGCCAGTCCTTCTTGAGGTCACCACCTCTTTGCCAGGGTCGAGCTGCAGACTCCTCCGCCCCTGGGACCGCTCGCTGCAATCCCCCGGGGGACCCTGTTACTGCAAAAGTCCTTCTCTCTGGTCACACACTCCCAGGGGTTAACCGCCCCCTGAAACCGTCTCTCTCTGAATCTTCAGCACGCCTGGTCCCCGTCAATCCCCCTTCGTTTTACTGTTCCCCAGTCACTTACTGCAGGAAGCGCCGTTCACGGGGTGCAGTAGATCCCACCGCTGCCACCAGTTGTCACGGAGTGTGGGGGAGTCCAGGCCCTGCACCCCTCTTCCTGGGATTCACTGAGACTCTCAGCCAGCCAGTAAAACAGAAGGTTTATTGGACAACAGGAACACAGTCCAAAACAGAGCTTGTGGGTACACCCAGGACCCCTCAGTGAAGTCCTTCTGGGGGAGCAGGGAGCTTAGACCCCAGCCCTGGGGTTCCCTGTGTTCCTCCACCCAGCCCCAAACTGAAACTAAACCCACCGAGCAGGTTCCCTGCTGCAGCCTCCATCCACATTCCTGGGCAGAGGTGTCACCTCCCCCTCCCCCTCCTGGCTCAGGTGACAGGCTCTCAGGTCTCCCGTCCCCAGGGCACATTCCCAGGTCAACACTCCCCCCTCCCTGCTGCGTCACATAAGGTGAGTGCAAAACTGGTTGGAAAACTGTTCCCAGAGAGTAGTTATCACTGATTCATAGTCATGCTGGAAGGACATAACGAGTGGGATCCCGCAGGGATCAGTTCTGGGTCCTGTTCTGTTCAATATTTTCATCAATGATTTAGATAATAGCATACAGAGTACACTTATAAAGTTTGTGGACGATAAGTGGGAGGGGTTGCAAGTGCTCTGGAGGATAGGATTATAATTCAAAATGATCTGGACAAACTGGAGAAATGGTCTGAAGTAAATAGGATGAAATTCAATAAAGACAAATGCAAAGTACTCCACTTAGGAAGGAACAATCAGTTGCACACATAGAAAATGGGAAATGACTGCCTAGGAAGGAGTACTGCGGAAAGGGATCTGGGGATCGTAGTGGATCACAAGCTAAATATGAGTCAACAGTGTAAAACTGTTGCAAAAAAAGTGAACGTCATTCTGGGATGTATTAGCAGGAGTATTGTAAGCAAGACACGAGAAGTAATTCTTCTGCTCTACTCTGCGCTGATTAGGCCTCAGCTGGAGTATTGTGTCCAGTTCTGGGCGCCACCTTTCAGGATGTGGACAAATTGGAGAGAGAGTCCAGAAAAAAGCAACAAAAAATGATTAAAGGTCTAGAAAACATGACCTATGAGGGAAGATTGAAAAAATTGGGTTTGTTTAGTCTGGAAAAGAGAGGACTGAGAGGGGACATGATAACAGTTTTCAAGTATGTAAAAGGTTGTTAGAAGGAGGAGGAAGAAAAATTGTTTTTCTTAACCTCTGAGGATAGGACAAGAAACAATGGGCTTAAATTGCAGAAAGGGAGGTTTAGGTTGGACATTAGGAAAAACTTCTTAACTGTCAGGGTGGTTAAATACTGGAATAAATTGCCTAGGAAGGTTGTGGAATCTCCATCATTGGCGACTTTTAAGAGCAGGCTAGACAAACACGTCAGGAATGGTCTAGATAATTAGCCCTGTCACAAGTGCAGGGACTGGACTTGATGGCCTCTCAAGGTCCCTTCCAGTTCTATGATTCTATGTTTAAAGTTTCCCGTAGGGATTCCTACATGGTTCTACGTTAATTCGAAGGTCCCGTGTGAGACTTTGGGATGCTCCCTCCCCACCAAACAGCCAGGCACTGTGCATTCCCCAGTGCCTTGCTGTGGCCCTGAGCAGGCCTGTTAGAACATTATCTCTGTGTGTCATTTGCCGATTATATTCACAGGCTATCATCAGCTGTTTCCCCTTCCATAGTGTGTGCTCCTCTCTGGAGTCCCTGCTCCTACCCTCTGCCCTGTTCTCTGTCATCAGGAACAGCTCCAGGATAAAGCTCTTGAATCCAAGGCCACAATGCGCTGGCTCCAGGCTACTCCTGGGTCAGCTACACAGGTCTCCTTTCCAGCACACAGCAATGCTCCATTTCCAATGAGCAGCTGTGTACAGAGACCTGCAGCACAGATTCCCGGCACCACAAAACCCAGCCTTCCAAGGGAATTTTTCACAAGTCCAGGATGTTTTCTGTACATCAGCTTTTCATTGCCACCACTCACCACTCAGGCCACCTGGCAGAGCCATAAGGCTGCTTTTGTGCTGTAGGTAATGAGAGTTTAAATTCTCAATTTCCTTAGCCACAAATGAATGGAAGTGGGAAACGTTCTGTGCAGATCAGCTGCTGCCCAAAGTGTGCCCCTGCCCAAAAATCAACTCCATGGGTCTCTGATCCCTCCCATGAACCCAACCCCTGCCTCTGGCTCCAATGGCATGCCCCACAGCACACGCCACACTACATCTGTCAGTCTTCTTCACTGCCTATCTGTCATCTCTGGTCACTCACCAGCCTGTTCCCTGAGGCTGCCCTACTGTCAGTCACACGTATGTATGAACATCGCCCATTCCCCTTCTCTGGTACTCCTTTGCCAATGACGTATCTGTCACTCACACGGCTTGTGCCCTCACCTGTCTGCTACTCACACCCTGGTTCTGTCACTCACCTGCCAGATACCTGCCCTATGTCACCCATTCGCCTGCCTGTCCTCTCTCACCCGGCGCTGTCACTCTCTGCTGCATGCCCCTCTCCAGTCACTCACCCGCCCACCCAAATCCCTTCTCAGGCACCCGCTGGGCCCTGTGTCACTCGCAGGCCCATCACCTGGCAGAAGAGAACGTGAAGCTAGGAAGGTTGATTTTACCGGACAGGGTTGTTTGCAGCATCGGGGTCCAGGGCGGTGACCACTCCTACCACAGAGCCAACATAGGCATCCTCCTGGACTTCCATCAGGTCAGAGGTGGGCTGGAACTCTGGGGGCTCATCCACATCCAGCACAGAGACCCGCACAATGGTTTGGTCTCGGAACGTGCCCAGATCTACAAACCTTGGGTCCACAAACTTGTTCAGGGCCTCCACCACCACCGTGTGAACCGTCTTGGCCTCGTAGTCAAGGGGCTGAGACAACAGGACAGGGTTAGCGATTCACCATCTGACAGTTCCTTCCCAACTCTGGTGCATTCACTACTGCTGCTTTGGGTTAAACCCCAGCAGGGCTCTTGGGAGAGGCCAGGACTGGAGAAGCCCAGAGCCTGAGCTCCTGCCATGCCCCCTACAACGTCTCCTGCTGGGCAGGGTACTCGTAGCTGGGAGCGCTCCTGCCCCACTCCCTACAGGGCTGCTGCTAGGAACAACATTTCCTGCCCTCCCCCACTCCACATTCAGATAAGGCATGATGCAGGAACTCAGAATGCACTGAGAAGGCAGTGCGCACCGTGGGGGCGAGTGAGTGATTTTCAATGGTGTAGTGATCATTAATCACCCTGTGATTATTTCTACAGCAGAGGTGACTGGAATGCAATGGTCTTGGTGAGCACTCATTCTTTCCTGCCCGCACCAAGTGTTTTTGCCACAAAAAGCAGACTCGCTCTGCGTGTGGTTGGTCAGGCTCAGGCATTCCGTGGGCATATTGCTCTCTAATAGGTGCTATCAATAACGGGGATTAGTGTTAGCCCCCTATGCTGCACACCTCGCTTCCGTGCACGGCAGCATTCACCCCTTCATTATGGATTTGTCTGAAAGTCTCTCTCTGTAAATTCTGCGCTCACAACTGTCTGTGTCCCTTAGCGTCTGTGGGCAGCGACTTCATCAGCTGGCGCCCTGCCTGCCTTGCCTTTCTTTGGCCCTTTCTTTCCAGTCTTTGCTTCTCTCTTTCTCTCTCCTGACACTTCTCCAGCTCCCTGCTAGCTGGGGGGCGGGTCTGAGGCTTCCAACTTCTCTAAGATGCTATTAAACCAGCTCTCGGAGGAGTGATTCCCCAGCCTCTGAAACACACCAGCAGCAGCAGGTATCATCAAAAGGGAAGGGCTCTGTCCTGCTCTGAGAGTCCTGCTCTGCCCTCCCCCACCTACCGCCTCTGCCTCCACCTCACACCTCCTCCTGATGCGTTCCTCTGGGTTTACCTTCTGCACGGTGATGATCGCCTCCTGGGTGTTGCTGTCTGTGGTGACTTTAAACATCTGCACCCCGTCCTCATCTTTGATCTGGTATGTCATGTCTGTGTTCTCCCCCACATCCGAATCCTCCGCCTTCACTCTCCCAATCGCAGAGCCCACAAGGGCAGTCTCCACAACACTGAACTGGTACATCTCTGCCAAGGGAAAGGAGAGGTGCATCACAGTGCGGCCTTCGCTGACCCTGATCCCCAGGTTCCCTTCAGGTAGTGCACAGACACTCCCTGGGGGCACCTCCACTAGGTTAGTGCACCAGCCTACAGGCAGAATGCCAGCAACCCTATTGGGTACACCTGGCTGGTCCCTGGTCCAGGGCAGCTCAGCTCCCGCATGCACAGATCACAGAGTTTTGTCCTGTCTAGTCTGCAATGTCCCATTTATCCTTGGCAGCCATGCCAGAGTCTGGGCTTCATTGGGGGCACACGTGGGACCCGGCTGGAACCACAGAGGATGCCCCATTTCCTATACTCCAGTGCAAGGTGTGTTGGCTTTTCCTGCGAGAGGAAAGCAAATAAGCCCACTCTGGGTGAAGGCAGCTGGTGAAAGGCATTAGGGAGCATCCCAATCTCTATAAGTCTGGTAACCTTACCAACCTGTCTCAGAACCAGCTGCACGGATGTCGGCCAGTCCAGGGGCAGTGCCGAGGTCTCTGTAGGCACAGCATTCGCACAGCCCCATTTCCCACTGCTAGCGTCCGGAATACAAATGTGCTCAGCGGGCAGAGCTCCCTCCAGCTGCAGCTTGGAACCCTTCGTAGCTCTGCCCCAGGCTGCCAGCCAAGTGCTACAGAGCTCTGCAGCTGGTGTGCGAGGCAGAGCCCAGTCCGGCAGCTCTTCAGTGACAGGATTTCTGTCCCTGTGGTGGGACTCAAATGCAGGTCACAGAGCTTTGGCAATGGCTTGGGATCTAGAGACCAGCTCACAGTCACACCCCATATGCTCATGGTGTGCAAGCAGGGCCTAGTGACTGCCAGGTAGCAAGGAAGGGCCTGGGGCTCATTCAAACCAGCGTCTGAGGTCTGGATTGGCCCCTGAAAGATGACGGGAAGAGACGGGCTGACCTGCCAATGGAGTTTGGGGGTTACTCTCCCTCCTCCAGCGCCTACAGGCCCAGGGAGGGAGACAGAGACAGACAGCTAAGCCTACTCCTTGCAGCTACAGTCCTGCAGCCCCACTGACTCCCCCAGGGTTTGCTGGCTGTCACTGGGACACCCCTCCTGCTTCAGTTAATGGGCTGGGATCTGCAGAGCGCTTGGAGTAATAAACCCACTACACAACGACCACAGGCAGGAGCAGGAGCAGCCAAGACTCCTGCACGTGTCACCGGTCAGATCCCCCTCTGCCACCAGCACTGCCCTGTGGAATAAGGGAAACCTGCACAGACCTGACCATGCACTGGCCCGCAGCACCGCGACCTGCCCTCTTGTACACCCAGAGCCACCAGTGTCAGAGAGTGTCTCTGCACTGCCAGCCTGTCCAAGGTGGGCAAGTTGAGGGGCCGATGGGGAGAGATGACACTGACTCCCGAAGAATTCTAATAAACAAATGGGTCTGCATTAAAACCCAGCATTGATTGGGTCCCCCACTCTACATGTCACTTGCCCTCTTAGACTGCAAGCTCTCGGGACAGGTTCCAGATCTCTGGGTCTGTGAAACACCTAGCACAACGGGGCTATGTCCCTGACTGGGTGTCTGGCTGCTACCCCAATGCAAAGTCAGCAACAACAATCCTGCACAGCAGTGGCTGGCTCAGCACCAGACTGCCTGCAAGACCCCCGGGACAGGGAACAGCGACTCTTACTCTGTGGGAATCGTGGAGGGTTGTCGTTGACGTCTGTGATCACAATTGTGACCGTGGTGGATCCAGACAGGCCACCCAGCTGCCCTGCCATGTCCGTGGCTTGGATCACCACTTCATACCGGTCCTGAGTTTCTCTGTCCAGATTTGCCACTGCCGTCCGGATCACACCTGGAAAAGGCAAAAGGGGAAGCAGTGAGTGTGAATGCCAGGGCGGCCCATCAGCCCACGGAGCACCCTTCTCACTTCCACCCTCCCCTGGGAGCAGGTCATGGAATCCTGTAGTCCAGGCTCAAGGCCAGAGCATGGTCACAAGGCACGAGCCCTTCATCTTCACTTGCCAGCAGGACTCAGCCTCCTCATACTTATGGACTCAGAAAAGGCTGTAACAGCAGGGTCAGCTGAGGGAGGAGCATTAGCAGTGCAACGACTTAGGCTGGGCCCAGAAGAGCAGGGGGGACATGGGCATCGCCCTGCAGAAAACCTGACGACTCCGCAAGCAAACAGCCCCAACCACCCGGGGCAGCAGTGGCAGGGCCGGGACGGAGCCAGGTCATTTAGTAGGAAACAAGAGGTTTCATGCGCCTGCATCAGGATCTGCGGGCAAACTTGGGCGGGGGCTTAGCCACACCAGCTGGGTTTGTCATTGCTTGTTTCACCAGGAGAAGCTAAGTACCAGCTGTGTTGTTATAACACACAAAAATAAAGATGTTTAATACGAAACAGTGAAAGGCCCCAAGAACAGGCTCAGAACCCAGCTAAACAAACACCCCCAAAACATTCACAGAAAGGGGTGTGTGAATGGTACTGCCCTACCAAGCACAGATCTGTCCCGGGCCCAGGATAGCATTACCACAATCCACCTGTTGTCTCTCATACTTGGAGTGTAAGCTGTATGGGGCAGAGCCCAGATTTGTGTTCCGTGCTTGTCCAGTGCCCCGCGCCATGGGGCTCCTAGGCACTACCACAGAGTCATAGAATCATAGAATATCAGGGTTGGAAGGGACCTCAGGAGGTCATCGACTCCAACCCCCTGCTCAAAGCAGGACCAATCCCCAACTAAATCATCCCAGCCAGGGCTTTGTCAAGCCTGACCTTAAAAACTTCAAAGGAAGGAGATTCTACCACCTCCCTAGGTAACCCATTCCAATGCTTCACCACCCTCCTAGTGAAAAAGTTTTTCCTAATATCCAACCTAAACCGCCCCCACTGCAACTTGAGACCATTACTTCTTGTTCTGTCATCTGCTACCACTGAGAACAGTATAGAGCCATCCTCTCTGGAACCCCCCTTCAGGTAGTTGAAAGCAGCTATCAAATCCCCCCTCATTCTTCTCTTCCACAGACTAAACAATCCCAGTTCCCTCAGCCTCTCCTCATAACTCATGTGTTCCAGTCCCCTAATCATTTTTGTTGCCCTCCGCTGGACTCTTTCCAATTTTTCCACATCCTTCTTATAGTGTGGGGCCCAAAACTGGACACAGTACTCCAGATGAGGCCTCACCAATGTCGAATAGAGGGGAACGATCACATCCCTCGATCTGCTGGCAATGCCCCTACTTATACAGCCCAAAATGCCATTGGCCTTCTTGGCAACAAGGGCACACTGGTGACTCATATCCAGCTTCTCGTCCACTGTACCCCTAGGTCTTTTCTGCAGAACTGCTGCCGAGCCATTCGGTCCCTAGTCTGTAGCAGTGCATGGGATTCTTCCGTCCTAAGTGCAGGACTCTGCACTTGTCCTTGTTGAACCTCATCAGATCTTTTGGCCCAATCCTCTAATTTGTCTAGATCCCTCTGTATCCTATCCCTACCCTCCAGCGTATCTACCACTCCTTCCAGTTTAGTGTCATCTGCAAACTTGCTGAGGGTGCAATCCACGCCATCCTCCAGATCATTAATGAAGATATTGAACAAAACCGGCCCCAGGACCGACCCTTGGAGCACTCCCCTTGATACCGGCTGCCAACTAGACTTGGAGCCATTGATCACTACCCGTTGAGCCCGACGATCTAGCCAGCTTTCTATCCACCATATAGTCCATTCATCCAGCTCATACGTCTTTAACTTGCTGGCAAGAATACTGTGGGAGACCGTGTCAAAAGCTTTGCTAAAGTCAAGGAATAACACGTCCACTGCTTTCCCCTCATCTACAGAGCCAGTTTTATCTCATCATAGAAGGCAATTAGATTAGTCAGGCATGACTTGCCCTTGGTGAATCCATGCTGACTGTTCCTGATCACTTTCCTCTCCTCTAAGTGCTTCAGAATTGATTCCTTGAGGACCTGCTCCATGATTTTTCCAGGGATTGAGGTGAGGCTGACTGGCCTGCAGTTCCCAGGATCATCCTTCTTCCCTTTTTTAAAGATGGGCACTACATTAGCCTTTTTCCAGTCGTCCAGGACCTCCCCCGATCGCCGTTAGCTTTCAAAGATAATGGCCAATGGCTCTGCAATCACATCCACCAACTCCTTTAGCACTCTCGGATGCTGCGCATCCGGCCCCATGGACTTGTGCTCGTCCAGCTTTCCTAAATAGTCCCGAACCACTTCTTTCTCCACAGAGGGCTGGTCACCTCCTCCCCATGCTGTGCTGCCCAGTGCAGTAGTCTGGGAGCTGACCTTGTTCGTGAAGACAGAGGCAAAAAAAGCATTGAGTACCTTAGCTTTTTCCACATCCTTTGTCACTCGGTTGCCTCCCTCATTCAGTAAGGGGCCCACACTTTCCTTGACTTTCTTCTTGTTGCTAACATACCTGAAGAAACCCTTCTTGTTACTCTTAACATCTCTTGCTAGCTGCAACTCCAAGCGTGATTTGGCCTTCCTGATTTCACTCCTGCATGCCTGAGCAATATTTTTATACTCATCCCTGGTCATTTGTCCAATCTTCCACTTCTTGTAAGCTTCTTTTTTGTGTTTAAGATCAGAAAGGATTTCACTGTTAAGCCAAGCTGGTCGCCTGCCATATTTACTATTCTTTCCACACATCGGGATGGTTTGTCCCTGTAACCTCAATAAGGATTCTTTAAAATACAGCCAGCTCTCCTGGACTCCTTTCCCCCTCATGTTATTCTCCCAGGGGATCCTGCCCATCAGTTCCCTGAGGGAGTCAAAGTCTGCTTTTCTGAAGTCCAGGGTCCGCATTCTCTTTTCTTCCTTGTGTCAGGATCCTGAACTCGACCATCTCATGGTCACTGCCTCCCAGGTTCCCATCCACTTTTGCTTCCCCTACTAATTCTTCCCAGTTTGTGAGCAGCAGGTCAAGAAGAGCGCTGCCCCTAGTTCGTGCCTCCAGCACTTGCACCAGGAAATTGTCCCCTACATTTTCCAAAAACTTCCTGGCTTGTCTGTGCACCGCTGTATTGCTCTCCCAGCAGATATCAGGGTGATTGAAGTCTCCCATGAGAACCAGGGCCTGCGATCAAGTAACTTCCATGAGTTGCCAGAAGAAAGCCTCGTCCACCTCATCCCCCTGGTCCGGTGGTCTATAGCAGACTCGCACCACAACATCACCCTTGTTGCTCACACTTCTAAACTTAATCCAGAGACTCAGGTTTTTCTGCAGTTTCATACCAGAGCTCTGAGCAGTCATACTGCTCTCTTACATACAGTGCAACTCCCCCACCTTTTCTGCCCTGCCTGTCCTTCCTGAACAGCTTATATCCATCCATGACAGTACTCCAGTCATGTGAGTTATCCCACCAAGTCTCTCTTATTCCAATCACATCATAATTCCTTGACTGTGCCAGGACTTCCAGTTCTCCCTGCTTGTTTCCCAGGCTTCTTGCATTTGTGTATAGTCACAAATACCTAGTGCTGCCAGGGATGTGGCAAGCCCAGAGTAGTCGCCAAGGGCACTCTGAGATCATCAGGAGTAACTCCCATGAAGTCAATGCCAGCCTGAACCTGGCTTGAGGGAGGGGAGAATCAAGCCTAGAGCCCTGTGTCTGCACGACAGACCTATCTATGTTGGTGTAACTACATTGCTCGGGATGTGAAAAATCCACAGCCCTGAGCAATGCAGTTACACCGACCTAGCCCCCCACCAGTGTAGACAGTGCCGTGTCGGCAGGAGGGCGTCTCCTGGTAGGAGGTGCAGGAATGTCCTCACTACAGCGGCGCAGCAGTGTTTTAAGTGTAGACCTGCCCTTACTCAGGAGCCTGCAGTGAGAGACCTGCAGGGGACCAGGCTATTTAGCCCTCTCTCCCCCCTGTCTGGCCCTGACCTGCTCACACGGTCCACTCCTGAACAGGCACTGGGCTCCAGCCCCTCACATGCCCTTGTTCACCTCTCCCCAAAGGCCAGGCTTAAGAGGTGGGCAGCCCAGGGGTGCAAAGAAGCAGAGTCCTGGGGTGCCAGAAATGTTCCAGGACACTACTCAGAACCTCAAGTTGAAGGAAGCCAGCAGGAGCCACTGAACAGCGAGGAACAGACATTTTTCTCTCTCTCTCTCTGATGACATTTGCAGGCACTGAAGGAGCTGGCGATGCTTTCTGAAACTAGCAATTATTCCAGTGATTATCATCGTTAGGATTTATTACGAAGACATCACCATTGTCTCCAATCCCTGCAGCTCACTCACTCTCGTGGACAGGCACAATTTCACCCATCCCACCTCCCCCTGGACTCTGTCATTTCGGTTCTGTAATTACCCTGGACTCTCCAAGCAGCACTTTCGCTGCCTTCGATCCGATGAATCAAAGGGAGGATCCATTTCGCCTACCTTACCTCAAGCAGGTTCCCACGCACTCCCATCAATCCAACACCTGCTTTCCTGTGCACTAAAAAGTGACTCATGGACCGCTCTGTATGCTTCTTCCCTTCCCTGGGGTCCATGCCTCCTGGCAGCTGCACGGGGTGGGGTAGAGGACAGGGCGCTGAGGTCAGTTCCAGAAAGACCTTTCTACAGAGGACTGGGAATAGCTCCAGGTGAACTGGATGTGGCGCCCTCTCCATTGCAGATAAATTCAGATTTCTGCCACCGTTATACCCGAGGGGCTCAGTCTCTCCCCATGACTCCCTGGACAACTCCCCGTGTCAGCCCCATGGCTGCAGACTCCCTTTCTTGCTTTGTGTCTGTTTGGATAGAATTGTTTCCCTGTGAGAGACGCTGCCAATGCAGTCTGTATTGGCTGCTGCCATTCCCACTGCCAGAGGGTGTGGATGCAGGAGGGTGGAGACCTTTAGCTGATGCTCTTCCCCACATCTTGTCACGCCCCTCAGGGAGGTTTGGGGTTCGCATTTTTAAAGAGCACTGGAAGAAACAAGGCCCTAGTGGGAGGGACCCCTCTCGGTGAGCCCTTGGCCCCATGGGACTAAGCTACATAGCAGGCTGATCCCTGGGAGCTGTGGGGCGAGCAGGCTGGTTGGCAGCATTTACAGTCAGACCCAGTCACCCGGCTCTGAATATTAAACTGTTATTTCTGGGGAAGCACCATTGCATTCACATTTCAGCAATTCTGTTAATTAAAGGGGTATGAAGTGTTTTATAATTAAAACGATTCTTGTCAGCACAATAGCGCTGAATTGGGATGAGACAGAAAAGCTCCTGCATTCAGCATAGTTGTAATGGTTTAACTGAGCCACTTAATGAAACATGCCATGACGCCCCCTTGCAGCACGGTACCCGGCCTAGCCGCACCCTCCAAGATCCCCACACAGCACAGTACTTGGCTCAGCCGCACCCCACGACAGCCCCTTCAGCGCGGTACCCAGCCCAGTCACAGCCCATGATGCCCCTGGCAGCACAGTACCCGTCCCAGCCACACCCCCCGACGCCCCCACACAGCACGGTACCCGACCCAGCCACACCCCCCGACGCCCCCTTGCAGCGCGGTACCTGGCCCAACCGTGCCCCCCAATGCCCCACACAGCTCAGTACCCGACCCAGCCGCACCCCCCGATGCCCCCACAGAGCATGGTACCCGACCCAGCCACACCCCCCAATGTCCCCTTGTAGTGCGGTACCTGGCCCAGTCGTGCCCCCCAATGCCCCCACACAGCTCAGTACCCGACCCAGCCGCATCCCACGGCGCCCCCTTGCAGCACAGTACCCGGCCCAGCCGCACCCCACAACAACTCCATGCCGCATGGGATGGGAGCGTCACATCAGTACCCAGCCACACCCCATGATGCCCCCACACAGCACATTACCCAGCCCAGCCGCACCCCGACACCCCTAAGCAGTGCGGTACCTGGCCCAGCCACACACCCCAATGCCCCCACACAGCACATTATCCAGCCCAGCCACACCCCCGACACCCCTAAGCAGTGCGGTACCTGGCCCAGCCACACACCCCAATGCCCCCACACAGTGCAATACCCGGTCCAGCTGCACCCCATGATATCCCCATGGGACCAACTACATCTAGTAGAAAGTAAACCCCAAAAGGCCCAGGGCTGTGCTGGCCAGGGATATGGCTTGTCAGTGCATCCCAGCTCTCCAGGCTGGTGCAGGACCATTCTGTGGCTTTGGTGCGCCTGTGCAGACCCCATCCTGTGGAATACCAGTGCTGCTACTTCTGGCCCAATTCACCCATTTCCATGAACCTCCAGAATGTTTCTTTCTAAGATCTGCTTTAGCTCAGTCAGAAGCTACGGGCTGGCTGCAGGAATCCCTGGGCGAGGGTCTGTGGCCTGTGTTGTTCCAGAAGTCAGACGGGATGATCAGAATGGTCTTTCTAGCCTTAACTTCTATGAATCTCTGAGAAGTTTCAGGTCTGGGTTTGATTTTTTTTGGGTCATGGTCCCACTTAGCTGTGGCTTGAGACAAACCCACCTGCTACTCACCAGCTCCCCCATGGCCACATGGGGGAGTGAGACTTTATTCCAGCCTGTAAAGTGCTCTGAGAGCCTCAGCTGAATGGTGCTGGGGAAGTACAGAGGGTCATTAACACACACATGACTCACAACTGGGAAAGGGCTGGTCCCTCTCAGAGAGAGTGGGAAGCTCCTACTTCTGATTCCATTCTGCTGAGGCTTGGTAGAAGGACCTGACATGGTCCCCCTCCCCCAGCCCCATCCTGAGGAACCCACCTTCCTGGGGACTAGACACAGCACAGCCAAGGATATAAAGGAAAGGATAAAACCAGCAGCCAGGGTTCAGCTGCATGGGGCTGGCCCCAGCAGCTTCCTCCCCAGGCCCACAGATCTGCTGCTTTCCCAAACAGGAGAACAGCAAGACAATCTGTCCTGCCCAAAGACTTCCAGCCACGCCACTCTCTGACAAGAACCCCCTTACATCCAGCTGTGTCTTTTCAGTTTTTGTCAGTGTCTATTATAGCTGAATAATGCAGCCATGTAACGACATACCCTCCAGTGCCTGCTGCGCATGGCTTTCCAGCAGGAGCCAGATTAATCACAGAGAATAATTACAACGCTACGGGACACTTACACAGCCACACAAACGCCATCAAACTGGCTCAATGGCAGACACTCTTTGGGCAAGAAAACCAAAGCAGGACAAGTTCTCAGCTGGTAAATGCCTCCCAGGAATCCAAACACCCTGCAGGTTACTCGCTCTCGATGCTTCCAGCTCAGGGGGCTACGAGTCCACATCCTGGGGCTCCTACCCCAAGGGAACAAGACAGAGACCACCCCACACCCACCACAATGTCCTGCCAGAGAGGAGAGCGTGGGCAGGACCCACCCCAGTGACTCGGCCAGGGTTTTAGCAAGCTGGTCCAGGGGGCTGCCAACCTCACCTGAACAGACTTTGATGGGCAGGTCCCTTCCAGGTGCACATACCTGCCTGTGCAGGACATGGAAATGCCAGGTTATTTGCCAGCTTTCACTATGTCCCCTTCTGGGAAGGCACGAGGCGTCGTCAGATTTCTGTGCCCCAAGCCTGATGCATTGTGTGGGAGCATCAGAGCCATCCATCCTCAGCCCTTCAGCACTCATCACTGCTTCCCCAGCCTCCCAGTCCATCAGCACCTCCCCGCTGCTGCCCCATGCCTAGTGGGCACTGGGTGAGCATGGTGCCTGCCTGCTCCCCACATGCAGGCTGCGCCTCAGTGGAGACAGGCTGGGGTTACTGAGCAAGCGACATGGTTCTCTCCCGGTGATGCCACTCGGCAGCGGGGCTGACCCGTCGTGTTGCAAAGCTGAGCCACTGAGGTGCCATTTTTACACACTCAGAGCCAGTGTGCGGGGTTGCCGTGGCTGGGGTGGGAACTCCCAGTGACACAGCATTGCCCTGGAACCCAGCCTCACCACAGGCAGGAGCCTGAGAGAAGAGAGGTGAGGCAGCCTGCTGCTCGCCTGGTTCTGGCCTCTCCCAGCTCTGACAGCGACATGGCTGGCCCTGGGATCTCCTTTGGTCACAGTGACAGTGTCCTACTCCGCCCCCAGCTGAGGCCGACGGACTGGCTCGCAGCAACATCCCATGCTCAGGAATAACTCTTGGAAAATGCAACCGCCTTGACAGGGTGGCTTTTCTCTTCACGTGGGGTTCCAACACCCTAGCAGGGCACCCCCGCGGGGCTACTCCCCCCTCAGCCCTGACAGGTTTCCCCAGAATCCACTCCCAGCAGGTCACTCCCTCTCCCTCACACTCCTCACTGACACAAGCCCTGCGCTCCCCTGACACACCTGCATTCTGAACTCTGCCTTCCAGCGACTCATGCTGCCCTCTGCATGGGGGGGTCACACTCGCCCTCCCCAGCTCAAGAACAGCCAGGCCAGGGCCCGGCTGCACTTTCTTGTGCCCTCGGCCAAGGCCTGCTCCAAGGGAGGTCACTGAGACTTTGCCAAGGGGGCCTTTCCTGTCCTGCTCTTCCGACGCCCTTTGAGCCCAGGAGTCAAGATGCAAAGACCGCCACTGAGGAGGGGCAGGTTGCCCTGGTGCATCCAATGGCCTCTGCTGTGGGTCCTTTATCTGTTTCAATGAGCAACCAGGATGAAGGGCCTGTGCTCCCAGGCTGTGGGCACACGGCCGCAATTCAAACTGCAGGCACATAACGGTGAAGCCAGACTCATCCGCCCACTCCAAGCCAGGAAACAAGGAAATAACCAGCCAGAGGTTAAATCAAATCCAAGCCTTGCTCCAACTCCCCCTCCTAGCCCAGCCCACGGGAAGGAGGTGGGCCCTGAAAGTCTACGGGTCTGGGCTATCTAGGGCTCAGGGGGAGTAAATCCAGCAGAACTGAAGCAACCCTAAATAACACGGCAGCGAGGGCAGCCCAGAGCTCGGGAGCAGCCCGGGCAGCCCAGCGCTCGGGAGCAGCCCTACAGTAGCAGAGCAGTGTGCATGGCTGATGGAGGAAATACACTTCAGGGTCAGACTTTCAAGGGTTAATAGCAACAAGACAAAACATGTCTTCAAATGATGGAAAATACCTGGAGAGCAGAATCTTTATCTATGGAAGGAAAATGATGCAATTGCTGAGAGAGACTCCGGCAGCTTCATTTCCTGTCCATGTTGCTGGATATTCCTCCACCCCCAAAGAGATAAAAATCACGGTAATGTATCCAGAGGGCAGGTGAGAAACAGTGACAAGGAGCAGAGAGGAGGCAGGAGCAGGGGACAAAATCACATGTGGGAGATATGTGGGGCTGGCGGCCAGCAGGGCACAGGGACGTGTGCACACACAGACATGCCAGTCTCTCTACACAGGGCCCAGGATCACCTGCATTTCACTAGCTCATCAGGCTTGGACCCATCCCCCAACCCTTGGCTCAGGAGACCTGTGGGGGAAGGGGGGCGAACGGGACAGGCTCAGGGAACCTGGGCAAGGTGCCACTAAGGACTTGTTCAAACTACCACTTCTACCTGTGCAACTTATATCGCTCAGGGGTGTGAATAAGCCACCCCCAAGCGACATAAGTTACACTGACCTGAGCACGCAGCAGGGGCCGTGGGGATGCAGGACGGCACTCAGAGCGGCGGGAGCTGCCGGGACGCAGGATGGCTGCTGCTGCCGATGAAGGGATAAGGCGATTCAGAAGGGAGAGCTGTGCATGGTGTGGATTTACTGCAGCCAGGAAATGGCCACTCTTCCTGCCAGCCACTTAGGAGCCTGTGCCCCAAGAGGCCATCTAGCAGCCAAGCTGTAACAGACAGGCCCAGAGGACTTAGTCCCAGGGGAGGGCAGTGGACCAGGGTGGGGTGGGAAAGGGAGGGGCAGCCTATGACAGCACAAAATGAAGCTAAATCCCAAATCCCTCTTGACATCAAATACTAATTTCCACTTTACACGAGTAAATAGGCCTCACTCTCCGCAGACCAAACACACAATTTGTCCCAAACCAACTGACCTTCCTTAAAGGCCCAGTGTGTCTTAAAGGAGAGAGAATCACACAAACACAAAAGAGAGGAATCTCCTTGGAAGCAGCTCACGCCTGGGGACATGGGATCGTCCCAGTTCAAAGCTGCCCGTCCCTGCCCAGGGCTCAGGCAGATAATCCCGAGACAGCAGGGGCTGTTTGGGGCTGATAGAGAGAGTCCCCACGTAGGTCAATGCAACCCCGTGAGCGCAGCCAAACACGCACCCGACACATTTATGCGCACACTCAGATGCGCTGCCAGCACATGGTCCCAAGAGGAGTTCAAAAGGAGCTCTGTTTAGCGGTCTCCCCATCCCAAGGGGCACAAATCCTGTGACTGGTTTGCATCCGTATGGTTCAGAGACAGCAAATTCCCTGTCCCGCCCTCAGGTCCCTGTCCCCCAAGCCGCATGCACGCAGGGCTGTCACAATGGCCTCCACACCACAGGGCAGCAGGGTTACTGGGGAATAACAAACCTGCAAACTGCAATAAAAGACCTGGTGCTGGGCTGGGCCAGCTGACTCGGGTCAACGGGACTCAGGCTGTGGGGCTACACAATTGCAGCGCAGACGTTTGGGCTCTGACTGAAGCCTGGGCTCTGAGACCCTGCAAGACGGAAGGGTCTCGGAGCCCGAGCACAAACATCTACACTGCAGCTTTTAGCCCCTCAGCCCCAGCCCGATGGCCTGGGCTCCGAGACTTGGTGCAGAGGGCTGTTTATCACAGGGTAGGCATACCCCTGGGGTACTGCAAAGAGGAAGCCTGGGTGTCCAGAGTGCTCATTGCCCAGCTTCTGGATAATTAGCAGAGGTCTAGATCCCCTGGCAGATGAAGACACAGCTTCGCTGTGCAGGGTGCAGTGAACTCAGGGAAGGAATCTCTCCACTGGGTGCAGAGTGATGTGCAGATTCCTGCCTGCAAAGGGAAGCACAAGCTTGGTTCTCATCCCTGTCAAATCCATCACAAGCCAGAAGCTCTCTGTGATTGACCCAGTAGCAGGCACTGTCTGCAGTGCTGTAGCCTGTCAATCCCATGCACTGCTACAGGCTGGGGACCGACTGGCTAAGCAGCAGTTCTGCAGAAAAGGACCTGGGGATTACAGTGGACGAGAAGCTGGATATGAGTCAGCAGTGTGCCCTTGTTGCCAAGAAGGCCAACGGCATATTGGGCTGTATGAGTGGGAGCATTGCCAGCAGATCGAGGGAAGCGATTATTCCCCTCTATTCGGCACTGGTGAGGCCGCACCTGGAGTATTGCATCCAGTTTTGGGCCTCTCACTACAGAAGGGATGTGGACAAATTGGAGAGAGTCCAGCGGAGGGCAACGAAAATGATTAGGGGGCTGGGGCACATGACTTAGGAGCAGAGGCTGAGGGAATTTGGCTTATTTAGGCTTTGTCTACACTGCCACCTGAACAACAAACGTTTGTCATTTACAGGTGCTTAAAAAAGCCCCCCCTCCCCCTCAGACAAAACAAGTGTCAGTGTAAACTGCTCCTTGTCGGCAGGAGTTGCGGGTGGAAGTATTTTGTCCGCAAAAGTGCCGAAAAACAGCGTTTACACTGCCTGACTTCTTGCGACGGCTGTGTCCCTAAAAGCTGTGTAGTGTAGACAAAGACAAAGTCTGCGGAAGAGAAGAATGAGGAGGGATTTGATGGCTGCTTTCAACTAGCTGAAAGGGGGTTCCAAAGAGGGTGGATCTAGACTGTTCTCAGTGGTAGCAGATGACAAAACGAGGAGTAATGGTCTCAAGTTGCAGCAGGGGAGGTCTAGGTTGGATATTAGGAAAAACTATTTCACTAGGAGGATGGTGAAGCACTGGAATGGGTTATCTAGGGCAGTGGTTTTCAAACTTTTTTTCTGGCGACTCAAGTGTGACGAAGTGGGACCGTTCTTAATGTTTCCTCTGAATAGTGTGGGGGTGCCTCAGTTTCCCCTGTGCAGTTCTTAAGTATCTAGGTGGTGGGGTAAGGGTGTATGATCATTGCAGAGCCCGAGAGGGCAGGTGTGTGCAGGGGTCTGGACACAGAGAATGGCCGACACCCTGTTTCCTGGCAACTGATGGCCTGGGCCCTTCCCCCCTGCAAGGTGAGAGCTAAAGGGTTGGAGAACAAAGGAATCAGGTGCCCTCCTGGCCTGGGAAAGGGACAAAGCCCGGGGGGGGGGTGGGGGTGGAGAGAGTTTCAGTTTGGGGCTGGCTGGGACTTGGAGTGAAGGGCAGACGGGGTTGTCTGGCTCGCTGCCCCCCCAAAATGGACCCAGCTGAGGGGTCCTGTTCTCTGCACCTACAAGCTCTGTGTTAGACCATGTTCCTGTCGTCTAATAAACCTCTGTTTTCTTGGCTGGCTGAGAGTCACGTCTGTCTGTGAAGTTGCGGGGCAGGACCCTCTGGCTTCCCCAAGACCCCGCCTGGGTGGACTCGCTGTGGGAAGCGCACGGAGGGGCAGTGGAGGCTGAATGCTCCGAGGTCAGACCCAGGAAGGTGGAAGCTGTGTGAGCTGTGTGTCCTGCAGAGAGGCTGCTCACAGAAAGGCAACTGCTCCAGAGTCCTGACTGGCTTCATGGGGAGCAGTTCCAGAGCATCGCCCAGGGACTCCATGACATCAAGTTAAAGAAAACTGTTGAGGCCCACGACCCAGTGGAGCTAGGGATGAGGGTTTTGGGGTGTGGGAGGGGCTCAGGGCTGGGGCAGAGAGTTGGGGTGCGGAGGTGAGGGCTGCGGGGTGGGGCCAGGAATGAGGGGTTCAGCATGTAGGAGGGGGCTCTGGGCTGGGGCAGGGAGTTGGGGTGTGGAAGGGCTCAGGGCTCTGGGCTGGGGGTGCAGGCTCTGGGGTGGGGCCGGGGATGAGGGGTTTGGAGTGCAGGAAGGGGCTCCGAGTTTGGGGGTGGGCTTAGGGTTGGAGCAGGGGATTGGGGCGCAGTCTTAACTCAGGCAGCTCCCAGTCAGCAGCGCAGTGGGGAGTGCTAAGGCAGGCTTCCTGCCTGCCCTGGCACTGCGGATTGTGCTGCGCCCTGGAAGCAGCCAGCAGCAGGTCCAGCTCTTAGGCGGAGGCGCGCAAGCGGTTCCATGTGGTTCTCGCCTGCAGACACACACACCCCAGCTCCCATTGGCCAGAAACTGGCCAATGGGAGTGCAGAGTCTGTGGTTGGGGTGGGGGCAGCGCACGGAGCCCCATGGCCCCCCTGCCTAGGAGCCGGACCTGCTGCTGGACGCTTCCGGGGAGCAGCGCAGTATCAGAACAGGTAGGAACTAGCCTGCCTTAGCCAGGCAGCACCGCCGACGGGACTTTTAACAGCCTGGTCGGTGGTGCTGACCAGAGCCACCACGACCCAGTGCCTTATATTCCGCAACCCAGTACTGGATCATGACCTGCAGTTTGAAACCAACTGACTAGGGAGGTGGTGAAATCTCCATCCTTAGAGGTTTTTAAGGCCTGGCTGGACAAAGCCTTGGCTGGGATGATTTAGTTGGGGTTGGTCCTGCTTTGAGCAGGGGGTTGGACTAGATACCTCCTGAGGTCCCTTCCAACCCTGATATTCTATGATTCTATGATTAGAGAGACAAGGTGGGTGAGGTCCTGTCACGGAGTGTGGGGGAGTCCAGGCCCTGCACCCCTCTTCCTGGGATTCACTGAGACTCTCAGCCAGCCAGTAAAACAGAAGGTTTATTGGACAACAGGAACACAGTCCAAAACAGAGCTTGTGGGGACACCCAGGACCCCTCAGTGAAGTCCTTCTGGGGGAGCAGGGAGCTTAGACCCCAGCCCTGGGGTTCCCTGTGTTCCTCCACCCAGCCCCCACCTGAAAACTAAACCCACCGAGCAGGTTCCCTGCTGCATCCTCCATCCACATTCCTGGGCAGAGGTGTCACCTCCCCCTCCCCCTCCTGGCTCAGGTGACAGGCTCTCAGGTCTCCCGTCCCCAGGGCACATTCCCAGGTCAACACTCCCCCCTCCCTGCTGCGTCACATCGTCACATCTCTCCCCCCTTCGAGACTGAACTGAGCGGGGTCACTGTGACCAGTGACCTGGGGAAGTTCGGGGCCCCCTCTCCGGGACAGCGCATCCACTATCAGGTTGGCACTTCCCTTCACATGGACCACGTCCATGTCGTAATCCTGCAGGAGCAGGCTCCACCTCAGGAGCTTGGCGTTGGCTCCTTTCATCTGGTGCAGCCAGGTCAGGGGAGAGTGGTCGGTGTACACGGTGAAGTGTCGCCCGAAGAGATAGGGCTCTAGTTTCTTGAGGGCCCACACCATGGCCAGGCACTCCTTCTCGATGGCCGCGTAGTGTTGCTCCCGGGGTAGCAACTTCTTGCTCAGGTACACGATGGGGTGTCTCTCCCCCTTTTCATCCTCCTGCATTAACACCGCCCCCAGTCCCGTGTCGGAGGCGTCGGTGAACACCACAAAGGGCTTGTCAAAGTCTGGGTTTGCTAGAACTGGGCCACTGACCAGAGCCTCCTTCAGCGCCCGGAAAGCCTCCTGGCACTGCTCGGTCCAGACCACCTTGTCTGGCTTCCCCTTCTTGCATAGCTCAGTGATGGGGGTGGCTATGGCGCTAAAGTGGGGCACAAATCTTCGGTAGTATCCTGCCATCCCAATAAAGGCTTGGACCTGCTTTTTGGTGTGGGGAGCGGGCCAGTCTCTGATCACCTCCACCTTGGCCGGTTCCGGCTTTAGGCGGCCGCTCCCCACCCGATGGCCCAGGTAAGATACTTCAGCCATCCCCACCTTGCACTTCTCCGCTTTGACAGTCAGCCCAGCCCCCTGGAGTCGGTCCAGCACTTGTCTAACCTGGGACACGTGGTCCTCCCAGGTCTGGCTAAAGACACAGATGTCGTCAATATACGCCACGGCAAAACTCTCCATCCCCCTCAGGAGCTGGTCCACCAGGCGCTGGAAGGTGGCCGGCACTCCCTTGAGGCCGAAAGGCAGGGTCAGAAACTCATAGAGCCCCAGAGGGGTGATAAAGGCCGATTTCAGCCGGGCATCTGCATCCAGCGGCACTTGCCAGTAGCCCTTTGTAAGGTCCATGGTGGTAAGGTACCGAGCTCCTCCCAGCTTGTCTAGGAGCTCGTCCGGCCTGGGCATGGGGTAGGCATCCGATACAGTGATGGCACTGAGCTTCCGATAGTCCACACAGAACCGGACTGACCCATCCTTTTTGGGGACCAGCACCACCGGCGAGGCCCAAGGGCTGGCCGATGGCTGGATCACCCCCAAAGCCAGCATGTCCCGGACCTCTCTTTCCAGGTCCTGAGCAGTTTTCCCTGTGACCCGGAAGGGGGAGCATCTTATCGGCGGGTGCGACCCTGTCTGCACCCGGTGGACAGTCAGATTAGTGCGTCCAGGCTGGTTGGAAAACAGCTGTCGGTACGGATGCAGCACCCCCCTGACCTCAGCTTGCTGGGCAGGGGTGAGCTGATCCGAGAGGGGGATTGTTTCCAGGGGGGAATCAGCTCTGGTCCCAGGGAATAGATCTACTAAAGGGTCATCTCCCTGCTCCTCCCACTGACCACACACAGCTAACACCACATTCCCCCTGGCATAATATGGCTTCATCATATTCACATGGTACACCCGGCGGTGGTGGGCCCGGTTCGACAGCTCCACCACATAGTTTACCTCATTGAGCTGCTTGACGACCTTGAACGGGCCCTCCCAGGCGGCCTGTAGTTTGTTCTTTCTCACGGGGATGAGAACCATCACCTGATCCCCGGTGGCGTAGGCCCGGGCCCGCGCCGTGCGGTCATACCAGACCTTCTGCTTCCTCTGGGCTCTGGCCAGATTCTCCCTGGCCAGGCCCATGAGTTCAGCCAGTCTCTCTCGGAAGGTCAGGACATACTCCACCACTGACTCTCCATCGGGAGTGGCCTTCCCCTCCCACTCGTCTCTCATCAGGTCCAGGGGGCCCCTCACCCTCCTTCCATATAACAGTTCGAAAGGCGAAAATCCGGTAGACTCCTGGGGCACCTCCCTGTACGCGAACAGCAGGTGAGGTAAGTACTTGTCCCAATCCTGCGGGTGCTGGTTCATAAAGGTTTTCAGCATCATCTTTAGCGTCCCGTTAAACCTCTCCACCAGCCCATTGGACTGGGGGTGATACGCTGAGGCCCAGTCATGCCGGACCCCACATTTCTCCCACAAGCACCGGAGCAGGGCCGACATGAAGTTGGAGCCTTGGTCTGTCAAGACTTCCCTGGGGAACCCCACTCGGCTGAAAATGGTCAGGAGCGCATCTGCCACGGTGTCTGCTTCAATGGAAGCTAAGGGCACTGCCTCGGGGTAGCGGGTGGCGAAATCTACCACCACCAGAATGTATTTCTTCCCCGACCGGGTCGTCTTGCTGAGAGGCCCCACGATGTCCATGGCCACCTTCTGGAAAGGCTCCTCTATGATGGGCAAAGGTCTCAACGCCGCTTTCCCCTTGTCCCGGGCCTTCCCCACCCTCTGACAGGGGTCACAGGATCGGCAATACTGCCGGACGGTGGTAAAGACCCCGGGCCAGTAAAAGTTCTGTAGCAACCTCTGCTGGGTGCGCCGGATTCCCTGGTGCCCTGCGAGGGGGATGTCATGGGCCAGGGACAGGAGCTTGCGGCGGTACTTCTGGGGGACCACCAGCTGCCTCCTGACCCCACAGGACTCCCCTTCCCCTGGGGGAGCCCATTCTCGGTACAGAAACCCCTTCTCCCACAGGAACCTCTCCTGGCAGCCTCTCCTCATGGTCCGTCCCTCACTGAGGTCGGCCAGGTCCCTGAGCTTCTGCAAGGAGGGATCTTTCCTCAACTCGGCCTGGAACTCAGCGGCTGGGGAAGGGATGGGGCCCGGTTCCCCCTCCGTGGCCAGGTCTGAGGCCGCAGCCTCTCTGAGCCGTGCCCCTCGGCGCTCCCTCCCCACCCGAGTAGGGTCTCGCGCCTCCAGTGTGGTACCCTCCCCAGGGTCAGGTCGCAGTGCCCCTCGCCGGCTCTGGCTACGGGTCACAACCAGGGCGGTCTGGGGGTCGCTTGGCCAGTCCTCTAGGTCTCCCCCCATCAAAACTTCAGTGGGCAAATGGTGGTGTACCCCCACATCCTTGGGGCCCTCCTTGGTCCCCCATTTCAGGTGTACCCTTGCCACGGGCACCTTAAATGGGGTCCCGCCCACCCCCGTCAGGGTCAGGTAGGTGTTGGGCACCACCCGATCTGGGGCCACCACCTCGGGCCGGGCCAGCGTCACCTCCGCGCCCGTATCCCAGTATCCATTGACCTTCCTCCCATCCACCTCCAGGGGAACAAGGCACTCTCTCCGGAGGGACAGCCCCGCACCCACCCTGTAAACCGAGCACCCTGAGTCCAGAGCCTCCAGCCCTCTGGCGGGGCTGGCTGGGGGTACTCTTCCCTCCTGAGCAGGAGGCAAACTGGTAGCCCCCCTTTCCTGGGTCGCCTGCCCCTCGTCCAGCTGAGTCCCTACCCAGTTAACCCTGGGTAGGTTGGGTCTGCTCAGTTTGTCCCTGAGCCCGGGGCACTGGGCCCATACGTGGCCTCTCTGGCCACAGTGATAGCAGCTCAGGTCACGTTGGTCCCCTCGAACGGGTCGGAGGGGCCCGACACCAGGCGTTCCCCTTTGGAGGGGGTTCTCCCTATTTCCCCGCTGGGAGGCCCCATGGTGACTCTCTCTCTGCATCGGGGGGGGCCTGTTCTTTTGGGACTCCTCCCGGCTACCCCCTGACCGACTGTTCACAAACTCGTCGGCCAGCTGCCCTGCATGCTGGGGGTTCGCGACCTTTTTGTCCACCAGCCACAGCCTCAGGTCGGAAGGGCACTGTTCATACAGGTGCTCCAGTACAAACAGGTCAAGCAGGTCCTCTTTAGTTTGGGCCCCCGCTGTCCACTTGCGGGCATATCCCTGCATCCTGTTGACCAGTTGTAGGTAGGTGACCTCAGGCGTTTTACGCTGACTCCGGAACCTTCTCCGGTACATCTCGGGGGTCAGCCCAAACTCACGGAGCAGGGCCTGTTTGAACAGTTCATAGTCCCCTGCCTCTGCCCCTGTCATCCGGCTGGAGACCTCCATGGCTTTGGGGTCCAGTAAGGGGGTGAGGAACTGGAGCCTGTCTGCAGGGTCAACCCTGTGCAGCTCGCAGGCATTCTCAAAGGCCGTCAGGAAGCTATCTATGTCCTCCCCCTCCTTCCGCTGGGCCAGGAAGCACTTATCAAAGCTCCTTGCAGTCTTGGGTCCCCCCTCACTCACCGCAGCCGGGGCCCCACTGCTCCTCAGCCTGGCCAGCTCCAGTTCATGCTGTCTTTGTTTCTCCTTATGTTGACGTTGTTTCTCCTCATGTTGACGTTGTTTTTCATGATCCTCCAGCTCCCTCATTTTCCTCTCCCTCTCCCATTCCAGCCGCATCCGCTCCAGGGATGGGGAGCTCCGCTGGGAGGATCCCCTGCTGGCTGCTGGGGTCAGGGGGCCCTCGGTATTCGCTGGGCTTCCCACAACCCCTCCCCCAGGCATAGGTAGGAAGGGTCTCGGGGTGTCCTGGGCAGCAGTCTGACCCCTCCCAGCCTGGTCAGGCCCCAGGGCCCACGCTGCGTCCGCCGGGCGGCTTCCCTCAGGGACAGGGATCGGGTCATCCAAGCGATCCCTCTCCTCCAGCTGGGCAATCAGCTGTTCCTTGGTGGACCTCCCGACGCGCAGCCCCCTCTGCCTGCACAGCTCCACCAGGTCGCTCTTAAGGCGTTTAGCGTACATCTCCCGGCTGGCCACTCGCAGGCCGGGCAGCTGTCCACGGTTTCCAGGAAAAGCCCCTAGTGTGCCAGTCCTTCTTGAGGTCACCACCTCTTTGCCAGGGTCGAGCTGCAGACTCCTCCGCCCCTGGGACCGCTCGCTGCAATCCCCCGGGGGACCCTGTTACTGCAAAAGTCCTTCTCTCTGGTCACACACTCCCAGGGGTTAACCGCCCCCTGAAACCGTCTCTCTCTCTGAATCTTCAGCACGCCTGGTCCCCGTCAATCCCCCTTCGTTTTACTGTTCCCCAGTCACTTACTGCAGGAAGCGCCGTTCACGGGGTGCAGTAGATCCCACCTCTGCCACCAGTTGTCACGGAGTGTGGGGGAGTCCAGGCCCTGCACCCCTCTTCCTGGGATTCACTGAGACTCTCAGCCAGCCAGTAAAACAGAAGGTTTATTGGACAACAGGAACACAGTCCAAAACAGAGCTTGTGGGTACACCCAGGACCCCTCAGTCAAGTCCTTCTGGGGGAGCAGGGAGCTTAGACCCCAGCCCTGGGGTTCCCTGTGTTCCTCCACCCAGCCCCAAACTGAAACTAAACCCACCCAGCAGGTTCCCTGCTGCAGCCTCCATCCACATTCCTGGGCAGAGGTGTCACCTCCCCCTCCCCCTCCTGGCTCAGGTGACAGGCTCTCAGGTCTCCCGTCCCCAGGGCACATTCCCAGGTCAACACTCCCCCCTCCCTGCTGCGTCACATCGTCACAGGTCCTATCTTGCTGGCTTTTATCTTTCCCCCACTTCATGAGGTACACCACATGTTGTAATTGGCACGTGTAGACCTATGGATCTTGAAAGGTGTATTGTGGGGAGTGTTGATCATTGCAGAGCCAGCTAGATCAACAGATGCAAAACCTACACACATCTCCACGGCTACAATGATCAACCCCCCACAACACACCTTGGGGACCCATGGGTCCCACACATGCTGATCAAACATCTGATATTCCTCATCCAGTGCACTGAATGCCCCTACGACCACCATGCCAGTGAAACCAGTCACTGCGCACTCGAATTAACTCTCAGAGGAAAATGATAAGACAGAAACACCCTATCACCTGTGGGGGAACACTTCTCGCGAAGGGATCACTATCTGACCTCTCAGTCCCCGTCCTCAAAGGATACCTGCATGACGCAGGGAGCCTGGGAGCTTAAATTCATAACTTAGCTAGCCACTAAAAATCCCAGACTGAACATTGACACTGGATTTATGGCTATTACAACAATATATAACCCACTAACACCACCACCCCCCTCCTTTCCCCTCTGACTGGAAGGGTTTTAACAGGCAACTTCACTCTGAATGGTCCCTGGAAATGTGTGTTAACTACTTATGCTAAACAATCTGTTTCCCCCTTGTGTTTAGCTGTGATGCTGGAGTCCCTGTCCCAGACCTGCAGAAGAGCTCCATGCAGCATTACTGGGTGTCTCTCTCACCAACAAAAGTTGTCCAATCAAAGATATTACCTCCCCACCCTTGTCCCCCAGCAGCAGGAAAACACTCGTTGGGGTGTCTGTACTACTGTCAGGTGGGGGCAGGGTGCATGAAGCTGGGATAGGGAAAGACCAATCTGCACTGGCCTCTGTGTCCAGATTTCAGAGTAGCAGCCGTGTTAGTCTGTATCCGCAAAAAGAAAAGGAGGACTTGTGGCACCTTAGAGACTAACAAATTTAGTCTCTAAGGTGCCTCAAGTACTCCTTTTCTTTTTGTGTCCAGCTAGACAGAGCCCGGGTTCATCCCTGGCACCGGCCCTTTCATTCCTCAGCCTGTTCCTCTCACTCCATGGCCAGCCTGCAGCTCCCCATCCCCTCTCTGTTTGCAGGGAAATGTTCCCTCCTGGCACTAAGAATGACAAGAACCCAGAGCCTGCGCCTCAGCGACAGAAGGTGCTAAAACCTCACTGCCAATGGCTGAAATTACTGTTTACAAACAGCTACATCAGAATAAAAGGCTCCCTGAGCACCTGCTAGGGAAGCGATTCTAGGCAGGGCTAGTGCTGTACAGATGTGCTGTTAAACAGTGTTTCCTTGTACTGCTCCTGCTCCATTGTGCCTTGCTGTTACTAGGTTCCCTGGCTATTCACCACCCAGCACAGCACAACAACATCCCGGGTCACTGAGCTGGCAGAGACGTGCAGTGGCCGTGACGAGGAGGAAAGACACCCCTGACGCTGCACCAGAAAGTCACTCTCAGAACCCAGATGGAATGGCCAATGGGCCTGGCTCTTTATACGCTAATTGCTCAGACTCATGTTCATGTCTTTCACCCAAAGCCTCCTAGAAAGCTTTACTCGCTCTACAGAGTCACCACTTCAGCCACTACCAAAATGGGATGTTTTCAAAGCTGTCAGTGGAAATGGCACCTGCAAGTTTTGTGCATGCAGAACACCAGCTCTGTGCCTTTTTAACTGGCCTTACAGTCCTTGCCCATGCAGGGTGGAGACCTGGTCCAAGCACACAAAACTTGCAGGCTTAGTTTCAACGTGTGGATGAAATTTGGCTCCTACAAGACACAAGTGGTGCGTTGTTCTTGTAAAACTGAGTGGCGTTCTAAACATCAGTTACGCTCTGTCTACCTCCAGCTAACAGCACAGAAACCAGGGCCTGCTCTCAGGTGTGGCACAGAGCTCCCTCCCTTACTCACCATTCCACAAGCCCTGCATTCCAGTGGAAACCATGGGGACACTCTGGGAACTCAGCAGGGCCCAGGTGCACACCATGCTCCACATGGCCCTTGCCCTCAGCGTTGGCTGTTTAGCCGCTCGTTCCCAGAACAGACTTCAGAAGGCAGCAGATCGCTAATATCCTTGCACACTGGAGATGCAGCATTCAGCTTGGTTAGCAAGTAATGCCCAGGAAGTGGTATTATGGTAGGACACAGTGTGCTAGGGACAACCACACACATAGGGTACATCTACACTGCAGCTGGGACGTATAATTCCCACGTCAGATAGACGGACACATGCTAACAATGGGAGCGTGGCTGCAGTGGCTCCAGCTGGCGACCCAAGCACAATCCCGTTGGAGACCCTAGCGACACACTCGGGCAGCTACCCCAGCCACTGTGGCCACACTGCTATTTCCCACTCAGAGCTAGGGCCTGTGCATCCACCCAGGCTGGGAATTACCATACTTCTCCCAGCTTCAGTGCAGCCATACCCATAACAAGACCCATTCTCTGCCCCGCGGTGCTCTCAGTCTGATCAGCTGCTGAATGCGTCAGCTGGAAATGGGCAGGAACACCAAGCACACCCAGAAACCACCATGCACTTTTTACATCCCGTACCTGAATGTGCAAGCACCCGCCCACGTGCACACTGACTCGGATAACTCCAAATACCCTCACAAGATAGTCTCACACGGGGGGAGAGGAAGAGCCACTTGTGACGAGCAACAAGGAAGAGACAGGGAATCTGAACAACATGTGTGAGAGTGTGAGCGCGTTCGTTTGTGGGGTGTGCCAGTGTGTGTTTGCTCCTGTGGGTGCATGAGAGCAACAAACAGCAGAGAAGCAGGTCAAAGCAAAAAGGGGTTCTTCACTATCATGTATTGTCGGAACTATAACAAGCCATAGCGTATGAACTGCAGCTGCCCGGGCACTAGCCCTTCTATCATCATTCGCTGGATTCCTGGCACTTGATTGCAGGGTTTGTACCTTAAAATCTGCTATTGCCAATGAAGCCTCATCCCTCCTCCATAACCATTAACACTGACGGGACTTCCACCATCAGGAGGAGATGCCAATACACACCCCACTAGCTCCTGGGGACAACGTACTTTATACCAGCTTGTCACAGCACCACCTGCTAGGGGTTTATTACAGACGCGTTTTATAACGGGCTTTATTCTAAGTTAAGAAATGGAGCAACTTCCGCTGTTCACTCATTAAATATTAATAGAACATTTATAAACTGATCCTTAATTTAAAGTGTTACCTTTAATCAAAGCCAGGGTGACAGTAATGCAGCCGTTGGTAAAGCCCCTCTGGTAGGATTTAAACCTCGCACCCTGAGATTTTTTGGCACCTAAGGGTGCTTTACTGCTCGGGATACAGTGCACAGATGCTGCTGCTGCCACCAGCGAGTACAAGCAGGAAAGACAACCGCAGTCTGCCCTGAACAACGTGGACCTGTTACAGGGTAGCACATGGCTCTCTCCAGCTCAGTGGTTCACTCGGCCTCACCTGCTCTGATAGCAAGGAGGTGAGCGGGTACAAATGCTTGTCTTGACAGGCAGCCTCTACCCTTCATCCTGGCTCCAATATTCCAAGCTCGTGTCAGAACTGCTGACAGCGGCCCGATGACTGGCATGACGGTCTCTTCCTCCCCGCCTAGCAGATGGGCACTCACCTGTTTTACTGTCCACTGTGAAGTGCTGCTCCCCTTCCAGTACACTGTACACCACCCTGGCACTGCTGCCGTACGTGGGGTCATCGGCATCTGATGCCATCACCTTCATCACGGATGTGCCTGCACAACAGGACAGGGCAGAAACAACAACAAAAACAAGCCTGAACCAGCTGGGCCTCAGACCTTCAAGCCTGGGTTCCCCTGGGGCTGACCGGGCACGGGTTGGTAACAGAGCACAGAGGCTGACACAGCCAAGGATTAGGAGCAGAGAACCTATGCTGGGATAACACCCCCACCCCCAGTAGGACAGGTTACAGGGGAGATGGCTGGCTATTCCTTTCTCTAGGAGCCTTTGGCAGATTGTGCCCAGTTCTGGTGTCCACGACTAAAGGCTGCTGATAAACTGGAGAGGGTGCAGAGAAGAGCCATGAGAATGATAAAGAATTAGAAAACCTGTCTCATAGTGAGAGACGCAAGGAGCTCAATCTGTTTTGCTGATCAAAGAGAAGGTTACTGGATGACTTGATTACAGCCTATAAGGACCTAACTGGGGAACAAAAATTTGATAAGAGGCGGGAGGGTCTCCCATCTAGCAGACAAAGGCCTAACATGATCCAGGGGCTGGAAGTTGACTCTAGACAAATTCGAACTGGAAATGAGGCATAAATACTTAAAATGAAGGTAATTAACCATTGGAACAACTTCCCAAAAGTCCTGGTGGATTCTCCCATCACTGACCATTTTTAAATCCAGACTGGATGTGTTTCTAAGAAATCTGCTCTAGTTCACACAGGAATTAACTCAGGACCGCCCCGCGGCCTGTTATCCCAGAGCCCCTGTGCCAGGACAGTGTTCCTATTTGGCCAATTAGGAGGGTGGGACACCACCTGGGGGCTATAAAGGACCAGGGCAAAGCAGAGACAGGGAGAGAGCTGCCAGATTGGGAGTCAGGAACTGGCAGAGACTGTCAGGACCTGGGGGAGACCGAACTGAAGGCAGGAGAACAGCAAGAAGGGTTTGCTGACTGCTGTCCGTAAACCAGGCACCCAGGGTGGAGAAGGAGCATCAGAGAGAGATGCCTGCTGGCTCTAAGCCAGAGTCAAAGCCAAAGGCCAGAAAGGGCCAAAGGCAGGGGAGCAGCAGAGCTGACCTGCTGACGTCTCCAGGGTGAGAGAGTTGGACGTAGAACAACCCTGAGGGGGGCGGGGGAGTGAGGGATGCTCCCCTGGTTCAGATGAGCTGCCAGCAGAGTGGGGATTCCCCTAGGGAGAGCAGGGTGCCACTCTTGCTGGCAGGGCTGGGGTGGCTGTCCTGGCAGAAGGACAGGAGAGCCGTGGCCTACAGAGAGACGCCAGGGCTGCATGTTGCATGTGCTGTTTGGACTATGCCAAGGGAATTCTGGGCTATAGTTGAGACTTTTGTTATGATTTATGTGCACGGGTGACCCCTTAGGGGCTATATTTATACTTGGAAGGTACTTCCGACTATTTCTGGGGACTTCAAAGGAGGGAACCTGAGGCAGGCAGGGCCCTCCAGGCAGGGGCTGTGTCTGCAGGAGGTCCCCTCTGGCCTTGCAATCTCTGATCCTAGCGAATGCTCTCCTCTGCCTGTGTAAGGCTGAGAGGGGCTGGGCTGTGGGAGGGCTCTGAGACTGGTAATGGGGTGCGATACCTTTCACCACTAGGCCCCTGGGCTAAGCCCAGCAGAAGGTGGGAGCTGCTGGACACTCTTCCCAGATGGGGTGACTGTTCTGTGTGGGTCTCCCCCTGGTTTCTAGGGGAACAGGCATCACCATCCAACTGCCCCCTTCTTGGCAATACTGCCAGGATCGAAGGGGTCATGGAGGCTGGGCCCCTCCCTCAGCCTAAGGGGGTCCCCCAGAGCAAGGGTGAGGAGAACATGGCTGCTGCCTGGGCTGTGTCCTGGGGCTAAGTAGGGGCTTCAGACCCTAGGGCTGCTGCTCCAGCATCTTCCACAGCAGGCAGCATGCTTTAGCACAGAGACATGTGGGGGGAACAGAACTGCCATCCCGCCTGCTCCCTGCCTCTCTCCGACCCAGACATGCCAGTGGCGTCCTCATGCACCACACGTAGCAGGGCCGGAGAAGTGTAAATTGGATAAAAGTCCATCGAATGGTTGCAATTAAGCTATTGATTTCCAACGCTGTCTCATTAACCAGGGTGCTTCACTCTGACTATCCCCGTGATGGCTCTAATTTGACATCATGTTCAATTTGACAAAAGCAGGACCCCCGGACGTGAGAACCGGGTGCCAGGGAGGGAAGGGCGGGAGGGCGATGGAGGCGAGCACAGAGAGGGAGGGAAGGAGATGTTCCTCCTGCCTGAAGAAACCCTTGGGGGAAGACAATACTTGATACAGCATCCTGCTATGGCAGCGCGAGGCCACCCAGCATATCTACAGCAGAGAACGCGGGGACCAACATACACCCACACAGAAACCAAGGCGCTTCCATGCTGGACCAGACCAGTGCTGCAGTGCAGCCACCCTAACCCCCTCCTCCCACAGGCGGACTGGAGGATGGGGAAAAGATATGAACTGATCACAGACATTGTGACGGGTTCAGTCACAGGGATCCCCTTGGGACTGTCACCTGATATGCTGAAATTACCTCTGAGGCCCTTTTCCCTGCCAGCTTGGGACTCCAGAACTCTGCCTTGTTGAGCCAGACACGCCAGCCTGCTGCAACACAAACTCAGGGTCTAGGCTACGTCCCCAAAGCTGCAGACTTTATCCAAACACTGCTCAGCAGGTTACTTCTCCGGCACCCTGACACCCAGTTTCCAATGGGATCCAAACCCCAAAGAAATCCGTTTTACTCTGTATAAAGCTTATACAGTGTAAATTAGTAAATTGTTCACCCTCTATAACACTGATATACAGATATGCACAGTTGTTTGCTCTCCCAGGTATTAATCACTTACTCTGGATTTACTAATAAACAAAAGTGATTTTATTAAGTATAAAAAGTAGGATTTAAGTGGTTCCAAGTAATAACAGACAGAGCAAAGTAAGTGACCAAGCCAAATAAAGCAAAAACACGCAAGTTTAAGCCTAATACGTTAAGGGACTGATTACAGGTAAATCTCTCTCTCAGAGATGTTCCAATAAGCTTCTTTCACAGACTAGGAAAATCCTCCTTTCCTTGTCTGGGCCCAATCCTTTCCCCTGGTACAATCCTTGTTAGTTCCAGCAGACATCTCCGGTGGAAAGCAGGGATTTTCTCATGACTGGCTGCCTCCTTTGTCCTGCTCCACCCCTTTTATAGCTTTGGCACAAGGCAGGAATCTTGTGTCTCTCTGGGTCCCCATTGCTCCTTCTAAATGGAAAAGTACCAGATTTAAGATGGATTCCAGTATCAGGTGACACGGTCACATGTCACTGCAAGACCCCTAGCCTCCATTCCCTGTGGGCTGGCCCACACGTACACAGGGAGGCTTTCAAGTAACTAAGGCCATTTAAAACTAATTGTTTCTGGAGCACCCTTAATGGCCTCTGTGACAGCATAATCAGACAGCATAATCATAACCAGCAAACTACAATCTTTCCATAGACACCCCACTTGACCTCCTCTGTACAAGACCTGGTGCAACCATAGGACCCCGGTTGCAACAATGATCTATATGGTCACAGTTCACGTCAATAACGTCACAGCCTCCACTTAATATGTTTACATCAGTGATACAAGTTTATATCTTATTCTCCTAACTCCAGATATAGAAATAATACATGCAAACAAATAGGATGAACACACTTAGTAGATCACAAGCTTTCTAATCACACCATACAAGGGGTATTCAGCATAAAGCATATTCCAGTTATGTCATATTCATAAGCATATTTCCATAAAGCATATGGAATGCAATGTCACAGGCACAGGATACCTAATGAACCTGGGGGACTCTGCCACTGTTGGGGCTAAGGGTTACGCAGGGCTCACAGAGGACTGACCATTTATATGGATAATGAGGACATCTAGTTGAGAAGGGTTAAAGAAAAGAGAGGAATCTAACCTCTCCTGCTCCAAGGCCTCAGGGCAAGGTAGAGACACCCCACAGTCGCGTATTCCATTACAGCCTGCTCCGCGGACTCCAACTGACTTCCCTGGGCACTGGGTTGGGGTTTTACTTCCCCACAAGGCAGTTTCACTTCCTGTGATGGATCTGGAGCTGGCTGATGTCAGGGACAGGAGACTGGATTAAATGGGCCATGGTTCTGATCTTGCAATCCTTATGTTCCCATGATGCCACATGCTTTGCTATATTAACTCAACAATAACCACAAAACTTTGGCTCTAGCTGCACCTATGTGAGAAATATACGTACCCAGGTCTCCTGGCTATTCAGTATGCAATCGCTGCTTGTCCAGGCAGTGTAGAGAACCAGATTCCGAATACTGTTACCTGGCAAAATACCCAAATCCCTATAAATACTTCATCCAACACCCTGGAGCAACATCAGTTCTGGCTAAGAAAAAGCCTGAATGGGTGAAACACATCAGTCAGTGACACCCTGGTTGTAACAGAGCAAAGTGAATGGAAAGCCACCCAGGTGCGAGGTAACTCACTGGCAGAAACGCCCACCGAACTGGTGACATTGCCAAAATCCAAGCCCCTGGGGGCAGAGGCCAGAGGCCATTCCAGCCCTGATCCTGCCAGGAGTCATAAGCGCATGGAGTTAGCAGGGCAGCTTTCACTCCTATTTACACGGATCTGCCCCTTCCTGCTGTCCCTGGAGGAAATGAGCAGTTATGTAGCCACTTTGATCGGTCTCAGGCCTCCTCCTCAGAGCCGTGGCGACGCCACTAACCCAGGAATTCCCATCGTCAGAGCTCAGAGATGGGCTGGTTTGAGCCAGCTTGTCTATGCTGTGCTGTCTGCAGTAGTTACTGTGTATCCCTGCCAGGCGTGCCCAGGCTACCCCGCAGTGATGCTAGTTCACTGCCTAGCTCAATGAATGAGTGCTTAGAAACACCGCAATAACATTTCCATGACAGGCTCTCTCTGTGCCTCCCATCACCCTCCCTCTCCGTCTGGCTCTCCCCTGCCCATCACCCAAACGCTCTGTGTAATATTCGCTCCCGCCTCCTCTTTCCACCCACCCCTTCAGCATGCCTCCCACTCCACCCTCCTGCACCTCCCCAGGATAAAACCCTTCCAACGACAGGCATAAAAACACCAGAATAGCAATCGTGTGGGATGGAGAGAAATTCAGATCATAACTGGGAAATGTCCCGTTTAATGAGGGTCCATTACAGGCCCTGCGGAGTACAGCACACAGCATCAAGCCCTCCAGCTGCCCCACCATGCTGCACTCAGGAGACATGCTGGAGTCTGCGGCAAAGATGTGATGATCCCCAAGAGTGGCACTGGCCCACGCAACCACAGCGCCATGGCCGTGCTGCCCCATGGGAAGACATCACCCATGGGAGCACCATCCCATCACTCACCCACAGGAACACATTGCCCATGCAGTGCCACCCGGACACGGACCAGCAGGAACACTGCTCGCACGCCGGCACCATGCTGATCCTCTGAAAGAAGAGAGCTGGCTGGACGCACGGAGCTTGGTCTGGCCAAGGAGTCCACTTTACAAGCTGGAGGGAGGTTAGAAAAGCCAGGCTTGGAGCAGAGCAGAGTCATTTGCTCCTGTTATCCCTGCACATGACATCACAGGGCCGGACGTGTCATGACAGAGCAGGAGACGACAGGCCAGTGTCTAATAAACCCCCTGCACGTGCATGTAGCTCTTCTCCCATTAATGGCTATTAGCCAGGATGGGTAAGGAATGGTGTCCCTAGCCTCTGTTTGTCAGAGGGTGGGGATGGATGGCAGGAGACAGATCACTTGATCATTACCTGTTAGGTTCACTCCCTCTGGGGCACCTGGCATTGGCCAGTCGGCAGAGAGGATACCGGGCTGGATGGACCTTTGGTCTGACCCAGTGTGGCCGTTCTTACGTTCTCCCATGGCCCCGGCTATATGTCCGGCTAAGTAGCACTTGCAACCAGGCTGCAGTACGGAGGCCGGGGCCACTGGGCATCAGAAGCAGCCGTTAAAGGCATCTGTCCCTGCTTCTTGGAACCCAGAGAGACTTTTCATCCAGGACTAAACCCTGCGGCATGTGCCCTGCGAGTGAGAGCTGCACATTCCCCAGACCCAGGCCTTCTGCACAATGACTCTCATGAGTCTGTCCATCTGCCTGTCTAGCCAGATGTTTACGTGAGTGCCTTGCCCAACAGGTCAGCCCCAGCATGTGATGTAACAGTGACCTCTGCCCCTGAAGACAGGCTGCTTTGTACGTCCTTGGTTTTAAGTCTCAGTAAACCGACAGGTCTGGTCTTCGGCCCTGGTGGCCCAGGTTTGTGGCCATTCCTAGCTCTCCTGGGAGCCTGATCTGAAGACTCTTGCTCTACCAGTCACCCACTGCTGCTGAGAGTTCAACCACTGCGAACACTCATAGCTGCCTCTTGGTCCGCGGAGAGACGGTCCTGCAGCTACTGGTCCGGGCCCGGCCCATTGAGAGCTTGGAGATCAAGACCAGGACCTGCAACGGATGCAATGGCGAAGCTGTGCAGTGCTGAGAGCCCCATGACGATGCGCCCCTGACAGCCCCATGCTGCCAGCATACACGGAGCAGGAGCAGCTCACAGAACCAGCTGTCAGTGGGCACAATACCACTGCTGGGAGCAGCTGTCCTGAGGAGAACAAACCTGCTGCTCATCTCTGCAATGCACAGGGTGTTTCACAGAGTCCTAAATGGCCCCCACGACACCAGCCAGGTAGAGAGCACAAAACCCATGTCACAGATGGGGAAACCGAGACACAACCATGTAATGCTGCTGCTCAAGATCACACACACCAAGTCAGGAACAGAGCCCAGGAGTCCTGACTCCGACCCCTCTGCTCTAACCACTGCACCCACTGCCGTCCCGCAGCCAGGACTCGGGCCCAGGAGTCCTGACTCCGACCCCTCTGTTCTAACCACTGCACCCACTGCCCTCCCGCAGCCAGGACTAGGGCCCAGGAGTCCTGACTTCGACCCCTCTGCTCTAACCACTGCACCCACTGCCTTCCCGCAGCCAGGACTAGGGCCCAGGAGTCCTGACTCCGACCCCTCTGCTCTAACCACTGCACCCACTGCCCTCCCGCAGCCAGGACTAGGGCCCAGGAGTCCTGATTCCGACCCCTCTGCTCTAACCACTGCACCCACTGCCCTCCCGCAGCCAGGACTAGGGCCCAGGAGTCCTGATTCCGACCCCTCTGCTCTAACCACTGCACCCACTCCCCTCCCGCAGCCAGGACTAGGGCCCAGCAGTCCTGACTCCGACCCCTCTGCTCTAACCACTGCACCCACTGCCCTCCCACAGCCAGGACTAGGGCCCAGGAGTCCTGACTTCGACCCCTCTGCTCTAACCACTGCACCCACTGCCTTCCCGCAGCCAGGACTAGGGCCCAGGAGTCCTGATTCCGACCCCTCTGCTCTAACCACTGCACCCACTGCCCTCCCGCAGCCAGGACTAGGGCCCAGGAGTCCTGACTCCGACCCCTCTGCTCTAACCACTGCACCCACTGCCCTCCCGCAGCCAGGACTAGGGCCCAGGAGTCCTGATTCCGACCCCTCTGCTCTAACCACTGCACCCACTCCCCTCCCGCAGCCAGGACTAGGGCCCAGCAGTCCTGACTCCGACCCCTCTGCTCTAACCACTGCACCCACTGCCCTCCCGCAGCCAGGACTAGGGCCCAGGAGTCCTGATTCCGACCCCTCTGCTCTAACCACTGCACCCACTCCCCTCCCGCAGCCAGGACTAGGGCCCAGCAGTCCTGACTCCGACCCCTCTGCTCTAACCACTGCACCCACTGCCCTCCCACAGCCAGGACTAGGGCCCAGGAGTCCTGACTTCGACCCCTCTGCTCTAACCACTGCACCCACTGCCTTCCCGCAGCCAGGACTAGGGCCCAGGAGTCCTGATTCCGACCCCTCTGCTCTAACCACTGCACCCACTGCCCTCCCGCAGCCAGGACTAGGGCCCAGGAGTCCTGACTCCGACCCCTCTGCTCTAACCACTGCACCCACTGCCCTCCCGCAGCCAGGACTAGGGCCCAGGAGTCCTGATTCCGACCCCTCTGCTCTAACCACTGCACCCACTCCCCTCCCGCAGCCAGGACTAGGGCCCAGCAGTCCTGACTCCGACCCCTCTGCTCTAACCACTGCACCCACTGCCCTCCCGCAGCCAGGACTAGGGCCCAGGAGTCCTGATTCCGACCCCTCTGCTCTAACCACTGCACCCACTCCCCTCCCGCAGCCAGGACTAGGGCCCAGCAGTCCTGACTCCGACCCCTCTGCTCTAACCACTGCACCCACTGCCCTCCCGCAGCCAGGACTAGGGCCCAGGAGTCCTGATTCCGACCCCTCTGCTCTAACCACTGCACCCACTGCCCTCCCGCAGCCAGGACTAGGGCCCAGGAGTCCTGACTCCGACCCCTCTGCTCTAACCACTGCACCCACTGCCTTCCCGCAGCCAGGACTAGGGCCCAGGAGTCCTGATTCCGACCCCTCTGCTCTAACCACTGCACCCACTGCCCTCCCACAGCCAGGACTAGGGCCCAGGAGTCCTGACTCCGACCCCTCTGCTCTAACCACTGCACCCACTGCCCTCCCGCAGCCAGGACTAGGGCCCAGGAGTCCTGACTCCGACCCCTCTGCTCTAACCACTGCACCCACTGCCTTCCCGCAGCCAGGACTAGGGCCCTGATTCCGACCCCTCTGCTCTAACCACTGCACCCACTCCCCTCCCGCAGCCAGGACTAGGGCCCAGCAGTCCTGACTCCGACCCCTCTGCTCTAACCACTACAGCCCCTGCCCTCTAACCACTATACCCCCTGTCCTCTTCTAAGCATTAGCGCTCAATTCCAAAGCAGAGCAGCACCCGCTGTGAGTACATCTTGTCCTCCTACTTTTAGTTCATTTCTGGCATCTGCCTTTGCCATAAAAATACAATAAATAAAAACTAAACATCCATCATGTGCTGCATAACCCACATCCCATCTCCAGGAACCCTGAACTCATAGCCAGAGAGATCATTAGACACGTAAAATGAGATAAAGACCCAAGTTCCTCCCCTGGCCAGCTCGCACTGGGGAATCAGAGGAAACCAACAACTGTACATAAAAATTAATGAGTCAGACAGGATGTGTCTCTCGCTCTCCTGGCTGCAAAGGTGCAAATCTGCCACTGCAGGCTGGAGAGACTGTGTGCTTCCCCTTCAGAGCCTGGGCTGGGGGCCCAGGCCCATTCTAGAATAGCATTCTTCTACTAGATCCCTTCACCCTGGTTCTGTTCTGGAACAGGCCCCGCAATGGCACCAGAGGAAAAAACACCCTCCCCACACAACGCCTTCACAAAGCAAGCGCTTGCCCAGGTGGCCATGCTCCTTGGAGGCTGGCTGGGGAAGGGTGCCCAGCAGCATGCTGGCTGCCAGGTGCCCCCAGAAGGTGCTGTTGGGGTCCCTGTCCCCAGCCCCAAGAGCAATCTCTGGAGAGCTGTGTGGGGAGATAATGCAGCCCTTAATTCTGAAGCCATGAAATGCTGCAGCACAATTAATCTCTGCTCTGGCCTGCAGGAAGCCAGGATTAGCAACTTGGGGAGGGTCTCCTCTTAGGCACCCAGCTGGCAGAGGAATTGTGTCCAGCTCTGGCTTGAGGAAATCAGTGCAGATTAAAGAAGTGTCTCTAGCGAAGGGATTCTCATGGCTGTTCCAGCCGAGCCCCACGAGCGAAGGGTCAGCTACCAAGAGCCTCCTCCAGGGAGCCGCATGCAACCACGTCCCATCTAGACCATGTCCCACGCTGGAGCTGATGCCACTGACTGTGCCCCTCTGGCAGCATTTAGCTACAGCGAACGTCAACAGACAACGGAAAGCAAACAGGCCCCGCTCAGAACCCACAAGGACCTGGCAGGCTGGAAAGGGACCTGCACACACCAGTCCAGATGCCAGCCGAGGGTGAATGCTTCAGACCCATGCAGAATGCAGAGTGCCCCACGCACACGGCCCCGAGCCCTTCCCTCCCAGCCCCGTCCTGACTATGACGAGCTCAAAGGGATGCACTCACCATAGCCCAGCTCCTGGCACAGGCTCACTCCCATCACCACAGGAGCGTTGCTCCTTGCTCCTGCCACGGCAGAGTGGGAAGGAAGGCCCTGGGCAGATGAGAACAGGCTCCAGCACAAGGAATCCCTGCAGGACTCTGCCCTAGCCATGCAAGAGGCCAGGGAGTCCCCCTCCCCATCCCCCTTTCCCACTGTAGTAGCTGCTGTGTCCCACTCAGAAGTGACATGTAGGGGTGACATGGGGGGGCAAGTGCTTCCGCAGACTGGCCTTCTCTCCGTGCGCCCCCCTCCACTACCACCCTGGCAGTCAGTCAGGGAACAGGACGGAGCTGCTTCTACCTGAGAGAACCTGGCTGGGAGGCAGCAGCGACCCGCTCCCTGACCAGGCTCGGCTGCCAGGGACAGGGGCAGAGCATGCTGGGCCCCAGGCAGGGAACAGCCCGCTGACCCCCAGCTGCTAGGGACAGAGACCCAGCAAGCTGGAAACATGCTGGGGCTGGGTGGGGGGAGAGGTGGCTCCGTCAGGAGGGTCCTGCCCCGGGATGGCCTGTTTGGACACCAGCCACTGAACATGGAGCCACACAGCACACAATGTCCTTCTCCCAGCTCGGACCATTCAAGCTCTCTAAACTCTTGGCCTCTGTGGGCAACCTGAACCTAGCCCCTGAGTACCACTGGCACAGATCTAACAGAGCTTGCTCACACCACCCAGCACTCAGGGAGCCATCACCCGACACATCCTGCCTTGCAAACCAGCACCTAGCCTCCCATCTTCCATTTCTCAGCACGCTATAGCAGAGCCGCCTCAGACACAGCTACCCCCTGCCATCGGCAGACAGTGCTGTTCATGCTGACGGACGGCAGCTGATCCCACAGGCCCTGGCATGCTTTCGACCCATCAAAGACCTGGCAGGGGCCAGAGCAACCACATTCAGCTGGTTTAGTTCTTCCTGCCAGGCTGATCCCAGGGGGGCAGCACGGGCCAGTGCTCGCAGATCTCCACACTATGGAGTCCCTTGAGAGTCAGCCCCCAGCTCCTCATCCTCGTCCTTTTATTGCCACCCACACCAGGTCTCAGCTGGCCCGATACCTGGCATAGACCAGCCCCCACAAGGAGCACCTGCCTCTAGGCAAGACGACAGCTGAGCTGCTGGAAGAGGAGCACACCTGCATGATGGCTGTGAGGTCTGTTTCAGCCCCTTGCTGATTTTGGACGCCCAAGTAGCTACAGCTGATATAAATGCTCCCTAGCCCGGCTTAGGGCATGCCCAGCATGAAAACATGGACTTCAGAACACCACCAGCTGATCAAGAATGGCAGCGCACCTCAGCAACACAGTCCCCCCCGAGCAATGAGCGCCTGTCCCTGCCCATCTCAGCAGTGCAACCCCCCCACCCCCAGCACCCACGCCCTGCCCACCTCAGAACACAGCCACCCCCATGCCCCGAGCACCTGGCGCCTGCTCCCTGCCCATCTCGGTAGTGTAGCCCCCCCACTCCGAGCGCCCGGCACCCACTACCTGCCCATCTCAGCAACACAGCCACCCCCACGCCCAGAACACCGGTGCCTGCTCCCTGGTCATCTCAGCAATGCAGCCTCCCACCCCAAGCGCCCAGCACCCACTGCCTGCCCATCTCAGCAATGCAGGCCCCCCGGCCCCAGTGCCTGGCACCCACGCCCTGCCCATCTCAGCAATGCAGCCCCCCCCGGCCCCAGCGCCCGGCACCCACACCCTGCCCATCTCAGCAATGCAGCCCCCCGACCCCAGCGCCCGGCACCCACGCCCTGCCCATCTCAGCAATGCAGCCCCCCCGACCCCAGCGCCCGGCACCCACGCCCTGCCCATCTCAGCAATACAGCCCCCCCGACCCCAGCGCCCGGCACCCACGCCCTGCCCATCTCAGCAATGCAGCCCCCCCCAACCCCAGCGCCCGGCACCCATGCCCTGCCCATCTCAGCAATGCAGCCCCCCCCAGCCCCAGCGCCTGGCACCCACTGCCTGCCCATCTCAGCAATGCAGGCCCCCCAGCCCCAGCGCCCGGCACCCACGCCCTGCCCATCTCAGCAATGCAGCCCCCCCGCCCCGAGTGCCCAGCACCCACTCCCTGCCCATCTCAGCAATGCAGCCCCCTCTCCCGCTCCCCACCCCGAAGGACCAGCACCCGCTATCTTGCTGCAGAATTTCATCTCGCAGCCTCAGAGACAACATGATCATCACAGCTCTGTGCGGAAAAGGCCCACGCTACCTGAGTGGCCTCCCTTTTCTACCTAGCCAAGACCTCCCATACCAGCCCCAGCCCCAAGCGGGAAGACTCCTGGGACCGACCTACAGCAGGGTCTCAACTGCTGGCCCAGCCTGCTGTGTCGGGAGATGAAATCTACATCCTGATTAAGGGAGCAGAAGGGAGCCTGAGCCAGGAGCAGGGCTGGCACTGGCCCGACAGAGCTGTGAGGTGCTCAGGTGTATAGCAGGAAGAGACACACAGAGAGCATCTCCTGCATCACAGCAGGGATTTCTCACAAACAGTCCTGGCACCTTATATAGAAGGAAGAAAGGAAGAAAGAAAGCTCTGTAACGCTGGTGACAAAGTGCCCCTTCCCTGGCAGGGACCTCTTGGCTAGTCTCAAGGCCCGCTGCTGAACTCCATGGTCCCAGGAACAATGGGCAGGGCAGGCATTCCATGGCTGCCCTGAGTCTTTCCCCCACACTGCATCCATCCACAAGCTACAATTCTGGCCCCGAAGAGCAGACGAGGCCTCTGGCTCTCCACTCTGGTCACACAGGCATGTACCAGGGCAGAGAGGAAGGCACAGACGGGGTCTGGCCCCTTTAACTGCTTGCAGAGCTGCACTTTGGTTTTTCATGTGAAATTCTTTGGTCAGCCCCAGAACAGCTGTGAGCTACTCGCACTCTCTAAGACAGAAAGGGAGACTGTGCCAATGGCAGAATTTACTGGGCAGAGCTGTCCGCAGACGTGGCAGTCGCAGGGCCCAGGCCTGGACACAGCAGTAGCAGCAGCCACCAAGATTTTTTAAATGATAAAATTTTCAACGTTCCCTCTTCTTGCTCCAACAGGTGAAGCAGCTGGTGCCTCCCAGGAGCAAGTGGGCTGCATGTCAGGGAAGGAAACAAACCCCAGTGCTGAAAGATTATCGGAGCAGAAACAAGCCTCCTGCATCCCCAAGAATGGCCTGTTTTGGTAGAATGCTGAGCCCGGCCCAGAGGGAATTTCACTGCAGACTCAGAGTTCTTGCTCCTGCGGCCACACACAGGCAAGAACTAACCCAGCTGCAGATGGATCTTGCAAAAATGTGACTAATGAAATGCTACAAAATAGAGCAGCGTACGGAGGGCTCTTAGACAAAGAATTCTACAGGACAGATGCATGGGGGTGGGGGACAGCCTCTAGACAGGCATGGTTAAAAACATGCCAGCAAGTTAAAAAAGTATGGATTGGATGAATGGACTATAAGGTGGATAGAAAGCTGGCTAGATTGTCGGGCTCAACGGGTAGTGATCAACGGCTCCATGTCTAGTTGGCAGCTGGTGTCAGGTGGAGTGCCCCAGGGGTCGGTCCTGGGGCCGGTTTTGTTCAACATCTTTATTAATGATCTGGATGATGGGATTCATTATGCCCTCAGCAAGATCGCAGATGACACTAAACTGGGGGGAGAGGTAGATATGCTGGAGGGTGGGGATAGGGTCCAGAGTGACCTAGACAAATTGGAGGATTGGGCCAAAAGAAATCTGATGAGGTTCAACAAGGACAAGTGCAGAGTCCTGCACTTCGGACGGAAGAATCCCGTGCACCACTACAGGCTAGGGACTGACTGGTTAAGCAGCAGTTCTGCAGAAAAGGACCTAGGGGTGACAGTGGACGAGAAGCTGGATATGAGTCAGCAGTGTGCCCTTGTTGCCAAGAAGGCCAACGGCATATTGGGCTGTATTAGTGGGAGTATTGCCAGCAGATCGAGGGAAGTGATCAGTCCCCTCTATTCGGCACTGGTGAGGCCACACCTGGAGTACTGTGTCCAGTTTTGGTCCCCCCACTACAGAAGGGATGTGGACAAATTGGAGAGAGTCCAGCGGAGGGCAACGAAAACCATCAGGGGACTGGGGCACATGACTTACAAGGAGAGGCTGAGGGAACTGGGGTTATTTAGTCTGCAGAAGAGAAGAGCGAGGGGGTATTTGATAGTAGCCTTCAACTACCTGAAGGGCGGTTCCAAAGAGGATGGAGCTCGGCTGGTCTTCTTAGAGTGCCTGCTCATATCGATTCCAATTAGGTGTGCGCCCTGCGTGCACGATCGTCAGAGAATTTTTACTCTAGCAACACCCCTGGTGTGGCGCCTTCATGGCGCTGGATATACACCCCAGCCGACCGAGCGCCCCCTCAGTTCCTTCTTGCCACCCGTGACGGTCGTTGGAACCGTGGAGCATGGCATAGCTGTCCTCCCTCTCCCTAGCTTTTCACTTCCCGCTGTTAGATAGTTGTCATAGTTAGTACAGTTGCAGTAGTTGTTACAGAGACAGTGATAAGTTTAGACTTAGTTTAGTGGGTTGGAAGGGGTCCTTCCCCTCCTCCCTGCCCGCCGCTTGGGCTCGTGCCCACGGCTCCGGGTTTCAAACCTTGCTCAGCCTGCCAACGGGAGACCCCTGAGACTCCTGTCTGAAGTGCCTCGGGGAGTCTCACCATGCTGACAAGTGTAGGATCTGTAAGGCGTTCAGACCTCGGACCAAAAAAGAGCGGGACTTTAGACTCAAGCAGCTCCTTATGGAGGCGGCCCTTAGCCCGGGCTCTCCATCGGCGCGCCAAGTTCTGGCGCCGGGCGCTTCGGTGCGCAGCGCCCCGGCGGCAGCATCAGGTACCGCACCGCGGTTGGACTCTGATAGAGGCCCGCGGCACCGGACCTCTCCGGCAGCATAGCCGGTAAAAGTGACCCGGCGCCATTCTCTGTCTCTGGGCCAGAAGAGACAGCGCAAGCCGGAGACGACTGTCCCACCTCAGGAGTCGCTGGCACCTCCTATACCAGCCTCGGAGTCGCGTCCAGCACCGGAGCGACCGATATTGGCACCATTGACTCTGGCACCGAGAGAGGAGCCATTGAGTCTGGTGCGCACAGGCTCCCCGACCCGGACCGTGGTTGAGCCCCAGCTTCTGTCAAAGCCGGAGACGTTCACAGCGGTGCAAGACCTCATCGTCCTCACAGAGCCGGCATCATCGCAGACTGCGGGACCGCCTCCAACTTGTATGGTACCGTCTAGGGGCAAGCCAACCCTAATACATCCGCCATCTCTGCGCACGCAAACACGGCACCACTCCTGGTCCCGGATCTGGTCCCGATCCCGATGCCATTCGCAGTCCTGATGCCGCTCCCTCTCGTGGCGCCGGGCCTACTGGCACCATCAGTCATACTCACGGCATCAATCCGGCTCTCGGCACAGCTCTGGACCAAGATACCGTTCAGGCTCCCGACACCGATCAGAGAGCCGATCTCCTTCCCGGAGCTGATCCTGTCACGGAGTCCCCGGGCGATGCTCTGGAACTGCTCCCTGTGAAGCCAGGCAGGACTCTGGGGAAGTCTCCTTTCTGTGAAGAGCCTGTCTTCAGGACACATAGCTCACACTGCTTCCACCTTCCTGGGTCTGACCTCGGAGCATTCAGCCTCCTCTGCCCCTCCGTGCGCTTCCCACAGCGAGTCCGCTCAGGCGGAGCTCCTGGGGAAGCCAGAGGGTCCTGCCCCCCAACTCCACAGTCAGACGTGACTCTCAGCCAGCCAATAAAACAGAAGGTTTATTAGACGACAGGAACATGGTCTAAAACAGAGCCTGTAGGTGCAGAGAACAGGACCCCTCAGCTGGGTCCATTTTGGGGAGCAGTGAGCCAGACAACCACGTCTGCCCTTCACTCCACGTCTCCAGCCAGCCCCAAACTGAAACTCCCTCCAGCCCCTCCTCTTCTGGGCTTTGTCCCTTTCCCGGGCCAGGAGGTCACCGGATTCCTTTGTTCTCCAACCCTTTAGCTCTCACCTTGCAGGGGGGAAAGGCCCAGGCCATCAGTTGCCAGGAAACAGGGTGTCGGCCATTCTCTGTGTCCAGACCCCTGCACACACCTGCCCTCTAGGGCTCTGCAATGATCATACACCCTTATCCCACCACCTAGATACTTAAAAACTGCATAGGAGAAACTGAGGCACCTCCACACTATTCAGAGGAAATATTAAGAACAGTCCCGCTTCGTCACAGATCCCGACACTGCTCCCGCAGGCGGTTGTCATCACGGTCCAGATCTGGATCCAGGTACCGGCCCAGTCATCGGCACCAATCTCAATCCTGGTACCGCTCCCCAGCATCTCGCCGGCACCACTCTCCAGCGACCTGGTTCCGATCCGCACCGCGCCCCGGAGAGTCGACGCAGGCACGCTGAGGAGGTAGTGGAGTTGGAGGACCCCGTGCTGGACATCCTTTCAGCGGAGGCCCCGTCCCAAGTAGCTTTGCCCATTAACCACACCATCCAGACCAATGCCAAGACAATCTGGGAAACCCCTGCCTCCATCCCACCGACGGCCAGAGGAGTGGAGAGGAAATACTTTGTCCCCTCCAAGGAGTTCGAGTACCTTTACACTCACCCTCAGCCGTGTTCACTAGTGGTTGCCTCGGTGACCAAAAGGGAGCGGCATGGTCAACAGGCTCCGGCGCCCAAATCGAAAGACACCAGGCGTCTCGATTTGTTTGGGTGCAAGATTTACTCCTCAGGGGGGCTACAGCTCAGGGTCGTGAACCAACAGGCGCTCCTGAGCCGTCATGACTATAATTCGTGGAGCTCCATGTTGAAATTTAAGGAGTTAGTTCCTCAGGAGTCCAGGGATGAGTTTGGGGTCTTAGTGGAAAAGGTTAAAAAGGTGGCTAGGACCTCCTTGCAGGCCTCCTTAGACGTGGCAGACTCCGCGGCTAGGACCCTTGCATCGGGCACAGCCATGCGACACATCCCGTGGCTGCAGGTATCTGGCCTGCCACCAGAGCTACAACAGACCCTGCAGGACCTTCCATTTGATGGACAGGGCCTGTTTTCGGACAAAACAGACTCTAGACTTCAGAGCCTGAAAGATTCCAAGGCTATCATGCGCTCCTTGGGAATGCACACACCAGTTACCCAGCGCAGACCCTTTAAGCCGCAGCCTCAATGGTCCTACCCACCATCCTCAACCGAGGCAGGACTTTTATAGAAGGCACGGGCGAGGAGGTAGGAAGAGATCTACTGGCCACCAACCCGGTCAGAATCGGGGCCCTCCCAAACCACCAGCGGGGCCTAAGCAAAACTTTTGAAGGTGCGCCCGAGGACGGCATGCCAGTCACCATCCAGGATCCTTCCCCTCCATTTCAAAATCATCTCTCCCATTTCCACCATGCGTGGTCCCGTATAACTTCAGACCATTGGGTTCTTCGCACGGTGGAAAAGGGATATTCTCTTCAGTTTTGTTTCTCTCCTCCCTCTCAATCCCTCTTCAGGGACCCTTCTCATGAGCAACTCCTTACACAGGAGGTGCAAACGCTCCTGACCATGTTTCCGTTTCTCGACGACTGGCTTATCCGGGGCCGCACCAGGGACCAAGTACAATCACACGTTCGACTCACCATAGACATGTTCTGCCAGCTGGGCCTCCTGCTCAACACCGAAAAGTCGACTCTGGAACCAACCCAGAGAATAGAGTTTATCGGGGCAATCGGTATTCCAGACTTGCCCGAGCTCTCCTACCGGACGCCCGCTTTCAGTCGCTGGTGAACATGGTCTGCAGCCTTCAAAACTTCCCAACTTCAACGATAAAGACATGCCTGAGCCTTCTGGGGCACATGGCTTTGTGCACGTACGTAACCAGGCATGCCAGACTTCGGCTTCGCCCGCTTCAGGCCTGGCTGTCAACAGTATATCAGCCAGGTTGAGACAGCCTGAGCATGGTGGTCACTGTCCCAGAAGCAGTTTTAACCTCCCTCCGCTGGTGGTTGGACCTCAGGTCGGTGTGCAAAGGGGTACCATTTCACACCCACAACCCTCCTTGTCACAGACGCGCCATCCCTGGGATGGGGCGCCCACCTCAGGGACCGCCGAATGCAGGGTCTATGGACCGCATCCGAGCTATCTCTTCACATCAATGTGCGAGTGCTGATGGCAGTGTGCCTGGCGTGTCAGGATTTTCGTGGGCACCTACATGGCTGTTGTGTGCCGGTCCTCACAGACAACACCACGGCCATGTTCTACATTAACAAGGAGCCCGGTCGTCCCCCCTGTCAGGAAGCCATTCACCTGTGGAAGTTCTGCATAGCCCACTCGATCCATCTGGTGGCGTCGTTTCTCCCGGGGATTCAGAACACGGTGGCAGATTGCCTCAGCAGGTCCTTCCAGTCTCACGAGTGGTCAATTTGCCCAGATGTCATCCACTCCATCTTCCTGAGGTGGGGGTTTCCCCAGATCGACCTGTTGGCCTCGAGCAACAATCAGAAGTGCCAAGTGTTCTGTTCTCTCCAGGGACGTTCCCCGGGTTCCCTACCAGACGCCTTCCTACTTCTGTGGAAAGACCAGCTGTTCTACGCCTTCCCTCCGTTCCCGCTAGTCCACAGGGTCCTGCTCAAGTTATGCAGGGACAGAGCACATCTGAATCTGGTCGCCCCGGCATGGCCCAGGCAGCACTGGTATACCATGCTCCTGGAGTTATCGGTAGACGCTCCGATCACACTCCCGCTGTGGCCGAACCTGATCTCACAAGACCATGGCTGCCTCTGTCACCCCGACCTGCAATCTCTCCACCTCACGGCGTGGATGCTGCATGGCTAACTCAGTCGGAGCTGCTCTGCTCACCCTCGGTGCAGCAGATACTGCTAGGTAGCAGAAAACCCTCCACCCGAGCCACGTACCTGGCCAAATGGAAATCGTTTTCCTGCTGGTGTGCTCCGAACGGCATGCCCCCCCTGCAGACTTTGGTGCCTTTCATCCTGGATTACCTCCTCTCCTTAAAACAACAAGGTTTGGCTGTATCGTCTATTAGCGTGCACCTGGCAGCCATTTCGGCTTTCCACCCGGGGGAACATGATCAGTCGGTTTTCTCCAACCCTATCGTCGGCAGATTCCTTAAGAGACTGGACTGTGTATACCCGCAGGTGCGACAACCAGTTCCCGCGTGGGACCTTAACTTGGTCATCTCCAGGCTTATGGGGGCCCCGTTCAAGCCGATGGCCACCTGCTCGCTCCTGTACCTCTCCTGGAAGACAGCCTTCCTTGTGGCTATCACCTCTGCGAGATGTGTATCCAAGCTCAGAGCCCTCATGTCGGAACCACCATATACGGTGCTCCATAAAGACAAGGTACAGCTGCGACCTCACCCTGCCTTCCTTCCTAAGGTAGTGTCAGCCTTTCACATCAACCAGGACATCTTCCTTCTGATCTTCTACCCGAAACCACACGCTATTCGATGGGAGCAACAGCTGCACTCCCTCGATGTTCATAGGACTCTCACCTTCTATATTGAGCGCACGAAGCAGTTTAGAAAAAAGACCCAGCTCTTCGTTGCTGTGGCCAACTGGATGAAAGGCCTCCTGGTCTCCTCACAGCTCATCTCTTCCTGGATCATGGCCTGTATCTGTGCTCACTACGACTTGGCCAGTGTCCAGACCACGCACCTCACCACCCACTCCACAAGGGCTCAGGCCTCATCGGCCGCTTTCCTGGCCCAGGTTCCAATACAGGAGATCTGTAGAGCTGCTATTTGGTCATCGGTACGTACCTTTGCCGCTCACTACGCGATAATTCAGCAGTCCAGGGGCGATGCTGCATTTGGTTCAGCGGTTCTGCACGCCGCAGTATCTCACTCCGACCCCACCGCCTGGGTAAGGCTTGGGAGTCACCTAATTGGAATCGATATGAGCAAGCACTCGAAGAAGAAAAGACGGTTACTCACCTTTGTAACTGCTGTTCTTCGAGACGTGTTGCTCACATCCATTCCAAACCCACCCTCCTTCCCCTCTGTTGGAGTAGCCGGCAAGAAGGACCTGAGGGGGCGCTGGGTCAGCTGGGGCATATATCTGGTGCCACGCCAGGGGGCTCCACAGTCCACCCACTGGGTGTTGCTAGGATAAAAATTCTCCAACGATCGTGCACGCGGTGCGCACACATATAATTGGAATGGAGATGAACAACACGTCTCGAAGAACAACAGTTACGGAGGTGAGTAACCGTCTTTTCTCAGTGGCGGCAGATGACAGAAGCAATGGTCTCAAGTGCTAGGGAGGGGGTGGAATCTCCATCCTTAGAGGTTTTTAAGGCCTGGCTTGACAAAGCCCTGGCTGGGATGATTTAGTTGGGGCTGGTCCTGCTTTGAGCAGGGGGTTGGACTAGAACCTCCTGAGGTCCCTTCCAACCCTGATATTCTATGACTCTGTGATGTCCAGGGGCACACAGATAAGCATAGTGCCCTGGGGGATATGGTCTGCAGACAGGTACAGTGCCCCAGGACACTGGAGCACACAGATGAGAACAGCACCCTGGGGCACTGGGCATGCAGACAGGCACAGAAGAGGGGAAAGTTTGCCCCAAGGCAGCAGGGAGCCCCATCAACATGCCCCAGCCCCAGGACCAGAGAGCACTCAGGACACTCACTCTCTGAAAAGGATTCCAGAGTGTGTAGTGTGTCCCCAGCCCAGAGATCCCAGCGCTGAACTAGGGTCTGTGTTCGCTCCTGGTCACTCCCAGTCCAAGAGCTTCCAGACAAACTCCGATGTTCTGAGCACTTTCTATTAAAAATTCAGAGCCACCTGTTAGATGGCCTGTAAACACTGATTGCACCCTGAACAAATCCCTTTTCTCTGCTTCCAGTGGGGAGATTAAACAATTTCTCTTGGCAATAATCACTTTTGCAGCCAGCTGACTTTGGGCTAAAGGCAGGGCCTGATCCCAAGCTTTGTCTGCACAGCCAAATCGTCTCTAATCTGGCCTGATGAGACTTGCTGCTACCCAGGGAAATGGGGGAGGGAAGTGAAACAGGGGAGGGAAACATGGTCCCTGAGTCACAGGCTGCCTTCTTCACCAGGGTCTCTTTGCCATGGGCTGATCCTGCAAGGTGCTGCGCACATGTGCCCAGCCCGTGATGATGCCAGGATCAGGCCCTTGGACTCTGACTCTGTGGGATTTGTCTTTGGCCTGGGGGCAGCAGACAGCTGTTAATCAGCCCTAGGGGAGCTTGGAAAGGGAGCCCAAAACTCAGCTGATTTTATCATTTGCTAATATCAGGGAATTCCCGTGGTTCCCAGACACCTGGCTGGTTCCCCACAGGGTCTGTCCTGCCTTCTCAGCACACCCCACGCCTCTTCACCAGGGATTTGCCTCCGGCCAAAGTGCAGAGCTGCACCTGCAGTAAGGCCTTGCTCCCAGGCTGGGGCTAGAGGTGCTGAGGGGTTTGAGTCAGTGCAGAATGGCCCTTCCATCCCCTGTTCTCAAGAGCATCTCAGCAGAGTTTCTCTGTAAGAGGCAGAGCATGGTAGTGTGGCTGCTGCAGGTTTGTCCCCAGGGCACTGGAGACTGGTCAGGAATGGGATCCATTTGCACTTACCCCTGGTGTGCAGGTCTCAGCCCCCTGTCCCTGAGATGGCAGGGAAAGCAGCAGAAGTAACAACGCTCCGCACCGCGCCATCTGCCTTACCCTCCTCTGCCCATGATGTGATGACTGCAGCTGCTGCCCGCCCCAACGGGGCACAGGCACTCAGGCCCGCCAGCCAGCAGTGTTCCCTCTCATTTTTTCCATCCATGTGCGGAATCAATTTTGTTATGTGCACCATACTGAGGTAATGTGCGAATGTGCACCACCAGTAGAAACAAAAAACCTAGATATAACATACATTTTTAAAAAGTTACCAGAGGGATAATTACTCCAGCCAGCACAAGTTAGGCATTTTAGAACTCACTACTCAAATAATTAAATTTAAGTGTAAGAGAGAAATCAAAATTTTGAAATGCATAGGCCAGTCAAAAAACGAAAACAACACACTTTGAAAGAAGTATCAAGTAACAACAACAATAATACAAGTATGTGTTGGGAGGTGAGTGTGAAAGACTGACTGAGTGAGTGAGACAGAGAGCGACACGCGCTGCCCCCTTAAGTAGATCGGCACTCAGCAGTCTGCAGCCTGTGTGTTCAGACACAACTACAGCTGCCAGCAAGCTCCCTCCATCCCGAGCCCTGTCTTGTGTCCTCCCCACCGCTCTAAGGAGATGGGGTACAGGGGCGGGGGACACTGACATCAGTGCGCACACATACACACAGCAAGCAGGAGGTCCTGGGAGCAGCTGGCCAGGGGCTTCAAGGCAGAGGGCAGGAGCAGTGTGGGGAGGGACACCTGAAGTGCACGGCACTTGATGGCCTGCTGGGTGGCTGCCTGGCCTCGCAGCTTAGAGGGAACTTATGCTCCAAGCAGAGACAGCAAGTGCCCCTGTTCAGAACTGCCAGAGCTCAGCACACCCTTAGCAGCAGCAGCCTCAGCACTCACCCAGCTACGCAGCATCTTCCCTGAGAAGACCCTGTATCCCCCGCCTCTGGGTGCTTGCAGGACCCTGAGCACAATGCCACCCGGAGACCAGTGGGTAAGTTCTGAGCTCCATTCCCTCTAACCCAGCTCCCTGCAGAAGTCCCTGGCTGCCCCACACAGCTGAACTCTAACCTCCCAGGCAGTGTGGTGTGGTGGGAAGCCAGAGGGCCTTGGCCTGGTGGGTGAATCCTCGCAGCTCCCCATGTCTCAGGCACCCCAGTGAAACGGCTGGATGACAAGCTGGTGGCTTGCAAAGAGTCAGCTCCCTCTGGAAAGCCTCCGCTGTCCGGTGCCTGTGGCCAGTCCAGGGGGTGCTGGGCACGACTGTAAGGTAATTTCCACCTGCGGTGGCAGCTCAGTGTTCCAACACCCTGTGCCCAGCACTGGCCAAGACACTTCCCATATGCCTGGAAGAAGCCCTGGGTCCAGAGTGCGTACAGCCTGGCTCCGACGGCTGAGCTCCAGCGAGCTTCTGATTCGGGGGGGACACTCCTGCTCCCCTGCCCTTTATGTCTCTCAACCCCTACTGCCGCCAGACTCTCCTTCCCCCACCCCAGGGTCTGTCTGGCACATTCTCTTGGGCAGCAGACCATGCTGGCCCCTTTCCCAGCCTCTCAGCCCCTTCACACTCCTGCTGCCTGAGCCTGGGCCGGGAGCAAAGCTGGCTTTGTGTAACTGCCCTCAGCTCCTCAGAAACAGTTTGCTTAAATCTCCAATGTTAGCAATTCCCTTAGATGCTGGGAAATCAGATGTCTTTCTCTCCCAATCAGTTCTCTTCCTTTACGCAAATACTGTCCCTTGATCTGCTCCTAGGGTTGCAGGAGCCCATCTGACCATGTTCGCTTAACTGCTTTCTGTGCACCAGGAACACGCCCCGTCCCTGGGAGAGTGCTGGGCTGGGGCTGCAGCTTGGGACCTGGCAGGGAGCGTGAGGATTTCTTGGCTGGTCGACCCTGGCTTGGCTGGCAGGAGGACCCGGTAAGAGCACAGTTAGGCCAGGTCACGTTTGGAAAGGAGCTGTCGATCCCTCACCTTTCTGCTGGCTGAGGGAGCAAAGTCTAGGAAATCTTGCCAAATGACAGCCCTGGTCGCCAGCCTGGAGGGCCCCTTCATAACAGTTGGGTCCTGGACCTTTCCAGAGCAGTCTCGGACAGATGGCTGGGCCCCAGCTGCTGTGGGGGGCTGGGTAAACTCCTGTCACCGGGGCTTGAGCAGAGACCGTCAAACTAATTCCGTGCAGTGCCTGGGCTGAGCTGCCCCCCCACCCACATAAACACCACCCCAGGGAAGTGCCCAGGCTGAGCTGCCCCCCCACACTCCAGTTACCTGGCCCCCCATGCAGTGCCCGGGGCAGAGCTGCACCCCACACTGCATATACTCGGCAGTGCAGTGCCCGGTCTGAGCTGCCCCCCTCCCCACACACACACACTATACACATGGCCCTCGTGCAGTGCCCGGTCTGAGCTGCCCCCCCCCCCCCCCACACACACACACTATACACGACACCCCTGTGCAGTGCCCAGGCAGAGCTGCCCCCCACACTCCAGTTACCCGCCGCCCCCCCCACCCCCCGTGCAGTGGCCAGGCAGAGATGCCCCCCCCCCACACTCCAGTTACCTGGCCCCCCATGCATTACCCAGGGCAGAGCTGCTCTCCCATAAACACCTCCCCCCTCTCCCCCACGCCCAAGTGCAGTGTCCTGGGTGGAGCTGCTTCCCAGTGTCACTGGCTTGGCAGAAGCAGGACCCACCCCTGTTGCCGGCGGTGTAGCACAGGGGACGGTTGTCTCTCCAGCACCTGAGCCCTGTGGACAGCTCTGCGAAGGAAGCCAGGGTGCTGGATGGCCTGGGGCCTCGGGGCATTGTCAGCAGACTCTGTGTGTGTCTGGATGGACTCTCCAGATCTCTGCCCAGCTGCTTCGGGGGACTTTGTGCAGCTGCGCTGGCCGCCTCTGCTGCACAAGGAGCTCTCCTCTCTCCTGGTAGCTGGGGTCAGCTGGGCCATAAGGCCAGCACTGGTGCAGCAGAGCTCCCTTCTGCTCTCCAGCGCAGGGCGGCTGCAGGCGAGGAGGAAGCATCTGCCCTGATATTTCAGAGTTTTGGCCTTGGGCCCCAAAGCAGTTTCCCCACAGTCTTTGCTTCCCTTTGGGGCTGGCCAGGCTGCTGGAGGCCGCCCGCTCACACTCGCTAATTTGGGGCAGCCTTGGGTCAGCAGGACAGAGGCTGTCAGTCAGCGCTGGCTGTCAGGTCCCCCGCTCCGGAGCGACACAGCAGAGGCACGTCCATCGCTGCTCCAAACACTTCTCTTTACTTTTCACTTCTGAGGATTTTAATTTGCAGGAATCGCCTCCTTTCATGTACTGAAACCGAGTTTCTTTCTCCCTCTGATCTCCAATTTTGCACAGACACTGTCTCCTTTGATATGTCTTGTTCACATCAGCCTGTGATCAGGCAGCTTCGTAATTGTTAGTGATTTTCAAAGCACGGGGCTCCTGGTCTAACACCCAGAGTCGAGAATTCTGCCCTTTTTAAACAATGCTCAGGCAAACTACGTTAATTTCATTGCTTCCCCCTTTTGGGAAGGGGGGTGCGTCTCCCCCTCGCTGCCTGCATCCTGCCTTCCATTTGTACAGGAGTCCTGGTCCGTGGCTGATGGCATTCTTGGCCAGAGGAGGAGGGGGTTCCTGACAGAGGCTGAAACTGCATGTCAGGAGGAATTCAGTCAGCAGCAGCCCCTCTGGTGTAATGATTTCTGCACATCTGTACGTGCTGGAGGCCATCACAGGGCTCTGAATGAGCAGAGCATCCAGGAAACACAGCAAGAGACTGACCTTCTGGCTTCCTGCCAGACTCCAAGGAGAGCCCTTCCCTTGCTGCACTTAACTCCTTGGGTGCTCACAGGAACCAGGCCTGGGCCCCTTTTCGGGGCGCTGCCTGTCACAACCCCAGATGGGAAAACCAGCTATTTGTCCTCCTGCCGGAGCCTGACCCGTGCCACATGATCCCCGCGCTGCTGTCCTCCTTGGGGGCTCTTCCCGCTCTCCTGCCTTCTCCTCCTCCTCAGTTCTGCTCACTGCTGGTCCTCTCACTCTCTCCTTCCTTTGCACCTGTCACTCTCCACCTTTCATCCCCTGCGGCTGTCAAGCGGGACCTGCCTTAACATTTGACGTCAGGCAGGCTTGTGCAAACTCTGTCTTTTGCCTTGAGGCAGCCTTTGGAGAGCAATGATTTGCAGTGCCACTGCCTGGACTACCTCCCCTCTTGCAGCCTGCCAACCCCAAGCCCGCTGCCCACCTCAGTCAACCCATGCCCCTGGCCTGACACAGACAGGGAGCAGCAAGACACCCAGAAACAGGGAAAACAGTGAATGGATTCTGCGGCTCGGCCAGAAAGCGCTGCCAGGTGGAGTAGGGACAAAGGGCAGACGCCCTGCTGCTGCCCCACTGCATGTCCCCGCCCCCCCTTACTTTCAACACTCAGCAAAGCACAATAACCCCCTGCCAGTGTCACCCTATCCTGCCCTTTCCCCAGCGTGGCTAGCAGGCTCGGTGAAACTTCCCCGCACAGACCCTGCTCTGGTGCACAGCATTCCGGACCCGACAACATCCTACCACAGGAGCAAAGGCAGTGTGGTGTGTGAGGTAGGCCTCACTTAGGAAACGACAGGGATGAGTTTACACGTCTGAGCCAATCAGCTGAAGTTTTCTCCCATTACGGAACAATTGTACTCAGTTCAACACCACTGCCGGCCTCTGCTCAGCGGGCGCTTGTGAGCAGAACTGCAGGGCAGGGTTGAGGAGTATTGGCAGAGCTGTGGGGCAGGTAGGAATGGAACAGGATGGGGGCTTGGATCAGGACTGATATGCGGTAGCAGAGCTCGGGGAGGGGTGCCAGGGAAGCACAGATATAGCAGGAGGGGCTCCAGGACCTGCACAGCTGGGGGATGGGACTTGGCGCTGAAAAGGCAGGGGGGCTGCAGATCAGGACTGTGTGGGGAGCCCAGAATGGAAAAGCAGGAGGATCATGGGTTGGGACCGAGGGACATGAACAGACCAACACAGGAGAAATTTGCACTAGTGAACATACTAGTGCACACTGAACAGGCCCTGAGCAACAGAGTGGTTCAGGGGGACAAAGGCTATGGGCCCATTTCTGTCTTCTACAGGCATCAGTGGGAGTTCTGCCCGAGTGAGGTGTGCAGGATGGGGCCCTACAGAGGAAATAACCAATGATTCTGCCCTCTCCTGGCTTTGTTCTAAGTCCCCAGGGTACATGGCCCCCCAGGTGGGGAGGCCACGCACACACAATGCCAAACGCAGGCTCTGCCCCCATACGCCAGCGTGAGGTGGAGCCTCCTGCTCACCAGATACCTGCACCAGGCACCCAGACCTGCCAGGCCAGCAGCACCAGGGAGCAGCTGGCCATACAGCTGCCAGACAGGACCAAAGAGAGTGAGCGAACAATCTGCAAGGTGCTGGGCAGAGGTGAGGAAGAGACACCCTAGTCTCCACCAGCAGCACCTTCCAGGGGCTGGGCCATGGCCGGGGGTCATTACATTCTCTTCTTGGAGCCCGGGAACAGCCAGGTTCGTGGAAGCTAAACACAGCAGGGGCTGAGCCTACAACGGAAGGTGGGCACCCAACCTGGTACCAGCAGCCCCTGCCCAGTGAGCCCGTAGATACAGGGGGCAGTAATGATCCCACAGGCCTCCAGGCTGTAAGACAATAGCTTAGCTAAACTAATCATGTCACAAGGCACAAGACTTAGCCTACGCAAGTAACCAAGAGTAACCCTAGAACACAGAGTATCCCACGGTAACGTGCCGCAAGGACTACGCTGCTGACAGGTACCCACAAGGGGCAGGTTTATCCCAGCCTGAGGTAGCTTTAGTTAGAGACATCGGCAGATGTTCAACAACGCGAGTGTCGTGGTAGCTAATGGGTATATATGCTAATGAACTTGAGGTAAGGGGATTAATAACTTTTGGGAGAAGAACACCCCAGCATCAGTACAGTGAGGAACTACAAATACGGGGAAGGGGCTGAGCCCCTCCTGAATATGTATTAGGCCTGGCAGCGTCACAAAGACATATTGTAACAGATGTATCCCACCCGCGTGTCTGGGATGCCAGGATGATGACCACTGGGGATGGTGCTGATAGTGAGGAGAACTAACATGTTAGCTTGTTCTGCAAGGGGCGGCTCAGCTCGTTTTGTGCTCTCTCTGCCTTTCTGGCTGGGCTGGAGAGCTTGTAACTTTGCTAACGATGTTAATAAAAGTGTGAGTGTTGTGACCATGTACGTCCGGGTTCCCAATTAAATAGGAATTCTGATAATACTGCGCCTGATCTTGGGACGAGAACCAATCAAACCTCTGAATGTTAACTGGGAATTTTTAAGTAATCAATATAATTAATAGACCAGGCAACAGCAGCCAGGCACTGACAGATGCGGGAGGTGGAATCCCAGGGGTGGGGAGAGCTGGGAACGTACGTGCCGCAGACACAGCCAGAGGCAAGGAGACATGGCAAGAAATATCAGTCTCAGTATGATCCTAAGCAGCAGCAGACCCCACCTCCAGCAAGGCCTGGGGCCTCCTCCCCAGTGCCTGAGAGCAGCAGAGACCGGCATGTATGGAGGATAGCTGGGGCAGAACTGGGCAAACCTCAGACGGGGGCAGGGGGTTGGCACCCAGCTCAGCCCACTCCCATTGCACAGGCTCATGGGCGAGCCCACGTGCTTCTCCAGCTCGCCATCAGCACTGAGAATTTACTCAATTGTTTCCCTAAACTGCTTTATTTATTTTCCCCCTTGGCTCCAGTTGCTGGAATCCCTGGATTTATGACAAGTGATTTTGTGCTGGACAAGACTCTAATTTGACAGCTCAGGGTAATGGAAGGGAGCAGGGGCTGCCAGCTCCTCACCCCCATCACCTTGTGCTCAGTGCGGGTGCAGGGCACCTACCTATGGGGGACAGCTCGGCCACGCTGCCTATGTAGGGCCCCTCCAGGAAACGGGGCTCGCTGTCGTTGATGTCCTGCACCTTGATGATGAACTCAGACTCAGGCTCCAGCAGCTGGTTGGTCTGGCGGTCCCGGGCCTGTGCCCGCAGCGTGTAGAACGTCTTCTGCTCCCGGTCCAGGCGCTCGGTGGCATGGATGTCGCCTGTGACCTCATCAATGAGGAAGATGGTTCCTGCGCCCTCCCCGGAGATGGTGTACTTGATGGACCCGTCCCCCTCATCTGAGTCCGAGTGGATCTGCAGAGGAAGGACAGAGGGTGAGGGTTGGTGCTGAGAGAGGGCAACTGAGCCAGCTGGAGCCACAGCCGCCACTCCTGCTGCGAGAGCCAAGACATTGAGGAGACCCCTGGCAAGAGAGGGCCCATGGAGTGGGAGGGGCTAAAGCAGGGGTCTGGGGTGGGGAGGGCAGGCAGAGCAGGGGCTCGGTGCTGCATGGTTTTCACTGCCAAGAGTTAGTCCAGATCGGCCTGTTCCTCTTGGAAGGGAACAGCAAGCGATGTGCTCGTCCTGTGCTGGGACCTGGAAGACCTGGGTTCAATTCCTGGCTCTGCCACTGCTTTGCTGTGTGACCTTAGGCCTGTCACCAGATCTCTGCCCCACTCCCTTCTAACACGAAGCTGAGAATAATTCTGTGCAGCTCAGACCACCCCCATCACACGGGCCAGAGCAGCCCTCAAAGACAGAGTGATTGACAGTACAGGAGTGTCACGGAGTGCCCGGGCGATGCTCTGGAACTGCTCCCCATGAAGCCAGTCAGGACTCTGGGGCAGTCGCCTTCCGGTGAGCAGCCTGTCCGCAGGGCAAACAGCTCACACGGCTTCCACCTTCCTGGGTCTGACCTCGGAGCATTCAGCATCCTCTGCCCCTCCGTGTGCTTCCCACAGCGAGACCGCTCAGGCGGGGCTCCTGGGGAAGCCAGAGGGTCCTGCACCCCAACTTCGCAGTCAGACGGGACTCTCAGCCAGCCAGTAAAACAGAGGTTTATTAGACGACAGGAACATGGTCTAAAACAGAGCTTGCAGGTGCAGAGAACAGGACCCCTCAGCTGGGTCCATTTTGGAGGGCAGTGAGCCAGACAACCACGTCTGCCCTTCACTCCATGTCCTAGCCAGCCCCAAACTGAAACTCCCTCCAGCCCCCCCTCCTCTGGGCTTTGTTCCTTTCCCAGGCCAGGAGGTCACCTGATTCCTTTGTTCTCCAACCCTTTAGCTCTCACCTTGCAGGGGGGAAGGGTCCAGGCCATCAGTTGCCAGGAAACAGGGTGTCGGCCATTCTCTGTGTCCAGACCCCTGCACACACCTGCCCTCTAGGGCTCTGCAGTGATCATACACCCTTACCCCACCACCTAGATACTTAAGAACTGCATAAGGGAAATTGAGGCACCCCCACAATATTCGGAGGAACCATTAAGAACAGTCCCACTTCGTCACATCTCTCCCCCCTTCGAGATCGAACTGAGCGGGGTCACTTTTAGGCGGTGACCTGGGGAAGTTCGAAGCCACCAACGTTCCCATGGATGCCCCAGCGTCTCTGCCATTCCTTGGTAGGAGTTACACCAGGCCCTTCCAGTTTCACGCCCTCCCTTAGGTCGGGGGTGGTCGATAGCACTCGCAGGCCGCATGTGGGAAGGTTTCTGCGGCCCGCCCTTTGGCCACCCCAAAACCCCAGGGGGTCAAACTTGGATTGGGTCTTCTCCCCAACAAGCTGGCCAAACACAGCCACTTGGTTATAGGACTGTTTAAGTTTCTTAACAGCTTTCACTCCATCTGAGACCTTCTCAAAGCTATCCACACTGGGTCTTTCAACAGGACAGTCAGTGGATCCATTCACAACAGAAAATTTCTGGCTGTTAGGAACTGAAACTTTCTTGATTAAATCACTTTCACACCCTTCAGTTGCAGTAAACTGCTTGCAAAGACTCCATGAGGATTCCTTTCCCTAGGGCTTTTCTATGCAACAATTCACCCCTCCCAGAAATTCTGCTCTTACCCTCTTTACCTAGGGCTTGCTCTAGAGGAACACGTTCCTGAGCAACAACAGACTCTTTCTGGGTCTCCCTTACATCCAGAATTACCTATGGCCCGTCCGGTGGATTCCTACACAATCCCCTTTCAGGCAAACTGACAGACTTCCTAGATAAATGGTCAGAAGCCTTCTCCTTCCCTTTGCCACACACAAGTTCAGGAATCTTTTCCTTCTTGCTACAGGTTTCCACACCCTCCATAGGTAACACAATCACATCACCTTCACGCTCTCCTTGTGCCCTGGCTAGGATCTCACCCTGATTAGACAGAGTTGCGACACCCTTTCCCAACCACACACGAGCAACAGGCAAAATACAAGCACCAGAATTGTCTGGTCTCTGGGATTTTACATAGACACTAACTGGATGCGACCTAGTTACAGGGCCATTCTCCTGAGCAGACACAAACTTAGGACCATTCCCTTCCTGGGCTTTAGCTGAATCCAGAACCAGCTCTGAGACAACTGCACTACCCTCAACCATCACAGGCTGCAAGGCCCCTTCTGTCTGCTCCACAAACCAAGAAGAGCCGGACACACTTTCTCCTTTACCAGACACACAGCTTGGGATCTCATTCCCCTTGTCCCAGCACACAAGGCTGATCACAGACACCTGCTTGGAGATCAGGGTAGCTCCCTCCACAGGCAAGTCAATACCTCTGACAGGCACAGGCACGTTTCCTTCACTGTCCCAATTCTCCACCCAGCTAACAGGTAAGGTCCAGGGACACTCATCTTCCACTCTCCTCGCCTTCCTCGCCTTCCCACCCTGCTGACTAGACAAAGCCATCAGATCACAAGGCTGCCTAGGCTCATCCAAACTTTCCTTACCAAGCACCTTGCCACTCCCCACAGATCCCCTCCCCTGCCTGTGTCTCCCCCCACTCAGCTGGGGTCTCAGCTCCCCCTGTGCTCAGCGCTGCCCTTGCTGTGCCAGTGGGGGTAGGCAGCGAGCTCGCTGCTTTCCTCACTGCATCAGAGCCAGCGTGAGCCCCCTCTCCGGAGTGCAAGGGCGCAGGGAGCATCTCTCTGTCCCACCCAGCCCCAGGGGTCTGCTTACAGGCAGGCAGGTAGCCTGAGCCTAGCGGCTCCTCCCTGCTGCCAGCCAGGTCATCTGCATTTTCACTGACCATTTCCCTCTCCACCGATTGGTTCCCTGGATTCAAATTCAAACCCTTGGCCGTTACAGGAGCAGGGCCTGGATCCTGTCCCAAAGAGACACAGTCACCCCACAACAGGGTCTCGCAGCCGATATCCTGGAGAACCCCAACAACCAGCCAGCCCCACCCCTCCTGGGTCTGCACAGGGATCTGGGCCATAGGCAGGGCGAGGGGCTTCGTCCCTGGGACCCTCACCCAGCTCACACAGCCCCTCAACCTCTGAGGCTGCACCACCCAGGGCCTGACAACAGTTCTCTCTGTCCCAGGATCTCGCCACCCCAGGAATGTCTCCCCATTGACCATCACCTTCCGCTCCCACTGGGGGTCCGAGGGGCCTGGCCCCAGGAAACTCCACACAGACATATAGGTTGGGGTCAGGAATGGGAGCCTGTCCACCTCCCCACCCATCTGGCCGACAGAGTCTATGGCCTTGGGACCCAGCAAGGGAGCTAGACACCGGGGCTTTTCCGCAGGGTCCCCCTGGTTCAAATCTCCAGCCTGCTCAAAGGCAGTGAGGTGGGCATCCACATCCCCCCCCCCTTAACCAGGGGCAGCAATTTAGTCTCGAGGTTCCCTGCGGAACTGGCCCCCCGGGGTCTATCCCCACTCACCCCGGGGAGGTTCCCTAGGCCTCTCCGCTCCCCCACCGCCAGTTCATGCTGCTGCTGCTTCTGCAGCTCTTTCTCGGGCTCTCGCTGTCTCTCACAGTCCTCTTGCTCTCTCGGACTCAGCTCCAATCCCGTCCATCTCCGATCCCCGGATGGGGAACCCGATCGTGAAGACCCTCGTCTGGTCGGGGACAGGAGTCTTGGGGATGCCTGGCTACTACTCCAGCTGCTCCCAGATCCTGCTATAGCCCCATTTGGGTCAGGAATCTGTCCCTTAGAGCGGTCATCCTCCTCCAGCTGCACGATTAACTGTGCTTTGGTGAACTTTCCAATGCTCAACCCTCTCTTTTTGCACAGGGTTACAATGTCCTTCTTAAGAAGACGGTGACAGACCATCACTCCACTCTTCCCAAGTTGTTGTGGACTCACAGGCCTGTGTGCTCGCAGCTCCCCACGGTTTCCAGGGAGAACCCCTAGTGTGCCAGCCCTTCTCGAGGTCACCACCTCTTTGCCAGGGTCGAGCTGCAGACTCCTCCGCCCCTGGGACCGCTCGCTGCAGTCCCCCGGGGGACCCTGTTACTGCAAAAGTCCTTTTCTCTGGTCACACAATCCTAGGGGTTAACCGCCCCCTGAAACCGTCTCTCTCTGAATCTTCAGCACGCCTAGTCCCCATCAATCCCCCTTTGTTTTACTGCTCCCCAGTCACTTACTGCAGGAAGCGCCATCCACGGGGTGCAGTAGATCCCACCGCTGCCACCAGTTGTCACGGAGTGCCCGGGCGATGCTCTGGAACTGCTCCCCATGAAGCCAGTCAGGACTCTGGGGCAGTCGCCTTCCGGTGAGCAGCCTGTCCGCAGGGCAAACAGCTCACACGGCTTCCACCTTCCTGGGTCTGACCTCGGAGCATTCAGCATCCTCTGCCCCTCCGTGTGCTTCCCACAGCGAGACCGCTCAGGCGGGGCTCCTGGGGAAGCCAGAGGGTCCTGCACCCCAACTTCGCAGTCAGACGGGACTCTCAGCCAGCCAGTAAAACAGAGGTTTATTAGACGACAGGAACATGGTCTAAAACAGAGCTTGCAGGTGCAGAGAACAGGACCCCTCAGCTGGGTCCATTTTGGAGGGCAGTGAGCCAGACAACCACGTCTGCCCTTCACTCCATGTCCTAGCCAGCCCCAAACTGAAACTCCCTCCAGCCCCCCCTCCTCTGGGCTTTGTTCCTTTCCCAGGCCAGGAGGTCACCTGATTCCTTTGTTCTCCAACCCTTTAGCTCTCACCTTGCAGGGGGGAAGGGTCCAGGCCATCAGTTGCCAGGAAACAGGGTGTCGGCCATTCTCTGTGTCCAGACCCCTGCACACACCTGCCCTCTAGGGCTCTGCAGTGATCATACACCCTTACCCCACCACCTAGATACTTAAGAACTGCATAAGGGAAATTGAGGCACCCCCACAATATTCGGAGGAACCATTAAGAACAGTCCCACTTCGTCACAAGGAGACACAATGTGAACAAAGCCAATGCGTGTGAGGCTTCGACATCCACAAGGCCAGCATCGAGTTACTGCATGCAGCACTGTGAAACCCGCTCTGTGATGTGTGTAAACACCAGCTCACTGCCCTTCCAAACCCGAGCCAGCTGCCACACTACTCTGGTGTGCATGCTCTGGCCCTCGATACCAGCAGCTGCCAGCCCTTCCACATGGTGACAGCTTCATGCCCACCCAGCATCCTGGCAGGGATATGAGCCCTGAATTCAGCACCAGAAACAGCCCCTCAGGAAAGCAGCTTTTGTAGCCAACAATTTCCTCTTCGTTTTCTAATTAAGATGCTATTTGGAATGAGGGAGCGAAAGGGTAAACAGCAGCTCCCTTTGCCCTGCAGCCACCTGGAATCCAGGCCAGGCGTCCGGAGATAATTTTATTGGTGGCATTAAACTGAGTTATGAGGTTTTTACAATCCAGCCACTTATGAGAAATCTATTAACAGTAACTGGACAGGCAGAATGCATCTCTGAGGAGAGCAGCGCGGGCATTAATTGGGGCAATCCATAATGGACAGGCCCCCAGAAAGGTTTCATCAGACGCATTCATTTACTCCCCACAATTTCTGCTGAGAATCAGCAAAGTTGCCAAAAAAAGAGCTGTCCATTAATCGGCTAATGAAATATGAAAATGTTTATGGGCCATTCAATCTTCCAAACTGCAGTTCTATAATCCACCTTAAAGACATACAGTTCCACCAGCAAGAATTTATACCAGGACCTGCCTCTTTTTATGATGCCTTCATTATATTTATCTTGTTAGATACAGTTTATATATTTATTTCGTGAGTAAGATGCCCACACATTGGACAATTCAATGTTCTTTCCATGCTAGTCATATATTATTGCCTATGTCAAATACACACTCCCACCCTGCATTGCCAGGAAATATACTCACCTGCCCAGCATCACCCAGAAAATACACCCACCTGCCCAGCATTGCCTGGGAAATACACCTGACCAAACAACATCATGCAGGAAATACAGCCACCTGCCTGGTATCACCTAGGAATTACCCCTGCGTGACTGGCAATACCTGGAAAATACACCCCTGCCAAGCCATCCTAGGAAACACCGACTCACCTGGCCCCACTTGAGAAACACACCCAGACACCCCTTTGCAGCTGGCTGCCCTAACAGCAGGGTTCTGGCCCCACATCCCTTCTCAGGCCCCTAATGGCTCCACACCAGGTTTGTTTGACTCAGTAACACCCATTCTTGGGGCTGGTTCATTACAAAACTCTCGTGCAAACAGTCCCGAACGGAAATCCCCAGACAGCCCACTGATCACTCCAGTGCACATTGTCCTTACAATCCCATGACAGCCAGTCCATCGACAGAGCACATACCACACTCCAGCACCTTCCACCCCACCCGGGGTCTTCGTCGGTCCTCTCCTGTCCTGCCATGACAGCCACCCCAAAGCCCCTCCAGCTGAAGCGCAACCCCGCTCTTCCTAACAGGAGCCCCCACAGCCTCTCCACAGGGAGGGCATACTCACTTTCCCTCACTTCATAGAATCATACAATATCAGGGATGGAAGGGACCTCAGGAGGTCATTGAGTCCAACCCCCTGCTCAAAGCAGGACCAATCCCCAACTAAATCATCCCAGCCAGGGCTTTCTCAAGCCTGACCTTAAAAACCTCTAAGGAAGGAGATTCCACCACCTCCCTAGGGAACCCATTCCAGTGCTTCACCACCCTCCTAGTGAAAAAGTTTTTCCTAATATCCAACCAAAACCTCTCCCCCACTGCAACTTGAGACCATTACTCCTTGTTCTGTCATCTGCTGCCACTGAAAACAGTCCAGATCCATCCTCTTTGGAACCCCCCTTCAGGTAGTTGAAAGCAGCTATCAAATCCCCCCTCATTCTTCTCTTCCGCAGACTAAACAATCCCAGTTCCCTCAGCCTCTCCTCATAAGTCATGAGTTCCAGTCCCCTAATCATTTTTGTTGCCCTCCACTGAACTTTTTCCAATTTTTCCACATCCTTCTTGTAGTGTGGGGCCCAAAACTGGACACAGTACTCAAGATGAGGCCTCACCAATGTCGAATAGAGGGGAATGATCACGTCCGTCGATCTGCTGGCAATGCCCCTACTTATACAGCCCAAAATGCCATTAGCCTTCTTGGCAACAAGGGCACACTGGTGACTCATATCCAGCTTCTCATCCACTGTAACCCCTAGGTCCTTTTCTGCAGAACTGCTGCCGAGCCATTCGGTCCCTAGTCTGTAGCGGTGCATGGGATTCTTCCATCCGAAGGGCAGGACTCTGCACTTGTCCTTCTTGAACCTCATCAGATTTCTTTTGGCCCAATCCTCTAATTTGTCTAGGTCCTCTGTATCCTATCCCTACCCTCCAGCGAATCTACCTCTCCTCCCAGTTTAGTGTCATCTGCAAACTTGCTGAGGGTGCAATCCACACCATCCTCCAGATCATTAATGAAGATATTGAACAAAACCGGCCCCAGGACCAACCCTTGGGGCACTCCACTTGATACCGGCTGCCAACTAGACATGGAGCCATTGATCACTACCCGTTGAGCCTGACGATCTAGCCAGCTTTCTATCCACCTTATAGTCCATTCATCCAGCCCATACTTCTTTAAACTTTAACTTTTTCCTTTGAGGTTTTTAAGGTCAGGCTTGACAAATCCCTGGCTGGGATGATTTAGTTGGGGATTGGTCCTGCTTTGAGCAGGGGGTTGGACTTGATGACCTCCTGAGGTCCCTTCCAACCCTGATATTCTATGATTCTACGAACTTGCTGGCAAGAATACTGTGGGAGACCGTATCAAAAGCTTTGCTAAGGTCAAGGAATAACACGTCCACTGCTTTCCCCTCATCCACAGAGCCAGTTATCTCGTCATAGAAGGCAATTAGATTAGTCAGGCATGACTTGCCCTTGGTGAATCCATGCTGGCCGTTCCTGATCACTTTCTTCTCCAAGTGCTTCAGAATTGATTCCTTGAGGACCTGCTCCATGATTTTTCCAGGAACTGAGGTGAGGCTGACTGGCCTGTAGTTCCCCTGATCTTCCTCCTTCCCTTTTTAAAAGATGGGCACTACATTAGCCTTTTTCCAGTCATCCAGGACCTCCCCCGATCGCCATGAGTTTTCAAAGATAATGGCCAACAGCTCTGCAATCACATCCGCCAACTCCTTTAGCACTCTTGGATGCTGCGCATCCGGCCCCATGGACTTGTGCTCGTCCAGCTTTCCTAAATAGTCCCGAACCACTTCTTTCTCCACAGAGGGCTGGTCACCTCCTCCCCATGCTGTGCTGCCCAGTGCAGCAGTCTGGGAGCTGACCTTGCTCGTGAAGACAGAGGCAAAAAAGCATTGAGTACATTAGCTTTTTCCACACCCTCTGTCACTTCCCCAGTTCTGCTATCCTCTCACCTTACACCAGCCAGAGGTGGGCCCTCCCACTGTTCTCTTGGCCCTCAGCCCTCTTCGGCCCTCTGGCTCCAGCTCTCCTTCATGGAGACCTCGGAGGGTAAGCCCATCCACTGTTCCTGTCTACAGCTCTCTCTAGCCCCAGGCTCCCCAGCTTGGATGTCAGTAGGCAACTCCCTCTGCTGACCTTCAGCCCCCTCCAGCCCTAACACTCCAGTGTGGGAAGGTTAGCCAGCATACCCCTCTGCTGCTCTTCAGCTTTCTCCACAGAACATCAGCGTCCGTCCGTCCCTCCTCCCTCTGACTCTCCCTGATCCTTTCTAGCCCCAGGTGCTTCACACCCTCTCAACTGGCCAAGCGGGAGTGCCTGCTCTGACACAGGGCACAGGACCTGCTTCATTTAAAGAGGCCAGCCACCCTGGACATACCCTTCCTGTTGCCTGGGCAATATCCCAGCCCTGCGGGGATTGCAGCCGTAAGGTTGTCATCCAGCTGGTTCGCACAGGAACGACCCTGCCTGCTCTGCATCACATCCTTCTGCCCCATGTCAACTCTTGCCAGAGACTGAAACACCACGGCAGGGACTGTATCCGTTCCATAAAGTGCAGAAGCCACATACACAAATGCATTTCTCTGCTCATAACAACAGCGACAAGACTCATGATTAATTATCAGCCAGGAGATAAACCTGCCCGTCCAGGCCCTTTGCCCAGCAAACAGTCCAAACTCGCAGCATATCCCTGCTCCACGTTTGCTTAACACTGACTCCATGCTCAGAGCAGATGCCAGCAGCCCTGAAACCTGGAAAACCAGGAAGGAAAACGGAGCCCGCACTCTGGGGACTGGAAAGATAGATTTACAAGGGAAGATTAATGAGCTAAATCTGCATCACTTGGCTAAACAACAACTAACGGGGGAGTAGGATAACCGTCTGCAGGTGTCTGAGGGGATACAGCAAGGAGGGTTGGAGAAGGAGCAGGGGGTGCTTTGGGTGTGAAAGTGAGTCTGCATTTACACCCCTAACCTGGTGTACAATCACCAATATTATATGCACCAGCACAGGGTTTGGGCACGCACATGGCCAGTCAGACCTCAGAGCAGTTCTGAAACCTGGGCCACAATATGTATATGCAGGTTTTTAAAGCACAAAAATGCAACAGTCTGATTTCTCGGGCTCTCTCTCTGAGAGTCAGTGAACTTGGCACACAGCACTAACCTGAGCTCTGACACCTGCAGCAGCTGCCCCCGGATCATTTGCCCCATGGGGCATGTCTACACTACAAATAAACACCTGCACCCGGCCCATGTCAGCTGACTCAGGCCCGGGGCTCTTGCAGTGTAGACGTTTGGTCCTAAGCTGAAGCCAGGGCTCTGGGACTGATTAAACAGCCCTGTGGCCCGAACCCCGCAAGCTCATGTTAACTGACAGGCCAGGCACGGGTGTTTAATTGCAGTGTTGACGTACCCTGCTGCATTTGGCTTCTTACCGTCCATTTAAATGTTGGGATGGATTTTGGTGATCCGTCCTGTTCACAGGGGTGAGAGGTGAATGGCATCAGCGTGGAGGCAGGTTTGGGTTAGCATCTTCTGCATAGCTCTACCACTGCACCCTAGCCCTACCACCGGCTCCTACGGCATTCCCAGAGCCCCTCACATCCTGCAAACCCCCTCCAGATTGAGCTGCCACACCCCCAGCTGTTGCAGTGTGATCCCCCACCCACCCAGAGTTCTGCCAAGGCACCACAGTCCCGGTCTTTGCCCCCATCCCCACCCCAGCTCTGCCAATACATCCGGTTCTGCAGTGATACACACTATTGCTCGTTCCTGGCCTGCCCCCCCCCTTGCCACCACAGACCCACCAGCACAGAAACTAAATACGGTGACAAGCTGCAGGGTGGCTCTGGTGAGTGGTGTCACAGAGACAAACTCCCTGCCCTGTGCTGTGGCCAGTGCACACCTGCCCCAAACGTCCCCAAGGCCTCTCCAGGAGTACATGACCAATGGGCAAAGCCAGCCTCTCCCAAGCCAATCTGGAGAACAAACCTTGTACTGGGTCTGCTTTGTAGATGGCTCAAGAGTGGCTGTGACAGTGCAGACAGCCAGAGGGTGCAGAGTTTGACAGTGCCAAGAGCCAAAGGAGCAGAGACAGCAGCCATCCCACAGCGCAGATAGCCACAGGGACAACCACAGTTTCCCTCCTATGGCCAGTCCTCCAGAGACCCCACTGGCCTGGATCCCATCTCAGCTGTGCCAGGGTAAATCAGGAGTCAATGGAGTTACTCCAGACTTACACCGGGGTGAGATCAGAATATGCATCTGCATCATTAACCCCTGAAACCTGCCCCTTCCTGGGACAACAGGCCTCTCCGTGCTTCGTCCCAACTTCTTGGCACACCAGGAGCAGGTGAATCCAGGGCAAACATAATCCCAGCATCTCCAGAGCACAGCTGGGAGGCTCTCTCTCACCAGCCCATAATTTAAAATAAAGCAGCAGCTCCGGAGCAGGGGGCAATGACCCCTTCCCTCCTGGGCATGCTCTTCACCCAGGATGGGGGAAGGAAGCCCCACATTCAGCCACGGAGTCACTCCTTATTCCTGGTGATGAGGTGTGTCTGGGCAATGCTGGGAAAAGGGCCTCTTAGAAAAGACGAAAATCTTTCATCTGTTCAGTTTGTTAAAAAGGGAAATTATTTCCCTGCTCTAAAGGGCTAACACTGGGATTTTACAAGGCCATTAATTACTGCCTGCTAATTAAATCAAAATTAAATGTGAATAGAGGTGCATTTTCCTTATTAAAATGATTAAAAAGCAAGCACAGATACACAAATAAAAACTACTTTGGGACTGAAAAATAAAGAAAATCAAATAAAAACTGGCCATAATGAAGGCATGATCTGTGTTTGCTCCAGCTCATAAAGCCTTAGTTCATCAATTTTCTTTAAATATTAGCAACTTAATTAAATCTGCTTTTTTCCCTTTAATCCCCTTTTATCTAAAATAGATCTGTCCACATGCAGAAGTTTGTAACTAGCGCTGACCCCATAATTCTCCTTAAAAAACCCAAAGAAATCCACATCAAACTGACAGCAGCCTCGGGGGAAATTACAGTTCCGAAAAAGGATTAGCAAGAGAATCCATCTTGTACAGAAATGTTATTGGCCCTCAGACGAGCACATGTAGGGGTGTGGGAGGCTAGCCAAGCCTTTCCCAGCTGGTGGCACTGCTGGGAACTGTGTAGGTGCCTCCTAGAGGGAGCTACCAGCAGCTCCCATACCTGCCAGTCCCCGCCACACGTTCTCCAGGGAGAAGTGCAGGAACACTGACCATGGGAGGCTCATAGCTGCTCCATAACGGAGCAGCGCTATGGAGCAGTTAAAACACCAGCAGCAGGCAGAGACTGTAACTGGTTTCATTCTCCCCAGCCTCTCCTGGCAGGGGCACTGTGGGGAGCAGGGCAGGAGTGCAGGCTGCGGGAGCAGCTCCTGGCTACTCCAGCCCCAGCCTGGACAGCAGCTGTAGGGGAGAGCAGACCTTTGAGAGGGATATTTACAGGGAACTGTTCTCTGTGTGGCCTGGCTGTTCACTCCGGGCTGGCAGGTGATGTGGAAAGGGGATGTAAAATGGGCCAGTTTTAGGTTCCTGAGTTCATTTTGGAAATGAGGCTGTTGCTAGGCTACCTCTGGAATTCGACAAGGCCTGATGCTTCAAGTCGCTCTCCAGGGGAGTTGTCAATTAACTGTAACTGTATCCAGCATCTTCATGGAGGAGCAAGGCTTCCTGAGCGTCTGCAAAAACGGGCACAGAGGATTGTTTAAAACTCAACTGGAGCCTCACCTGTGATCCTGTCCACGTGGCATCCCCCCAGACTCACAGCCCTGAAGCATACGTGCCCCAAGCACAGCCAAGCCATTAGAACCGACTCACAGCACGCTCCTCTGCCCAGCTGACACAGGGGATCACCCCCAACACAGTCCACGCTGCGCCTGCATCAGGGCATGCTGGGCAATGGAGATGCTTGCTCACTGTGCTGGAACAGGAAGGAGAAGGTGCCCTGGGATGGCCTAATCACAGAGCCCTGAGGAAAGCACCAGCCACATACGTCACATGGGCAGGGCTGGGGGGCCATCCACACTGCACAAACACTGAGTGCCAACCTGGGTGCTGGAGGACAAGCACATGCCAGCCCCAACTGCTGGCAGGGGCAACATGCAGTTAGCTACCACAGTTACTGTCTCTCTGGGCTTTCACACCACACCCCTCACCAGAGGTTCGGAGCATCTCCATGGTACCAGGTCTAACAGCAGCATTCATCAGCTAGCAGAGAGGGAAACGCTAAGGGAAAGAGAAGATATAAATGGCATGAACTGAGTCGCCTCTGAAGTTAACACACTGTCACTCCCCTGGTCAACAGCCACTGTGCCAGGCCCTGCACTCAGCTCTCATGGGGACACAGGACTGGCTCTGTAGAGCCTACGCACCCACACCAGCTTATCCCACCACCCCCCATTGTCCCGCCTCCCCACCCCATCATCAGTCTCAAACCCAGCGGCAGGATTTGGCACTGGCTGAGTCTCCCTGGGTGCTGTACAGAGCCCAGTGCAACGCAACCTGATCTTGACTGGGCACGAGCGTAATATCAATACTGCCACGAGGAAGGCCAACTCCATTCCCCTGGGTGCCCCAGTAATTCCCATAACCCCGGACTCCTGCCCAGGCACTAGCCCATCCCCCATGTACCACCCAGGACTGGGACGTAGGAGCCAGACCCCAGCCCTTGGCCTATAGCAAAGTGACTCTGCACCTGTAATATCAGCCTTTGCCCGAAGAACTCCCCCCCACCCCCGCATCCCGCCTGGCACATTCATATGCAAATAGAGGCATATTAAGTGCATCCCATGCAAATCTTTTATGCAAATTGGAATCACATTATGTAAATACAGCAACACCTTTACTCTGGGGTAACTAATTGGGCAGAGGAACAGGGAGGGAGGAATTTGCACATGGAGGCCTGAAGGGGCTGTTTTCTGAGCGAGCCCCAATCTGCATGGACCAGGAACCAGAAAACAGCCAGCACAGTCCTCAGGGGAGATCTGGCGGGTAAGTTTGAGCTCAGTCCTCCCAGGACTGGAAGCAAGCCAGTGGTGAGAGTCTGAAACCCAACACAACCACCCCTGCAAGAGGACGACTTGGGGAACGCAGTGCCATGGAGCTGTCCTGTGGGGGAGGGGATGCAGCGCCATGGAGCTACCCCTGGAGAGGAATGCAGTGGCGGGGGAAGGGGAGGGATGCAAGGCCCATGTGCCTGTTGCTGGGAAGGAAGAGGGAACCCCTGGCTGAAGTGATGATGATGCTCCCTTCAGGACAGAGCCGTTGCCCCTCCTACCTTGGCGATCCCAGGGAGGAGGGTTCTGGATGGGATGGTAACTGCCCCTCTGGCTGCCCCCCATGCACACACCCAGCAGGAGCAGCTCTGCCCAGGTGTGAGTCCCAGGGCCCAGTCTGGCCCTGCTGTGCAAAATCTCTGTTTCCACAGAGCCCATCCGCCACCCCACCCCCAGCTCCCTGGCCCTGCTCATCCAGCTTCGCAGCAAGGGTCACGTCTCCACCAGAGCCCAGCACCATCACTGGACAGTCACTGCACTGTGTGTGTCGGGGCGCTCCCCAGGGCACTGCCCACCACCTCCCTTTCCCCTCCCACCGGGGGCACCGCCAGCCCCCCCGACTTCCCATCGCCCCCCACAGCACCGCCAGCCCCCCCGACTTCCCATCGCCCCCCACAGCACCGCCAGCCCCCCCGACTTCCCATCGCCCCCCACAGCACCATCACTGGACAGTCACTGAACTGTGTGTGTCGGGGCGCTCCCCGGGGCACTGCCCACCACCGCCCCTTCCCCTCATCCCCTCCCACCGTGGGCACCGCCATCCTGCTTCCCATCACCCCCCACAGCACCACCAGCCCCCCCCCCAACTTCCCATCGCCCCACCGGGGCACCACCAGCCCCCCCCCCACTTCCCATCACCCTCCCCAACACCGCCAGCCCCCCCCCCAACTTCCCATCACCCCACCGGGGCACCGCCACCCCCACTTCCCATCACCCCCCACAGACACCGGCAGCTCCCCCAACTTCCCAACACCCCACCAGGGGCACTGACAGCCCCCCTTCCCATCACCCCCAAGGACACCGCCAGCCCCCACCACATCCCATCACCCCACTGGGGGCACTGACAGCCCACCACCACTTCCCATGGCCGCCCCCCCACAGACACCGCCAGCCCCCCTTCCCATTGCCGCCCCCCCACAGACACCGCCAGCCCCCCTTCCCATTGCCGCCCCCCCACAGACACCGCCAGCCCCCCCACACTTCCCATCACCCCCTGGGACACCGCAGCCCCCCTTCTCCATGTACCCCCAGGGCATTGCCCACAACTTCCCTTCATCCCCTCCCATTGAGGGCATCGTCAGCCCCCGACACCGCCAGCCCCCCTGGGACACCTCCAGCCTGCCCTTCCCCCTAGTGCCCCCGGGTGCTGCCAGTTTGCCTCCTCCCCTCCCCCTGTGCCCACATAGCACTGGAGGTGGCAGCTGTCCATCTAGGGGGTATTCCCTGCTCTGGATTTTCTCTGAACCTACTGGCCCTGCTGAAGCCCCATCAAACAATGACTGTGTCTAAAACTGCCCAGCCTTGAGGGCTCCTAATCCACTTGAGCAGCCTTCCCACCCCACCCAGGGATGCTCCTTGCCTTCAGTGCAGCCCCCCCCCCAGCAGGGCCTTTCCTCCCGTGCGGCAGGGGCACCCGCTGTGCCTGGCCATGCTCCTGGCCTAGCTCCAGCCCCCTCTCCTCCCGGCAACAGGCCTGGGCCCTGCAGAGACATACCAAGGTCACTTTACCTTTCCCACGTACAGCGGCTCCGTGCCCGTGTACTCCTCAACCACAAAGAACTGGTTCCACACCCAGCCGCGCTTCACACGTCCGCCTGCCAGCAGCATGCTGTCCCCTGACTGCTCCAGGCCCGGCCTCCCAGCCTCCGTGTGAATGGCCAGGGCCCCCAGCTGCTCCAGGGTGCAGAGTAGCAGAAATATGGTCCACGAGAAGCCTGGCAGAGCCATCACTACTGCGCACCGGGAGGCTGCATGGAGAGTGGCTTTCAGAGAGGACGCTGACATCCTTTGGGGAGCAGGAAGGGGCCCGACACCACCACTGTGGCGCTCACCAGCCCGGATGGGGCAGCTTCCCCATCCCCGCCGAGACCTCACTCCAGGCAGTCAGGCTCCTCAGGGTGCCTGTGGGCTAGGAGTTACATCTGCCAAGGCCCCAGGCGTGCTGCTGACAGCAACAAGCGACCAGCATCCTCGGCTCCTGGCATCGGGCTGACCAAGGAGAGAACAGTCAAGCTTTCTGCCTGGAAGAGGCTACAGCCTGGGCCCCCTCAGAGACTCTGTGTGGCCAGACAACTAGTGCTTTCCCATCAGCGCTCGCGTGCCTGATTCACCAGCGACCCAGGGCTGCGCTGCTCCGTGGCTGGGCTGGTGGCTGCAGTTCCTTGGGAGCCAGGGGTCAAAAGACCATTTATCCCCCCCTCTGCTCTCCCCATATGCCACCCTGGGGACACTTCAGCAAGCAGAGAGGGGGGTTCTTCTGCCTGCGGCACGGCTCTCCCTGCGGGGGCAGAGAAGGCAGAGAAACCTGTAGTTTGCAGGACAGCAGAGCGAGCACCTTTGCATTAAGTTTCATGAGAGATCTTAACAGGAGCGGCCTGTTGTGGCCGAGACGGGCGCTCACCCACTCCGGAAACAGGCCCTGTGCTATCAGGCTACAGATCCACGTGTGGCAGGCCCTGGCACAGGGCTGCTCAGGCTGAGGGCATTTGTATTCTCCATCTTTGCGGCTGTTGCACTCCAGTTTCCAGAGGAGAACGTTTCGCCAAGCTGCTGCCAGCCACTTCCATCCTCTGCCAGTTCACTCGGGTGAGCACAGGGCAACTGCCAGCGTCTCTGGGAACCTGAAAGAGGCCAAGATGTTAGTGACGACCCCTGGGCTGAGCACTGCACTCCCCGCTCTGAGTGCCTCCCCTCGCCCGGCTGCCCCTCATGCTCCCTTCATCTCCTGTGCTCGCTGCCCGGCTCTTTTTCTCCCCGGCTTTCTCTCCTTCCTTGTGGTGCTGCTGTCCCCTCCCTTGATGCCACGTGTGGGATCTGCTAGAGCCAGGGACATCGGGAGGAGGAGGAGGAGGAGGAGGAGGAGGAGGAGGAGAGTAGCAGAGCAGTGGAGCCTTCATCTCTATGGAAATTCCTGTATTTAGCAAGGATCCGGAGAACAGCGACGGCTCAAACCAGCGCGCCTCCCCCTCACACTGCTTCTGGGATCCAAGCGAGAGTAAGCACAGTTACTCGGGGTGATCAGATGGTGCCGGGAGGGCCTCACAGGCTAACGCTCCCAACGGTGGCTGTTGGTGTGGGGCTGAGGGACACAGGTTTTGCGTGACACCCTGTGTGTGCAGCTGAGCATCCTAATGAGCGCGTGCTTTGGACAACACCAGCCTGAGCCAGGACTGGAGCTCAGGGGAGACTGGCTCCCCAATTCTGGCCTCCACCCATTAGCCTGTCCAGCCCCTCTCACCAGCCTCACCCTTTGATATTCTCAGACCCGAATTTGGGTCTATGGGAGCCAGAGGGACCTTCATTGAGCTCCAGGTCAACAGCAGTTGAGGAGATGAGTCCAGAGAATACTCAATACCAACTTCCCAGACAGCTCTGGCCTTGTCCCAGACACAGACAAACAAGCCGGGGCAAGAGATTTGTGACCTGCCACCAGGATGGAAACATGCTCTGTGCAACAGGGACCATTTCAGATGGTTTGCAATAAGCCTCGCCTTGCCCTTGGGCGGATGGACAGGCACCTCTCTGTCCCCCTTGCAGCTGGAGCTTCCCAGAGGCCAGCCAGAGCCACGCGCTCTGCTCCTCAAACATTCCGCTGAAATGGACTTGCCAAGTTCATCTCCCGCTATCTGTTACTGGAGTCGACAGAGTGGAGGGGCAGGGCAAGGGGCATCCTGAACCGTGTCCCTTACAAATCAGACTAGGATCTCCCCGGAGCACAGGAGTCACACAGCAGCCTGGAGAAGGGTTCCTCAAAGCCCAGCCACTGCCAGAGGCTACAAACCCAAGTTCGGCGGCAGCTGACAAGTCCCTCGCATGCACCCGGCTCCCCGCCCTCCTAGGACAGGCACACGGGCCCGACTGGCTTGATGCACACAGCACGCCAGCTCACTGCAGCATTGCTTCGGTATTTCCCTGCCCCCCCACACCCACAGCACGCAGGGCTTTCACGTGGCGAAGACAATGAGCATCACTCAGTTCCTGATTCCTATGCAGCACACAGGTGTCATGCACACGCCAGCACACACACACCAGCCAGCTCGTGTGCACACGCGCACACATGCCTGCTACAGCATATAGGCCTGTATAACATGCACAGGGGCCAGTGCACTCTCACCCACGCACACACTGAACTGTGGGCACCTGATGCTCTGAGGAACACGGGGTCTCTGGTGCACTCTGAGGAGTCAGGAATTACTGTTCAGCCTCATTAATGCTTCCTTCCCAAATGCATCGCCCAGAGGTCCTGCTGCCTGGGCCCGCTCCTCAGCAGACAGGGCTGTAGCAAGGCCTCTTGTCACTGAAATATTGCCCCTCTCACTGCACGTGCTACCGGATACTCACTAGTAAATGCAAAGAATGATGACCCATGCACTAGGCCCAACAGAGCATGAGTAAAGGGCATCCCCCAGCCATCCTGGCGCACTCATTTCTAGTGTGAGGCAGAGGGTCTTGGAGTCACTTTTGCCAATTAGGCAGGTTACCCTGTGATCAAACCATATGAAAGACATTTTAAAGCAGGAAACTGTTTCTAGGAGGCAGGGAGGGATGAGTGGGCAGAACTGCCGGAGGGTGCAGAGTTGACAATGTCGGCCACCAGCCCACAATCACTTGGGCTGAATCCTCCACCCCTTGGCATCAGAAGCATTGCTGTGCGAAGTCAGTGGGATGCATCTAGCCCAGCGGTGGGCAAATTTTTGGCCTGAGGGCCGCATCCACTTTCGGAAATTGTATGGAGGGCTGGTTAGGGGAGGCTGTGCCTCCCCAAACAGCCAGGCTTGGCCCAGCCCCCGCCCCCTATTTGACCCCCCCTGCTTCTTACCCCGACAGCCCCTCTGGGACCCTTGCCCCATCCACCCACCCCCCCCTTCTCCCTGTCCCCTGACCGCCCCCGGAACCCCCACCCCTGACTGCCCCCTGCCACCCCATCCACCCCCTCCTCTCCTGACTGCCCCCCGGGGACCCCTGCCCCATCCACCTCCCCTGCTCCCTGACCACCCCCAAACTCCCCTGCCCCCTATCCAACCCCCCTCACCGCGCTGCCTGGAGCGCGGGTGGCTGGCGGCGCAGCTGCACCAGGACAGCCACCAGGCCGCCCAGCTGGAGCCAGCCACGCCGCGCAGAGCAGAGGGCACCGGGTCAGCCTGCCGGGCCGCACAGCACAGAGCACCGGGTTGGGCCGCCGGGCCGCCCAGCTGGAGCCAGCCACGCCGCGCCGGGCAGAGGGCATCGGGTCGGGCCGCCGGGCCGTGCAGGGCAGAGGGCACCGGGTCGGGCCGCCGGGCAGCCCAGCTGGAGCCAGCCACACCACGCAGGGCAGAGGGCACCGGGTCGGGCCGCTGGGCCGCGCTGCCCCAGGAGCTCACAGCCCCACTGCCCAGAACATTGCCCCGGCTGTGTAGTGAGCAGAGGCTGCGAAGGAGGGGAGACAGCAGGGGAGGGGCCAGGGGCGAGCCTCCCGGGCCAGGAGCTCAGGGGCTGGGCAGAACGGTCCCGCGGGCTGGATGTGGCCCACAGTTTGCCCACCTCTGATCTAGCCCCATCTCCAGATGGCCAGAGCCAGCTGCTCCCGGGGAGCAAAATGCCCTGTAACAAACAATAATGGCACACACAAAACCACAAGTAAAGCACAGGCATGTACATAAACATGCTGTACAAAGCATCAGTGACAACAGCCAGTGTAACATAGTCATGCCTGACCGGAAAGTCTCTGGCTATTGTGGAGCTTTCATCTCCAGGTCAGACCACTCTAGTCCGGCCCTGATGGACAATGACCGGGCCTGACAAATCTCACTAGATTTAGGGTTTTACAGACTCCGCAAACCTGCCTGAGTGCCTGACAACAAATTCCTCCCAGCAGCGATCCAGCTAAAGCAGGTTTTCTAGCTAGAGGTCGGCCTCAGCTCTGCCCTGGGGAGAGAAGAGCCCCCAGGCCAAGGGTGGGGCCTTGTGACAAAGTGGGACTGTGCTTAATATTTCCTCTGAATACTGTAGGGGTGTCTCAGTTTCCCCTAGGCATTTCTTAAGTAACCCACCACCTAGATAAGGGTGTATGATCCTTGCAGAGCCCGAGAGGGCAGGTGTGTGCAGGGGTCTGGACACAGAGAATGGCCGACACCCTGTTTCATGGCACCTGATGGCCTGGCCCTTCCCCCCTGCAAGGTGAGAGCTAAAGGGTTGGAGAACAAAGGACTCGGGTGACCTCCTGGCCCGGGAAAGTGACAAAGCCTAGAGGAGGAGGGGCTGGAGGGAGCTTCAGTTTGGGGCTGGCTGGGACATGGAGTGAAGTGCAGACGTGGTTGTCTGGCTCACTGCCCCCCAAAATGGACCCAGCTGAGGGGTCCGGTTTTCTGCACCTACAAGCTCTGTGTTAGACCATGTTCCTGTCGTCTAATAAACCTCTGTTTTACTGGCTGGCTGAGAGTCACATCTGACTGTGGAGTTGGGGTGCAGGGCCCTCTGGCTTCCCCAGGAGCCCCACCTGAGCGGACTCGCTGTGGGAAGCACACGGAGGGGCAGAGGATGCTGAATGCTCCGAGGTCAGACCCAGGAAGGTGGAAGCTGGGTGAGCTGTGTGTCCTGCAGACAGGCTGCTCAGAGAAAGGAGACTTCCCCAGAGTCCTGACTGGCTTTATGGGGAGCAGTTCCAGAGCATCGCCCAGGGACTCCGTGACAACTGGTGGCAGGGGTGGGATGTATTGCACCCTGTGGACGGCACTTCCTGCAGTAAGTGACGGGGGAGCAGTAAAACGAAGGGGGATTGACAGGGACCAAGCATGCTAAAGATTCAGAGAGAGACGGCTTCAGGGGGCGGTTAACCCCTGGGAGTGTGTGACCAGAGAGAAGGACTTTTGCAGTAACAGGGTTCCCCGGGGCATTGCAGCGAGCGGTCCCAGGGGCGGAAGAGTCTGCAGCTTGACCCTGACAAAAGAGGTGGTGACCTTGAGAAGGGCTGGCACAGTAGGGGTTCTCCCTGGAAACTGTGGGGAGCTGAGAGCACACAGGCCTGTGAGTCCACAGCAACTTGGAAACAGCGGAGTGATGGCCTGTCACCATCTCCTTAAGAAGGACATTGTAACCCTGTGCAGAAAGGAAGGGTTGAGCGTTGGAAAGTTCACCAGAGTTAATCGTGCAGCTGGAGGAGGATGACCGCTCTAAGGGACAGATTCCTGACCCCAAATGGGGCTATAGCAGGATCTGGGAGCAGCTGGAGTGGGAGCCAGGCATCCCCAAGACTCCTGTCCCCAACCAGACGAGGGTCTTCGTGATCGGGTTCCCCATCAGGGGATCGGAGACGGATGGGATTGGAGCTGAGTCCGAGAGAGCAAGAGGACTGTGAGAGACAGCGAGAGCCCAAGAAAGAGCTGCAGAAGCAGCAGCAGCATGAACTGGCGGTGGGGGAGCGGAGAGGCCTAGGGGACCTCCCGGGGTGAGTGGGGATAGACCCCGGGGGGCCAGTTCCGCAGGGAACCTCGATACTACATTGCTGCCCCTGGTTAAGGATGGGGGGGGGGGGATGTGGATGCCCACCTCACTGCCTTTGAGCAGGCTGGAGATTTGAACCAGGGGGACCCTGCGGAAAAGCCCCGGTGTCTCGCTCCCTTGCTTTGTCCCAAGGCCATAGACTCCGTCAGCTAGATGGGTGGGGAGGTGGACAGGCTCCCACTCCTGACCCCGACCTATATGTTTGTGTGGAGTTTCCTGAGCTCAGGCCCATCGGACCCCCAGTGGGAGCGGAAGGTGATGGTCAATGGGGAGACATTCCTGGGGTGGCGAGATCCTGGGACAGAGAGAACTGTTGTCAGGCCCTGGGTGGTGCAGCCTCAGATGCTGAGGGGCTGTGTGAGCTGGGTGAGGGTCCCAGGGATGAAGACCCTCGCCTTGCCTATGGCCCAGATCCCTGTGCAGACACAGGAGGGGTGGGGCTGGCTGGTCGTTGGGGTTCTCCAGGATATCGGCTGTGAGACCCTGTTGGGGGGTGACTGTCTCTCTTTAGGACAGGATCCAGGCCCTGCTCCTGCAACGGCCAAGGGTTTGAATTTGAATCCAGGGAACCAAATCGAGAGAGAGGGAAATGGTCAGTGAAAATGCAGATGACCTGGCTGGCAGGGGGAGGAGCTGCTAGGCTTAGGCTACCTGCCTGCCTATAACCAGACCCCTGGGGCTGGGTGGGACAGAGAGATGTTCCCTGACCCCCTGCACACCGGAGAGGGGGCTCACGCTGGCTCTGATGCTGTAAGGAGAGCAGAGAGCCCCTGGAACAGCAAGGGCAGCGCTGAGCATGGGGGGAGCTGAGACCCCAGCTGAGTGGGGGGACCCACAGGCAGGGCAGGTCGGCTGCCAACCAGCTTTGCCTTGTCCAGAGTCGCTGCTGGGAAGCGATCCCACGGCAGGGAGGGAGCGACGAGGGACAGGGCTCAGCAGGGCTGTGACCCCAGGCCCAGCCAGCGAGAGGGGAGACTGGGGAGCTGAGTCTGCAGAGCAGAACAGCTGGGTAGTTAATCTCTCAAGAATGCAGGGGATGGCAGGTCTACTCTCATCTCTAGACACTTTGGATAGGACTTGTCGTCTCTCAGTGAATTTAACATCTAGTTCCTTGTGGAAGCAGAGGTTGGTAAGGGAAGGAAAACAGAGCTTTGAGAGCACAGCTTGTAAAAGGGAACCTGAGAAGGGTAACCGTGATTTGCTGGAAGTAGCTCAGTGTAGTGAGAAGAGCAGCAGTTTATCTGGTCTCCAAGCAGTTGTCTGTGAACAGCCCTGTGTGCTGGGACCAGGGAAATGAGATCCCAAGCTGGGTGTCTGGGAAAGGAGAATGTGTCTCCAGCTCTTTGTCTTTGGAGCAGACAGAAGGCGCCTTTCAGCCTGTGATGGCTGAGGGTAGTGCAGTTGTCTCAGAGTTGGTTCTGGATTCAGCTAAAGACCAGGAAGAGAAGGGTCCTAAGTTTGTATCTGCTCGGGAGAATGGCACTGTAAGTAGGTTGCATCCAGTTAGTGTCTATGTAAAATCCCGGAGCCCAGACAATTCTGGTGCTTGTATTTTGCCTGTCGCTAGTGTGTTGTTGGGAAAGGATGTCGCAACTCTGTCTAACCAGGGTGAGATCCTAGCCAGGGCACAAGGAGAGCATGAAGGTGATTTGATCCTGTTACCTACTGATGGTGTGGAAACCTGTAGCAAGAAGGAAAAGATTCCTGAGCTTGCGTGTGGCAAAGGGAAAGAGAATGTTTCTAACCTTTTATCTAGGAGGTCTGTGAGTTTGCCTAAAAGGCGATTGTGTAGGAATCCGCCGGATGGCCCTGAGGTAATTCTGGATGTAAGGGAGACCCAAAAAGAGTCTGTTGTTGCTCAGGAAAGTGTTCCTCTAGAGCAAGCCCTAGGTGAAGAGGGTAAGAGCAGAATTTCTGTGAGGGGTCAATTGTTGCACAGAAAAGCCCCTCGGGAAAGGAATCCTCATGGAGTCTTTGCAAGCAGTTTACTGCAACTGAAGGGTGTGAAAGTGATTTAATCAAGAAAGTTTCAGTTCCTAACAGCCAAAAATTTTCTGTTGTGAATGAAGCCACTGACTTTCCTGTTGAAGGATCCAGTGTGGATAGCTTTGAGAAGGTCTCAGATGGAGGGAAAGCTGTTAAGAAACTTAAACAGTCCTATATCCAAGTGGCTGTGTTTGGCCAGCTTGTTGGGGAGACAAGGTTGTTGAGAAAGGAATGTCTCCATGCTGATTCTGTAAGTGAACAGACTGTGTCCCAGGTGAAGAGGGTGCTGGGCTGCCTCAGGGAGGCAAGACTGAGGGTAAAAGCTGAAAAGTGTAAGGTGGAGATAATCAGAGAGTGGCCTGTTCCCCAGACAAAGGAACAGGTCCAGGCCTCTATTGGGATGGCAGGGTACTACTGGAGGTTTGTACCCCACCTGAGCTCCCTAGCTGCCCCCATCACTGAGCTATGTAAGAAGGAGAAGCCAGACGAGCTGGTCTGGACCGAGCAGTGCCAGAGGGCTCTCTGTGCTTTGAAGGAGGCTCTAATCCAGGGACTGGTAAATCTGGTAAACCCAGACTTTGCCAAGGCCTTTATAGTGTTCACCGACGCCTCAGACACAGGGCTCGGTGAGGGGCTGATGCCGAGCGGCGGATGACAGAGACACCTGGTCAGAGGGGGGCCAAGATCAGGATGGGGGCTCTTAACCAAGAGAGCCCAAATTGCAGCCTTCCAGACGGGACCACTGGGAGAAGACCCAATCCCAGTTTGACCCCCGGGGGTTTTGGGGTGGCAAAAGGGCACGGGCCACATAAACCTTCCCACATCTGGCATGCAAGTGCCATCAAGCACACCCGACCTAAGGGAGGGCGTGAAACTGGAAGGGCCTGGTGTAACTCCCACCAAGGAATGGGAGAGATGCTGGGGCATCCATGGGAACATTGGTGGCTTCGAACTTCCCCAGGTCACCGGATAAAGTGACCTCGCTCAGTTCGGTCTCCAGTGGGGGAGAGATGTGACGAAGTGGGAATGTCCTTAATGTTTCCTCTGAATACTGTAGGGGTGTCTCAGTTTCCCCTATGCAGTTCTTAAGTATCTAGGTGGTGGGGTAAGGGTGTATGATCATTGCAGAGCCCTAGAGGGCAGGTGTACGCAGGGGTCTGGACACAGAGAATGGCCAACACCCTGTTTCATGGCAACTGATGGCCTGGGCCCTTCCCCCCTGCAAGGTGAGAGCTAAAGGGTTGGAGAACAAAGCAATCAGGTGCCCTCCTGGCCCAGGAAAGGGACAAAGCCTAGAGGAGGAGGGGCTGGAGGGAGTTTCAGTTTGGGGCTGGCTGGGGACGAGGAGTGAAGTGCAGACGGGGTTGTCTGGCTGACTGCCCCCCATAATGGACCCAGCTGAGGTCTCTGTACGTACAAGCTCTGTTTTAGACCATGTTCCTGTCGTCTAATAAACCTTCTGTATTCCCAGCTGGCTGAGAGTCCCGTCTGACTGTGGAATTGGGGTGCAGGACCCTCTGGCTTCCCCAGGACCCCACCTGGGCGGACTCGCCGTGGGAAGCGCACGGAGGGGCAGAGGATGCTGAATGCTCCGAGGTCAGACCCAGGAAGATGGAAGCCGTGTGAGCTTCTTGCCCTGAAGACAGTCTGTTCACAGGAAGGAGACTTCACCAGAGTCCTGCCTGGCTTCGTAGGGAGCAGTTCCAGAGCATCGCCTGGGAACTCCGTGACAGGCCTTTACATGGGAATCTCAACCCATCCCTGCCCTGTTTTCTCCTCAGCCCAACATGAACCCAAGGATGTTCCAGCCCCACTGAAAAAGTTCAAACCCACCATGCTGAAGCGGACTGGCGCTTCGGGAAGTTGGTCCCATAGCACTGGCCAGAAATGGCTCCCATCCCGTGGCTGCTCTGGGTGGGCGTGAAATCAGCTGGTGGATCTCAGGCCAGCTGCTAGCAAACATGCACTCACCCCTTGCGCCCCAGAGCCTGTCCTGCTCCTTGACTCTCAGCCCCGAGGTGGGGCGAAGCTCACACTATTTCCGCCCGTGCTGAGGCTGCCTGGGGACAAGCAAAGGGCATCCACCTCTTGAGCTGTCAGTGCTAAGTTGTTGTTATTACACAACACTTCTGCGCTGCAGTGAGACCTGTAGCTATAACACAGATGGGCTGCACTCACGAAATGCAACTGGTAGAATCAGAACTTAACAAAGGGACCATTCTGGTCCCGTGTCCAGGCCTGTGACAATACCAAGTACACTGTGGAAGCAACCACCAGAGCCCTGCCCATTCTCACCCTTTGCCCATCACCAGAGCCCTGCCCACTCAGCCACGCTCAGATTCACCAGAAGTCTCCACAGGGAGCATACACACAGCCCCCCGGGTCTGGGAAATGCCTAGAGGTGGCAGAGAAAGGGCATTAGCCCAAGCTGAAATAGCCAATTTCACCTGACAGGCACATTTGTGTGTTCCTACAGGACATATTTGTGTCCAAGAAACAAGGGATGGCCCTTGCAGCAGGAGCACACACGGCATCCACAGCGGGTTCAGACTGGTGCACGGCAAGGGACGGAGCACCAAAGAGTGGAGGAAAAGTCTCCCATGGTGGGAGACGGGGAAAGGAGGAAACACACACACTCTCAACTCACTGCTAATTTAAAACCAAATACTGGCCTATCTAGAGCACAGCTCTGCAGCCCCTCCTCATGCTCCTACGTCAGTAGACTCGGGTCCCAACATGCAGCCTGGGCCAGGTGATGCTTACACACTGAAGACAGACAGAGGGATGGTTTCCTCTTTTATTCTGTTTATGTTTTAACTTAAAAACCAAGGCAATTCAATCCAACGAACGGTTACTACAGCGTATGGGTGAGACAAACCCTCAGGAAGGGCCTGAGCTGGGCCAGCGTCACTCCCCTGGAGTCTATGGAGCTCTTCTGATTTACGTCTTCTGAGGATCTGGCCCATAGTTCCCACGGCAGCTAACTCAACACCACTGCACCTCAAGACCCTGTACAACTGCTAACACCACACTTAGTCTGGAGTCCCGAGTACACAGGGGCTGGGTCACCGCTGCTGTGGGAACCTGTCACGGAGTGGGGGGGAGTCCGGGCCCTGCACCCCTCTTCCTGGGATTCACTGAGACTCTCAGCCAGCCAGTAAAACAGAAGGTTTATTGGACAACAGGAACACAGTCCAAAACAGAGCTTGTGGGTACAACCAGGACCCCTCAGTGAAGTCCTTCTGGGGGAGCAGGGAGCTTAGACCCCAGCCCTGGGGTTCCCTGTGTTCCTCCACCCAGCCCCAAACTGACACTAAACCCACCGAGCAGGTTCCCTGCTGCAGCCTCCGTCCACATTCCTGGGCAGAGGTGTCACCTCCCCCTCCCCCTCCTGGCTCAGGTGACAGGCTCTCAGGTCTCCCGTCCCCAGGGCACATTCCCAGGTCAACACTCCCCCCTCCCTGCTGCGTCACATCGTCACATCTCTCCCCCCTTCGAGACTGAACTGAGCGGGGTCACTGTGACCAGTGACCTGGGGAAGTTCGGGGCCCCCTCTCCGGGACAGCGCATCCGCTATCAGGTTGGCACTTCCCTTCACGTGGACCACGTCCATGTCGTAATCCTGCAGGAGCAGGCTCCACCTCAGGAGCTTGGCGTTGGCTCCTTTCATCTGGTGCAGCCAGGTCAGGGGAGAGTGGTCGGTGTACACGGTGAAGTGTCGCCCGAAGAGATAGGGCTCTAGTTTCTTGAGGGCCCACACCATGGCCAGGCACTCCTTCTCGATGGCCGCGTAGTGTTGCTCCCGGGGTAGCAACTTCTTGCTCAGGTACACGATGGGGTGTCTCTCTCCCTTTTCATCCTCCTGCATTAACACCGCCCCCAGTCCCGTGTCGGAGGCGTCGGTGAACACCACAAAGGGCTTGTCAAAGTCTGGGTTTGCTAGAACTGGGCCACTGACCAGAGCCTCCTTCAGCGCCCGGAAAGCCTCCTGGCACTGCTCGGTCCAGACCACCTTGTCTGGCTTCCCCTTCTTGCATAGCTCAGTGATGGGGGTGGCTATGGCGCTAAAGTGGGGCACAAATCTTCGGTAGTATCCTGCCATCCCAATAAAGGCTTGGACCTGCTTTTTGGTGTGGGGAGCGGGCCAGTCTCTGATCACCTCCACCTTGGCCGGTTCTGGCTTTAGGCGGCCGCTCCCCACCCGATGGCCCAGGTAAGATACTTCAGCCATCCCCACCTTGCACTTCTCCGCTTTGACAGTCAGCCCAGCCCCCTGGAGTCGGTCCAGCACTTGTCTAACCTGGGACACGTGGTCCTCCCAGGTCTGGCTAAAGACACAGATGTCGTCAATATACGCCACGGCAAAACTCTCCATCCCCCTCAGGAGCTGGTCCACCAGGCGCTGGAAGGTGGCCGGCGCTCCCTTGAGGCCGAAAGGCAGGGTCAGAAACTCATAGAGCCCCAGAGGGGTGATAAAGGCCGATTTCAGCCGGGCATCTGCATCCAGCGGCACCTGCCAGTAGCCCTTTGTAAGGTCCATGGTGGTAAGGTACCGAGCTCCTCCCAGCTTGTCTAGGAGCTCGTCCGGCCTGGGCATGGGGTAGGCATCCGATACAGTGATGGCATTGAGCTTCCGATAGTCCACACAGAACCGGACTGACCCATCCTTTTTGGGGACCAGCACCACCGGCGAGGCCCAAGGGCTGGCCGATGGCTGGATCACCCCCAAAGCCAGCATGTCCCGGACCTCTCTTTCCAGGTCCTGAGCAGTTTTCCCTGTGACTCGGAAGGGGGAGCATCTTATCGGCGGGTGCGACCCTGTCTGCACCCGGTGGACAGTCAGATTAGTGCGTCCAGGCTGGTTGGAAAACAGCTGTCGGTACGGATGCAGCACCCCCCTGACCTCAGCTTGCTGGGCAGGGGTGAGCTGATCCGAGAGGGGGATTGTTTCCAGGGGGGAACCAGCTCTGGTCCCAGGGAATAGATCTACTAAAGGGTCATCTCCCTGCTCCTCCCACTGACCACACACAGCTAACACCACATTCCCCCTGGCATAATATGGCTTCATCATATTCACATGGTACACCCGGCGGTGGTGGGCCCGGTTCGACAGCTCCACCGCATAGTGTACCTCATTGAGCTGCTTGACGACCTTGAACGGGCCCTCCCAGGCGGCCTGTAGTTTGTTCTTTCTCACGGGGATGAGAACCATCACCTGATCCCCGGTGGCGTAGGCACGGGCCCGCGCCGTGCGGTCATACCAGACCTTCTGCTTCCTCTGGGCTCTGGCCAGATTCTCCCTGGCCAGGCCCAGGAGTTCAGCCAGTCTCTCTCGGAAGGTCAGGACATACTCCACCACTGACTCTCCATCGGGAGTGGCCTTCCCCTCCCACTCGTCTCTCATCAGGTCCAGGGGGCCCCTCACCCTCCTTCCATATAACAGTTCGAAAGGCGAAAATCCGGTAGACTCCTGGGGCACCTCCCTGTACGCGAACAGCAGGTGAGGTAAGTACTTGTCCCAATCCTGCGGGTGCTGGTTCATAAAGGTTTTCAGCATCATCTTTAGCGTCCCGTTAAACCTCTCCACCAGCCCGTTGGACTGGGGGTGATACGCTGAGGCCCAGTCATGCCGGACCCCACATTTCTCCCACAAGCACCGGAGCAGGGCCGACATGAAGTTGGAGCCTTGGTCTGTCAAGACTTCCCTGGGGAACCCCACTCGGCTGAAAATGGTCAGGAGCGCATCTGCCACGGTGTCTGCTTCAATGGAAGCTAAGGGCACTGCCTCGGGGTAGCGGGTGGCGAAATCTACCACCACCAGAATGTATTTCTTCCCCGACCGGGTCGTCTTGCTGAGAGGCCCCACGATGTCCATGGCCACCTTCTGGAAAGGCTCCTCTATGATGGGCAAAGGTCTCAACGCCGCTTTCCCCTTGTCCCGGGCCTTCCCCACCCTCTGACAGGGGTCACAGGATCGGCAATACTGCCGGACGGTGGTAAAGACCCCGGGCCAGTAAAAGTTCTGTAGCAACCTCTGCCGGGTGCGCCGGATTCCCTGGTGCCCTGCGAGGGGGATGTCATGGGCCAGGGACAGGAGCTTGCGGCGGTACTTCTGGGGGACCACCAGCTGCCTCCTGATCCCACAGGACTCCCCTTCCCCTGGGGGAGCCCATTCTCGGTACAGGAACCCCTTCTCCCACAGGAACCTCTCCTGGCAGCCTCTCCTCATGGTCCGTCCCTCACTGAGGTCGGCCAGGTCCCTGAGCTTCTGCAAGGAGGGATCTTTCCTCAACTCGGCCTGGAACTCAGCGGCTGGGGAAGGGATGGGGCCCGGTTCCCCCTCCGTGGCCAGGTCTGAGGCCGCAGCCTCTCTGAGCCGTGCCCCTCGGCGCTCCCTCCCCACCCGAGTAGGGTCTCGCGCCTCCAGTGTGGTACCCTCCCCAGGGTCAGGTCGCAGTGCCCCTCGCCGGCTCTGGCTACGGGTCACAACCAGGGCGGTCTGGGGGTCGCTTGGCCAGTCCTCTAGGTCTCCCCCCATCAAAACTTCAGTGGGCAAATGGTGGTGTACCCCCACATCCTTGGGGCCCTCCTGGGTCCCCCATTTCAGGTGTACCCTTGCCACGGGCACCTTAAATGGGGTCCCGCCCACCCCCGTCAGGGTCAGGTAGGTGTTGGGCACCACCCGATCTGGGGCCACCACCTCGGGCCGGGCCAACGTCACCTCCGCGCCCGTATCCCAGTATCCATTGACCTTCCTCCCATCCACCTCCAGGGGAACAAGGCACTCTCTCCGGAGGGACAGCCCCGCACCCACCCTGTAAACCGAGCACCCTGAGTCCAGAGCCTCCAGCCCTCTGGCGGGGCTGGCTGGGGGTACTCTTCCCTCCTGAGCAGGTGGCAAACTGGTAGCCCCCCTTTCCTGGGTCGCCTGCCCCTCGTCCAGCTGAGTCCCTACCCAGTTAACCCTGGGTAGGTTGGGTCTGCTCAGTTTGTCCCTGAGCCCGGGGCACTGGGCCCGTACGTGGCCTCTCTGGCCACAGTGATAGCAGCTCAGGTCACGTTGGTCCCCTCGAACGGGTCGGAGGGGCCCGACACCAGGCGTTCCCCTTTGGAGGGGGTTCTCCCTATTTCCCCGCTGGGAGGCCCCATGGTGACTCTCTCTCTGCATCGGGGGGGGCCTGTTCTTTTGGGACTCCTCCCGGCTACCCCCTGACCGACTGTTCACAAACTCGTCGGCCAGCTGCCCTGCATGCTGGGGGTTCGCGAGCTTTTTGTCCACCAGCCACAGCCTCAGGTCGGAAGGGCACTGTTCATACAGGTGCTCCAGTACAAACAGGTCAAGCAGGTCCTCTTTAGTTTGGGCCCCCGCTGTCCACTTGCGGGCATATCCCTGCATCCTGTTGACCAGTTGTAGGTAGGTGACCTCAGGCGTTTTACGCTGACTCCGGAACCTTCTCCGGTACATCTCGGGGGTCAGCCCAAACTCACGGAGCAGGGCCTGTTTGAACAGTTCATAGTCCCCTGCCTCTGCCCCTGTCATCCGGCTGGAGACCTCCACGGCTTTGGGGTCCAGTAAGGGGGTGAGGAACTGGAGCCTGTCTGCAGGGTCAACCCTGTGCAGCTCGCAGGCATTCTCAAAGGCCGTCAGGAAGCTATCCATGTCCTCCCCCTCCTTCCGCTGGGCCAGGAAGCACTTATCAAAGCTCCTTGCAGTCTTGGGTCCCCCCTCACTCACCGCAGCCGGGGCCCCACTGCTCCTCAGCTTGGCCAGCTCCAGCTCATGCTGTCTTTGTTTCTCCTTCTCCTGCTGCTCATGTTGACGTTGTTTCTCCTTCTCCTGACGTTCCCTCTCCTTCTCCTCCTGCTCATGTTGACGTTGTTTCTCCTTCTCCTCCTGCTCATGTTGACGTTGTTTCTCCTCATGTTGACGTTGTTTTTCATGATCCTCCAGCTCCCTCATTTTCCTCTCCCTCTCCCATTCCAGCCGCATCCGCTCCAGGGATGGGGAGCTCCGCTGGGAGGATCCCCTGCTGGCTGCTGGGGTCAGGGGGCCCTCGGTATTCGCTGGGCTTCCCACAACCCCTCCCCCAGGCATAGGTAGGAAGGGTCTCGGGGTGTCCTGGGCAGCAGTCTGACCTCTCCCAGCCTGGTCAGGCCCCAGGGCCCACGCTGCGTCCGCCGGCCGGCTTCCCTCAGGGACAGGGATCGGGTCATCCAAGCGATCCCTCTCCTCCAGCTGGGCAATCAGCTGTTCCTTGGTGGACCTCCCGACGCGCAGCCCCCTCTGCCTGCACAGCTCCACCAGGTCGCTCTTAAGGCGTTTAGCGTACATCTCCCGGCTGGCCACTCGCAGGCCGGGCAGCTGTCCACGGTTTCCAGGAAAAGCCCCTCGTGTGCCAGTGCTTCTTGAGGTCACCACCTCTTTGCCAGGGTCGAGCTGCAGACTCCTCCGCCCCGGGACCGCTCGCTGCAATCCCCCAGGGGACCCTGTTACTGCAAAAGTCCTTCTCTCTGGTCACACACTCCCAGGGGTTAACCGCCCCCTGAAACCGTCTCTCTCTGAATCTTCAGCACGCCTGGTCCCCGTCAATCCCCCTTCGTTTTACTGTTCCCCAGTCACTTACTGCAGGAAGCGCCGTTCACGGGGTGCAGTAGATCCCACCGCTGCCACCAGTTGTCACGGAGTGTGGGGGAGTCCAGGCCCTGCACCCCTCTTCCTGGGATTCACTGAGACTCTCAGCCAGCCAGTAAAACAGAAGGTTTATTGGACAACAGGAACACAGTCCAAAACAGAGCTTGTGGGTACACCCAGGACCCCTCAGTCAAGTCCTTCTGGGGGAGCAGGGAGCTTAGACCCCAGCCCTGGGGTTCCCTGTGTTCCTCCACCCAGCCCCAAACTGAAACTAAACCCACCCAGCAGGTTCCCTGCTGCAGCCTCCGTCCACATTCCTGGGCAGAGGTGTTACCTCCCCCTCCCCCTCCTGGCTCAGGTGACAGGCTCTCAGGTCTCCCGTCCCCAGGGCACATTCCCAGGTCAACACTCCCCCCTCCCTGCTGCGTCACATCGTCACAGAACCATACCCTGGTGTTTCTGCTCTCAGCCATCACAGTGCTTTCTACATTCAATAGCTCCCCATTTTACTGCTGTATTTGAATGAATGTGATTTATCTGGGGTCCTCTCACAAGGTCAAAGTTCAGCTGCATTCTGTCACCCTTGGCACGGGCTGTTGCGGCTAGAGACAGAGGGACAGGAGTTTACACGTCCTCACCTGGCCAGCGCTATACATTTGGCAGCAAGATCCCAAAGCGCCAGGGCTTGACTCCTCCATTTGCTCAGCCCCACTGGACACTGCCAGTCTGATCCACTTGCAGCCCTTGACCTTGTGGCTACAGAAACACAGAGAGCTGGAGCAATGTGGGAGCTGAAGCTAAACTGCAGAGTGAGGCCATCCCAAGTCCTCAGACTCCATCCCATTGCTCTCACCCTTACAGTCACACATTTGGATTGTGCTATACAGAGCCGTCGTTAGGCATCAGCAGACTGAACAATTGTTTAGGGCCCCAAGCAGCTCAAGGGGTCCCCTATTTGCTTTTTATTATGTGTTGTGGGAGGAACATTCCTGCGTAGGGTCCCCAGTGGGTAGCACTGCGTCCGGTGCTATATAAGGGCTGGGGTCAATGGTCTGTTACCTGTATACGTCCACCACACCTTATCCCTTGCCTCGCAGGCTCCCCCAGCCTCCTCCAGGGGCAGCTACTTTCTCTTCCTCTCCCCTTCCTGTAGCCTCTTGGTGCTGCATCCAAAGCGGCTGTGCCAGGACACAAAGTCCTCTGCTGCGGGCAGGGCCCAGGAGCCCAGCACACAAGGGGCAGAGGCTGGCCGCAGCACTGATTTCCCAGTGATATTGGCGACCTTTCAGAACAGACTTGGGGCACCACTTCTCTCTGCCACACACGAGCTATGGGCTGTAAATAACTGATGGGAGCTGCTGCTGCCAGAACCAGCACGCAGTGCTTTGTCCTGACGTGACGGCCTACGGGGGCTCACAGGCAGACGTTGTCACGGAGTGTGGGGGAGTCCGGGCCCTGCACCCCTCTTCCTGGGATTCACTGGGACTCTCAGCCAGCCAGTAAAACAGAAGGTTTATTGGAAAACAGGAACACAGTCCAAAACAGAGCTTGTGGGTACAACCAGGATCCCTCAGTCAAGTCCTTCTGGGGGAGCAGGGAGCTTAGACCCCAGCCTTGGGGTTCCCTCTGTTCCACCACCCAGCCCCAAACTGAAACTAAACCCCCCCAGCCGGCTCTCTCCTGCAGCCTTTGTCCAGTTTCCTGGGCAGAGGTGTCACCTCCCCCTCCTGGCTCAGGTTACAGGCTCTCGGGTCTCCCATTGAAACTCCCCTGCCACATTCCCAGGTCAACACTCCCCGCTCCCTGCTGCGTCACCGACACACACAGTGGCTGGCTCTAGCTCATGCTCACACACCCCCTGCACCCCCAGATCAGAATCCAAGTGAAACGCCACCTTTGCTGATGTTCCTCAGTCCCAGCTTCCCAATTATCAGCGTGACTTGTACCCTCCCCGAGAGGGCTTGCTCAGCTTGTCGGTATGTATTTGGCAGAGCCATACTGTACATCATGTTGACAGTGGAAATTACATCCTGAGCTTATGTTTTACACTCTGCCCTGTCAGAACTCACTGCAGCCCAGTGATCAGGACAAATTGAATAGCATCCCGCCCGTGTCAATATTTATTTCATTTTACAAATGCAGCCAATGCAGGGGAAGGGGGGGGGGGGGGACAAGACCAGCACAAATCATGCAGCCTGACAAAGCCCTACATAACACAGACTTGCGCTCAGGTGCTGCAATATGGACAGCTATGACTGCAGTCCTCCAGAGACCTGTGCAGGGGCCCCCGCCAAGAGAGAACAGAAAGGGGAAGGCTTTGCCTCCAGGCTGCTAGGAAACTGTAAACAGATTCCTGTAGGAATACACACTCCAAATTCTCTCATGATATACACACACACACCCCCGATACATGCACACTTCTACACACACGCGAATGTCTACACAGACTCACAACTGCATTCAGACATTCCACACAGACCATACACAAAACCTACATGCACAAACTTGCAGCACTACCTGCATACATACACTTGGGGATGAGTTCTGCAGTTGGGGGTCTCGTCACACCAAACATCCATCTTCCAGCTCTCGGAAGCATCACCTGAGGCCTCACGAGCTCCATCTTCCCTGACAAGCAGGATACAAATGGTCTCTACACACCCACACCCCTTCCTGACAGCTGGAAATCAATTACTAGTGCCCCATTAGGCTGCCAATGGATTACTCAGCCTGCCCTGTTCAGAATCACACTCCTCTCCACCAGGACCATCTGGCTGGTCGGGCACCCTGAAGAGGCAAGCTTGCACTGGAGAGGGCTTAGGGGAACTGCATGGCAGGTGTCTGAGCTCCAGGGTCTCTTCCTAGCCCTTGCCTATTGGGTGTCCTCCATTTTCATCCTGCAGGTCCCAAGTAGCAGCGGAACTCCCTGCCAGCCTCAACACTGAGCATGGAAGGCATACAGTAGGGAGAGAAGAGAAGACAGCAGCCGGGAGCAAAACAAGCATCCGGAGTGGGGAGAGCGACAGAGTGGGGAGAGGGGTCAGGAGGACAGAGAGATGGAGGCAGGGAATAGAAAAACCCACCCAGCCAGACGCAGCACTTCCCGCTGGCGACAGGCACTTAGGGCTGCCTACGTCATCCAGGGCCAGATGGAGCCACCCGCAAATGTGCAAGTATGAATGGCAGAGGAAGAGGGATAGGCCCTGTGGTGGGTCCCTGAGGGGAGGACCTGAGTGGGTAGGGCCAGTCTGTGGGGGGCCCAGGAGGCGGGTAGGGCAGGCCAGTCCCCAAAAGGGGTGACGCAGGTGCCCTGCTAGGCTCCCCTGCCACTAGGCTCTGGGCCTGCCCAGGAAACCGCCAGCAAGGGTTTAGCTCAGAGCCTCACCCCTCTGGCAGCCTCAGGGCAGGTCCATTGCCAGGCGACCAGCACTGCCTGGTGCCCAGGTTGGTGCCCCAGCTGCCAGGCTGGGCTCTGCTCCAGACCTCTCCCTCCCTAGCTCCGTGGGAGAGGTGGAGTGCCTTGCTCAGGAGCAGGAGGGAATAGCTACCTCCATGGAACACCCAAGGCGGGGAGTCAGGGCAGAGTGTCAGCAGGGTCCCCACTTGCCTCTGCTTTGATGTGGGCAATGGAGAGTGACAGAGCACAAGGAGCAGCGGGACGTGGATTTCATGGCTGGGCAGGGGCATGAGCCCACCCGAGATCTGCAGCTCGCCACACGAGGAGCGTCAAAGCCAGGGGACCCCGCAGTTCAGAGAAGGGGGGCTCAGAGAGGGTGAGCAGGGGCTGTTAAAATGTTCCCAAATTCCCCATCATCACCCCAGCTGAGACAGTTCCCCATGGCCTACCGCTGCCATGCGCCACTGACACGAGAGAAGATCCAGGCTGGGTAGGCTACTCCTGGCCTAGCCCTGGCCGGGTCCCAGAAAGCTGATATTAAAGCAAATGCCTGTTTATTTCAAGAGACGCCTCAGCCCCTCTCGTGGGGCCCGCACCTGCAGAGACACTGAGCTCTTCCCCCAAGGGATAGCTGTCTCATTCTGCCCTGTGGTTTCATTCCGTACTCAAGCCAGCCATGTGCTCCCGCTGCTCAGCCCACAGTCCCAGGGCACCAGCTGCCTGCCCCAGGCAGTAGGGATTTCGCACCAGGCTCCCACTTTGTTCTAACGCCCCGCGTCTCCCATCATTCCCAGGCGGGGGCTCCTTCTGCAGCTGGACGCAGAGGCAGCTGACACCCGGGGTCCTAGTCTCAGAGTACCCAGCGAGCTGAGCAGCTGTCAGGATGTGCGCCAAAACGGCACAGTCCACCCAAGGAAGAATTCTGCAGCTGTCTGCAGTGCCTGTGCATAACGGGATCTGGCCCCACAGGGTGAAGCTCACACCCAGGGCTCGTGGAAGCTGCAGTCTGCTCCCCTCCATGCAGCTAACACTGAACAACACCAAACCAGGGGTCCAGGCCGGACCTGCGGGGGGGCATTGGGCTTATCTGGGGCAGGGGTTGATCATGACCCTGGGAGGTGTCACGGAGTGTGGGGGAGTCCAGGCCCTGCACCCCTCTTCCTGGGATTCACTGAGACTCTCAGCCAGCCAGTAAAACAGAAGGTTTATTGGACAACAGGAACACAGTCCAAAACAGAGCTTGTGGGGACACCCAGGACCCCTCAGTCAAGTCCTTCTGGGGGAGCAGGGAGCTTAGACCCCAGCCCTGGGGTTCCCTGTGTTCCTCCACCCAGCCCCAAACTGAAACTAAACCCACCCAGCAGGTTCCCTGCTGCAGCCTCCTCCACATTCCTGGGCAGAGGTGTCACCTCCCCCTCCCCCTCCTGGCTCAGGTGACAGGCTCTCAGGTCTCCCGTCCCCAGGGCACATTCCCAGGTCAACACTCCCCCCTCCCTGCTGCGTCACATCCTCACAGGAGGCCCAAAGGAAGGAGTGTCAGGATACAGGGAGAGCCCAGCGCCATGCTGCATTGACCCCGCCGCACCCCCCTCCCCTCCACATGGAAAGTCGGTGGTGAGTTTGTGGCCTGAGCCACACACGTCACACTAGATAGTCACAATGGTCCCTCCTGTCCCGAATCTCGTCATAGCCCACACTGAGCACTCTCTGAGGCAGGGGCTGCCTCTCCCTTAGTGTCTATGCAGCACCCAGCTCCCTGCTTGGGGCCTCTGGGTACTACCAACAAATAACCATAAACCCCAGCCCTGCCCAGCCTGGAGCCAGGGCCTACCCAGCCTTGCTGGCTGGGTCAATGCCGAAGCAACAGGGAAACTGCCGAAGCAGCGCTCCCAACCACAGCGGAAACCCGGCTTCTCCTGAACTGCGTTCCTGACTAGTGCATTAGTGCAGGATCAGAGCTCGATATCCCACTTCATACCTCAGTGAGACCACCCGCCTAGCATCTCATCTCAGCGAGTCAGCACAGCACGGAGATCCTGGCCTCAGAGAGATCCCACTGAGATGGGCCAAAAAGCTTGTGATTATTCCACCAACAAATTCGTCTTTCTTATTGTCAGCAGTGCAGTAAATTACAGTGGCATGTAACTGTCTCCGCTTCTTAAACAGGATTCAATTCCATTTAACTCTCCCCTTCCTGGGGAAAGGAGTAGACTAGCTAGAATTTGTTTCCCGGTGTCTGTCGTAAACAGACTGTGTAACCGTGGCAAGGTTCTCAGGAAACTTTATTATGGCACATCACCTCCAAGCACCTCCATTGGCTGGGAACCCAGAATCTTAATTGCTCCAGAATTCAATTTATCTCCTGCCTATTGCAAGACAAGCAGGAGCGACTCACACGCGATTCCTGTCATGTGCCACTGCCTGCAATTCTGGGGTGGGGGTGGGCTGGGAGCGGAGAAGAGAACTTGCTGAATGCAAGATACTATCAGCACCAGGCTAGGGCCACACACAGTGCAAGAAAACTGCGTGCAAGCTTCCTACACACAGCTCCAACGAGACACCTCAACTCCGATCTGCTGCGTCCCCGCTAGGCCACTTCTCAGCAACAGCTGCTGCCTGGGCAAACCTGTGGGGTCCTTTTGTGCTAAGGAGAAATGGCCACTAGGGACTGGGATGAGGCATGCAACTCATTCCTGTGTGTCCCCTGGGACTGCAGCCTGAAGAGGCGAAAGACCAATAGTGAGCGCGCTGGCTAAGCACACTCACTCTTTGGCCCCCAGAAGAGCTGCTGTTCCAGAATGCCTGTGGTGAGCACGACATTCTCCCTGTCTCCCTGTCGCAGCCTGGAAGAATGGCTGTCCCCAGCAAGGAGCATGCACACATGCTGCACCTTATCATTTCTTTAAGGGCAGTGAGAACACCAGGCCCCTGTTGGCCCTAAGTGAGCCAAGGCCCTCCTCTGAAATCAATGGAGTTGCACTTTGTCATACCAGGGCTGCATTTGACCCAAAGACTACAGCGTTGCAAGTGCTCAACCCACAGCAAATTGCACCAGTGATGTGCTATTTAGGGTTCAGCTCCAACTCCCAGATCACAGACCTCTCTGGGGAAACTAGGCTGGACAAAGCACTAGAAAGTATATGGTACAATACATTAGGCCACAACTGCACAGCTGTGCCTGATGACAACCCCCCACCCTCGATCTCTCCTTGCTGTGCCAGGTGAGCGCTGGCCACCCAAGCCAGCACTGCAGCCCAGGTAAGACCCTCTCTCATGAGATGCATTCGTTCAGCAACCACTCTCTGATTCACAGCATCTTTTGTAGAACCTGGACGTAGTCTAGCAATCAAGCAATAAGAAAGGCTGAAGATATTGATCTGGATAAGAGATAGTGCAGCAGAGTATACAAATGCAGGGGATAAATGGCCAAGAGATGTGGAGCTGCATCCTTTTTTAAAGGCATATTTAATTGACTTTTAATTTTACTTACCCAATGAAAGCCCTTTTATATCCAGACGGGCATCCTCCTGAACACTGCTCCCACCTGCAATAATATTAACGTATCACGGCAAAGCACCAGGCGCCACTGGCTTCCAACAAGAGCACCACCTCTCAGGAACAGGCTCAGACAGTACAAGGCAAAGGCAGGAGGTTCCTTGTGGTCTAGCGAATGCCCAGCCCTGATCCATAGCACACGACACAGGCAGAGGGTGATGATAAAAGGAAGTTCCCTCGCTAATCTCCCCCAAGCTCTTGCTTTAATAACACGGGGACAGAAAGCCCATTACACTTATTAGAAGTTTAATCTTTCTTGTCCTTGAAGTAAATCTGTGAGTTTCCTCTTTCTGGTTTCTTGGAATTACTCTCCCAGCAGGGGACTTCCGCCTCTACTGGTCTTCTTAGCTGGACTGGAAAGCAGGGTTCAGGTAAAGCTGCTTTTCTAAAAGAACCTTCCAACAACTTGCGCTCAGGCCAGTGTGACTAGGAATCTATTTTCCTTCTTCGTTTCAGGCTGCCTTAATTTGAAGTTTTCATTATTGTCACCTTTGATGTTTTCGGAAGAAATTCCAACAAAAAGGGCGTAGCGATTGCAGAGATGGGAGCTCTTCAGCCCTTTCCAGCAATTCTCCTTCACTGCCACCTTCTGCTTTCCAGCCATGTTGGGAGGAAGTGCTATTTGTTAAAACCTTCACACAATCACTGGTTAGGAAAAGTATGTTCAAAGTTTAGAGATTTTCTCCTCCAAATCTTCTCTGGTCCAAGTTTCAAAGAAATTTTAATTGCAAAGAAAATCTTAAAGTCTCCCTTAGGGGAGAGGATTTTACAGCCATAACGGTCTCGCTCTGCAGTAATTCTTTTCCAAATATGGAATTTTCATGCTTTGCCTACGTGGATACAATGCTTTAATTGGCCTTTAAAAACGTAAGTTCTGATGGGAGGTGAAATAATGTGACTTCCTGCAGATCTGGATATTTTCATGGTGCCACCAGACCCAGAACTTGGAGAAACTTCCTCCTAATCCCACAGAGCCCATGGATGACACAAAGACCTTGCATCACCTGGTGCTACAGGAAGTCAGAAGAACGCCTTGGCTAGCAGCCTCACTGTGAATGGTTCCTAAACAGATAAGCCAACTCCTAGTCCCAGCTGAGTGAATGGGAGCTCTGCCACTGACTTCTCAGGTACCAGGATTTGGCCCATAGACATTATAGATAGCAAGGACCCATCCCCCTGGGTAGGCAATGGCATGTCCTCCATTACCCAGGGTTTGTGCAGCCTAGTTTTAGGTCCTCAGTGCCAGGGCTCCCAGTCCTGCTCTGGGACAACTCTGCCACCATCCAAGAGGTCAAACAGCCAGGACAGCTGTTCTGCTATGCAACCTCCATTCTCCCTCTCTCAGTCTCATCACGTTCGGATGGCTCCTCTTCCCCTCGCTGCTCACTCAGCGCAGTACAGATTTAGCTCTGCTCATCTCCTCCTGGTCTTTAATCATTGTTGTTGCTCTTCCCGGAACTCCTCTTGTCCAGACAGTAATGAGCACGACATCCCACACGTGGTCCCAAGGGAGCAGCACAGAGGGACTATTGCTCCTGTTTTCCAGCGCTGGTGCCTATGTCTCTCATGCACCCATGTCCATGTTTGTGCTGAGCAAGTTGCTCCAGCTCCAGTTCATCTCTACCAGAGCAAGCTCTACCAAAAAGGTGCTGGCAGGCACTGGAGTTTCCACCATTGTCTCGTCTAACCCAGCTCAAAGCAAAGCAGACAACATGGAACCTTAAACATCCGCAGCACCAGTGCCTTGTCTGCACTAGAGCTCACACCATCAGAGCCAGATTGTGCTAGTGCGATGGTGCGAAGCATGGACAAGGCCAAAGAACCTAGTTTACAACCCAGCTGATGCCTCAATGGGTGCCTTGGGAAGTGACTTCAGGCCCTGGTGGCCAGCACTCATTGGCTGCAACATCGATAGCATCTCTTTGTGAGGGCCTGAGGAATCAGCAGGCAGGGCTGGATGGGCAGAGTCCCAAGCAGAGGCAGGAGAGTCCCTGAGTTCTAGTGGTGAGCTGGGGAGTAACAGATCAGTCAGCCATACATCCATACCTGACAAATTGGTTGGAACAATAATTAAAACCAGAACAAAAGACCTGGCAGATTGTGAGCGGATAGGGTCTCACCAGCACAGATTGCTCAAATCTGTTAAGAGTTCTTTGAACATGTCAGTGAAGTAGTGGATCAAGGAGAACCAAGTGACAATGTTTTTACTTGCAAAAGACCTTTGACAATGTCCCACACAAGAGGCTACTGAGGCTAAGTTGTCATAGGGGAGAGGCAAAGTATTGGCATAGACCAATCCATCTAGAAGACAGAAAGCAAACAGCAGGGAGAAATGGCCACTTTTCACCATGTCACAAGGTTAAAGCAGGGCTGCAAGGTGCTGTGCTAAGACCTGTGTTGTTTAACATATTTGTAAGTGATCTGGAAAGAAGGTGAGCAGGGAAGGGCCAAATTCCACAGATGACACAAACTTACGTAGTCAGGACTAGAGAGACCTGTGAAGAACTTAGAGACACCAAACATAGCCAAAGGAATGGACAACACGGTGGCAAATGGAATTCTGTGTCAATAAATACAAAGTAATGAACATTGGAGGGGACAGGGAGCTGGGTGCCACTGCAGACAGCAGTGGAGACCTCTGCTCAATGCGCAGCTGCAGGCAAAAGGGTGTACCAGGAACGAGGTGCAGAATAATGCAGAGAATGGTATGGATCCTGTAGGCAGCACGGGGCCCCGCATCGCACACAAAGTGGCGCAGAGTTCAGGGAGGTCAGAGAAGGGCGACAAGAAAAACCAAGGGTGGGAAATATCTGCTATGGGGAGAGCTGGCAGAGATTGGGATTGGTACCTTCGAGACAGGACAGATGAAAAAGGGCAGGATAGAAGTCCATGCAATCCTGCGTGGGGCAGAGCAGTGATAAAGGGCGCATTTGTTTTCCCTGTCCCAGAGCACAGGCACCAGGGAACGGTCAGAGAAACTGACAGGTGGGAAATTCAAAACTGAAAAAATATTTCCTTTATCACACATCATGTAATTAGCCTGGGGAACTCACTGCCACTGTATGCTGCTGAAGCTGAGAATTTAGCTAGATTTCAAAAGGGATTAGATGTTAAATGGATAACAATACCCAGAGTTTGCATAATTAACAGCACCACAAATTCTGGCAAGGATATTAAACCTTCATGGCTTACACCCATCTAACTATTAGAAACCAGGGCGAGACCCAATATGGGAGCAGATTACCCCACATCTGCTACTGTGGGGTTCTTACACCTTCTTCTGCAGCACTTGATGATCCCACTGTCAGAGACTGGACATTAAGCTAGACAGACTTGGAATCTGAGTCAGTCTGTCCATGCCTACCTACGTTGATCTTGCTGCCCTGATTCAGCCCAAAGAGGTTTCAGGTGTTTATCTACACAGCAATGGACAGCTCACAGCAACAGTCACACGCATGGGTCAGGGCTTCCTGTTCCTCCCTGTCCTCCCCCTTGTCCATCCCACTGCTCCAGCTTCTGCGCGGAGGCTGCAGGAATTAAACAAGAACTTGCACGATCACAGAGTTCTGATTTAAAAGGTGAAAACTGGCCAGCAAGGCCCCACCTGCTCTGACCCCTCTGGGGGATCAAAGGCAGCCCAGCAGTTAACGAGCGAGAGAGACCACTTGCACCCCTGCCTGTGCAGGGGCCTCACTCACAGCAAATTCTCTCTGCTCAAGGTTCCTGGGCTTTAAAGATTTCTCTGTTACGGATGAAGGTGGCTTCAGGTTCCCAAAAGGAGCCAATGAGATCCCAGTGAGTGATCAGTGCAACCTCTCTGTGACTTGCTTCCCCAATCCCATAATTCAATAGGGCTGCTCCATTCTCCCAGCCAGTGGCACACAGAATGCAAAGGAGGACAAGCTCCCGGAGTGCTAAAGAAGAGCTAGGCGCGACGCAGCCCTATCCCACCCCTTCGTGCCATCTAGCACACTGCTGTCAGGCCTGGAAAATGGCAAGTGAAGGTCAGAGGAGGGCAGAAGAGCTAGAGGGCCATGCCTTGCCAGGGCATCGGAGGAGAAAGACGCTGCTTTCTCGGGGCTTCCAGGGAGCGCGTGCCCCTGCTACAGCCCTGGGCCTGCAGAGAGCACGTGGGGCAGAAGGCACCTGCATGCTGGGACAGGGTTGGGTATCCATTTACAATGCCCTGATTCCAGTCCAGGGTTGGGTGTCCATTCCTCAATGCCCAGCACTCCCTCCCCGCTCCCCGGAGGTATGGGGATGGCTTGCACAGAAACCAAGGGAGAAATCTGGCCTTTCTGCAGCAGCAGACCTTCTAGCCGTCACTGTCATGGACTGTGTGTTCGGCACAACACTCTCGCATTCAGCATCACTCGCGAGGAGCCGGCTCTCTTTGGGCCACTGCGGTTCCTGCCCTTCAGCCACTCGGCCATCCCCTCGCGGGCTTCACTCCCAGCCCTTCCCAGCCCCAGTACTAAGATGAACAGCAATTACACAGCTGATACATGCAGTGTCATCACTGGGCACTGCCATTAACATCACAAGGCGGCTGAATGGTGGGGAGGGGCAGGGGAGCTGACACCTCTGCAGACTAAGGGCTTGTCTACGCTGGCAATTTACAGCGCTGCAACTTTCTCGCTCAGGGGTGTGAAAAAACACCCCAAGTGCAGCAAGTTTCAGCGCTGTAAAGCGCCAGTGTAGACAGTGCCCCAGTGCTGGGAGCTGCGCCCCTCGTGGAGGTGGTTTTTAAGGGCTCTCTCCCAGCGCTGCGCCGCGACCGCACAAGGCACGCGAAAGCGTTGCCAGTGCAGACTAACCCTAAGGCAGACAGCACTGCGTCGGCGCCACTGGGATCCGGCTGGGCTGTTACCGGGCTGCCACTAGGCTGGCGAACAGTCTCCTAGCCGAGTCCCAGCAGCCTCCTCCCTCTGCTGCTGCCAGTTCCCACGCACGGTGCTCCTGGGTGACTCAGCCCCAGGCCTGGAGCAGTAACAGCAGCGGTGTCAGAGCCTCTCCTGCCTCCATGCTGCAGAATTCCTCCGATGACCACCCTCCAGGCTGGAGGGATGGGACCCCCAGAGCCAGGAGATGGGGAGGGCAGATACTGATGGAGGCACTGGAACAGACGCAAACCGCTGTGGGAACATCCGCTGCAACCAGGAAGGAGACCTCGGGCTCAGCAGCTAAAGCTTTATTCAGGGGCTGAAGGGCAGACCTTCCTTCAGAGCCAACCGATTCCACCAGCCCAAGGCATACAGAGCTCAGGACCATGAGCTGCGCTCCTCCCAGCCCATGTGCCCGCCCCTCGTTAAAGGAGGGGCCAGGGGATCCCACAACAGGGCAAGGAAGTGGACGAGAGCCTGCACCCTGAGCTGTCTTAAGCATGATCTGGCAGTGGAACTGGGGCAGTGCTGGGCCAGGCCCTCCTCCTGCTACCCACAATCCTTTGCTGTCTGGGGATGCTTTCCTTCTCAACATTTCCCCCCTCCACATAAAGCCATTTCCCAGATGGTCTGGGTGTAATGGCAGAAATAAGTAAGCAGAAAGAAAACATGCCAGCTCTGGGCTGCCTGGAATCAGGGCAAGCAGAATAAAGACCGACGGCCAGGATAAATAAATATCCTCACAGGAGTTAAAGGACAGATTAAAATAAAAACATGAAATGGAATTCTTACCCCTTGACAAATGCAGAGGGAATTGGGTTCTTTTAATCAAATGTTTGGCAGATGTATGAATTATTTATAATTCAATATTGTGTGGTTAAATGGAAAATTGAAGACGTTCACAGCTTTCTTGTCCTCAGCTCCCCACCTCCCATGAAAATTCCCCCAAATTCCTATGGAGAATAACAAGTGGGTATTACAAAGCTGGCTGGGTTCAAAGCAAGTTTCCTCAATCTACTGCTCAGGTTTCAAGGTCAGACTCACTCAATCCTCTGCTTTAAATAAATATTACAGCAGGCACATAGCACTCCTGAAGAGGTCTTTCTGCTGCTGACTCTTCTTCCCCTTACATTTCAGTGCTCTCGGAAATTTTGCTCCTGGAAATCTCTCTCAATCCCTATGACAGGAGATAAGTGACCTCTCTTTCTACTGCGTACGATACCAGAGAGCCCTCTATGGTGATGCTCTGTCATGGGGAGCGAATGAGATTCGGAGTGGGCATTGGGTTACCCATGTTAAAGCAAAATACACACCATGGAAAACTCAGTCAAAATACATTGGCTAAGGGAAGACCGGAGGCAAGAACCAGAGGATGGACCTAGACACTGTAAGTTGCAAAATGTGGCTGAGGCCCCCCTGGGCAATGTCCCAGGCCCAGCCTGGCACCAGGGCCTAGAAGCCCAACCACATGGGATTCACCCTTGCAGCTTTGAGGACACACCTTTTCAATTTAACACAATATACAAGCCCAACAAGCTTGCTCTGTGTGGTCCTGAGCCAGGAGAAGGCACTGATTTTCTGACGTCCTGTTACTGAAAGGGAAAGAAAAAGGAGCAGAGCCAGGCAGAGGCAAGTGACTTCCTCAACGCAGCTCAATTAGCAATCTGCAATAGCAAACAGCCATCAGAATGGTGGAAGAATGGAGGTAATTAGTCCCTTTAATGCCGATTTCAGTCTAATCTTTCACACTTAAGAAAATTGTTCCAATGATTTTCTTATTTTCAGGGGAACTCATTAAATAAGAATTAGAAACGAGATAGGATAAACAGATAGGAAAATTAGTTCTGCAATGATATTATGCCAAAACATACCATCCCTGGGCTTATCAAATCCCTCACCACAACCTGCCCCCGTGGAACATCAGCACCGGAGCTGGTCACCCTGAGGATCTGAACAGCACGTCCCAGGGCTCAGCATCAAGCCAATCCATCAGGTGTGAACGTCACCTAAGAGAGCCCGACCTTAACAGAGGGGCTACCGGGCCTGCTCCCTCACTACTGCCAGTGGCTCTATGAACAACCGCCTCAGGGATGGGACCCCTTGGAGTACAGACTACATGAACTTGGATGCACTTTGCTGAACTTTGCAACAGTTTCACACCTAGAACTGGAATGAAATGTGGATTCTCTGAGAGATGCTGCAACTAACAGGATGTTCCCTGGCAGCAGCTCCAGCAACGCTCTGTTTCCAACTCTGCAGTGTCACTCGTGGAAGAGCTGTTCTCCTGGCAACGACTAAAACTCCTGATGACACTAAGCAACAAGGAGGCTGTTCCCTGCTTTATCTGGGCTGCTCAATCCTCACACATACCACTGGACTGACCCAGTAGACCACAAACTTCACCAGTCCCCTCCTTGGCTTCACGGTGCCAAAGCTGTAAGCAGAGTTGGGCCAATATTGCATAAGCATTTTCATGAACATGAATTTCACCCCACTCAGCAAGGGGCTGGCAACACTGCAACAGCAAACAAAAGGAAATATTTCTTCACACAATGCAGTCAACCTGTGGAACTCTTTGCTGGAGGATGTTGTGAAGGCCAAGATTATAACAGCGTTCAATAAAGAACTAGATAAGCTCATGGAGGATAGGTCCATCAATGGCTATTAGCCAGGATGGGCAGGGATGGTGTCCCTAGCCTCTGTTTGCCAGAAGCTGGAAATGGGTGACAGGGGATGGATCACTTGATGATTCCCTGTTCTGTTCATTCCCTCTGGGGCACCTGGCATTGGCCACTGTTGGAAGACAGGATACTGGGCTAGACGGACCTTTGGTCTGACCCAGTACGGCCGTTATGATGTTCTTAAGCTTGGCAGAACTGTTCAAGGTAGATGAATTCCAGCCTTCTCCTCATTAAACCAGATCCTGAGTTCTGCTCATCCAGACCAGATACCATGTGACCTGGGGTCCAATCAGTTACCAAACTGGTTACCAAATATGGAACTCTTGTACTGCTCACAAATGAGCTGCAGACCAAGAAATTATTCAGCCAATAATTACCTAAAAAAAATATAACCTGTTTGCAGGCAACATGCAGGAGGAGCCAATACCCCTGGAATGCATACGGCCTTTAATTCTAATTATGCATTTATTATTGACAAGACTCCCTGGCCTTGTTCTCACAATTATTGTTATTACTAGGTGTGGGTGGCACACATAAGATGCTGCCCCTGCCCACAGAGCTTGCCCCTGCCTTGACGAGATTACACTTGAAAACTGGCAACTCTCGATACACCTCTCACTGACCAACAGTCGTATCACAGGGCTTCTCACTTCACTGCAGTAAACGGAGAGGCAGCAGTAATCGCTGGGGACTGGTCAGCACCTTCCACCCCACTGCACGCATACTTAACAGCTGGAGCTCAGAATCTGCACCCAGGGGGCCCACTCAGAACGGTGGAGAAAAAGCACTGCCACGGGCCTCCCCCCGCAGCAGCCCCCGGGGACGCCCCGTCTGCCCTGGTGCCACGGGCCTCCCCCCTCAGCGGCCCCCGGGGACGCCCGTCTGCCCTGGTGCTACGGGCCTCCCCCCTCAGCGGCCCCGGGGACGCCCCGTCTGCCCTGCTGCCACGGGCCTCCCCCCTCAGCAGTCCCCAGGGACATCCCCTCAGCCCTGCCACTGGGGTGGGAGAAGCTCCACTGGATTTTCCAAATCCTGTGAGATTAAGACCAACCCCAGTGGCATAGGGTTGGCTGCTGAATTATCTTCCCTCTCAGTCTTCGCAGAGCAGGGAGTTCCCTCTGTCCGTGTTGAGCTCCATTAGTGAAGAGAGAACCATGATGGCAAGTGAATTCTTCTCTCAGCCAGAACAGAGGAGCTCACCTGTCCCTCCGTCTAGCCATTCAGGCAGTTCCTGCCCTCAGCACCGCAGCACCCCAGCGCTAGGTTGATGGAGCACAGACCAAACTCTCACCTCCATTGGCGGGGGACGGTGATCTCCCCCAGTCCACTGGCAGAGAAGGCACACAACAGTGCACAAACCAGGCAGAGGAAGATCTGAACGAAGCTAAAGGGATTCTGCCCCCCCCCGCCCCGCCCCATAAACAGGGGCTGGCCCCTGGGGCAGCAAGGGGAAGGCCAGGTCCACAAGGACGCGCAAAGGCTCTGCATGTCAGTGTAACAGCTACACACGTTCAAACCTGCAGACCAGAGAAATACCACGCTAATGTGAAAAGAGAAGCTGTTAGCGTCCAACCCGGAAAAAATCACATTTTTATCTACTTCCATGGACAATAAATTCATGGGCTTGAAAAGAAAAGGAAAAAAGGAAGTAAAGGCCCTAATAAATGCTGGAGGAGCAGGGCGCACATGCTGGCTCCCAAATAATCTAGGCAACAGTTTATTTTTCTCTCCAGTATCATTTTCCCAGCGTGATCTCTAGTGTCGCAGTACGATGGTTTCACCCCATTAGCCTTGCTTAAAACAGTGATCCCAGGACTGAGAGTCTTATTGCCCACATAAATCAGGAGGCTTTGAATCCGGAGCACCTTTAAATAAACAGCTGATGGAAGTAAAGTTCCGGGATCATTATTAATAGCTTTTCATTTCTGTGTCCGCTGTGCTGTGACATTCTTTCCCAGCAGAAAGCCTCCGCTTCCAACCCCCAGTACATCTGATCCCACGAGTCCTCCAGTCAGAATGAATGACTGTACCTTTGTGTTAATTGCATAGCCCGTTCCACAAACTGAATACTAATATTAACTAGCAAGAGGAGAAGAGTTCGCAGAGCGAGAGCCAGGGGACAGTTTGAAGTGACGCGCACCGTTTCCATTCCTGCCCTCTCCTGCACCTGCCACGGAGTGTGCAGCCAGCATGAAGGGAAGCAGCATTTATCCATCTGCCTGCTTCTAAGGAAGGGGAGATTCCCACTGTTCCAGAGTAAGCAGGTGCTTCAGTGCACCCAGCCCCCCCACGTGGCTCTCAGTGAAGCCTGCCCCAGGGAGAGCCCTGCCACGTGGCTCTTTCCTCCATCTCACCTGCCCCTGCCCAGAAGATTCATGGGAGAGAAACTGAGATTCTCTTTAATTCACACCCACCCTGGCGGTGCCTGAAAGGATGCTCAGCCTGGGAGAGCCAGCAGCTCCAGAACGGCCCTGCGGTGTTTGCCTGGCACTGTTCAGTCACTTTACCTGACCGGATCCAATTAATTTTTACCAGAGACCCTCAGCCAGGGAAGGAATCGATCCCCTCAGTGGTAATTAGCAGGCTCCCCGGGAGTCACAGGCAGGCACACTGTAACCCAAAGGAGCTGAGAGCTATTAGGAACCACCATCCAAGGGCCTGCAGGCAGCAGTGACAAGCTCCACAGGAAAGAGGCCAAGCAGCTGCCCTCCTACTCCTTCCAAGAGGCCAAGGTCCCCACAGAGCCTGGGCACATTCCAGCACCACATGGAGGAGGCACTGAAGTGGAGAAGCTTCACTGTCAAACAGGCACAACCCGCCCCTTCTCCTCCTCCCCATCGCACCTCAGAATCAGAGTCCTGGAGCCAAATGCGGAGAGGTGCCATGTTGTCAGAATGTCCCTTTCCTGCCACATCCCCATGGACTGTGGCTCAGAGCAGAAACCGCTGCTGTCCTTGGAGTGTGTGTCTGACCACCACCACCCCCCCGCGCCCCAGCCTGGACGGAGCACAAGGGGGTCTGCATTTGGCTGGCAGCTCCATGACCCCAAATAGATGCAGTGATGCTCAGCTACCCAGGACTGACAGGCCGAGATCAGTGGCCCTCGGTGCCAGTAACTAACAGATCATCTAGGGCAGACCTCCCCGACAGAACTGACTGTACTCTCTGCTGCAAACTCAAGGCAAAGAGTCTTCTCAGGACAGGTACTTATTGCAGCTCTGCAGGGACACTGACCACTCGAGAGGGGACCCAAGGCAGCACACTCCAACCCCCAAGCCCACCAGCACCATTGTGATGTCACGTTACAACATTATGAGATCACATCAGCCCAAAGAGGAGAGCCAGGCAGTTTCAAGTACAGTTGCCAAAGTGGTGCATGAGCCCCCTCACATGAGCTCTGGTCTGTGCAGGACTCGAGAGGTCTGCGGGGAGCAGGCAGCAACTCTGAGTTTATGGCTTCGCTGCTTGTTCTCTACCAGGCCCAGCTCGCATCAAGATGCTCTGTAACGAAGCACTGATGGGGTGTAACAGGCCGACATGGTAGGAAGAGCCAACATGTCATCATCAGAGTAACCTCCCCCATGCAGCATGGAGACTGCGATTCTGGCCCAGCTGCGTCCAGGCAAGCCCCACGTAGATCAACACAGATGGAGCACAAAATTCGGGGAGGACTTTAAGAGAAGAAAGGATTAAACTTTTTAATTTCTCTGCTGATTTCCTCAAGCTCTTCCCCAGCTGCAGGGTCAGAATCACAGGCAGCTCAATGAACTAGCCGTGCACAGTGGCATCTGTGTGACTAGCTGACCCAGCACCAGGGGTCTGTGTGCATTATCCTGCAGTCCAGCACACAGTGTCAGAGCACCACTCACCAGGGCCTCCCTACCAAAGGGTGCGGCTTCTCCCTCCATTCCCTCCCCAGCTCTGTTTGCAGACTGGTTACTGTTCAGTGGCCACCTAAGACTTTCTAGCTGAGAAAGTACAGTTGAGCTCTACGCATACAAGATCAGACCCAACCTTGTACAGCAGGAAATGCTGCTTTCCTCCCTTCCAGATGCTCAACAGTCCAGCAAAACACCAGCTCTTAGCAGAGATCAAAGGTGCAAAACTGCAGCTGAAAGGAGAATGTTTCTGAAGGTTCAGAGCTGGTGAACGAAGCATTAGAACAGATCGTCTACGCTACGGGGACATCCCTGCAAGGGAAGATGTGATTGTAGCATAGACAGGCCTGTTTGTGCTAGCTGTAATCTAGCTAGCACAGGTAAGATAGTCGTGTAGACGTGGCTAGTAGATTTCTGCACAGGCTAGCAACCCAAGTCCGTATCAAGGATACGTCGTCTACACAGCAATAAAGACCTGGGGTAGAGAGTCTCAGTGCCTGGGTCAACTGACTCAGGCTCATGGGACTTTGCACTGCAGGGCTAAAAACGGTGAGATGGTTTGGGCTCTGAAACCTGACGAGGGGGGCAGGGTCTCCGCCCCTAGACTCCAGCCCAAGCTTGACATCTGCCCTGCAGCATAAGCCCCACAAGCCCAAGTCAGCTGACCAAAGCTCTGAGCTTTGCTGTGTAGACGTGGCAGGCTTGTACTCGGGTGGCTAGCCTGTGACTACATCCACACTACTCGGTACTTGGGTGACCTAGATGTAAACTAGCACAGACAGGCCTATCTCTGCTACACACACACCTTTGTTGCGAAGAAAAGGAGCATCCTACGTGGCTTTAGCTTAACACTTGGTACCAGGCCACCAGTATGATGAGAAAGGGAGACTGGGAGCTCTGGGAACAGCCACTGCGCCCTACCAGTTCATGAGTCCTTAACCACACACAAATATTTGGAGCTTTGGTGCTGACTCTGCCACAGAGGATGCCAGGATAGCCATAGGACACAGAGCTGGGCCTAGTGCAGCTGCTGTTGGACAGTGGGTAACAAATCCCTCCGCTGCGCTGTCCAGATGCCAGCGAAGCATGCGGCTCTGCTCCCTCCAATCCACAAGCTTTGAAGGGCCTTTGCTGGCGCAGCTGCACAGAGCTGAAACTTCAGGGCTTTGTCTGCAATTCTAACGTTATCAAACAGCTAGAGAGGGACACCGGAAGGGAAGAGCCAGTGGAGCAGCCCAGGGATCAAAGGCAAGAATGAGCAAGACAGACTGTGATGTAGTGAGAGGGAGAGCAGGGAAGCAAACAAAATGTGTGAAAGAGAACAAAGCCAGGGAGAGTCATGCGTGTATGTTGATGAGTGGGACTGTGTACCATAGAATCATAGAACTGGAAGGGACCTCGAGAGTTCATCTAGTCCAGTCCCCTGCACTCAAGGCAGGCCTAGACCATCCCTGACAGGTGTCTGTCCAATCTGCTCTTAAAAAATCCCCAATGATGGAAATTCCACCACCTCCCTAGGCAATTTATTCCAGTGCTTAACCACTCTGACAGTTAGGAAGTTTTTCCTCATGTCCAACCTAAAAACAGCCCTTGCTGCAATTTAAGTCCATTGTTTCTTGTCCTGTCCTCAGAGGTTAAGAACAGTTTTTCTCCCTCTCCTTGTAACAACCTTTTATGTACTTGAAAACTGTTCTCATGTCCCCTCTCAGTCTTCTCTTCTCCAGACTAAACAAACCCAGTTTTTTCAATCTTCCCCCATAGGTCATGTTTTCTAGATCTTTAATCATTTTTGTTGCTCTCCTCTGGACTTTCAGGAAACATGTGGACAAATTGGAGAAATGTGGCGCCCAGAACTGGACACAATACTCCAGTTGAGGCCTAATTATAGAATCATAAAATATTAGGGTTGGAAGAGACCTCAGGGGGCCATCTAGTCCAATCCCCTGCTCAAAGCAGGACCAACACCAATGAAATCATCCCAGCCAGGGCTTTGTCAAGCCGGGCCTTAAAAATCTCTAAGGATGGAGATTCCACCACCTCCCTAGGTAACCCATTCCAGTGCTTTACCACCCTCCTAGTGAAATAGTTTTTCCGAATATCCAACCTAGACCTCTCCACTGCAACTTGAGACCATTACTTCTTGTTCTGTCATCTGCCATCACCTAGAACAGCCGAGCTCCATCCTCTTTGGAACCCCCCTTCAGGTAATTGAAGGCTGCTATCAAATCCCCCCTCACTCTTCTCTTCTGCAGACTAAATAACCCCAGTTCCCTCAGCCTCTCCTTGTAAGTCATGTGCCCCAGCCCCCTAATCATTTTCGTTACCCTCCTCTGGACTCTCTCCAATTTGTCCACATCCCTTCTGTAGTGGGGGGACCAAAATTGGACGCAATACTCCAGGTGTGGCCTCACCAGAATAGAGGGGAATAATCACTTCCCTCGATCTGCTGGCAGTGCTCCCACTAATACAGCCCAATATGCCGTTGGCCTTCTTGGCAACAAGGGCACACTGCTGACTCATATCCAGCTTCTTGTCCACGGTAATCCAAGGTCCTTTTCTGCAGAACTGCTGCTTAGCCAGTCAGTCCCTAGCCTGTAGTGGTGCACGGGATTCTTCCTTCCTAAGTGCAGGACTCTGCACTTGTCCTTGTTGAACCTCATCAGATTTCTTTTGGCCCAATCCTCCAATTTGTCTAGGTCACTCTGGACCCTATCCCTACCCTCCAGCATATCTACCTCTCCCCCCAGTTTAGTGTCATCTGCGAACTTGCTGAGGGCGCAATTAACCCCATCATCCAGATCATTAATAAAGATGTTGAACAAAACTGGCCCCAGGACCGACCCCTGGGGCACTCCGCTAGATACCAGCTGCCAACTAGACATTGAGCCGTTGATCACTACCCGTTGAGCCCGACAATCTAGCCAGCTTTCTATCCACCTTACAGTCCATTCATCCAATCCATACTTTTTTAACTTGCTGGCAAGAATACTGTGGGAGACTGTATCAAAAGCTTTGCTAAAGTCAAGATATATCACATCCACTGCTTTCCTCATATCCACAGAGCCAGTTATCTCATCATAGAAGATCAATCAGGTTAGTCAGGCATGACTTGCCCTTGGTGAATCCATGCTGACTGTTCCTGATCACCTTCCTCTCCTCCAAGTGCTTCAAAATAGATTCCTTGAGGACCTGCTCCATGATTTTGCTGAGGACTGAAGTGAGGCTGACTGGTCTGTATTTCCCCGGGTTCTCTTTTTTCCCTTTTTTAAATATGGGCACTATATTTGCCTTTTTCCAATCATCCGGGACCTTCCCCGATTGCCACGAATTTTCAAAGATAATGGCCAATGGCTCTGCAATCACATCAGCCAACTAATCAGTGCAGAGTAGAGCGGAAGAATTACTTCTCATGTCTTGCTTACAATACTCCTGCTAATACATCCGAGAATGATGTTTTCTTTTTTTGCAACAGTGTTACACTGTTGACTCATATTTAACTTATGGTCCACTATGACCCCAGATCCCTTTCCGCAGTACTCCTTCCTAGGCAGTCATTTCCCATTTTGTATGTGTGCAACTGATTGTTCCTTCTTAAGTGGAGTAATTTCCATTTGTCCTTATTGAATTTCATCTTATTTACTTCAGACCATTTCTCCAGTTTGTCCGGATCATTTTGAATTTTAATCCTATTCTCCAAAGCACTTACAACCCCTCCCAGCTTGGTATCATCCACAAACTTTATAAGTGTACTCTCTATGCCATTATCTAAATCATTGATAAAGATATTAAACAGAACTGGACGCAGAACTGATCCGTGCGGGACCCCACTTGTTATGCCCTTCCAGCATGACTGTGAACCACTGATAACTACTCTCTAGGAACGATTTTTCAACCAGTTATGCACCCACCTTATAGTAGCTCCATCTAGGTTGCATTTCCCTAGATTGTTTATGAGAAGGTCATACAAGACAGTACCAAAAGCCTTACTAAAGTCAAGATATACCACATCTACTGCTTCCCCCTTATCTACAAGGCTTTTATGTGTGTGTGCGCATGTGTACATGTGAGTGAAGAGAGAGCGTGCGAGTGTTGTGACTGGCATATGCACAGCCTCCCCGGTTGTGACACAGCCCTGCCACAGCCAGACCCGCTTGCAGCCCTACACTGCTTAACACAGGAGGCTGCTGGGGATGGAGGGTGTACCAATATCCTCAGTATCCGTTAACACTCCTAGGTTTTATCTACACCAGGACTTTCTGGCAAAGCTCTCCCCACCATTACTAGCTCCAGCACAGGGCTGAAGGGAGGACGGCCAGGCAGGGCTCCAGGTGTGTAACCCAGCTCTCCGAGCACTGTCAGAGACATGGTGGCAGAAAGGTCGGACGCTGCATCTGCGTTAGTGATGCTTCTGCCAAAATCACCAGGTAGAGCCAGCATTGACACACCAGGCTGGGAGCCCAGCACCAGCGGGACCAGGGTGGGTGGGGGACAGCTCCACACACAGTCTCCAGCTGAACCAGAGACTTGTGCACTATACCCTAACCACTCAGGAAGATTTAAAACCTAACCACACACACCTGCGAATAGTCACATTCACAGTGAACCAGCCATCCCAAAACCTCCATCCTTCTGAACCACTTTTGGCCCCAACGAACGGCATTACTGCACAGCCCCATGTCATTTACCTACACGAACTCAATGCTGCCCATGCTGTCGAACTGGTGTGGTCTGTATGCACGCTCGCATACGTCTGCACATGGAGCTGGAAGTGGGATTCTCAGCTCCAGGCAACACACCCATCCTAGCGCTCATCCAGCTAGCAGGACAAACAGAACGCAGCCACGGCACCAAAGCAGCCGGAGGGGCTAGCTCCCCTGAGGGCCTGCCCATCAGAGACCCCAGGTACACGCTCGGGGCGCTTAGCCCCTCCTGCCTCCCGCGTTGTCGTGGCTACAGTCTATTTGAAGCCTGCTGGCTGGATGAGCACTAGTACTCCCAGCTGCGAGCGTACACTTCCCACACACGCTCCCAGCGTCCCACTTGCCCATGTACACAGACTCGCCTAGCTTTGTTCTCTCTCACATACTTCCTTTGCTTCCCTGCTCTCCCTGTCACTACATCACTGTCTCCTTTGCGCACTCTTCCCTGGGCTGCTCTCCCCTCCCCAGCTGCTTTGGTGATACCCTTAGAACTCACAAACAAAACGCCAAGATCTCTGCTCTGTGCAAATGCACCAGCCCCGGCCCGTCAAAGCCCTGCGCACCGGAGGGAGCAGCCCCATGCACACTCTGCCGGAGACACAGGACTGTCCCCAGAGGCTTGTTTCAGGCCCCCGCCAGTCCCCAACACCATCAAGAGGCTCAGTCCTCTCCTCCGGATTGCTCAGCATCGCGGACAGTGCTAGAGCTGCCTCGTTCTCCAGCGAGCAGCCCCTGGATGCGGAGCAGCTGGCTTCAGCTGGGCCTGGGCAAGCCTGAGACAGGCTGCAGCGAGTGTTCTCCTGGATCTCCAGCTGGTCAGCACCTGGGCTCCTGCAGGAGAGCTGTGGTGCTGCTGCCAACTGCAACTGGCCAAAAGGTCACGTGGCTGCTCCCGAGCCAGGCCTGTGACCCCACACGTGACTACCCAAGTCAGGCTACCGAGCGGCGAAGCCATCCGCCCCAAAAATGCTGCAGCAGGTACAAAACACAGCAGTGCATCTGCTCAGCACCACAGGTCCCTGTGAGCGCAGAGCCACCGTGCTCCACTCCTGGCACTTGCTGCCCGCTCAGGGAAGATTCTAGTTCAAAGTCTGTGTCCTGATTTTCACAGATTTCTGTGGGCTCAGCCCTAACTCACCGAGTGACCATCTCTCCCTCTCCAGCCATGACCCCCCCATGCCAGCTGTGTTCCGTCAGAGCAACGAGACTGTCACCAGGCAGGGGAGGCTTAAACGCAAAGCTCAGCTTTGAGCCACAGCTTCCCTCCGTAGGGTCTGTGCGGACAGACAGACAGCCCCCCCACATGCACACAAATCCTAGAAATTAAACAAGCCATTTCCCCCATAGGCTGGGAGAGAGAGAGAGACAGAGACTGTCATTATTATTTCTATTTATAAACACTTGGGAGGTGCCAGATAGCACAGTGATGGGGCCAGACAAGAACAAGGAGAGAGAACTGCAGTACAGCCTCGGAGCACGCATGTGGGCAATGCATGAACTTCCTTGGAGCGTGGGGATAGGCCCTGAGCCCCCACCCCACCTCCACAGGCCAGAGCTTTGCTCAGAGTGCCTGGATGCTGCTGAGGTCTGCATCATATGGTCCCAGCCTTCCCATCACTTTCATTTAGCAGCGAGCATGGCTCTCCACAGCGAGGGCAGCACCTGTCCAAACCCAAACTCAGCTCTCCCTGGCCTGTCCAGATAACCCAGAGGAGATTTTCTGGATCGCAAGGCAGCCCAGGGACTAGAGCAGCCATGCCATGCAGTGTGTCCATGGAGCTCTGCGTTTGGCTGCAGACTGGATGCATAAGCCAGCAGAGAGTAAAAGATCCAATTATACGGGTAAGCAGCCACAGCCGATTCCAAATAAATGCAGGGATTTGTCTGGTGATCCTGGGTCAGATCCTCAGCTGGGGTCAATGGGTGCAGCTCCCCTGGAGACACCAGACTGACGCTGATACCCATTGTGTCTATGTGTAGCCCGGACCCCACCTCACTAACCCATCAGGAAAGACTCTGGCAATGAGACTGGCTGCTCTCCTGGACACAGGCACCGCCTGCCCCAGGGCAGTCTGGGAGCATTCTGTGCTGACATGCTCTGCACCGTCCTCTTGTGCTGACCGCGTGTCACAGAGTGTGAGGGAGTCCAGGCCCTGCACCCCTCTTCCTGGGATTCACTGAGACTCTCAGCCAGCCAGTAAAACAGAAGGTTTATTGGACAACAGCAACACAGTCCAAAACAGAGGTTGTGGATACAACCAGGACCCCCTCAGTCAAGTCCTTCTGGGGGAGCAGGGAGCTTAGACCCCAGCCCTGGGGTTCCCTGAGTTCCATACCCAGCCCAAAACTGAAACCAAAACCCCTCCAGCAGGCTCCCTCCTGCAGCCTTTGTCCAGTTTCCTGGGCAGAGGTGTTACCTCTCCCTCCCCCTCCCGGCTCAGGTTACAGGCTCTCAGGTCTCCCATTGAAACTCCCCTGCCACACTCCCAGGTCAACACTCCCCCCTCCCTGCTGTGTCCCATCTCTCCCCCCTTCGAGACTGAACTGAGCGGGGTCATTCTGACCAGTGACCTGGGGAAGTTCGGGGCCCCCTCTCCGGGACAGCGCATCCACTACCAGGTTGGCACTTGCCTTCACGTGGACCACGTCCATGTCGTAATCCTGCAGGAGCAGGCTCCACCTCAGGAGTTTGGCGTTGGCTCCTTTCATCCGGTGCAGCCAGGTCAGGGGAGAGTGGTCGGTGTACACGGTGAAGTGTGGCCCGAAGAGACAGGGCTCTAGTTTCTTGAGGGCCCACACCATGGCCAGGCACTCCTTCTCGATGGCCACATAGTGTTGCTCCCGGGGTAGCAACTTCTTGCTCAGGTACACGATGGGGTGTCTCTCCCCCTTTTCATCCTCCTGCATTAACACCGCCCCCAGTCCCGTGTCTGAGGCGTCGGTGAACACCACAAAGGGCTTGTCAAAGTCTGGGTTTGCCAGAACTGGGCCACTGACCAGAGCCTCCTTCAGCGCCCGGAAAGCCTCCTGGCACTGCTCGGTCCAGACCACCTTGTCTGGCTTCCCCTTCTTGCATAGCTCAGTGATGGGGGTGGTGATGGCGCTAAAGTGGGGCACAAATCTTCGGTAGTATCCTGCCATCCCAATAAAGGCTTGGACCTGCTTTTTGGTGTGAGGAGCAGGCCAGTCTCTGATCACCTCCACCTTGGCCGGTTCCGGCTTTAGGCGGCCGCTCCCCACCCGATGGCCCAGGTAAGATACTTCAGCCATCCCCACCTTGCACTTCTCCGCTTTTACAGTCAGCCCAGCCCCCTGGAGTCTGTCCAGCACTTGTCTAACCTGGGACACATGGTCCTCCCAGGTCTGGCTAAAGACGCAGATGTCATCAATATATGCCACTGCAAATCTCTCCATCCCCCTCAGTAGCTGGTCCACCAGGCACTGGAAGGTGGCCGGCACTCCCTTGAGGCCGAAAGGCAGGGTCAGGAACTCAGAGCCCCAGAGGGGTGATAAAGGCCGATTTCAGCCGGGGATCTGCATCCAGCGGCACTTGCCAGTAGCCCTTTGTAAGGTCCATGGTGGTAAGGTACCGAGCTCCTCCCAGCTTGTCTAGGAGCTCGTCAGGCCTGGGCAAGGGGTAGGCATCAGATACAGTGATGGCATTGAGCTTCCGATAGTCCACACAGAACCGGACCGACCCGTCCTTTTGGGGGACCAGCACCACCGGCGAGGCCCAAGGGCTGGCAGATGGCTGGATCACCCCCAAAGCCAGCATGTCCCGGACCTCTCTTTCCAGGCCCTGAGCAGTTTTCCCCGTGACTCAGAAGGGGGAGCATCTTATCGGCGGGTGCAACCCTGTCTGCACCCGGTGGACAGTCAGATTAGTGCATCCAGGCTGGTTGGAAAACAGCTGTCGGTACGGATGCAGCACCCCCCTGACCTCAGCTTGCTGGGCAGGGGTTAGCTGATCTGAGAGGGGAATTGTTTCCAGGGGGGAACCAGCTCTGGTCCCAGGGAATAGATCTACGAAAGGGTCATCTCCCTGCTCCTCCCACTGTCCACACACGGCCAACACCACATTCCCCCTGGCATATGATGGCTTCATCATATTCACATGGTACACCCGGCGGTGGTGTGCCCGGTTAGACAGCTCCACCACATAGTTTACCTCATTGAGCTGCTTGACAATCTTGAAAGGGCCCTCCCAGGCAGCCTATAGTTTGTTCTTTCTCACGGGGTTGAGAACCATCACTGGATCCCCGGTGGCGTAGGCACGGGCCCGCGCCGTGCGGTCATACCAGACCTTCTGCTTCCTCTGAGCTCTGGCCAGATTCTCCCTGGCCAGGCCCATGAGTTCAGCAAGTCTCTTTCGGAAGATCAGGACATACTCCACCACTGACTCTCCATCGGGAATGGCCTTCCCTTCCCACTCGTCTCTCATCAGGTCCAGAGGGCCCCTTACCCTCCTTCCATATAACAGTTCGAAAGGCGAAAATCCGGTAGACTCCTGGGGCACCTCCCTGTACGCGAACAGCAGGTGAGGTAAGTACTTGTCCCAGTCCTGCGGGTGCTGGTTCATAAAGGTTTTCAGCATCATCTTTAGCGTCCCATTGAACCTCTCCACCAGCCCATTGGACTGGGGGTGATAAGTTGAGGCCCAGTTGTGCCGGACCCCACATTTCTCCCACAAGCACCGGAGCAGGACCGACATGAAGTTGGACCCTTGGTCTGTCAAGACTTCCTTGGGGAATCCCACTCTGCTGAAAATGGTCAGGAGCGCATCTACACGGTGTCTGCTTCAATGGTAGCTAAGGTCACTGCCTCGGGGTAGCGGGTGGCGAAATCTACCGCCACCAGAATGTATTTCTTCCCTGACCGGGTCATCTTGCTCAGAGGCCCCAAGATGTCCATGGCCACCTTCTGGAAAGGCTCCTCTATGATAGGCAAAGGTCTCAAAGCCGCTTTCCCCTTGTCCCGTGCCTTCCCCACCCTCTGACAGGGGTTACAGGATCGGCAATACTGCTGGACCGTGGTAAAGACCCCGGGCCAGTAAAAGTTCTGTAGCAACCTCTGCTGGGTGCGCCAGATTCCCTGGTGCCCTGAGAGGGGGATGTCATGGGCCAGGTACAGGAGCTTGCGGCGATACTTCTGTGGGACCACCAGCTGCCTCCTGATCCCACAGGACTCTACTTCCCTTGTGGGAACCCATTCTCGGTACAGGAACCCCTTCTCCCACAGGAACCTCTCCTGGCAACCTCTCATCATGGTCCGTACCACACTGAGGTCGGCCAGGTCCCTGAGCTTCCGCAAGGAGGGATCTTTCCTCAACTCGGCCTGGAACTCAGCGGCTGGGGAAGGGATGGGGCCCGGTTCCCTCTCATTGGCCGGGTCTGAGGCCACAACATCTCTGAGCCATGCCTCTCGGTGCTCCCTCCCCACCAGGGTAGGGTCCTGCGCCTCCGGTGTGGTACCCTCCCCGAGGTTGGGGAGCGTGCCCTTCGCCGGCTCTGGCTACGGGTCACAACCAGGGTGGTCTGGGGCTTGCTTGGCCAGTCCTCTAGGTCTCCCCCCATCAAAACCTCAGTCGGCAAATGGTGGTGCACCCCCACATCCTTGGGGCCCTCCTTGGCCCCCCATTTCAGGTGTACCCTTGCCACGGGCACCCTAAATGGGGTCCCGCCCACCCCCATCAGGGTCAGGTAGGTGTTGGGCACCACCCGATCTGGGGCCACCACCTCAGGCCGGGCCAGCGTCACCTCCGCGCCCGTATCCCAGTATCCATTGACCTTCCTCCCATCCACCTCCAGGGGAACAAGGCACTCTCTCCGTAGGGACAGGGATCAGGTCATCCAAACGATCCCTCTCCTCCAACTGGGCAATCAGCTGTTCCTTGGTGGACCTCCCAATGTGCAACCCCCTCTGCCTGCACAGCTCCACCAGGTCACTCTTAAGGCGTTTAGCGTACATCTCCCTGCTGGCCACTCGCAGGCCTGGGCAGCTTTCCACAGTTTCCAGGAAGAACCCCTCGTGTGCCTTCTTGAGGTCACCACCTCTTTGCCAGGGTCGAGCTGCAGACTCCTCCGCCCCTGGGACCGCTCGCTGCAATCCCCCGGGGGACCCTGTTACTGCAAAAGTCCTTGTCGCTGGTCACACACTCCCAGGGGTTAACCGCCCCCTGAAACTGTCTCTCTCTGAATCTTCAGCACGCCTGGTCCCCGTCAATCCCCCTTCGTTTTACTGTTCCCCAGTCACTTACTGCAGGAAGCGCTGTTCACGGAGTGCAGTACATCCCACCGCTGTCACCAGTTGTCACGGAGAGTGGGGGAGTCCAGGCCCTGCACCCCTCTTCCTGGGATTCACTGGGACTCTCAGCCAGCCAGTAAAACAGAAGGTTTATTGGACAACAGGAACACAGTCCAAAACAGAGCTTGTGGATACAACCAGGATCCCTCAGTCAAGTCCTTCTGGGTGAGCAGGGAGCTTAGACCCCAGCCCTGGGGTTCCCTGTGTTCCTCCATCCAGCCCCAAACTGAAAACTAAACCCCCCAGCAGGCTCCCTGCTGCAACCTCTGTCCACATTCTTGGGAAGAGGTGTTACCTCCCCCTCCAGGCTCAGGTGACAGGCTCTCAGGTCTCCCATCCCCAGGGCACATTCCCAGGTCAACACTCCCCCCTTCCTGCTGTGTCACACCGCGCCTACCACTCAAAAACACTAACTGCAGCCAGGCCCCCAAACACTGTCCCGCAATGCAGAGTCAGGGCTGGAAGTCACCTCGAAGCCCATGCTCCCAGGACCAGCAGTAGGCAGGTTCCAGGAGTCCTGGAAAGTGCGGGTGCAGCAATGGCTGTCAGGCACTGTGCTGGCAGAACTGTGAGGGGTGCCCGGATGCCAGAGCAGGGCAGGGGGTGCGAGACAAGGACTGCAGGAAGAATGCTGACCATGTCCACAAGGATATTTACTGGAAAGAGACAGCAGTAGGCTGTGGATAATTCCCATCCCCTCTTGCTCAGCATTCTGAGAAGCAGAGTCTTTTGGATCTTGGGATGTGAGCTGATGTCTCCTGTCTTGCAATGGCCCCAATGTCGTCAGCTCTAACGAAAGCACACTGGCACATGGACCCAAACCCTGTTCGCCAGTTCTGAATTGAAGGTCCAGGGGTCAGTCTCTGCCAGACACCAGCCTCTCTCCAAACGAGCCTGTCAATGGCTTATTAGGACAGAGTTCTTAAGTGCTACTCTGTAGTTTGAGCCCATTCAGAGAGCTTGCACTCAGCTTTCTGTGCCTCAGAAATGCCGAGCAATGCCAAGGGGTGGAAATAGCAGCATGGTCTGCCAGCACAGCGGCTAGCTCTCTAGACAGAGCTACAGTGCCAGACTCCACAACTTCGGCTCCAAACTATGTGCTCCATCCTGCCTCAACTAATCCTTCTTCTGGGCCTGGGCAAAGCAAAAGGCCTGCTCCATATGCTCCCCAGAGAGGCACTCACATCCCATGCACACCACACCACACCCACGGGGAGCGCTCACACCCCATGCACACCCACAGGCAGCACTCACACCCCATGCACATCTGCACCACGCCCACAAGTAGTGCTCACACCCTGTGCATACCCATGAAGAGCACTCACACCCCATGCACACCACACCCCATGCACGGCCACGGGGAGTGCTCGCACCCCATGCACATTACACATATCCACAGCCCCAAGAAGCCAGGATGCACCAGAGCCAGCCTGAAGGACGAGCCCAAGTCCAGGCTGTGGTGATAAAGCAGGGAAGGGGCACTGGGGTGAGGTGCACACAGAGCTTAGCGAGGCGCACACACAGCTTAGTGGGACTGGCACAACCTTCACCTGGCCTGTTTGAGGACCAGAGTTCAAGTCTCACCTCTGACTGTCCCTTGCAAATTAATACATTAATTGGCATGTCAGCCTGTGTATGAAATGAGGAAAAGCAGCTCCCTCTGCTGGTGCATGAGATGCAGGGAAAGGGCCCATGGCCTCCTTGAAAAGTCCAAAACTCACAGCTCCTCAGCAAGAGATTGGGGTGAAGAAATGCAAGAATCTGCCCTGTCAGCTGCAGGTGCTGGGTGCCCCCGGGGCCAAATGGCAAGGCCTGGAGCAAGGAGTCGCTCTGTGCCCATGTGCCTGATGGGTACTCAGTTTCCTGAAGCACACCTGGCCAAGCAGCAGACGGCTGCTGCTGCGCAGGGCACCGTGGGGCAGATCTGGGAGCACGAACACAGCACAGAAGGGCCTTTTATTATGAATGTCCTGGCTGCAGAAGGGGAGACACAGCAGAGGAGCAGGGAGATCATGCCCTGGCTCTTCCATCAGCAATGCTGGAAGAGAAGTTTTGCCCAGAAAGGCACCATGACCCAACAGAAGCATCAGAGTCACAGGAAGGATTTTATAAACACTTTCCAAACCTGGAGCAGAGAGGTCATTCCTGACATTCTATGGCATCTGTTTAACTACGATTGAACCCAACCTGTTATTTCCCTATGAAATCCAACAGGACATTTTGACAAGGGAGAAGCCCCCCACAAGGGGTTAAAGGGACATGCTCAACATAACCCCCCAGTGCTTCCCTACTACTGTTCCAACCAACCCCCAGACTCTGACAACAGGAGAGGAAAGAGAAACCTCTCCCCCACTACTCACTTTTGTGCACATGGCAGGCGTGGCTGGAGCCAGCATCACTGGGGCCCTGCACGCCAGGCAAAGTGTCTCCCTGTTTGTCTGGAAGTCTCACACAGCAACAAGGCAGAGAAAGCATTTCTAGATGACTGGAAAACCAGGAAAACTGGCAGGGGGGTCCAGGAGCATGGGGGCCTGGGAGGAAGCTCAGCAGGGTCAGTTGGAGGAATAGGGTCTGACGCTATTTTTAACTCATGTTCTGAAACTGGCTCCCTTCCAAGTGCTGCTGGTTTAGGTGTGACAGGCGCACTGGCCTGGGGGAGGAGAGCATGGGAAGCAGTAGAGTTGGGCTGCAAGACGTCCCCCGGGGGAGGGACACACTCACAGTTGGGGTGCAATCGCCAGTGACAGGGATCACTGAAAACCAGCGGTGCGGATTTGGGACTCCAGGAAGCAGCTGCCATAGGAACGGGGGCAGATAATCCCCAAAGCCATCTATCAGATGGCTGAAAACACTTGCTGGGGAATGCATGCTGCACAAGAGGAAGGGAAATGGGGGTGAAGGACAAGAGAGCCCCCCCCCAAGCCCAGCTGCTCTGGAGCTTACCCACAAGCAGGGGCATTCGCTTCCACGCTCAGGCCCCATCAGACTATCAAGGAGCTTCCCTCCTAGTCTGTCATGGGGAAGAGGCATGACAGGCCAAGGGCCTGGTCCACAGGGGCGGCAGTCTCCCCAGGGGTAAAGCAAGGGAAGGGAGAGACCCTCGAGTCAGCATGCTCTTCTGGGCCGGTGATAGACTCAACCCTTGGGCCTGCCTGTCGCTATTCACTCAGACCTCCCAAGGGCCGGACAGACGGACTCAAACCACCAGAGAGAAGCCAGCATCCTGGAAGGAGCGAGCCTGGAGCCAAGGGCTGCAGGTGGCAGGGGACATGGGGGCCTCTCTCTTCACAGGCTTCAATTGCTTCTGCCTCCCCTGCTCCCACCGCACTCCTGGGATCATTCTCCTCCCCACAAGTCTGAGGCCTCCCTCCCAGGCTCCTGTCTCCCAGGGCCACCCCTGGCCCACTGCCCACGCCCCCAGCTGTGGAACCCAGTTTCTGCAGGCTGCGGCTCACTTGCCCAGGCCATGCTTATCACAGCCCAGTAGAGGAGGCAGGGGAAGAGGGACCAGTGGGCTGGAACAAGCTGCTCGCCTCTGCAGGGGGGCTGACGCTGCTCAAGCACACAGTGAGAGCCCAGGCTGCATTCTCACCCAGAGCAGGGCTCTGGTGGTTTCTGGCTGACAGAGGTTTATCCCTAGAAGAGAACTACCAGGCCACTGTCAGTGCCAAGGGTGCACAGGTCCCGCGCTGGGCTCCCTGCTTATCACCCTGAGGTCGTATTGTAAGCCGAGCCTCGGGGAAGCTCCACGGTCGTTCGTTTTCTCCTCCAGCTGCTGCTGCTGCCATGCTGGGGTACGTGCATCTGTCTGCGTAGGTCTGTCTGGGCACCTCAGTCCACTTGGATCTGCATGCGTGTCTCTGCCCACGTCTACACGCTCCTCCGCTAAAGTCGGTTTGGTTATTTGGACGCTGCTGTTACTGGCTGAGCCGTTTCTATGGTGACACCGTTCACTTCACGTGATTGGCTGGTTTTCGAAGTGCTGAAGGCATGTGGTCATCAGCAACTTCAGGTGAGTTGAGGCCCCCAGGTTCCCCGTCACCTACCGTCATTAACTTTGCCAGCTGCAGTTAATTAGGGTGAGATTAACGAAGAGCTCCCAGCACTGGCAGTGGAGCTGGCAGTGGAGCGAGGCGAAACTAACCAGAGAAAAGAGTTGGGGGTGGGGGCACAAAATCCCTTTCCTTAAACTCTGTGGATGTGTCTGGGGCTGGAGGGGAAACGACAACAGAACGACAGCGAGGGGGCCGGGCAGAAAGAGACCAGGCACGTGCAACAGCGATCACCTGGCTCTGCAGCGACGAACAACCTCGCACACAGCTCGAGTGGCCAGTAACCCACAGCAATGGCCTCTGGGCCTGGTGATCCCTTGTGCAGCACAGAACCTGCCCCAGGCTCGTCCCTGCCAATTATCTCTGTTCTCATGTGTCACAGAGTCCCCAGGCGATGCTCTGGAACTGCTCCCTGCGAAGCCAGTCAGGACTCTGGGGAAGTCTCCTCTCTGTGAGCAGCCTGTCTGCAGGACACACAGCTCACCCGGCTTCCACCTTCCTGGGTCTGACCTCGGAGCATTCAGCCTCCTCTGCCCCTCCGTGCACTTCCCCCGGCGAGTCCGCTCAGGCGGGGCTCCTGGGGAAGCCAGAGGGTCCTGCCCCCCAACTCCGCAGTCAGACGTGACTCTCAGCCAGCCAGTAACACAGAAGGTTTATTAGACAACAGGAACATGGTCTAACACAGAGCTTGTAGATGCAGAGAACCGGACCCCTCAGCTGGGTCCATTTTGGGGGGCAGTGAGCCAGACAACCCCGTCTGCCCTTCACTCCATGTCCCCAGTCAAACCCAAACTGAAACCCTCTCCAGCCCCCCCTCCCCTGGGCTTTGTCCCTTTCCGGGCCAGAAGGTCACCTTTTTCCTTTGTTCTCCAACCCCTTTAGCTCTCACCTTGCAGGGGGGAAGGGCCCAGGCCATCAGTTGCCAGGAAACAGGGTGTCGGCCATTCTCTGTGTCCAGACCCCTGCACACACCTGCCCTCTCGGGCTCTGCAATAATCATACACCCTTATCCCACTACCTAGATACTTAAGAACTGCACAGGGGAAACTGAGGCACCCCACAATATTCAGAGGAAACATTAAGAACAGTCCCGCTTCGTCACATAATGATCAAGCCCCAAGTACTTGTGCTCTGGGGCCCCGGAGACACCTTTCCAGCTATGCAAGCAGGAGGCTCTCAGCTCTGCCCAGCAGGTGCACAGCCGGCAGGCACTCCCCCAGGCTCCATCCCATCGCCCAAACACACTCTGCTTCCCCAGCAGCAACACTGCTCAGCAGAGACTGAGCCCAGCCACTGGAATGGGATCCTCACCTGGACCCCTGGCCAACCTCCGGGGCCAGACACCGGAGTACACTCTCCCACTGAGCGCCAGACCTGTCTGTCCACACCTGTTAGACTTTAGAGATACTTCTGGGCAAAGTGCCTAACTAACGGCTTCGCTGGAGAGGAGCTAAAGTGGAGTCTACCCAGAGACTGGGTTCCTATTGGCTAAAAAGTCCTGGGAAGGGGACAAACTGACATGATGTTGCAATGAATGTTGTAGCCTGCACCTGAGCACCGGCTCCATTTGCAACAGCCCTCCCTCTGGCTGCAAGGCCAGGCCTGCAGGATGCACTCTACACGATCCAAGAGCACTTCATCCAGCACTTCCGCCTTCAGCCTTTGTCTCATGTACGTGGCCCAGGCCAGCTGTAGGCGGGGCTGTGCAATTGGGACATGGCAGCGCCACCCTGCTACGAGCTAATGACAGGGACAGGAACTCCAAGGCCAAGTGTAACGCGTTTTCCTGACAGCAAATCCTGCAGGGTCTGCGGGGCAGTGGTCACCTGTCACAGCCAGGTCTGACCGGCTAAACTCTGGCAATCAGCATGATATGAATCAAGTACAGGGAATCTGGATCCAGACAGCTTGGGGTGCAGGTGGCTTCCCTTGTGTGTTTTTCTCACGGATGCTTCTATAGCCCCTGTCACTGCAGGATCTGGGCACCTCGCTGTCTTCAATGTACGTATCCCCACAGCTCTATGCGGCCAGGTATCCCCATTGTATAGTCGGGGCTGGGGCACAGAGGCTAAGGGATGGGCCCAAGGTCTCATAGGCCGTCTGCGGCAGAGAAGGGAGACCTGGGTTCAATTCCCAGGTCCTAGGTTAGTGCCCTGACCACTAGTTCATCCCCATCATTGTGACACCCCAAGGGGCGGGGGAAAGATGCTGGCTCACAGATACCCAGGGGTGGGGGGTCAGAGGCAAGGGGACGGCACTGGCTCACAGATACACTGGGGACTTGTGGGAGGGGGGCCATGCTAGCTCACAGATACAAGGAGGCTTGTGGGAGGGGGGCCGCGCTGGCTGATAGATGCAACAATCACACACTGTAAAAACTGACAGTTGAAACTAAAATTCAGCCTGCGTGTAAGTGCTCTCACTTGGGTGACAGTCACCCCAAGACTCGTCCCTGCATACAGGGAATCCCCCCTCACTCAGGTGCTTCTCCCGCTCTAGGTGATGCCCCTGCCTGGAGCTGCTCCCAGCGATGCGAGCTCCACAGTAACAGCACCTCCCCCCTGCCGTGCAGCCAGCTCCTGAATGTTGCTCCCCGTAATGGCAGTCTCTCGCAAGGGCCCATGTGAGACCTACCCTGGGGCTCTCCAGTACCTTTGAGGAGCACCTATGGCTTCAGCAGAGGAGGTGGGAGACCCCTCGCCTCCTTCTATGGGGTCCCAGCCAGGCTCGGGAAAGGTCAAACCTCCCATAGGCAAATTCCCCACCTTTGCTGCCCACCGTGAAATTCCCCGACCAGAGGGAGAACACTGGGCACTTAGCTCCCCTGACATGGAGCAGGTGGAAAAACAAAGCTCAGGAGAACCTGGAGGCAGCAGAGAGCCCCCCATGTGGCTGCCCAACCCGCAGGCTTGGGACGTATTAACCAGGATAAACTCCAGCACCGCACAGGGCCACTCCGCAACCAGCCTGCTCCCTGCACCTCAGCACAGCACGGGGCAGAGACTGACAGAAAGAAACAGACAAGGAAGGAGACACAAAGACAGCCCAGGGAGAGTCTGGAACAGTCCCTGTAATCCAGACCCCTGCAGAGGAGAAGATAAAACGACTGGAACGTGATGTCCCTGCACATTTCCCTGGCTCTTTTTACAGGCTTTGCAAATAATAAAAAGTCATGATTAAATGTAACAAAGAATCTAAATCCTGGAGCAAGGGATCCCTGTGGTGACTGCCGATGGGATCAGTGTCTTTGGCTTTACATGCCCCAGCCCAGCCCTCAGCACAGAACTCCAACAAACAAATCTGAAGCCTCAGAAGATGTAAAATCCCTGCAGGGGTGAGCAGGCAGTAGGCACCTGCACTGCATTAATGTTAACAAGCACCTAGCACCCCGCAAACCAACCTCCCTGCACCCGAGCCGAGACTGGCTGATGGACGCTCCTTGCGGCTGAACCAAGCAGGCAAAACACAGACTCCATCTGTGCTGAGGCAGAGCCAGGGCTGATACAGTCACTAACCCCAAACAAAGTCCAACTGCACAAGAAAACGAAGGGAAACAAAGCCTTCCTGGGGACAGCTGCCCTGGGTGAAAAATCAAATGCTGCAGGAAGATCCAGAAAGCAAAGGAAGTCACCGACCCCCATCTCCCTCCCACCTCCAGCTCCCTGAGGAGATACCTGGGGCACAGCCTGTGCTGGTCAGTCAGTCAGTCAGTCACCCTCGGGAAAGGAAGCAGACCGAGTGCTCCTGTCTCCCCTCCTGGCTGGAGAGGCACAGTCACAATGCCTGGCTGAGCTGCCACCGCCAGCTCAGAGCACAGCACAGGACAATGCCATCTAAACCTGGGAAGCAAAGAACATTCCAAGTCTAGGACCAAGGACATAAGGCTGGTCCACGCACCCCTCCAACTAACCACCCTTCCCCCAGAAGCCACACAACAAACCGATCCCAGAGACGGAGCAGAGATCCAGGGAACAGCAAGCCAGTCACACACACTATATAGATTGTACAATCTACACACCCAATGCAAGGAATCCTATAGGTACATGTACCCTTGAAACATTATTCCTTATAAACCGACATAATTAAACTATAGGTCAGCACACGCACAGACATTTATTTGGTGACATTATTACATAGATACATAAAATACACTTGCATATATATATATACACACACACACACACACACACGATGAGAACTACACAGGTATAAAACTTACTTATGCTCGCACGCTCCATACGATATGTACAAATACGTAAAGGCCAATACAGGAGAAAAGCAAGTATGGCCACAATGCTCCATCCTTAGACCAGTGTCTCTACACATTTCAAATAATACTTTCTGCATTCTGAAAGCCCGTGTTTGAAAAGGCGAGAGTATTTGTAAGGAGAGTGATCACTTTAGATAAGCTATTACCAGCAGGAGAGTGAGGTGGGGGGAGAGAAAACCTTTTGACGTGATAAACACCCATTTTTTCATGGTCTGTGTGTATAAAAACATCCTCACTGCATTTTCCACTTTTATGCATCCGATGAAGTGAGCTGTAGCTCATGAAAGCTTATGCTCAAATAAATTGGTTAGTCTCTATGGTGCCACAAGTACTCCTTTTCTTTTTGAAAATTCTGTAATTATAATTTAAAGGGACAATGGCAAGTCAAATTTGACCTAAAACTTGGGTTTTCTTCAGAGAGGCTTGAAAAACTCTTTATTTTTATTTGCATGGAGGTATTAAGTGTCAATGGACATGAAATGGTTTTTCAAACAAGCAAAGATTTCCTCTGGCTCCTTTGCAACCCAAATCCTGCTGCTTTGGGCTAGTGCCTAAGAAGATGAAAGTGTTTTACTTTTATTTAAAATCAGTTTCTAGTATATTTCAAACTAGTCTATTTTCATTGTCCAAGTGCAAATAAATCCCCAAATAACAAAACAGCATACATGGTAAACAGTCAATTAAACCCTGATCCTGAAAATCCTTATTCGGTTGAGTGACGATTTGCAGGACTGGGTCTGTAGATGTTTTAAATACTCAGTTTTAATAGCCTCAGGTGTTGTTTGAAACAGAGGTAGGGAATTTTATTTTTATACATTCTCTTTCACCTGACAAAGGCCTTTTGACATAGTTTCTGTGACATTTGATAATTTCACGTAAAAGAAAGTTTTAAAATTGGCCTGATTTCACTGGTGACTCCGCAGTCTGGAGTTTAAAATCCACGTCTCCCACTGCACAGTATCAGGCACCAAAAGCAAAGGGCAAGTGTTTGATTTGTATTGCAGGGGCAAAGCTGGTATTTACTGTATATCAAACTGTGATTTTTTTTCTTAAACACATACTGTGAACTGTTGACAACCCAACAATTCCTGCAAGGAACCCAGTCTGGATGACTCTGTTCTCAATCTCATTGAGCCCAACGGAGTGGCACAGCCTGTAAATCGGGGCAGAATTTGATCTACCTTGTTCAGCTTTCGGTGGACTCTGCGCTTCATGCTATAGTCATCAACTCGAGACCATGTCAGCATTTCCAGGGGTTTGTCACAGAGACAGAAAAACACCATTGGAGCTGGAACACAGCCAGCAAGATCTCAGCCCAGAAAGAAACATGCAAGACTCTCTCATTCCCTGCTTTTACTGTATAAAACTCTAAAATCAGCCAGTCTGGAGGAACAGCTTATTGGGGGACTTTGAAAATGTATGCAAAATGGCCAAAATCTGTAACTCTGAGAAGGGCCTGCTGCACTTGCTCTCTAGATAAAGGAGGTAGGGGAGCATCTGCAGGTTTTATGAGAGAAACCTCAGCACAATCTGATGCTGCATCTAAGCTGAGCTTCCTGGAAAACAGAGTCCACAATCTATTAAACTAGAGTCTGCAGGTTTCAAACACTCTGTAAATATCAGGCTCTCATGTGCGATTGAAACGTGTCCTGGAGAAATAGTTTGCATTTGAAATTTCCCCAGGAGAACAGAAATGACAGCTCAGGCTGTACCTGCAAGGCACGCAGAGAGCCGAGTGTTGCCGCTCTCATTCCCCAGGCCATCCAAGTACCCTCAGAGCAGGAGGGAGCAGCTCACTTCACCCCAAACAGTCTCATACTCTGTCCTGACTCTCAAACTGTACTGCCTTGTGGTTCATTGGTTTGAACGTCACACGAGCGCTTAGCCCATGCTTGCTGCTATTCACATAACTGGTTCCGTAACCGGTGTTAATTTAAAAACACATTAAAAAGGAGGAAAAAACTAACTTTAAGGAACATTCAGAAGGGCACAAGTGAACAAGAGGCAGCGTTGGGCTGCCACCCCGTCCCCTTGTGGCATCTGGGGGTACTGCCTGGGTCTCTCACGGTTAGGGCTCCGGGCGGAGGCATGCTACATGGGAGGCACTCAGTGCTTTACGGTATTGGGCCCCAAACGAGCGGCAGGAGCTGGACGCAAAGGACAAGCAAAACCTTTCCCAGGTGTTTGCTGGTTACAGCACATGCTCCCAGACGGTCTTGGCAGAGATGCCTATTGGGCATTTGGGAGCCACATTTTAAAGGAGGAGAGCGCCTGTTTCAGTACAGTTATTTTTAGTTTATGAGAAAACGTGGCTCCACTGAGAGCGAGCGAGCGAGCCCTGGCTCTGCCGAAAGGCAACAGGGGAGACCCTGGTGCATACAGCAGCCTGCGGTTAGCAGGGGCTCCTTGAGAAAGGGCAAATGTACCAATCTCCTGGTGGCTGCTGGCAGGGGCTGGCCTGATCCTGGTCATGTGAATAAATAGGTCATTTAACTCTCCACGTTTAGACAAGAGCGAAGAACAAACATGACTAAAGGAATCTCGAATGGTTTCTTTTAAGGGTAACATTGGCGTGGGGTGAGCTGCAGCCATCGGAGTGCCTAGATACTGCAGCGAGGGGTGCTCTAGGAATCCCTAGGACTGACAGAGACACTTGTGACGATCTCCCCGTTGTCATGTACATATTGTACAGGGCAAGTACCTGGAGAGGGGGCCCTGCCCAGTCACAGGACAGAGAACGGCTGATCTGCTTTACAGTCACTCCAGCTTCCCGAAGTCACTGCCACAGCTCCGGCTCCAGCCGGACCCCCAGGAGGCCTCGTTCCCTGAGTCCAGGGCTGCAATGGCGCCTGGACAGCCTAGGAAGGTGGCAAGGGTCACTGGGGTTTCCAGTACCACCCAGCTCGGATCCCAGGGTGTGCAGAGTGACAGCCCTTTGCCAAGCCGCGCCGGGGCACAGACCCTAACCCACCATGACCCCGCCAAGCCCAGGCTGGGGCGTTAGGGCCCTGCCGCATGCTGTAACGGCAGCATCAGCCCAGTGACTCGAGCAGGAGGATGTAAAGCAGATGAGTTTGTGCCCAGTTCTTTGCCCAGTGAGGCCCCTCTGAGCACTGCAGCTGGGGGAATGAGCCCAGCCCCACAGCCCCTCGAACAGGGCTCAGGGGAGTCACCAAAGGGCTTTAAACCCGATCCAGCCCAAGATTCACTGCAACGGCCCCAGGCCCCCAAACCTCACGGCTCGGCCCCGCCCAAGCAGCCCCCAGGACCCGAGCCCTGGCCCGCAGCCCCGGCTCTGCCCGGAGCGGGGGGGACCCAGCCTGGAGCGGCAGGAAAGTTTGCAGCGAGGGGCGAGCCGCGGAAGTTGGGCTTCTCCTCGCCCCTCTGCTCAGAGGGGGCCTGGCACGGGGCGACCCGCCGCCCCGGACCCCGCCGCCTGCCCGGGCTGCAGCCCCAGGAGCCGGCGGGCAGCGCTCGCTCTGCGCCCCGGCAGCGCCCGGCTCCGGCTCCGGCTCCGGCTCCGGCTCCGGCTCCGGCTCCAGCCCCGTCCCCGTCCGCGGCTCTTACCTCGGGCGGCGGCTCCTGCCGGCGGCTCCGGCGCGGGCTGGGGGAAGGGGCATGGCCCGCAGCCGGCAGGGGACCGGCCGGAGCCGCTCGCGGCCAGCGCAGCCCGGCTCCCGGTGCCGAGCCGGCAGAGCGAGCGGCGCGGCTGGAGTGTGACTGGGGCGCCGGGGCGGGGAGAGCCGCCTCCCGCCCCGCCCCGCCCCGGCCCGGCCCGGCTCGGCTCGGCCCGGCCCGGCCCGGCCCGGCCCCTGCTGGAGACGCGCAGCGCGGCCGGGGCTCTCGCGGGGCTCCGGCCGGGGTCGGCCGGCGGCGCAGGGAACGGGGGGCTTTGTGCCACGCCCCACACCCGCATCCGGGGATCCCCCCACGGGCCCCCATGCACCCCCATCTTCCCTCCCCACACGGCCCCCCATGCACCCCATCCTCTATCCCTCACACCCATCCGGGGATCCCACACACACGGCCCCCATGCACCCCCATCCTCCATCCCCACACCCCATCCAGGGATTCCCCCACGGCCCCCATGCACCCCCATCCTCCACCCCCACACGGCCCCCCATGCACCCCCATCCTCTATCCCCACTCGGCCCCCCATGCACCTCCATCCCTCACACAGCCCCCCTATGCACCCCCATCCTCCCTCCCCACACCCATCCGGGGATCCCCCCCACACGGCCCCCATGCACTCCCATCCTCCCCACACCCCATCCAGGGATTCCCCCCACGGCCACCATGCACCCCCATCCTCCATCCCTCACACAGCCCCCCTATGCACCTGCATCCTCCCTCCCCACACCCATCTGGGGATCCCCCACACACGGCCCCCCACACTCCATCCTGGAGATCCATCCCCCACATGGCCCCCCTATCCTCCATCCCCCACATGGCCCCCCATGCACCCGCATCCACCCTCCCCCACAGCCCATCCCGGTGTTCCCCTCCCCCACACTGCCTCCCTCAGCACCCCCATCCAGTGCCAGCCTGTCGCGTTCTGCCCCACTGTCCCATCGCTCAGACAGCTCCATACAGGCCAAGGGCAATGGGCAGCCCTACAGCCAGTACTAGACATTGGCAGCCCTCCACGGGCAGACCCAGTGCTAAGACGGTTGTAGTCCCAGCCAAGCTGCGCGTGGGGGTGAACTAACTCCTCACAAGGCGCGCCAAAGCCGAGTGGGAGTCAAAGTAACAATTGCAAAACTCAGGGACTTCTCTGGGCGCTGTTTCCCTCCACCCCCGCCCAGCCCAGCCCAGCAGAAGTCACACCGCCGAGTTTCTATCAGGCTGCACAGAGCCAGGGCACTGACAAACAGGAATAGTTCGTTTTTAGGCTGAAAAGCCGCCAGCCCTGAGGCGAGCATGGTGCCGTTGAACCGCAGACAGTTACACGACCCAACAGTTTACAACAAGAAGTGAAGAAGAAACCTGGGTGCAGCTGAAACTGCCCATGAACTGTAGGGAGCTCAGTGTAACCACCCGTCAGGCTCTGGCCAGGACACAGGCGCTGACAGCCGGCAGGGGATCTTTACTGATCTCAACTGGTCGGGAGCTGAGGGTCCTCCAGGATCACAGCACTCCTGGCCCCGTGCTGGGGTGCTGGGTCAGCAGCGCACCAATGGAGTCCGTGCCTCTTGCAGCACCAGCTTCTGAGCAGGGTCAGTGCTGCTGACTACAGGGGGTCTGCGCATCTCAGAGCCAAAGGGAGAGGGGCGGGATGAGTTGGGAGCCATAACCCCTGCGGGAGTTCAGGAAGCCAGAGAGAGGCTTCCTGGCATGCAGGGCACAGGCCGTGAGCGAGGCTCAGGAAGGGCACGTCACAACAGAACAGTCTGGAGCTCTGTGCTGCCTCTGGGGTCTGCCAGCAGGGACCTGCCTCCCTGAGGGGGGCTGTGAAGTTTGTGTCCCAACAAACACTAACTCCCAACCCAGAGTGCCCAGGCCACAGCCCGAGGGATGTCCACCCCCTCCACGGTGCCTGGAATCAGGCTGTCCTCACCCCTGCCTGCTGTACAGACAGCTGGGCCCACTGGTCTCATCAAAGTGCCTGACAAATGCTGAGGTCTGCACAACACGTGTCATGCATGGAGGGAGCTCTCATAATACCCCCTCACCACCTGTCAGGGGGTAGGAAGCCTCCTCTCGGGGCCAGGGACACCCTCCATCTGGACAGTGGGCACAGGGGAGGGGCAGTGCAAGCCCATGTCCAGTGGCCAGCAGGCTAGGTGAGAGGTGGAAGCCCATGGGCATTTGACTGCAGGTGCTCTGCCCCATTTCTGCAGTGCTTGGACCTCCAGCCCCACCTTTGCTCACTCTCTGCAGCAGGGTGATGTTTATTTCTATTCCACAGACCCATCCCCACCGAGTATGGGGTGACAAGCGCTGCTGTTGGCGGGGCTGGACTCCTCTCTCTTTGACTCTCTACAGGAACTTGGCACAGCTAGCCAGGGCCCTGTCCCAGGTCTTCTCTACACAGCCAAGGGCTGGTCGGCCTGAGGCCAAGCTCATCTGACCCCAGACACCGAGCAGGGGTTTTATTACAGCCCCTTCCAGGATGGCTGGAATTTCCAACACTCAGGAGAGATGTACAGACAATGTCCTGAGATTGGAGATGAATAGCTCAGACTGGAGAGCAGGCCAGGACCACCCGGAGCGCCATGGGAGAAAGGCACAAGAAGGGAAAGGGATGGGAAGAGCAGAACCCAGCCCCAGGACTCTGCTTTCCAGGGTGAACTGGCCTTCCACATGCTGCTCCCTCGGTGGGGTTCCTCCAGGCTCCCTCTGTCCTTGAATTCCTCTTTCCCTCTTCCATCTGAAGCCTGTCCACATTCCCTTCCCTTGCTGGCATTTCCCTTCCACTTTCATGCCACCTCTTTAATTCTCAGAATGGCTGAAACCCTCCTCAGTCTCCCTCGGAATCTGCTGCCTTCCCCTTTAGCTCTAAGGGGATTTCATCCCCATCTGGCTTCTCTCTCACTGTTTATCCCCCTCATTGATCCATACTACCCTTCGAATAGCTACCTTTGTATTTTCTCACTCTTCCCAGTCTGCGGTGCTCTCCCTTCATTCTAGCCCTCCTTCCCCACTCCCTGGGCTCCACGCCCGTCTCTTTATTCTCTCCATCTCGGCCTCTTTTCTCTCTTTCTACCATTCACCTGTTGTCTTTCTGTCTCGGTTTTGTTGTGATTTGTCTTCTCTGCTCTGCCTCTTTCACGTGTCTATTCTCCCTTCTCTCTTTTTACTCCTTCTCTCTGTCTCTTCCCAATCCCCGTGTTCTCCCTCTCTCTGGGTGCCTTTGTCTGTAGCAGTTGAAAGTTAAAAGCTTTCCCAACATGATCTTGAGCAGCTTTCCCTGGCGTTTCATCTCCACAGCACATTTGAAAAACTGCTCAGACTGAAGGGCCGTGACATGAACAACTAAAGAAATATCAGAAAAGAAACAGGGCCTCCCGACACGGGATGGAAATTTGCCATTTTCTCTGAAAAAATCTCCCTGCTTCACAAACACTGAGATTATCTCCCTCCACTGCTCTTGTTAACACAACAAGATAAAAACACTTTACTGGGATTTCCTCCTCTGGTTCTCAGACCTCCAACCTCAAGGAGGCTGCTGCTGGGAGAAGAGATTGGAGCCGTTGGGAGCGCTACAGCCATCCCTCCTGCCCTGGTCCCCGCTGGGAGCGCCCCAGCCGTCCCTGCTGCCCTGGTCCCCGCTGGGAGCGCCCCAGCCGTCCCTGCTGCCCTGGTCCCCGCTGGGAGCGCCCCAGCCGTCCCTGCTGCCCTGGTCCCCGCTGGGAAAGTCCGGAGTAGCTAGGAGCTCCCCGGAGGCAGTACTCCTGCCAGGAGAGGCCGTTCCTGGAGTAGCAGGGAGTTTCCCCTGTGGCTAGAGCCTCTGCTCTCATCCCCACATTACCTCCTGCTGGCCAGAAGACGCTGAGCCCTCCCCTGACAGCCAGTGCCTCCTGGTGGATTTGTCTTTCCTAGGCTGTCTGCCAAAGGCCAGAAGTTGCTCTCTGCTCCATTAGGGCTGGAGTCGCTCCAGAGAGGGACTTCAGGAGAATGCACAGCAGGGAGCTGTGCTGCTTTCAGGCCATTCCTTGCTGGGCTCTCTCGCTGCAGCCTTTGCTTTGCAGGGTTTCTTTCACCTGTGAGCGGGGAGAGGGAGACACTGAGCTTAGCTGAGGTTAGTGGGAGCAAGAGTGTGGGGGGGGGGGGGGGGCTCTGAGTTGCCTGACACTGCCAAGCTCTGTAATAGGGAGCAGGTGTTTCTGTGGGAATGCCTCGCTGAGAAGCCCATGCCGCCTGCTCTCCCTACGCTCTGAACCCCGCTGCCGCTCCCCTGCTGGAGCAATGGATCCAGCTGCAGAAGAGTGGGACGAGCTCTGTGACTCCCCACTCTGGTGACAGAGCCAGCGCCCATTAATTGAAACCTCCATCCACTGTCCATGGCTGGCTGGCTGGCTGGCTATCCATCTCCCCGTCCAGCCAGCCAGCCAGCCCTCCCTCCACTGTCATGCATACTCAGCCGACCCTTGTATCCACGTGCAGCCTTTCTGAGGGAGCAGCAGGGCCAGCAGCCAAGTGCTCAGAACACGGCTGGGGCAATACGGCAAAGCCGCTCACCACATTGGGGGCAGGCCAGGCTCCACGCACGAGGCCGAGGGGGCCCCGAGATGCGGGCCAGGCTCAGCGCCAGGCAGAGGGGGAGCTCCAAGGGGCACCCTCCCGGGCTCCCGCCTCCCCTTGCTCTGGGCTCGGTGCAGGTGGGCGGCCAACACCCACCTCTCCCAGGGCCCAGGATCCACCCTGGGCAGCCGGGCCCTGCAGCACCCAGCTGGGGAGCGGCAGCCTCTGCTGGTGGCAGCCGGAACTGCAGGACGCCGCCATCTGCTCAGTCAGGGCGCAGCCGCGTCTCACCAGAGACCGATTTCGATCCTGTACAGCCGCAGCCTTCGTGACAAGATCACGAGAGTTGGCAGCTCTCCAAACCTGCCCCAAGCCAAGCCAGCTTTCCTCAGCGTAGCCTGGCCGGATGGCCATACCCAGGCCTGGCCTGCCCCTTTAGCCTACCGTGACCACCCCCGTTCCCCCTCGTCCCCCGCGGACGGGTACACTGCCCACCCCGCCCCCTTGCCTCCCCACCCCTGGGGCCAGGCACACAGACCCCTGAGTGGGTGAGGTGGGGCCAAACTCAGTACTGCCAACTCCAGATGTTCAAAACGCACGAGTCAGGCTCACCAAAATCATGAGATTGGCGTTAAAATAATGAGATTGTATGAAAACAATAGATGTGGGGTTCTTTTTATTTGCCTTCTGCTTTTTGAGCCTGTATGTGCACTGGGAATCACAGTCTGAATTTTCTCCCCAACCACGAGAGCTAGAAACTTACTTTTTCTTTAAGAATGAAGGCTGAAATCATCACAGATCCACTTGACTCTAGGAGCTGGGCCTGTAAGAACACAATAATTATCATGAGACTCATGACAAAATCGTGAGAGTTTGCCACACTGCAAACACCCCACCCTGCTGCCCCACAGCCATTCCCCACATGGTGGCACCTTGCACTGCTGCTGGGGCATCGGGCTGGACGCTCCCTGTCATGCTTGGGGCCATACTGAACTGTCCTCAGAAGTTGGGAGCCAGCAATTGGTTCTGAGGCAGCCCCAGCATCCAGGTCCCTGCCCCCGTCCCATGTAGCTGGGCGAGGCTGGCAGTTCTCCCCAGTCTTTATTCTCCCCGAGTACTGTGTCATTTGCAGACTCCATCGTGTCAGCCCAGTGATTAGATTCCGATGCCTTTATGAATAATTTGTTGCGCAATTATAAAGCAAATATTTAATTGAACTTTATGTAAAATGTGCTGGTGCATTTGTGTGCCAAGCCTCCTGCTTTGGGACAGGGCTTGCAGGACTCCACGGTAGGCCCCAAGAACAACAGAGGAGTCTGAAACCACACCACCAAATAGCTCCCTCTCTGCCCCCCAGGAGCCCGCAGCCTGCACACAGTGAGACACCAGGGGCCCTGAGCCTCTCTGCTGGCAAGTTCCTGGGCTGGGAGACATGAGGGGGAACGACCCTGCACTGGCCCCAGTGGATAAACAAGATGTGACCTCCTACAGTCACTTCCCACAGTGAGCCTGGCCCCAGCCAGCTCTATGCGACTGCATCTTTATCAGAACAAAATGTGGGGATCTGGCTGACATAGGTCAGAGCATTTTACTGGTTCCAGGTCAGCTGTGTGACTGTGGTTACTATGCAAACACCACGGGACATCTCCATCCAGCTCCTAGGTGTTGTCCCTGCAGAAGGCCCCTCCATGGTTGGCCCTTTGTGGACAGTCTTTCCAGAGAGGACTGACTGGGCCATGGAGCCTGAATTTCCTTCTCCTTCCAGGGCAGGGCAGGAGCACATTGACCGGGAAACTTATACTTCCGCTGCCAGTGCGGGAAGAGGGGCCTAGCCTCCGGACCTGCCAGTCCAACACATTTCACCCAGCTCTAAATTCATGCTGAGAAAGGACTGCAGGCAGCAGGATGCCTGGCCCAGGCAGAGGGGAAAGGGCCATTCCAGGATAACATACTGGGGTCGACGGCCTATCTGAAAACACTCCGTGCACCATTAGTGCTCCCTGACATCATCCAGGAGGCCGGGGCGGGAAGGGCCCAGGTGGAAGAGTCTGGAAACAGCTCGGATTGTCCATGGCATCATCTGTGTAGGAAAAAGCCCATATCAGCAAAACCAAAGGAAGGGGATGAAATCCTCATTTACTGTGGTCTGTAAAAGGCTGGAGTTATTTCCAGCAGTGGAGAATTTGAAACGGAAAGAGGAAAATGAGCAAGCTGAAAAGATCAGAGGTTCCTTTTCAAACCAGTATCTAGTGCAGGTAATTGGTAACTGACCTAGGGGGCTGCTGAAATTGACCTAATCCCACAGTTTCCATTGCACTGAGTAGTTCCAGAGGCAGAGGCAGGAGAAGCAGTGGTGTGTGGCAGCTCTGGAGTGATAAGGTGGGCTGCAGGGGTTAACAGCAGGGTCTGCAGGCAGCCAGCCAAGGAAATTCTGTAAACTGGAGACACTGAGTGCAGCAGGGGGCATTAGTGAGGCCGAGGAAAGAGGGAGCTTTGTGCAGGGCTGGCCCTGCCCTATGAGGTGGCGTTCACATGATCACATGAGTAAACGATCTGCGCCTAGGATGTACAGCCCTGCACAGCTATCTCTGGCCCGTCTGTTCCCCCTCATGGAACACAGTTCTCCCTGACTAACAGGTTCCAAACTCCCCTGATCCTGGTCCCTGCAAACCTCCCATTGGTTTCAAAGGGAACAGAATGGAGCCCTGGGTGATCTCGAACAAGGAGCCTTGTAAGCTGTGCCAGGCAGGCACCTGGCCTGTACTTGTCTCTTGCACAGCATTGAGCACCCTGAGCCTGTTTGCACTGATAAGGGAGGTTTCAGAGCCTCTGGGCATCTGGAGCCGCTGCTGAGGATGTGAGGATGGGGAGCCATTGCAGATCCAGCTGACGGGGAAGCTCTGCCTGGATCAGCCCAGCAGGTCAGGCACCATTCTGCTCACATGTGCTGGGAGCCAGAGTCCCAGCTCAGTGGGGAGGGCTGGGGGAACTTCCGCCGCCTGTCTGGAGTGGGTTTCACCGTACAAGCAGCAGCGGGTGCATGGTTATCCATTTCTCCGGACATGCCACAGTTAAGAGCCACTCCTCATGGGGTATCCGGAGAGAGCCCAAAGTTGCCCCCCTCTCCTGGGACATCTCCTGTGCGCACTTCCTTGCCCCTGCTCTCACTTGGTATCTGCTCTCTGTCAGTCCCTCTCGCTCTGCTCTTTCAGCTCTATTCCCAGCTGCTCTCCTGCTGCATCACGCACCCCCATCGATTCCCATTCACGGGCTTGCTCACTGCCGCGCACTCCAGGAGCAGTCCCATTAGCAGTCCGCCCATGCAGTCCCCTCTGGACACTCCCCCTGCTTCCCAGCCCTTGATGCTTTTTTCACTCACAGGCATTAAGGTATCTTTCAAGTGGCACCTTTCCACTTAGCCTGCATTCCAGGCGGCTCTTTCATAAACAAGTGCTTGGCAGGCTCTGTACTGTTTGCTCGGCTTCACGCTTTCGTCTCCTATGTGAGCTGTGCCTGGCTTGAAAGCTGCCACTCAGCCTAAAGAACACAAGGCAAAGGTGGCGTTAGAGACTTGGAATCAGTGTAGGCGGCTCCCAGACTGGTTTTCAGAGAGTCCAATGGAGTGCACTTAGATCAGCCCAGAGGAGGGTGGATGATGCAGTATGGAGAGGCCTGGACTAAAGGACACAGGGTGTCTTGCGCTGTAGTGTGTCTACACAAAGACCTTGATGCAGGCTTAGCGCACTGCATGTCCTTCTAACATACTCGTTAGTTCATGCAAATCACAGGCTGCATGCAGGAATCTCAGGGCTTGAACTCAGGCCCAGGTTACACAGGAGGACAGACAGACTGGATGATCAGAATGGTCCCTGCTGATCTAACCCTCATTAGATGCATCATGTAAACACAAGATATCACAGCCCAGTGCAGAGCAAGGGAACGGGCATGATCCCCTTTCATGTGGGGTGTGAGCTGTAGTCCAAGGATGACCCAACGCAGATGGAGGGCGAGTGCTGACTGAAGGGCTTTGTCAATGGAGCTCGTCAATCCCCAACACGGCCTGCCCTTGGAAATGCCAAACACCCCAAACTGTGGGCCTGGGAGTCCCTGGATCATCTCAGCCTTGTCAGGGGATCTGTGCTGAGCCATGGGCTTGGGGATCCCTAGCTTGGCCCAGCCCTGTCAGGGGATCTACTCTGTGAGCCCTGGGCCTGGGGGTCCCTGGCTCATCTCAGCCTTGTCAGGGGATCTGCGCTGAGCCATGGGCTTGGGGGTCCCTAGCCCACCCCACCCTGCACCCTGCCCACACAGTACCACACCCCATCCTATGCTGCAACCTACTCCTATCCCAGGAGTTCCTGTCCCCCAGGCACTCCTGCACTCTCTATCCCCCAGGAAGCGCTTGCCTCCAGCAGACCACCAGCCTTACCCGCAGCTTCCCACTCCAACTCCCCACCAACATCCTTGAGCACCTTCCCCAGCCAGAGCTGCCAAGTTTGGCTCGGTTCCAAGTCCTACCCCTCCACTGCTAGGGACAGGCAGCATGGATTACAAGTTTAAGCTTATGATCCTGCAAATTATTTGCAAATATGCAAATTAGCTAAAACATTTGCAAAAAAAATGTCAGACATGGCCCAAAACAAAACTCGTCCTCTCTGTTCCCATCTCTGGGAATCTGGCAGCACACAGCTCCATGGCTGAGGCCAGGACGCTATTGGGGGTGAGCAGGAATTAGAACCACAAAACCACATTCTTCAAACCTCTCAGGGACCAACCCCAATTCCCATTCTCCTCATCTGCTCCTAGAGATCTTGTGCAAACTCCCCTCATGGTGCCCATCTTATCACCCCCCTTCTCTCTGAGTCGCTCACAGACAGACAACAGCATGAATTGTTTCTCATATACCGCACCGCTCCAGAGAAGAGCTCACTCGCACTCTGCCATCTCACGCATCTTTGCCACCTGCTTCCCTGTTGGTCAGATAGCAACTTTAGAAACCCCTCAGATGTTTCCATTAGGCCGTTTAATCTCTAATGTAGGTCCTCAGCTAAACAGATTTCACTCCCTCATATGCTCTTTTTTATCCCTCTTCTATCAAATGTTGACAAAAGCGCCGCAAATTCATGTGCATCAGAGTTCATATCTGCAGGCTCCAGGCCGCGGGTCCCTTGCTGGATGAGCTTGGATCTAGTTGTGCTTGATTGCACCTCTCTGGCACCACCTGCTGGGGATGCAGCCATGGAGCCACTCTAAACTGCCAGCTTTAAGGGATGGAGATTATTATCCAAATCAAGTTTTTCAGATTTAATCTTCTGATTTCCTTCTGAATTAGAAGCCTTACTTCGCTCTTCCTTGGCAGCCCCTTAGACTGGATTCCTCTTCAATAAGCAGCTGAGCTGGGGACTTCCAGTCTCCCACTGGAGCAGTGCAGGAGACTAGAATGCTTTTGTAGGTACTGGAGCAGATCCCCAACTGGTATAAATGGCTAGCTCCATTGAAGTCTCTCCCCTACTGGACTCCATGGAGCTCTGCTGATTTCTAGCTCGATCTAGCTCAATATCCTTCCTGTCCACTGACTTTTCCATCTGATTCATAATCGTCTGGGCCAATGCCCCAGCAAGGCCATTTGTTTGAAGATCGTTAGGATTCAAAGTCGTGTGCTCAAAATCCCAGTTACTTGCTAACTCTCTACATTCTGAGTGGTCAAATTGTGGCCCATTATCTCTCAGCGTGTATGGAATCCCATGCTTTGCAAAAAGAGATTTCAGGTTCTGTTCAACTGTTTTACTGTTGGTGTCTTGCAATTTCAGGATACAGAGAATAATAAGTATCAAAGATCCTATCAAATTTCCTTGCCAGGTAAACAAGTCAGAATCTTCTACAGCCCCCACTTGAGGTAGGGTCTTACTCCTGTGAGAGGTGTAGCATGGTCAGCGCATAGTTCTCTGTGCCGAGATACAGTGTTTCCTAAAGTAGAAATCAACAAATTTATTAGTTAGTCTCTAAGGTGCCACAAGCACTCCTTTTCTTTTTGCGAATACAGACTAACACGGCTGCTACTCTGAAACCCGACATGAATGGGTGACCTAGGAATAACCCTATGGCAGTAAAGTCACAAGATTACTGTAAAAGATGTGCCAATAGGTGATATTAAAGAAAACTAGATTGCAATAAACTACCATGTATTGTCCAAGACCACAAGACACCTGATTGTAATACGGAATGTCCTGTCCTGACTAAAAGAAAACGAGTACTTGTGGCACCTTAGAGACTAACAAATTTATTTGAGCATAAGCTTTCGTGAGCTACAGCTCACCTGTAGCTCACGAAAGCTTATGCTCAAATAAATTTGTTAGTCTCCAAGATGCCACAAGTACTCCTTTTCTTATTGTAACTTCTGTTCACTGTTTGCCATTCCTTACACTTGTCCATATTGTAACTCAAACTCCATTTTAACTTGTCCCAAACTCCATTTTAAAATCCTGATTCCATTTTGTAAATCCTGCTGCAACCTTCATTTTGCAAAACCCTGATGTAATCTGATTAGTGTAGTTTAGATGTGTGAATGAGGTATGTATGGATAATGGAATCAACCTCCAGCCTCAGCCTGTCCTGATGAAATAAAGTGTAAACACCAACGGCTGAAGATGCAGATAACAGCCCTGACAAAGTAAGAGGAGTCCACCCTCAAAAGAAAAGAGCAAAAGTACAATTGAAGAAACGTCAAAGTCAGGTCCTAGGCTGAAAGTCATGTCCGCAATTGACGGGTGATCAATCACACGGAACCCAGAGGCAGCGTGACACAGCAAGACCTATAGACTCTGGATTCAAACTAAAGCCTACAAAAAGGAGGGATGAGATGGAAGACTTTGGAGGGTAACATTCTGCTGCCAACATGGAAGGGCATCGGTGCATGCCCAAAAGAGACCCAGCTCTTCCTTGTGCCCGGCTTTCCTGGCCAGTTAACCGCCACAAGCTACGAACCCAAGCCACAAACTCAAGCTACATTCAGGACTGGTAACTATACAGCAGCTGAAGAACATTTGATGTGTGTGTGTGTATACATAGGTATTAGATATTAGTTATTGGTCATAAATCAAATTGTGTTATAATAAACGTGCCATCTTGTCATGTCCCCTGAAATGATCCTGTGTAGTTTTGTCTGCATAACACTTTCCCTTCACCCACGGTGCCTTTCCCTGGGAAAGCTCTTCAAGTTCTCGCCTGTCCCGATACCACATGACCATGCTCATTGGGTGCTCCCATAACCTAACAGGGACTGAGATGCACAGCAACAAGTTCCACAAACAGCAGGAGCAGGCAGGCGGGTCCAGCCCTTTGCGTCTCCCTCAGCGGCTCTCCGGGACAATCACTCAGTTCTCCAGGGCATATACCATGTTGGCACCAGGCTCAGATCGGAGGCAACAAGCCATTCACTGAGATTCCCCCAAGCTTGCAAAGCCAGCAGCAGGCCTCCTCCTGCCTCACACAACAGCCAGCCCAGGCCTGCTACAAGTATTGATGGCACTGGCTGGCTGTTCCCTTGTAGTCAGGGGCGCTGGAACAGTTTGTACTGGGGGGGTGCCGAGAGCCATTGAACCAAACTGTAAACTCTGTGTGTGATGGAAACGGCTTCCAGCCAGGGGGTGCGGCAGCCCCCCAGTTCCAGTACCTATGCCTGGAATCAGTGTTCCAGCTCAGTCCAGCTGAACAGATGCCATCTGCATGGGCAGGAACCCACAAGGGAGGCAGCTGCCCCAGTTCCACCAGATCTCCTGAGAAGCCCCTTTTCCCAGCAGCAGTGCTAGGCACTATGGGATTGCTTCAGGAGCCCCAGCATGCACAGGGCTGGAAGGGCTGCTGGCAGAAATGATGCTGCTGGGGTGAGACGGCCCAGGCCTTTCCAGGCAGCCAAATCCCCAGCCACCATTTCCTTACCTAGTGCGGACACAGAGAGGGGAGTCGTATTGCAGGGATCCTCTCCCTAATCAACAGGGTAGCACCAGGGAGCCCCAACCCAGCCCTGCTGCCCCCAAAACTTTGATCTCTCCTCAGTTCCTGGCTCTGTTAGAGGCACTGGCAGAAGTCCACCCCCAGCTATGCCATGGGGTGCCCACTATCTGCCAGGAATGACTGGTTCAGCCACACATGGAGCTGCCCACGAGGCTACCTGATAACAGGTCCTTTGTCCTGGCTGAGCCGGTCCCTACAAGTGCAGTGCAGGGAGTTGTGACTCAGGATTTGTCTACACTTAAAATGCTCCAGAAGCATGGCTGCACCGCTGTAGCGTTTCAGTGTAGGTACTAACTACGCCGACAGGAGGGGCTCTCCCATCGGCATAGGGAATCTGCCTCCCAAGAGGTGGTAGCTTGGCTGATGGCGAATTCTTCCATTGCCCTAGCACTGTTTACATGGGGACTTCTGGAAGCTTAACTATGCCGCTTGGGGTGCGTTTTAATAGCCCTGAGCGATGTAGTTACGCTGACCTAATTCTCTAGTGTAGACCAGGCCTCACCTGGTAGGATTTGCAGCGGCACAGTACATTCCTCAATGTGGCTCACAGCACTGCAGGGTCTCTCTCTTCAGCCAGGCCGTCTCTCCCCTGCCCAGAGCTCTCTCTCTCGCCCCCGACCCCAAGAGTCTGTCAGGAATTCCTGTCTGAAAATCCCCCTTCAGAACCTTTGATAATAGGTCACTTCTGGACCATTTGTCTCCTCCTTTTGGCTTCAAAACTGCTTGAGCACATCGTCCTGGTTCCATTCTTACCTCGGCTTTGGATCAGGGCGCTCAGCCGGCCTCACTGCTAGGGGTGGCAGCTGTTTTGCTGAGGCTAAGTGGAGCAGGCTCTTCCCTCCCGTGCTCTGAGAGGATCCACGGGCGACACACAGCCTGGCAGGGTAGTAGTATCTCAGTTAGCCTCCATTTTGTGTACACAGGGCATTGTTCTCTTGCACAACTGCTTCTGGAGTGTTCTTTTCACAAGGCTTATGGTTGTACCTCTCCAGCTGGGAGTGCTCCAGGAGCTGTGTTAGGCCGGCTGCTTTCCTCTCTAGACCTTCAACCACCAGACGCATGCTGGCAATACACGCACAGATCTCACCTGTGCGTCTCTACTTCCACAGATTCTTAGTCTTCTCATTTCTCACTGTCCGAGCAGTGTCTCCAGCTGGGGACATGCCGATCTGTTACCATTAAACAGGGATAAGAGCTAAATCCATTTTCTTGTCCCATTAGATTCCTTTGTCTTCAGAGTCTCTGTATTTGGGGTGAACTCTCCCTGTTTCTCTCCAGTCCCTGTGCCATGGGATCCAGCCTTATCATTCCCTCTGAGCTGTAGTTCCACCTTCCCCTCTGTACTGATGCTATTCCATAGTCAAGTCTTGTTGATGTCATCACCTAAGCATCTTAGAATCTGCCTGCTTGATGACTGGTGCACTCAAATCTCCATCTCTGTCCTGTGCCTTTCCAAGTCTGACTCTCATAACAGGCTCTTTGGTGGCCTGCCAGCACCTGCCCTCTCCTCTGGTTCAAAATCATGCCGTTCCTTTGAGCTTGCATTATGCCAGTTTTTTCCTTGTGACTCCATTACTTCAAGGCCTTGATTGGCTTCCTGTTTTTTTTATGCCTTCAGTTTCTGGTTCGGACCTTAGCATTTCAAGTCCTTCTCTCCGCATGCCTTCTCGCCTGCAGCACGTACAGCCATCTGCAATCTCAGTTCCATTGCTGCTTTTTCTTTGCTACCTGTAGTTTTACCATTTCCCAGGTCTATGTACTGAGCCCGCTTGCCCCATGCTGGGAAAGGCTGTGCCTCATTTTTTGCTCATTGCTTCCACTCAAGGCTTCCGACTAATTATTTACTTATTCCTAATTTGTTCCTTCAGGTCGTATTTTTGTAGAGCACACTAGTGCTTAGAAAAAAGTGCTTTAAATATGCAAGAGAGAAATATTTGACTGAGTGCAATCGAGGGAGACCTCCAACAGAGGCAGAGCCAGGCCTGGAGCTAGCTGAGCAGAGCTCTGATGGAAACAAGCTGTTTGTTCCCAGCTAGAAATGGATCCCCTTTCAGAAAGGCAATATGGAGATGGACAGCCGAATTTTCAGAGTTGGTTGCCAGGTGCCCAGGTCCTGCATGTGAGCTCCAGTTGGCATTTTGGCATTTAATATAGTTCTCTGGGCCCCAAAATGCCCCTTTGAGTGCTGGGCTCTTCCATACCCCTCTTCACCCCCCACCCACCCCACCCCATGTCTGTTCTCCTTTTATTACATCATTATCTTTGGTCCAACTGCAGAGACCTCTTCCTTCTGTGTGCCCCAGCCCAGCCCGTGGCATTCGAGAGAGCTCCCCAGTGGGGCTCAGCGGAAGTTATGTCTTATGCAATAGTGGCCTATAGGGGTGGAGGGATGATAGCACATAGACTCCCGTACACAGTCTGTAAGCCTTACCCTCTGAGCTCCAGGCGTGGCCTGTCTCGGAATAAGGCTAAGGTGTCTTCAGAGCTCAGCTTCCTAGGTTTAACTTAAAACTGCCTTTGGCTCCACAACAGCAGCCTGCCCCAAGCTGGGGAGGGAAAGCACGTTACACAGGCCACTTCCTTCCCTTAAACTTCAAACACACCATCAGCCCTAAATTATTCACCTGTAATCCCTGGAGCTGGCAGCAGCTCAGAGAGGCTCCCACATAGGTGCTGAGAAGGCGACGAGGAAAAAGAACCCCTTAAATTTAAAAACATCTGAGAATTGTAACATGTAAAAATATATTCAGGGCTGAGTTGGGTGGGGGGAGCAGAAAGGGGGAGAGGTTCAGAGAGAGAGAGAGGACAGAAAGTGGGAGCTAGGGAGCTCAAAGATGCAGGGTTCAGAGGTGGAGTCAGGCTTTAAACAACACTCTGCTGCTCAGTGCCAGAGTTTTGATGGCCCAGCCACGCTGGCTCCGTTCTCCCCCTCAGGTCCTATTGTGATAACTGGGCCTAACTGTGAGCATAACTGTGAAACGTGAGTGAACATCTGTAAACTGACACAATACCCTGTAACAACAACCATGGATGGGGATGGTTGCAGAAGGGAGACAGAAAGACTGGATTAGTCCATGTCTGCGCTACCACTTACAGCCATACAACTTACCTCGTCCAGAGGTCTGGATGCCCCGCCCCCACCCCTCCCGAGCTAAGCGCTACGTCAATGGGGAGCTTCTCCCGCTGACAGAGCTACTGCTGCCCTGGGAGAGCTCTCTCCCCTCGGCTTAGAGCGGCTCCATGAGAGAGCTTACAGCGGCGCAGCTGCATCGGGACAGCCATGAGCACTCTCGTGCAGCCAGAGCCCAGGCCAAACGAACAGGTCTCCTGACAGAACTCCCTGACTGGGTTAGGCTCCTGTCTGGCAAACACAACAGTGTGAAACCGAAAATCAATGAACCAAAATTGGTGTGTTAGATACTAGGCCTAATTGATGGCTAAAATAATGACAGGAGGGGCTCTTCCACCCAGCCCTCCCTTTGGTTCTTAGAGAGACTTCGGGGAGAAAAATTGGCTACTGGAGCAAGCTGCACCATCATGGCTGCCACCTCCACTGTCTCCTGGGCCTCCATTGTCCTGACTGTGAGAGACGGAGCCACGTGACATCACCACCTGCACCGCGTCGGCTAAATCCTGAACACCACCTGGATGTGAGACTTTATCACAAGCACCAGCCCCCGTTTGTGTTCTTTCCCTTCCCCACCTTATTTCTTCTCTTTCCTTTTTCCTCCTGTCTAACAGTCTGGCTCAGCCAGTCAAGACGACCTGCATCTTTTGCAACACTGCTGTGAGGCTGTGGCCAGAAAGAGGCAGCAAAAGCAGTACCCTGAACAGCCCAATGCTGGGACAATTTGCCAGGACAATTTGCCTGGCTGAGAAGACTGTGTGCTGTGCCCGTGTTTCTCCAGCGGTGAGGGCACAAGTAGGAATCAACACCAAGGACAGAAGCTGCATTTTCTAACTTGGCTGTTGTTTTGTCTTCCCCTTTGTCTTCTTAGGAAATGGGCTCAGACTTTAACAACAACAACAGCTCCCACCCATCTCAGCTAACTTCTCTGTCCCTCCTCAGGACAGTTAGTGCCAGTTGTAATACCAGCTAAGAGACTGTCAAATAAAGGGGATTTTCCTGCCAAAAGCTCTCTCCAGCTAAAGGGACAGGGAACAAGGGATGCTGTTAAAATGAAAGCCTTATTCAATACTTGACATTTCAGATGCTTTAACTGTGTTTCTTTCTTTTCTGTATCATTAAGGAAAGGCTTTTAATGGAGCATTTGCCATGTACTAAGCAGGTTGAGGTCTCTATATACCTTGTTTAACGCTGGACAATTTCAGGGTCATGGTAACCCCTTTGACTCTTTTGCCCTTTATTCCATCCAAATTTCTACAACAGTCCTACGGTCACCAGGTCCCCTTCCCCCAGTGCAGACAGAGATGGAGAAGGACAGGGCCTCGCAGAAAGGAGAACTGGGCAAACATCAGGCTCTGGGCTGTGCAGAGCAAACAGGGCCAACGGGACATCCCAGAGCCAGGCAAACTTGAATTTCCCTTCTCCTCTCCACTAATCAGTCAGAAACCCCTGGGCTGCAAGGTCCCTTCTTCCAGGCCTGATTAAAGTTACAATCACTAGCAGCATCTTAGAGCTGGTATTGGACCAAGGCTATGGAGTGAACACGCCCCCTGGCCTCAGTCGGGAGTGCTCCCACGGCAGGCCCAGGCCGGGGAAGAGGAGCGGACTGAATATGGGGGAGTGTCCCTGTCCCCAGCTAGGGGACTTCTCCCTGTGCGGAGGTGGGGGAGCGCTGGCAGCTCAGGGGAGAGGTGGGCATGTCTCCCAGGCAGAGGGTTCTGCGGTGTGAAAGCCGTCCTGGCACTCATGCCATGCTCTGAGAAGCTCCCAGACTCTTGCTTACCAAACTGTAATGGAATAACAAAAGCTAAATAAAAATGGACAGCGGCTCTTGGTGGGGTGCAGGCTGCAGAGAGAGCTGAAAATGAAAAACATTTAGAATTTCTTGCTTCACTTGCCTGGCTGATTCTGTGGCGTGAGCTGCAGCCAATCTCCGTGCGCTCCTGGAGACGGGCGCTCCATCACTCTGGAAATGAATTCCCTGGCTTGGAGAATATCGATCAGGAAGCAGTGCTCTCAGTCGGGAGCTGCTGAAGAAATGCCATGGATCCGCTCAGCAGGGAGTCCACGCCCCTTCTCACCTCCACGACACCAAGCCAGCAAGCACAGAGCTGGCCTCACTCACTGCTGTCCTGCAGAACGCACTGAGGCCTTGCCCTGCCCACACCCACTGGCCCCAGTCTAATCACTCAGCTCACAGAGCGGGGGAGAGTGAGACTGCCTGGGTCTGCGCAGCACCCTGCACAGTGGGGTCCCAATCCTGCAGGCTCATTATGACTTAATTAGCTAGTTGTCCTGGAGTGGGTTGGGGTGAGAGAGTGGGCTCCCTGAGCACTGACTTCCCCCTGGGCTGGGAGAAGGACCCGGCTGGGCCACAGCCATAGTTCGAGGGGAGCTGCAGAGTGTGTCTTGGTGACACCAGAGAGGAATGTTTCTGAATCACAGCTCAAGTGCCAGCCAAGTGAATAAAGTTTTCCTGTCCCTGCTGCTGACAGCACAATGCAAAGGGCAGTAGCAGACGGGCTACCTGGGGAGGCAGGCCTGGCCACAGATGCCCACCCTCCCTGACCACTTGGCCAGCAGCCTTTCCTGCCTGAGTCAAGAGGAAAGACACCAAACCGGCCTGCTAGCCAGCAGAGAGCACCGACCAACACTGGTGCACACAGTGGCCAGGAGCCTGCAGTGCAATCTCCAGCACGGGGGGAGCAGAAAGGAGCCCGGAAGATGATTTGAGGGCTGGAGGAAATGCCTGACAGAGTGACTGTCAGGGTTCCCTCACCACTCTGAACTCTAAGGTACAGATGTGGGGACCTGCATGAAAGACCCCCTAAGCTTATTTCTACCAGTTTAGGTTAAAACTTCCCCAAGGCACAAATTCTTTCCCCTTGGAGGGTACACTGTCACCACCAAGTGATTTAACAAAGAATCAGGGAAAGGACCACTTGGAGTTCCTGTTTCCCCCAAATATCCCCCCAAGCCCTTACACCCCCTTTCCTGGGGAGGCTTGAGAATAATCTCTTAACTAATTGGTTACAAAGTGATCACAGACCCAAACCCTTGGGTCTTAGGACAATAGAGAAATCAGTCAGGTTCTATTTAAAAAATAAAAATAAAAATCACCTCTGTAAAATTAGGATGGAAAATAACTTTACAGGGTAACAAAAGATTCAAAAGCACAGCCAAACTTCCTCTAGGCTTAGTTTAAAAGTTACAAAAAAACAGGAATAAACCCCCCTCCAGCAAAGGAAAAATTCACAAGCTAAAACAAAAGATAATCTAACCATGCTCAGACACATCTGAGGTTACTAGGAAAGGTTTGTCAAAATCTGGGGCCCTTAGCACAGGGTCAGACATGAGTGTTGCTTTAAGCTGGTTAAAGGCCTTCTGACACTCTTCAGTCCACTGAACTGCATTTGACTGTTTCTTTTTGGTTAGGTCAGTGGGGCGGCGATTTGGCTGTATTGCGGTACAAATCGCCTGTAATATCTGTCCAAGCCTAAGAAGGATTGGAGCTGTTTCTTTGACTTTGGGATAGGCCACTTTTGGATAGCATCCACCTTGGCCTGTAGGGGGTTGATAGTTCCTTGACCCACGTGGTGTCCAAGGTAAGTCACTCTGTTTAGGCCTATTTAACGCTTTGTAGCCTTAACAGTTAGTCCTGCCTCCCTTATGTGCTCAAAGACTTTTTGCAGATGCTCCAGGTGTTCTGCCCATGAATCAGAAAAGATGGCTACATCATCAAGGTAGGAGACTGCAGATTCTCCCAATCCTGCTAGGAGACCATCTACAAGTTTTTGGAAAGTGGCAGGGGCATTTTGCAGCCCGAAAGGGATCACATTAAATTCATACGGCCCTACATGGGTGATGAAGGCTGACCTTTCCTTGGCGGATTCATCCAGTGGTACTTGCCAGTATCCCTTGGTTAAGTCTAAGGTAAAGATGAACCTGGCCTGTCCCAGTTTCTCCAATAGCTCATCTGTGCGTGGCTTTGGATAGTTGTCTGGGCGAGTTACAGCATTTAGCTTACGATAGTACACACAAAAGCGTATTTCCCCATCTGGTTTGAGAACTAGAACCACTGGAGATGCCCATGCACTGTTAGAGGGTGGATTACACCCATCTGTAGCATGTCCTGGATCTCCCGTTCTATAGCAGTTTTGGCTTGAGGAGACACCCGGTAAGGTTGAGCTCTAATTGGGCGAGCATTACCTGTGTCAATGGAGTGGTATGCCCATTTGGTCCGTCCTGGTGTGGCTGAGAACATTGGCGCAAAGCTAGCGCACAGCTCCTTGATCTGCTGGCGCTGCATATGCCCCAGGGTCATGGAGAGGTTCACCTCTTCCACGCCACCAGCACTTTTCCCTTCATAGTAAACACCTTCAGGCCACTCAGCGGCATCTACTCCCTGGGCTATAAACTGACAAACGCTTAATTCTCTGGAATAAAAGGGCTTTAGAGAATTAACATGGGACACCTTAGGCTTTAGGTTTGAGGTGGGGGGTGCTATGAGACAGTTAACAGCTCCCAGGTGCTCTTGGACCGTAAATGGCCCTTCCCATGATGCTTCCAATTTATGGGCCTGGAGTGCCTTCAAGACCATGACCTAGTCCTCTACTTTAAAGGAACGTTCTCTGGCATGTTTATCATATCAGGCCTTTTGCTCTTCCTGAGCATCTTTTAGGTTTTCTCTAGCAAGAGCTAAAGAGATTCGGAGGGTGTTTTATAGGTGGTTTACAAAATCCAGAATGTTAGTTCCTGGAGAAGGCGTAAACCCCTCCCATTGCTGCTTCACCATCTGTAATGGCCCCTTAACCTCGCAGCCATACACAAGTTCAAATGGTGAAAACCCTAAACTGGGATGTGGTACAGCCCTGCAGGCAAACAGCAACTGCTGCAACACTAGGTCCCAATCGTTGGAGTGCTCATTTACAAATTTACGTATCATGGCCCCCAAGTTCCATTAAACTTCTCCACCAGGCCATTTGATTGATGGTGGTAAGAGGTGGCAACCAAATGGTTCTTCCCACAGGCTTTTCATGGTCCCTGCCAGGAAATTAGTTCCCAAATCTGTAAGGATGTCGGAGGGCCAGCCTACCCTGGCAAAAATGTTTGCTAGTGCCTGGCACACACTTTTAGCCTGGGTGTTGCTTAGAGCTACTGCTTCTGGCCATCGCATGGCAAAATCCATGAAAGTCAGTATGTACTGCTTTCCTCTGGGTGTCTTTTTCGGGAAAGGACCCAGAATATCCACAGCTACTCGCTGAAATGGGACTTCACTTATAGGGAGTGGCTGGAGAGGGGCTTTGACCTGGGCTTGGGGTTTTCCCACTCTTTGGCACACCTCACAAGACCGGACATAGAATCATAGAATCATAGAATATCAGGGTTGGAAGGGACCTCAGGAGGTCATCTAGTCCAACCCCCTGCTCAAAGCAGGATCAATCCCCAATTAAATCATCCCAGCCCGGGCTTTGTCAAGCCTGACCTTAAAAACTTCCAAGGAAGGAGATTCTACCACCTCCCTAGGTAACGCATTCCAGTGTTTCACCACCCTCCTAGTGAAAAAGTTTTTCCTAATATCCAACCTAAACCTCCCCCACTGCAACTTGAGACCATTACTCCTTGTCCTGTCCTCTTCTACCACTGAGAACAATCTAGAACCATCCTCTCTGGAACCACCTCTCAGGTAGTTGAAAGCAGCTATCAAATCCCCCCTCATTCTTCTCTTCTGCAGACTAAATAATCCCAGTTCCCTCAGCCTCTCCTCATAAGTCATGTGTTCCAGACCCCTAATCATTTTTGTTGCCCTTCGCTGGACTCTCTCCAATTTATCCACATCCTTCTTGTAGTGTGGGGCCCAAAACTGGACACAGTACTCCAGATGAGGCCTCACCAATGTCGAATAGAGGGGAACGATCACGTCCCTCGATCTGCTCGCTATGCCCCTACTTATACATCCCAAAATGCCATTGGCCTTCTTGGCAACAAGGGCACACTGGTGACTCATATTCAGCTTCTCGTCCACTGTAACCCCTAGGTCCTTTTCCGCAGAACTGCTGCCTAGCCATTCGGTCCCTAGTCTGTAGCTGTGCATTGGGTTCTTCCGTCCTAAGTGCAGGACCCTGCACTTATCCTTATTGAACCTCATCAGGTTTCTTTTGTCCCAATCCTCCAATTTGTCTAGGTTCCTCTGTATCCTATCTCTGCCCTCCAGCATATCTACCACTCCTCCCAGTTTAGTATCATCTGCAAATTTGCTGAGAGTGCAATCCACACCATCCTCCAGATCATTTATGAAGATATTGAACAAAACCGGCCCCAGGACCGACCCCTGGGGCACTCCACTTGACACCGGCTGCCAACTAGACATGGAGCCATTGATCACTACCCGTTGAACCCGACAATCTAGCCAACTTTCTACTCACCTTATAGTACATTCATCCAGCCCATACTTCTTTAACTTGCTGACAAGAATACTGTGGGAGACGGTGTCAAAAGCTTTGCTAAAGTCAAGAAACAATACATCCACTGCTTTCCCTTCATCCACAGAATCAGTAATCTCATCATAGAAGGCGATTAGATTAGTCAGGCATGACCTTCCCTTGGTGAATCCATGCTGACTGTTCCTGATCACTTTCCTCTCCTCTAAGTGCTTCAGGATTGATTTCTTGAGGACCTGCTCCATGATTTTTCCGGGGACTGAGGTGAGGCTGACTGGCCTGTAGTTCCCAGGATCCTCCTTCTTCCCTTTTTTAAAGATTGGCACTACGTTAGCCTTTTTCCAGTCATCTGGGACTTCCCCCGTTCGCCACGAGTTTTCAAAGATAATGGCCAATGGCTCTGCAATCACATCCGCCAATTCCTTTAGCACTCTCGGATGCAACTCGTCCGGCCCCATGGACTTGTGCACGTCCAGCTTTTCTAAATAGTCCCTAACCACCTCTTTCTCCACAGAGGGCTGGCCATCTACTCCCCATGTTGCAATGCCCAGCGCAGCAGTCTGGGAGCTGTCCTTGTTCATGAAGACAGAGGCAAAAAAAGCATTGAGCACATTAGCTTTTTCCACATCCTCTGTCACTAGGTTGCCTCCCTCATTCAGTAAGGGGCCCACACTTTCCTTGGCTTTCTTCTTGTTGCCAACATACCTGAAGAAACCCTTCTTGTTACTCTTGACATCTCTTGCTAGCTGCAGCTCCAGGTGTGATTTGGCCCTCCTGATTTCATTCCTACATGCCCGAGCAATATTTTTATACTCTTCCCTGGTCATATGTCCAACCTTCCACTTCTTGTAAGCTTCTTTTTTATGTTTAAGATCCGCTAGGATTTCACCATTAAGCCAAGCTGGTCGCCTGCCATATTTACTATTCTTTCAACTCATCGGAATGGTTTGTCCCTGTAACCTCAACAGGGATTCCTTGAAATACAGCCAGCTCTCCTGGACTCCTTTCCCCTTCATGTTAGTCCCCCAGGGGATCCTACCCATCCGCTCCCTGAGGGAGTCGAAGTCTGCTTTCCTCAAGTCCAGGGTCCGTATCCTGCTGCTTACCTTTCTTCCCTGTGTCAGGATCCTGAACTCGACCATCTCATGGTCACTGCCTCCCAGATTCCCATCCACTTTTGCTTCCCCCTCTAATTCTTCCCTTTTTGTGAGCAGCAGGTCAAGAAAAGCGCCCCCCCTAGTTGGCTCCCCTAGCACTTGCGCCAGGAAATTGTCCCCTACGCTTTCCAAAAACTTCCTGGATTGTCTATGCACCGCTGTATTGCTCTCCCAGCAAATATCAGGAAAATTAAAGTCACCCATGAGAACCAGGGCGTGTGATCTAGTAGCTTCCGTGAGTTGCCGGAAGAAAGCCTCATCTACCTCATCCCCCTGGTCCGGTGGTCTATAGCAGACTCCCACCACTACATCACTCTTGTTACTCACACTTCTAAACTTAATCCGGAGACACTCAGGTTTTTCTGCAGTTTCGTACCGGAGCTCTGAGCAGTCATACTGCTCCCTTACATACAGTGCTACTCCCCCACCTTTTCTGCCCTGCCTGTCCTTCCTGAACAGTTTATAACCATCCATGACAGTACTCCAGTCATGTGAGTTATCCCACCAAGTCTCTGTTATTCCAATCACGTCATAATTCCCTGACATCACCAGAACCTCCAGTTCTCCCTGCTTGTTTCCAAGGCTTTGTGCATTCGTATATAAGCACTTGAGATAACCTGCTGATCGCCCCTCATTCTCAGTATGAGGCAGGAGCCCTTCCCTCACAGACGTTCCTGCCTGTGCTTCCTCCCAGTATCCCATTTTCCCACTTACCTCAGGGCTTTGGTCTCCTTCCCCCGGTGAACCTACATATGTAGAAACGTCCTTTCCCATTCCCTCCCAGTGGAAGGATCTCCCCAAATGGTCTTTGGTCCTGTTCACCCCAGCATGGCCACTAGGATGATCATGGGCTAAGCTCAGGAGCTTTACCCGGTACTTAGTTGGAACTACCAACTGTCTCTGAGGATGCCAGTCTTCCTGGTGCCCACCAGAAAGAGTTTCGTTGTATAAAAGTCCTCGTTCTACCACAAACCTGGATCGATTAGAAGAGCTGAGAGGCGGTGGGTTGCTCCATGCCACCATCCAAGATCCCTGGAGGCTTCCATCTGCTTCCTGTTCTGTCTGGAACTGTTCTCTTGATGCTGCAGACCTCAGTTCCTCACTGGATTGTGGACCTGGGCTTGGTCCCTCTGGAAGCGATGCAGGGGATGGGGCTGTTTCTGTTGACTGTGAACCGCTCTCCGCGGGTGCACTGTGGGGTATTTCAGGCTCTGGCTGAGCCTCTTGTGTAGAGTCATCTGTTGCTGCTGCCAGGGCAGGCTCGGTGGTGCCCTCTGGTGTAGAAGCTGTAGACGGGGTTGCAAGTGCTGGACTCAGGGCTGGCAATGGCTCTGGTGCTGGTTGCTTCACCAGTTCCAGTTCTGGAACTGGCTCTGGCTGGGTCTCTGGGACTGGATCCACTACAGCCATTGCAGTCGTTGGCAGGGGATCCGGTTCCACCACCTCAGTCTGGGTCTCTGGTAGCACAGACTGGGCCCTTGTTGAAGGCTCAGGAACAGAGCTAGGTGTGACAGCTAGCTTAACCTGGCTGCGGGTGACCATTCCCACCCTCTTGGCTAGCTTCACATGGTTGGCCAAGTCTTCCCCCAGCAGCATGGGAATGGGATAATCATCATAGACTGCAAAAGTCCACGTTCCTGACCAGCCCTTGTACTGGACAGGCAACTCGGCTGTAGGCAAGTCAAAAGAGTTTGACTTGAAGGGTTGAATCATCACTTGGACCTCTGGGTCGATTAAATTGGGGTGCACTAAGGAAGCATGGATAGCCGACACTTGTGCTCCGGTGTCCCTCCATGCTGTGACCTTCTTCCCACCCACACTCACAGTTTCCCTCCACTCTGAGGGTATCTGGGAGGCATCTGGGCCTGAGGGCCTCTAGTGTGATTCCGGTGCAAGGATCTGCAGTCTGTTGGGGTTCTTGGGGCAGTTGGCCTTTACATGCCCCACCTCATTACATTTAAAACATCACCCAGCTGACTGGTCACTGGGGAGAGGTTGGTTGCTGGAGACTGGTGTGGTGGGGCGATAAGGTGTGTGGGGTTTTCCTTGGGATGTAGGTGGGGCATTGGGTGGCCCCCGGTGATAGGGTTTTGTTTCGGGTTGCCCCTTCTGATATTCGCTCCAACTGCGACCAGTTTTTTTTCTGCCATCTCCACCCATTTGGCCCTGCCTCGATTACAGTTTTGGGCTTCCCATCTAGGACGTACCGTTCTATTTCCTCAGGAACACCCTCTGGGAACTGCTCCATTTGCGTTAGGAAGGGCAACTCTTCCGGAGATTTAACACTTGCTCCTGATATCCAGGCATCCCAATGTTTCACAATGTGGTAGGCGTGTCGGGAAAATGCCACGTCCAGTTTCCACTTTAGCACGCCGACGGGCCTGCTCGGGGGTTAGCCCCATTCTGATTCTGGCCTCTTTTAAAAAAAAATTCATAGCTGTTCATGTGTTCCCTAGGCATTTCAGCCGCCACCTCTGCTGAGGGTCCACTGAGCTGCAGCCTCAGCTCCACCATGGACTGGTCTGTGGAGATGCTGTACCCAAGGCAGGCCCTTTCGAAGTTTTCTAAGGCGGCCTCTGTATCATCGCCTGCCTTGTAGGTGGGGAATTTTCTGGGATGGGAAGTGGTACCTGGAGAAGGATTGCTAGGGTTGTCTGGTATATTCTGCTTAGCCCTTTCCATCTCTAAGCATTTTGTCTCTAACTCCAGTTAATGCTTCCTCTCTCTTTCCCTCTCCTCCTGAGCATGCTTCTGGGCCTCCCGCTGGGCCTCAATAGCTCTCTCATGGGCAGCTTTTTCTGCCTCCATCCGTCTATCATGTCCTTTTTGTCTCTCATCAGCTTCAAATCTGGCTAATTCTAATTTCTTTTGGACGTCATGGTCAGTCATCCTAGCCTTTCTGTGTTTAATTAGCCTAACCCGAGAGCTAGAAAGAAAAAAGAAAACCACTTGTGAATTCCCTTGCAAGAAGTTAACTACCCTGCCCTCAGGCAGAGAAAAAAAACTCCAGCTGCTCACAGCTTAAAAAAAAAAATCCTTAAAAAAAACAAAACACCTCCCTGCTTTCCAAGCAGCCAAAAGGAAAAAGAATTGTCCTTTTAAAACTCCTACTGTGCTTTTGGTTCAAAATGATCCCACCGCACTGCCACCATGTCAGAGTTCCCTCCCCACTCTGAACTCTGGGGTACAGACATGGAGACCCGCATGAAAGACCCCCTACGCTTATTTCTACCAGCTTAGGTTAAAACTTCCCCACGGCACAAATTCTTTCCCCTTGGAGGGTACACTGCCACCACCAAGTGATTTAACAAAGAGTCAGGGAAAGGACCACTTGGAGTTCCTGTTCCCCCAAAATATCCCCCCAAAGCCCTTACCTGGGGAGGCTTGAGAATAATATCCTAACCAATTGGTTACAAAGCGATCACAGACCCAAACTCCTGGGTCTTAGGACAATAGAGAAATCAGTCAGGTTCTTAAAAGAAGGATTTTATTTTAAAAAAAAAATCACCTCTGTAAAATCAGGATGGAAAATAACTTTACAGGGTAACAAAAGATTCAAAAGCACAGCCAAACTTCCTCTAGGCTTAGTTTAAAAGTTACAAAAAACAGGAATAAACCTCCCTCCAGCAAAGGAAAAATTCACAAGCTAAAACAAAAGATAATCTAACATGCCTTGCTTGGCTTTACTTACTATTTTTGTAATATTAGAAACTGGTTCAGGATTGGTTTATAGGAGAAGTAGTTTTCTGACCTGATGCTTCCCTGCTTACCAAGAGAACACACTCAAAACAAAGCCTTCCCCCCCCCAAAAAATTTGAAAGTATCTTCTTTCCCCATTGGTCCTTTTGGTCAGGTGCCAACCAGGTTATCTGAGCTTCTTAACCCCTTACAGGTAAGGAGAAATTCTAGACTACCCTTAACTGTATGATTATGACATGACAGAGCTGGCGCTGTGAGCTTCGCCCCACACAGATTGCAAGATGACTGGATTACACCATGTAACTAACTTTGCGGGGAGAACTCCCGGGTATCAGAGCTCTGTAATCCAGCAGAGATATGCAGACCATGAGCCAACGGCTGGATGCTGAAACCAGACACATTCAAATGGGAAATAAGGTGCAAATCGTGAACAGTGCGGTGATTAACCATGGAACAAACTCCCACCAGACGTGCTGGAGACTCCACGTCTAGGGCTACATGGCTGGGGCCTTTCTGGAGACACTTTGGTCAAGCATAAGTTACTGGGCACAATTCAAGGGGACCACGGTGAACTGTAATGGCCTGTGCGATGCAGGAGGTCAGACTAGCTGATCAGCTGCTCTCTTCTGGCCTTCAACTCTATGAATCTCTGGGCCTCACCCCTCCCCACCATGTGTGTGCACACCCCTCTATACAGCCCATCCCCGCCACACATACACCCCATGCCCATACACCCCATCACCTACACATACCCCTCTATAAAGCCCATCCTCACCACACATACACCCCAGAGCCATACAACCGATCCCCTACACATACCCTTTATACAGCCCAATCCCATCATACACACCCAAACACACCCCATTCCCTACATTCACTACTCTATACAGCCCATCCCCACCAGACGCCTCCAATTCATATACCCCCCACTCAAACACCCCATTCCCTATGTTCATCCCTCTATACAGCCCATCCCCACCAGACACCACCCCGCCCACCCATACACCGCATCCCCTACACACACCCTCTATACAGCCCATCCCCACCCATAGAATCATAGAATCATAGAATATCAGGGTTGGAAGGGACCTCAGGAGGTCATCGAGTCCAACCCCCTGCTCAAACCAGGACCAATCCCCAATTAAATCATCCCAGCCAGGGCTTTGTCAAGCCTGACCTTAAAAACTTCTAAGGAAGGAGATTCTACCACCTCCCTAGGTAACGCATTCCAGTGTTTCACCACCCTCCTAGTGAAAAAGTTTTTCCTAATATCCAACCTAAACCTCCCCCACTGCAACTTGAGACCATTACTCCTCGTTCTGTCATCTGCTACCACTGAGAACAGTCTAGATCCATCCTCTTTGGAACCCCCTTTCAGGTAGCTGAAAGCAGCTATCAAATCCCCCCTCATTCTTCTCTTCCGCAGACTAAACAATCCCAGTTCCCTCAGCCTCTCCTCATAAGTCATGAGTTCCAGTCCCCTAATCATTTTTGTTGCCCTCCGCTGGACTCTTTCCAATTTTTCCACATCCTTCTTGTAGTGTGGGGCCCAAAACTGGACACAGTACTCCAGATGAGGCCTCACCAATGTCGAATAGAGGGGAACGATCACGTCCCTCGATCTGCTGGCAATGCCCCTACTTATACAGCCCAAAATGCCATTGGCCTTCTTGACAACAAGGGCACACTGTTGACTCATATCCAGCTTTTCGTCCACTGTAACCCCTAGGTCCTTTTGTGCAGAACTGCTGCCGAGCCATTCGGTCCCTAGTCTGTAGCGGTGCATGGGATTTTTCCGTCCTAAGTGCAGGACTCTCCACTTGTCCTTCTTGAACCTCATCAGATTTCTTTTGGCCCAATCCTCTAATTTTTCTAGGTCCCTCTGTATCCCATCCCTACCCTCCAGCGTATCTACCTCTCCTCCCAGTTTAGTGTAATCTGCAAACTTGCTGAGGGTGCAATCCACACCATCCTCCAGATAATTTATGAAGATATTGAACAAAACCGGCCCCAGGACCAACCCTTGGGGCACTCCACTTGATACCGGCTGCCAACTAGACATGGAGCCATTGATCACTACCCACTGAGCCTGACTATCTAGCCAGCTTTCTATCCACCTTATAGTCCATTCATCCAATCCATACTTCTTTAACTTGCTGGCAAGAATACTGTGGGAGACTGTGTCAAAAGCTTTGCTAAAGTCAAGGAACAACAAGTCCACTGCTTTCCCCTCATCCACAGAGCCAGTTATCTCATCATAGAAGGCAATTAGATTAGTCAGGCATGACTTGCTCTTGGTGAATCCATGCTGACTGTTCCTGATCACTTTCCTCTCCTCTAAGTGCTTCAGAATTGATTCCTTGAGGACCTGCTCCATGATTTTTCCAGGGACTGAGGTGAGGCTGACTGGCCTGTAGTTCCCAGGATCCTCCTTCTTCCCTTTTTTAAAGTTGGGCACTACATTAGCCTTTTTCCAGTTGTCCGGGACTTCCCCCGATCACCATGAGTTTTCAAAGATAATGGCCAATGGCTCTGCAATCACATCCGCCAACTCCTTTAGCACTCTCGGATGCTGCGCATCCGGCCCCATGGACTTGTGCTCATCCAGCTTTCCTAAATAGTCCCGAACCACTTCTTTCTCCACAGAGGGCTGGTCACCTCCTCCCCATGCTGTGCTGCCCAGTGCAGTAGTCTGGGAGCTGACCTCATTCGTGAAGACAGAGGCAAAAAAAGCATTGAGTACATTAGCTTTTTGCACATCCTCTGTCACTCGGTAGCCTTCCTCATTCAGTAAGGGGCCCACAGTTTCCTTGACTTTCTTCTTGTTGCTGACATACCTGAAGAAACCCTTCTTGTTACTCTTAACATCTCTTGCTAGCTGCAACACCAGGTGTGATTTGGCCTTCCTGATTTCACTCCTGCATGCCCGAGCAATATTTTTATACTCTTCCCTGGTCATTTGTCCAATCTTCCACTTCTTGTAAGCTTCTTTTTTGTGTTTAAGATCAGAAAGGATTTCACTGTTAATCCAAGCTGGTCGCCTGCCATATTTACTATTCTTTCCACACATCGGGATGGTTTGTCCCTGTAACCTCAATAAGGATTCTTTAAAATACAGCCAGCTCTCCTGGACTCCTTTCCCCCTCATGTTATTCTCCCAGGGGATCCTGCCCATCAGTTCCCTGAGGGAGTCAAAGTCTGCTTTTCTGAAGTCCAGGGTCCGTATTCTGCTGCTCTCCTTTCTTCCCTGTGTCAGGATCCTGCACTCGACCATCTCATGGTCACTGCCTCCCAGGTTCCCATCCACTTTTGCTTCCCCTACTAATTCTTCCTGGTTTGTGAGCAGCAGGTCAAGAAGAGCTCTGCCCTTAGTTGGTTCCTCCAGCACTTGCACCAGGAAATTGTCCCCTACACTTTCCAAAAACTTCCTGGATTGTCTGTGCATACACCCTCCCACCCATACACTGCATCCCTTACACACACCCCTTTATATAGCATATCCCCATCAGACACCCCCAAACACATACTCAATCCCCTACATTCATCCCTCTGTACAACCCATCCCCTCCAGACACTCCCCCACCCATACATCCCATCACACACATCCCTCTATACAGCCCATCCCCACCACCCATACACCCCACGCCCATACAACCCATCACCCACACATACCCCTCTTTTTACAGCCTATCCCCACCAGACACCCCCACCCATCCCCCCATCCCTTACACACACACCCTCTGTACAGCCCTTCCCCACCAGACACCTCCCCACTCATATAACCCATCACCTACACACACCCCTCTATACAGCCCAGACACCCCCCACACCCATACACCCCTTCCCCGACACACACACACACACACACACACAGAGTGGATACGGTTGAGACTGTGACATTAGCTAGCCCTGGGGCAGCAGTAACATACTCCTCAGTGCTGCAGGAGAACGTAGCTTATTCCTGCAGACAGGCAGCCAGCAGGGAGGCCTGTTGGGGTCTGATAAACCCTGAGCCTTGGCTCCTCTCTTCTGGCAGCACTAGTGTGTGGCACACTGGGCATCAGGCCCCAGAGCTTTGGCAATATGCCAGTTGGTGACCCTGCTGCCAGGTTAGAGTCTTTGGCCTGTCTCCCTTCTCTCACAGCCAGTCCCTGCAGCCAAATCCCTCCCGTGGGGAGACGGCAGCACCACTAGAAAGATGCCTGCTTCTCTGCACCCAACGCAGGGAAGCTAATGCGGGACCTTGCGCCTTGGGCCAGGCCAGGCAAATGCTCCGGCAACCACAGACTAGGAGCGGAGCTCACCCAAGCCCATTGCAGCCACGGCCCGGCTGCTGCAGTGCAAGACACCCCCCCACACACACGGACAATCAGCGATTCTGCTCCTGTGCCTCCAGGGCCAAGTGAGCCACAGTGCCACCAGCACCAGCGAGGGGACCGGGCACACGCCACACAGGGCTGGCTCTGCACCAGCCAGGGCAATGCACCAGCTACCGCGGCGGTCTGGCTGCTACCTGGCAGTGGCAGGGGGCTGCAGGTTCCTTTGAAGTCGCAGGCCCAGGTCTCCTGCCCAGTAGCGACAGCAGAAGGGGAGTGAGAGGCCCAGTATGCAGGGGGTCTGGGCTGTGCTCAATCTCATCATTAAGTTACATGCTAAATTGATTTTTTAAAATTCCCTTTTCTCTGGAGATGGCAAGAGCTTTGCACCAGGTTAGCCACCCCACCCCCACCCCCACCCCCCTGCCCAGCGATCAATGCCCCATCATTACACGCAGCCAGCATTAAGTTTGCACCCCCAGCAGGCTGCACAGTGCTTTGAACTATCATGTTTCACTCCAGGCAGGTTTGACTACGAGAAGAAGTTCTGTCATTTATGTACTTCTGACCTTGAGAAGGCAGCAGGGAGTGGGACTGGGCTGTGGGGAGAGGAAGAGGGTCTGTCTCTCCTACCAGGGAGCTGGAGAGTCCCAGGTGAGAGGAACAGGCATGATGCATCTCTTGCTGACTATTGCTCCAGCTCCGCACTGGGGTTTAGGGGACATCTCATTTCTGTCCTCGCAGGACTCAGCAAAATGACCTCACTCTTCTCACAAGCCACGAACTGGATGAGTTTTAAGAAAGCTCTGTGGAGCCAGGTGGGTTTGTCTCCAGCAACGGTTCAGCCCTGAGGCCTTGGAGACACTGCGCTTAGTGAACACATCCTAACTCTTGGGCAGCATTGCTAGGCGCTGTTAAACAGCTGCCAGGTCCCACCGCATGGGGGCTGCATTTCAGAATTCTCTCTCCCATCGCACTGCAGGGTTGTTGTGCAGCTTGTCGAAGAAACCCAAACAGGCTCTGCGGGTCCCTGCACCACCCTTTGAAGACCTGGTTGGGTTTTCAATACCAGGGTCATGGGCTCCCCCTGGGCATTGCACAGCCTGATCAGATGCCTCCCAGAAACTTCCTCCTGGAATTTAGTCAATATTTTTGCTTTTATCATTTCATCCCATTCCACCAAGAAATGGGGCCAGCGCTCCAGGTGCCAGAGCTGTAAGCCACTGTTACCTGCTCTGGGAGCTCAGGAGCAGGCCAGGAGGGTGAGGGAGAGCACAGGCCATCTGGGCTGCTGCTTCAAGAGGTTTGAAGTGGGAGGGCCTGAAACAACCACCAAAGCCACCTTTCCCCTTCAGCCACAAAAATGGCTGCTCTGTGATTTCTCACGCTCCTTGGGGTTTGCAGGGCCCAGCCCCCTGCCCCGTTTCTGGCCGTTTCTGGCTGTGCACTGCAAGCTGCAGCAGCAGGTGAGCGCGGGCAGGTGCCAGCTGGTTACGTCACCTCTGCTGCCCACCCATCAGCCCTTTACGTGCTCCCCCTCGCGCTGTCCTCTCCCTGCTTTGCCTCTTCGCCCCGCCCCCCAGCCCCAGTGCTCCTCCATATCCCCCTGGCAGGGTGCGTCCCGCTCCCAGTGCAGTGTGGAGAACCAGCCCCTGGCCGGAGCGCTCAGCTCACCAACACCCTGGCGGGCAGGCACCTTCCTTCCCCCACTGCCTCTGGCTGGGCCAGTGCCCCAGGAAAGCCCAAGATCCTCCGGCCAAGGGCGCTGGCCAGGAGGAGCCAAGTCCTGCATGTGCCAAAGCCCCACACAGCGCTGGCATGGGGAAGCCTCTCCGGCCCTCAGCTAAGCTCTAGAGTTGGGGGAGGGGGGAAGCGATTTCCAGCCTATTCCTGTCCTGACCCTGCAGGCTCCACAGCAGCCCTGGGGCAGAGGCTTAGCACCTTCTTCACCCCACAGACACCCCGGCTCTGGGTCCTGCCCCCAGGGAATGCGGGGCTGCTTCGTCCCCTAGGCACCCTCCCCTGCTGAGCAACCTCTCTGGCTGGATTTGCTGAAGACCCTGCAGTCAGGTTCCCTGGGACCTGGTGCACAATGCTGTGACAAAGTGGGAATGTTCTTAATGTTTTCTCTGAATACTGTGTGGGTGCCTCAGTTTCCCCTATGCAGTTCTTAAGTATCCAGGTGGTGGGATAAGGGGGTGTGATTGTGGCAGAGCCCTGGGGGCCAGTGTGATGGTGTCTGCACAAAGAATGGCCAACACCCTGTCTCCTGGCCACTGATGGCCTGGGCCCCTCCTTTGCAAAGGTGCCAACTGAAGGTGTTGGAGAACAAAGAGATCAGGTGGCCTCCTGGCCCGGGAAAGAGACAAAGGAGAGGAGGGGCTGGAGAGTTTCAGTTTGGAGCTGGCTGGGGAAATGGAGAGAGGGCCAGAGGGGGCTCTGGCCTCCCTACCCCCCAAGATGGACCCGGCTGAGGGGTCCTGTTCTCTGTACCTACAAGCTCTGTTTTAGACCATGTTCCTCTTGTCTAATAAACCTTCTGTTTTACTGGCTGGCTGAGAGTCACGTCTGACTGCAGAGTTGGGGGGCAGGACCCACTGGCTTCCCCAGGAGCCCTGCCTGGGCGGACTTGCTGCGGGAAGCGCAGAGTGGGGCAGGAGAGGCTGAATGCTCTGAGGTCAAACCCAGGAAGGTGGAAGCTGTGTGAGCTTTTTGCCTCAAAAACAGGCTGCTCCCAGACAGGAGGCTTCCCCAGAGTCCTGACTGGCTTCATGGGGAGCAGATCCAGAGCATTGCCCGCCCTGGGACTCCGTGACAACTATCCTTAGAGCTTAACTCCTTCCTGCCCGCACTGTAGCCCGAGGTGGCTGGGTTATGTCGGTGGCCAGCAGCAGCCTGGAGGTGTCAGGTGCCTTTTGACACTGTGCGGGCAGGAAGAGACAAGCTGCTTCCAGCCACAGGGGAACAGGGAAGATGAGTTCTGCGAAGACATGGGCCAGGTCATTCCTCCCCCAGCTTCTCCCATCCCTTCCCTCCCACAAAGGCTGCTGCTGGCCACATTCTGGTGTGAACCCTGGCAGAAATCTGGGGGGGGGGCATGTAACCTGCATGCCCCCCCACGTGTATTGCCTTGGGAAGACGCAGCGCCAAGTACCGGAGAGGTGGGTCCGTCCCGGGGTTCCAGCCAGGCATGGAGAGTGGAAAGCACCAGGCAGGGAGGGTCGGGTCAGTCGGTCACCCCCCCCCCCCCATGTGAGAGAGGTGTACGGGAGTGTGTGTGTGTCACCTCTCCCCGTGTGAGGGAGTAGGGGTGTGTGTGTCACCCCTCCCCATCTGAACCCTAAAACCTTAAAGATAAGAAAGTAAATAAAAAGAATCCAACTACACAGTATTTCTTTTTAACAGGGGCTCAGTCAACTTGATGTTAATTTGAATGTTTGTATTGCATAGTTCCAATTGATTGCCGTTGAACTTGCTTGAATAAGAGTAATTTTACCAGGTGTCCCATATTCAGCATAGGGAAATATGGTCACCCTACCTGGGGTAAAACTTGGATTGTTTGGGCAGGAAGCTTTAGCTGCACTCAGAGATGGCTGCAATAGGCATGGCACAGAGGGATTAACTGCACAGCTATCCATTTGGTAGGTCTTTCCAGGCTCAGCTGCAAAAGCAGGAGAAGTCTGTAAGCCCATTAGCTCCAGAGCAAGGAATGGCCAAGCACTGCTCATGCCTGCCTGCCACTTAAAGCAGACTGAGCGCCCATGCTCGCAGACTCAGCCCTGGCCATGGCAACCCACATTATTCAGCAGCACATGTCAGCATGAGTGCATCTCCCAGTCCCCAGGGCACTACACTGGCTTATCACTTGGGACAGAGTCCAGTCCAAGGTTTCTGTCCTGATAGCTAAAGCCCTCCGGGGGTTGAGCCTGGATCCCTGTTGAGACAGCATTGCCAACACCAAAAAATCACGACTCAGCTCCGACCCCACACAATTGGTCGAAAAACCGTAAGATCTTTTAAAATGATACATTTGGGGTTCCTGCATTCAGGCTGCACTTGGGCTCTTTCAGGCTTTTCTCTGCAACCAGGAGGGCCAAAAGATTACCTGAAAAAGAGAGAACACTGAAATTCTCCCATAATCACACGATTCCCAGAGCTTGGGCTTTAAGAAAAACACCAAATATCAGGAGACACAATAAAATGGCAAGACTTGGTGACAATGGAGACCATCACCAGGGGCCAGACCTGGGCTGTGGAGCCAGACCTGGGCTGTGGAGCTCAGGAGCCAGACCTGGGCTGTGGAGCTCACAGCCATAACAGAGAAGAATGACTGTTTGTCTGGGTGATAGGTATGGAGGAGGGCCATTATGACAAAAGAAACACAAAATGCTTCAATAACGCCCAAGCTCACTGTCTCTTGCAAATGTGGGATCTGAGTCTGACAGCAGTAGAGAGATGGATAAGAGTTTACTAAAAAGCTGCGTTATAGGAAGGTGACGAATGAGAAGCCTTGAAACAGTCAGACCTAAATGCAAAACTCAGCTCTGAAACTCAGCCTTCCCTCAGCAAGGTGTGTCCCTGGTCCTAAGCCTCCCTTCCACACACACAGGCTAGACGCTGATCGAGACCTGTCTGCTGCAGGTCAGAACCAGGACACAGGGAGCAGTGTGGGGGTGCTGATATTATTTCTGGTTATAAATACTTGGGAGGCACCAGGTCTCAGGATGGGGAGGGCCCTAGAAGTAATCGAGTTGCTAAAGCCAAATCATCAGGGATTTGCCTGGCTCACTCCCACACACCTGTATCTCCTTGCTTACGTTTTCATCTTAAAATCCAAAGCAGGAGCCGGAGGCTTCCTGGCGATGGATGAGCTTGTGGCTGAGCCATGGGCAGGCGAAGAACCCTTGTGGGACGTCCCATCCATGGGGCTGGAGTGTGCAGTGTTAATGCCACTCTTGGGAAGGTCATTATACTCTGGACAATACCAGGCACAATGGGCAGCATCCCACGGCCATCCCAGAGCCAATCAGGTCCCAAGGCAGGTCTCATGCTGACTGCTTTCACCCTCCCCCTACTCCTTTTTGGCACTACCATTTCACTGCTACATCGCCATGCTTGCTGTGGGCTCCTCTGGGCCAGAGCTCTCCCTACACCCTCTGCACAGCACCTCCAGCCAACCCTGTCCCTGCCCAGCAGGGCCACCAGCCATAGCATCCTGGAGAGGGACACCATCAGCAGTGACTTCCCAGGACCCATAGGCCATGCTAAGGGCAGGGGGATGGGGTGGGGTCATTGGAATTAATTGCATGTAGAGGGGATGGCAGGAAATTAATTGGGGACAGCCTGGCCAGGGACCATCCTCTTCTGACCATCTAGGAGCCTGAGCAAGGACCCCCAACTCCGGACCCCAAATTGCCTAAGTGAGGCACAAGCATCTCCCAGTGGGTGTGGCTCTCCCAGCCACTGATTGCCCTGGGTTCAATGCTAGTGCCTGTTTGTGAGGTTGGTCTCTCAGTGTGAATCAAACGAACCAGTTTTGCAACAATCTGTAAGAGCCCCCCACTAACCCTTTACAGATTGTGGCTAAACTGGCTCACATGGTTCCCATGGCGAGAACAGCCCCATGACGGGATTATACACTATTGAATGACTGTCTGTCAGCTCTGTGACATGCTTCAAAACACACTGGGGTCTTGTGTCCCATGTCACTGGTGTGTCACAGCTGTTTGCAGGCTGGAGATGCAAGTCCGGCTCTTATAACCAGAGTCTTGCGCCTACCTCCCTCCTCCCCTCCCCTGTTCTGGGGAGATCTGGCTTGCGCCTACCCATTTGTTCTTTGTTACAGAGCTTGTCCGGAGAGACGGCTCTTTGGGAACAAAGCGCTTTCCTGAGTGAGGCTCTGCTGCCTTGCCTGGGACTAAATATGCAGAGACGCTGCACGTTAGCCCTTTGATCAGCAATTTATCTCTCTGTGCCGCAGGTTCCTGGAGCCTGGCGTTTCCTTCCCGCGCTCAGCCCTGCTCCCCAGAGCCGGGGAGACAGGTGTGAGGAATTAGCTACAGGGACTAACCGCTGACAGGAACCGGCACCAAAAGGAAGGGACAGAGTGTAATGTTTATTACGTTTGAAGTAAAACAAACACACGGCCTATTTATGTATCTGCAGAGAATTAATTGGGGAGCTCCACAAAGCAGCAGATTATAAATTAGAATCGTTTTCACCAACTCCAGCCCATTCATCTTATTTCAAAAGGGGCCTGTCGCCTCCGCCTGACTAATTCCTCTGCACTCGGCACTGCTCTCACGCCAGCTCCAGCTCCCCACATGGCGCTGAAGGGTGGCGGTACGTGAGGACACCTCCACAGGCCCAGGAGCATGAGAGCCCAAGCCTCCCAGGTAAACGCTCCTATAGCAAGGTCAGCTTTGAGTCTGGGGAGAAGGTCCCCCCACCTCCCGAGCCGGGGAGAAGACCCCATTGGCCTGGCTGCCAGGCACAGCTCCGCACCACTGGCACAGCCACGGCAGGAAGCCAGAGGAGATGAGCGAAGGGACAGGCACCATGGGGAGCCGCGGGGTGGAGAAGCTGGAGACCCTGGGCCTGTTTCCAGAGATGGTGCACCACTGGCTGCAGAGGCATCTGTGAGGGACTGGGGCATAGACGGTCCAGCCAAGCAGTGACAGCTGGCTTGGTGTCCACCCATCAAGGGCGGTCAGCAAGCAGGGGTCAGAGGAGTTGCTGAAACCGGGATCAATAGGCAAGCACCGGGGCAGAGCTGGAGATCAGCTGGCACAGTGCAATCCAGAGTCACAGCAAGCCAGACATCTGTGGCTGCCCAGACAGCTTGCTGGGCCACCCTCCAGGGTTAAACGGCATGCTTAGCCAATCAGAGGCCCCAGGCAGGGTGGTACTTCCTGCAGTGCCTATGGGGGGGGGCACTGCACGCCATCCTGCTGGCACTGTGGGAATGTCAGCCATCCCTGGCACCGCAGACCCGGTTCAAGTCCATGGAGCCTTACGGTAGCCTGGGTGCTCCGCTCTCTAGCAGTCAGGGCCAGATGCCAGCTAACATCCAGACCCTCCTGCCTGATGCCTCGTAACCCCAAGGCTGGGTGCCTGGGGGCAAAGGGGGGCATCAGGGAGCCCCTTCGGGCTCACAGGGGTGAGTGGAGAGGACTGTGCCCTGGCCCCTCATTTGCTGACAGATCATTCTGCAAGAATGGGCAGGAGTTCTCCCAGCCTAAGGCAGCACAGCGGCGGCTGGAGTACTCTTGGTGCACGGCTGAGGTTGCCTCTGCTGAGCTGCTTTGATGCTGATGCATCTGTGTTAAATCAAAGGGTGCAGCCAAGTCCCCGGGAGGCAAGTACTCTCCCCCGGCTGCACTCCCACCTGGCACACGCAGGAGATGAGAGGGAGCAGCAGGTGCAGGAGCCGCAGAGCTCTGTGGCTGCCTGTTGTGACAGCTTGGCTTACCCAATCCAAACACCAGGACGAGACCCGCCGGCTGACACTGCTCAGGGTAGACATGATGTGCCAGGTGCCCATTCCCATCACCCCCAGGCTGCTGAGGGGCTGGACTGAGCACCCAGCCAACATCACCCCTGGATAAAAGAAGGAGGCAGGCTGCAGATGGCCCCGGCCCCAGATTGCCAGCCACTAGTCACTGAGCAATGCATCCTACCTGGCCTTGAGCAGCAAGTAGCTTGTCTGGAGCTAAAACTTCTCCCCTAGCAAGGAAGAACCTGACCCCAGCAACAAGAGATTCTGACGCGCAGTGAGGAGCAAGTCACAGCCAGGAGTGAGTGTGGTAGCTCCTGGGCCCCAGGCATGTTTAGGAAGCTCTGCTGAAATGAAGCCCATTTTACATGCATGCTGCAGACAGAGGCTCCTGGGCAGGGAGCAGCAGCAGCCAGAACCCATCTCCCTTCCAGGAGCAGCGTATGTCTCAGGTGCCCTGTGCTTCCTGGCACCCCGGCTGTGGCAACACTTGGGGACCTGCACTGCCTCCTGGGCCTAGCCCTCCAGCGCTCTGGGCCAGAACCAGGCAAGGCTGCCGCTGCCTCAGGTAGTGGGACTCTGAGAGGTTTAGAGCAGGCTGGGCTCCACAAAGCCCCCCGGCGCTGGAGGAGGTGTCGTCCTGAGGCAGCCTGTTGTGGAGGAAGGAGTCCAGCTATCCAGCGCTCTGCTGCCTCTCGAGCGCCCCTCACCACAGTACCTGGGCTCCAGGGACCAGTAACACTCAGCAGCATTTTCCATCCTCCAAGTGCTTTACGGGGGGCGGGGGGGATTGCCCCCTCTGGAGAAGGACAGGGGAAGGGCCAAGTCAAGGCAGTTGGTGTCAGAGCTGAGCTGAGCCCACGTCCCAGTGCTCCTGGTTCTCTTGCCAGCCCAGCAAGGCACTGGGGCCAGGCCAGAGTCCGAGCCTGGCCCCTGCCTCAGGGCACCATGCGCTGCACAAGCACAGAACAGAGCCACCCTGTCCAGCTGCAGGCGGATTCAAAAGAGCCCACACCCTGGCCCTCTTCAAATCCCCCCTTGCTCATGTGCCTTTCGACCCTTCCTGGCTACTTCACCCTGTCCAGCCCCACAGCTCTGCCTGGTCCATTCAGGTGCAGAAATGGGATGGAAAAGAGACCACATTAATAAGAAAATTGGTGGATGGGAAGCTGGTAGTTGAATGTACCTTTGGTTGGTGCCTCTCACCCAGAGGTTCAGGAGAGAGGTATCACACTAGTCCCTGGGGCCAGCCTGGCCCATGCAGGCGGGGCTCTGCCCAAGCCTGACATCTGTCACTCATGCCCTAAACTGCTCCAGATGCCAGATGTACTCAGCCATATTGGTGCAAAGAGTGGAACAAATTGATGTTAAACAGAAATAAGTCACCAGGGCCAGACCATAGTCACTCAAGAGCTCTGAAGGAACTCATATATGCAATGGTAGAGCTTCTTACTATGGTACGTAACCTAGCGCTGATGTTAGCCTCTGTGCCAGATGACTGGAGGATAGCTACTGTGACACCGACTTCTAAAAGGGCTCCAGAGGCGATCCCAGCAATTACCGGGCAAACTGGTTGAAACTCTAGTAAAGAATAGAATGATCAGACCCAGCTGGACGTGATTTGTTGGGGAAGATGCAACATGGCTTTTGTAAAGTGAAATCATGCCTCACCGATCTATTTGAACTGTCTGAAGGTGTTAACAAACTTGTGGACAAGGGTGATCCAGTGGATATAGTGTATCTGGACTTTCAGAAAGCCTTTGACAAGGTCCCTCACAAAGGCTCTTAAGCAAAGTAAGCTGTCATGGGCTAAGAGGGAAGGGCCTCTCATGGACCAGTAACTGGTTAAAAGACACGAAACAGGGTAGGAATAAATGGTCAGTTTTCACAGTGGAGAGGTAAATAGCAGGGCCCCCCAAGGAACTGTACTGGGACCAGTGCTGTTCAACATGCTGATAAATGATCTGGAAAAGGGGTAAACAGTGAGGTGGCAAAGTTTGCAGAAAATACAAAATTAATAAGTATAGTTAAGGCCAAAGCAGACTGAAGAATTACAGAGGGGTCTCACGAAACTGGGTGACCAGGAAACAAAATGGTGGATGAAATTCAATGGTGGTAAATGCAAAGTAATGCACATGGGAAAGCATAATCCCAACTATACATACAAATCGATGGGGTCTACATTAGCTGTTACCACTCATGAAAGACATCGTGGGGTCATTGTGTATAGTTCTTTGTAAACATCCACTCAATGCACAGCAGTAGGCAAAAAAGTGAACAGAATGTTAGAACCATTAGGAAACGGATAGATAATAAAACAGAAATTATAATGCCGCTATACAAATCCATGGTCAGCCCACACCTTGGCTACTGTGTGCAGATCTGGTTGCCCCATCTCAAAAAAGAGATATTAGAATTGGAAAAGGTACAGAGAAGGGCAACAAAAATTATTAGGGGGCAGGGGTACTGGAACAGTTTGTACAGTGGGGTGCTAAGAGCGACTGAAGCAAGTGGTAAATCCTGGATATGATGGAAACCACTTCAAGCCAGGGGGTGCGGCAGCTCCCACAGCACCTCTAGTTCCAGCCCCTACGTTAGGGGGATGGAACGGCTTCCCCATGAGAAGAGATTAAAACGACTGGGGCTGTTCAATTTAGAAAAGAGATGACTGAGGGAGGACATGATAGGGGTCTATATAATCATTAATGGTGTGGAGAAAGTAAACAGGGAAGTGGGTCACTTGATGAAATTAATAGACAGTGTGACAGGGTCAGGCCAGATGGCTACAGGAGAGTAACAGAAGGCAGATATATTAGCCCCAGGTTAAGTAGGTCCCTTTTCCCTGGGTAAGGGAAGAGGGAAGGTTCCAGAACAATCAGGAACCTTCTGGAGACAATTAAGACAGACAGGCTGATTATAAGACCTGCAGCCAATCAAGAAGCTGCTAGAATCAATTAAGACAGGCTAATCAGGACACCTGGGTTTAAAAAGGAGCTCACTTCAGTTTGTGGTGCGCGTGTAAGGAGCTGGGAGCAAGAGGCAGTAGGAGCTGAGAGTGAGAACGCGGACTGTTGGAGGACTGAGGTGTACAAGCATTATCAGACACCAGGAGGAAGGTCCTGTGGTGAGGATAAAGAAGGTGTGGGGAGGAGGCCATGGGGAAGTAGTCCAGGGAGTTGTAGCTGTCGCACAGCTGTTCCAGGAGGCACTCTAGACAGCTGCATTCCACAGGGCCCTGGGCCGGAACCCGGAGTAGAGGGCGGGCCCGGGTTCCCCCAGATCCTCCCAACTCCTGGTCAGACACAGGAGTCGTCGACCTGGACTGTGAGTTCAGGAAAACGGCCAAGCTGAGGGCTGCCGTGAAGCTCCAAGGTGAGCAAATCCACAATAAGCGCAAGACCCACCAAGGTGGAACAGGAACTTTGTCACAATAGATGACATATATAGGGAGGGAGGGATGGATGGATGGATATCCTGGCCTCTTCCAGGGTCGATGGCACCTTAACCCCTAAGCTGCAGCCAAAGCAGCCTTTGCTAGTGCATAGGCTGGGTGCAATCCCCAGCAATCCTATGGGCAGAGGGCTGTGACGAAGCGGGACTGTTCTTAATGTTTCCTCTGAATAGTGTGGGGGTGCCTCAGTTTCCCCTAGGCAGTTCTTAAGTATCTAAGTGGTGGGGTAAGGGTGTATGATCGTTGCAGAGCCCTAGAGGGCAGGTGTGTGCAGGGGTCTGGACACAGAGAATGGCCGACACCCTGTTTCCTGGCAACTGATGGCCTGGGCCCTTCCCCCCTGCAAGGTGAGAGCTAAAGGATTGGAGAACAAAGGAATCAGGTGCCCTCCTGGCCCGGGAAAGGGACAAAGCCCAGAGGAGGAGGGGCTGGGGAGAGTTTCAGTTTGGGGCTGGCTGGAGACATGGAGTGAAGTGCAGACCGGGTTGTCTGGCTCACTGCCCCCCAAAATGGACCCAGCTGAGGGGTCCGGTTCTCTGCACCTACAAGCTCTGTGTTAGACCATGTTCCTGTCGCCTAATAAACCTTCTGTTTTACTGGCTGGCTGAAAGTCACGTTGGACTGCGGAGTTGGGGGGCAGGACCCTCTGGCTTCCCCAAGACCCCGCCTGAGCGGACTCACTGTGGGAAGCGCATGGAAGGGCAGAGGATGCTGAATGCTCCGAGGTCAGACCCAGGAAGGTGGAAGCTGTGTGAGCTGTGTGTCCTGCAGACAGGCTGCTCCCAGAGAGGAGACTGCCCCAGAGTCCTGCCTGGCTTCATGGGGAGCAGTTCCAGAGCATCGCCCGGGGACTCCGTGACAAGGGCATAGTGGAGCCAGCTGGACATCTTGGCATGTGATCAGTTTCAGGCCCCAGTGTAGAATGCACCCAAGTTACGTCCATGGCGAGCACCTAAATCTGCTGCTCCCCCAGGACCAGGGATCCCTCCTTACGTGGAGGGGGAAGTGGGGGCTAGGCCAGGCAGCAGTTTCCACTGCTGCTCTCAGCTCGGGATGGGTGGCTGCCGAGGGATTTACCTGCTCTGTGATTAGGCACAAAGCAAGCTTCCCACCAATTAACTGCCGCTCTGTCTGTGTCTCAGCTGCAGCCCCCTGCTCCGTGGCTGGCAGGCTGATAATTTATATTGTTACAAGAGAGTTTGTTCGAACAGGGTTACTAATTAGTACAGAAATACTATTAGCATCCGCACCACATTCCAGACATTTGTATTAATAATGCTTATTGGCATTGAATCAAGACCAGTGTTGGGGCGAGGGAGCCCAGGGAGCGAGGGTGGAGACTGGCCCAGGAGACGAGGGCTCAGCCAGGCTCTAGCAGGATCTGATCCCATCTCCTAGGCAGGGAGAGAAACTGGGAGAGCTGGAGCCATGATCAGATTAAGTTGTTTGTACAGCACCTTGCACATCGGGTTCCTGCTCTGGCACTATGGCGATGCACCTAATAAATAATGCTAAATTCAACCTGGATTGAGGCCCTTTCTGAAGACACTTGGGGGTGGGGGACTAGAAATTAAAGAGAGTATGAAGAAGCAGGACAGGAGAAGGAAATTGGGAGGAAGGAGCTGAGAGCGGGGTGGGGGGGGAGGGAACAGCCCAATAAAATGAAATGTAAAGTGGATGAATTATTTACTGCAAGAAACAATTGCGAAGTCCCTCACTCTGGCTCTGTGCCTTCTCAGAGAGGATCTGCTGCATTTCTCCCCAGCGTGCTGCTGAGTGATTTTTTATGACTGGATACACGAGGCCGGGATAATCTTATAAGAGACTCCAGCAGATTGGTTTAGTATTGATCATGTGCTGAATGTAAAGACTTTCCGCATCCATCTGCTCCTGCTCCCAGATTGACAGCTCGACTGGAACTGGGTCTTGCCCCAGGCATTTGCAACCAGGAGTCCTGGTGTCTCCATGGCCCAGGGCTGCTGCCCCAGAAGCCCCCCGTGCCCTGGCACATTCACCCCAATGGTGAGAAAAAACGGGCACAAAAGCGGCTTCCACGCCAAGAGTTAAAATGGTGTTAAGCGGAGTCCAAACGGCTGGTCCTCACTGAGCCTTTCAGTAAAATCCCCCACCCCACCCCCAGCTCTGGCACCAGCACAGCTCCACGGCAGGGCAGGCCTAGATCACCCAGTAGTCAGATCTACACTATGCCCCCCACAGTCGCTTCCAACCCCACAGCACTGGCCACTGGGCCCACGGCCACAGCACAGCAACCTGCCCAGCCTGCGGAGCCAGGCACCAGACACAGCTGCCCTCCATCCAACCCACAGTTCAACTGCCCCCTCCCCAAAGGTCTGATACAGTGTCCATCCACAACCCTGGGCACAAGGCAGGCAGCTATCAGGATGGCACAGCCTTCCCAGCTCTCCCCCGAGAGCCAAGCTGGGGTGACTAGACTGAGACAGACAGCTCAGGGCGGGACGCTGAGGGCTTAACAATTGAAACGCCCGCAGCACACATGAACAAAGGCAAAGGGAGAGCTGAATTTCAGCTCAGTGCGAGTTCTCCCCTGGCCAATGGCCCCTCCTTGCCCCGGTCCCTGAGAAGCCCAGCTCTAGGGCTGGCAGAAAGCTCCCTGAGCTCACCCACAGCTGGCTCTGCTCTGCCAGGCCCTGGACTCTTAGTGTCTTCTCAGCATTCTCCACCTGGCGAGCACAGAGCTGGGGCTGCCTAGGGCTGTTTGGCTGCAACTGGAGAAAGTTGGCACCTGTGGGAGGGGTGGAACCAGGCAGGGGGAGGGGGATGATGCTGGGACAAGCCACAAGCCACACTGGAAAGAGTTTGAGGAAGAGCAATAAAGATGCCCCCAGCAGGGACGGAGTCCTGGGGAGATTAACACAGCTAACTCCATACGGCTGAGCGGGGCCGGTGAGGGGCTGGCTGCGGCCGGTATCTGGCACTGGGGTAGGGGAGTCACTCAGGGTGACACACGGGGTTGAACTAGGCCACAAGGGATGGAGCTAAGAAAGGAGTAAGATCCAACAGGCCGGCTCCCCGACAGCAGTACGCAGGTGCTGATAATGGGGGCACGGTACCCAAGGCCAGAGACACAGGCCTAACAGGGACGCAGGTGAGGGCCAGGCCCTGGCTGTCTGCCTGGCTCTGTTGCTATGTGATCAGCACCGCAGAGACACAGTGAGGCCATGCCTGCCCTAGCAATCTCACCGCTTAGGGACACAGCAAGGGATGTGACACCCAGCTCTGGGGGGTCACCCACAGCCAGGAGGAACGGGGGGAGGATGGGTGCCCTGGGCCAAAAGGGATGAAGAGCTGCAGCTTTCCGTTAAAGTCTCAAGAATGTTTGTATACATCGCACCTGTTGGCGCTGCCCATGGGCGAATTCCTGTGACCGGCAGTGGCAGGGCCTGCGCTCAGGAGCCAACCCTAGAGCCGAGCACAGCATACAGGTAGGTGAGCCGAGGTAGCGTCTGGGGGCAGCCTTTGAGGTGAGGAAACGGAAGAGCCGTGCTCCAGCCTGCGTGGTGCTCCCAAATGCCAGCCCCTCCGGCTTTGTCCCTGGCCAGCAGGGTAGCGCTGCACTTTACTCATCTAGAAGGGCTCAGGGCGGATCCAGATGAGCCTGGAGTCTGGGGCTAACTGGGTGCTGGGAAATGGAAAAGCCTTTGACACAAAGTCCTGGAAGGGAGACACCTGTAGATGGGTTTATTGTTGAAATGACATCAGAGGAGAGGGGTCTGGGATAGTGCTGGGGCCTCTGGCTGCTCCGTCACTGGACATCAGCGGGGGACAGAGAGACAGGGCAGGACAGCGTGAACTCTACACCTCATACAGTCACCACAATGCTGCCCAGCCTGCAGCTCACTGCCCTGTACTGATGGGAGGCGTTAGTCTGGCTTTGGGCGAGGGCGCAATGTTCATCGCGTAGGCAGCGGCTAAGGATGCATGCCAATGCTGCTCAGTGGCCGAAGTCGGACCCTGGGTGGGCTAGGCAGCATGGCCGTTCCATGCCAGTTTGTGACAGGAGGGCTCAGGTCCCATTTCCTTTGCTAGTTGTGACTAACAGCACTATGTGATTCTTCCAGGAAAGAGGCTGGGGGAGACCACCCAGGGACATGCCCTCAGAGGGGCACATGCTGACTTTTGGCTCTGGTGACGAGAGGCTTGTGCCATCTTCCCCTCAATGGGATGGTGGTTGCAGAGGGCACAAGCTGGCTCCCAAAGCTTCCAGCCTTGGGGCCAACTCAGGCAGTTTGACCTTTCTGCTGCTGCCCCTGATGCTCAAGCGCCTTGCACGGGGAGTGGGTGAGGCACTTGTTTGGCAAGGGGGTTTTCAGACCAGTGTGGAAAGGGTTAAGGAAGGAGCAGCAGAGTAATTGTGAGTTAATATGGTCCTGTGTTTTGTTATTACATTCAGCGCATTAAATTGATAGCCTGGTACCAAAGGCCAGAAGTGTCACCTCTCAACAAGATGAAATCTATGTAGCCCGTGGACAGGGGAAGGCTGGAAGATTTATAAAGACCTCCATAAAATTAACATTTGGATGGGAGCAAGAGGGAAAAGAAACCATGAATTGCAGCAGCAGCAGCCTGGTTAGCAAGTCTCTTTGCATTTTCACAGCTTTCATCCAGCCGGACAGATACTGCTGACGGTCAGAAACGCTGCCCCAGCCTGTCCTGCCTGCTGGATGGATCTGGAGTGTCTTCATCAGTGGGAAAGGCAAAATCTGGGCTCCTGTGAGAAGGTGGCCCTTTGGCAGGACTAGGGAACGGGGAGCCCAGGGCTGGGTTAGGAGGGAGCTGTGGGTCAGGATTGAGGGGCACAGGCTGTGGGAGCAGTGTTTTGGTTGTACTATTTACACACCCAGACCCGTGTGATGGAACTGGCTGGGCACAGCCGGGGCCCATCTAACCATGTAATAAATACACACAAACATGCCAGGCGTAGCCAGGCAGAGCACTACTGCTCTGAATGGTTTCTGGCAGCTTCTAAAACCTAGAACACAGTGAGTACCACTCGAAGTCTCACCAACAGTTTAAAGGGATACTGCCCTATTCCGACACACTGCTCTGAACATCCCCTGACACAGGGCAACAATGAGATGCTGCCGTGCAAGTCACTGAGTTGCAGCATACCCCCGCCCCCAGCAGCTGCTGGTGCTGGGGGAGCAGCCATGACCTCCCCCCTCCCTGCCCTTTTATCTGTCACTGCTGCCCCTCCCCTTGTCATGATCAGAGCAGGGGCCTCTGCAGATGTGCTAATGCACAGGGCAGGCAGAGGGGGCAGTGGCCCAGCTCCAGCCACCAGCCAGCACCAGGCTGCATCTTCCACCTTCCAACCCTTGCCCAGGCCCAGCGCCAGGCCCAGCTCCCCCCGGAGGTCCTAGCACAGGGGATGGAGCAGCCTGCAGCAGGAAGGGTCTGGCTCAGGGATGAAAGGCAGAGCACTTGGGTGCAGCAGGGACCCCTGGGGGTTTGTGGGCTCAGGTTTAATGTTTGGAGCTGGGTATGCAGACAGGGCAGAGGATTTAAAGCCAAAGTTGGCTCCTATTGCGGCTCCCCCAGCCTGGGGGCAATGTGAAGGGAAGGCAGCACCTGTGCTGCAGGGCACAGTCCCCCGGCAGGTGGGGGAGGGAGATGCCATCATCAGTGATACCAGCAAAAGGAGGCAGCAAGGGCCTCTCGCCCTTCCTGGCAGGACTCCCAGCACTGCCCTGAGATCACTTGGGGCAACATGGCACAGGAAGGGGCTCCAGCTCAGAGAGCTTGCTAGAGAACAGTTCCCCCTGCCCCGAATACCACCAAACCCTGTGTCTGAGCTTCGGTGATTCCTGTGCCCCACCAGCCTGAACAATAAACGTAGATCCTGCAAAAACCACCACAGCAAAGGCACCAGCTCCTTCTGCTCCTGGCCTCGCCCCAGGTCCAGAGCCGGATTTATGCGTTACATGCCCCTAGGCACAGCATCTTCAGCCCCTGCCCTCCCCCGCCTACAGCTGACCTTTGTGTTTGCCATAAAAAATGAAACTTTTAACTCACTTTTAACTTTTAGGTGCCCCTAGAACACTGGTGCCCTGAGGCACGTGCCTACTGTGCCTAACTGAAAATCCAGCCCTGCCCAGGCCCCCGTGGGCCCCCACTAGGTTGTACGTTAAGAGGGTGTCATAGCTCCTTGCTGTTGTGGCCAGTCTCTGGGGGACCTGGCTCATGGGCGGCACCAGCTCTGAGCCTAGTGGCAAAGGCGCCTCCCTCAGGTTTGGTTTACACCAGAGAGGGGGAGGAGGCAGCAGCCCCCGCCATCCTTCAGGCTCTAGCGAATTGCACAACCAAAGGTGGGTCTGGACTTCTCTCTGTCTGAGCAAGCATGAGACTGACCAGGGCCTGCCCTGCCCTGCCGCATGTGCCAGGAACACTTGGCAGCCCCCTCTCCTCCCCAGGACAATTTCTTGGCCGAGCAGGCAGCCCAGCCAATGACACCCCCTTCTGCCCCTGATCCAAGATCCCATCTCTCCAACAGCAGCGCTGGTAGTGGGAACTGAGGCAACGCAGCTCACTTTCTAGGGGGCGGATGGGCACCGTGTCTGCCCCCTACACCAGGCACCTCAGGGAGGGAGGCTGCCTTTGTGCTGAAGGGGGTAGATTGGGACTTTGGAGACCTGGGCTCAGGTCCCTGCTCTTCCACAGACACCCGGCATGACCCTGGCCTCAGTCCTCCCCTGCTCTCCTTAGAGAGTGGTACCCTAGAGTTTCCCTCTCCGTTCCCCTCAGCGGGTGGTACCATACAGCCCTCCTCCCCATCCCCTTAGGGAGGGGACCATAGCACGGCCCAGCTGCACAGGGCTGAGTGAGCAGCAGCACCTGTGATGGACAGAGAGCACGTGATGGTGTGCACACACACATTGTACCCCACACGCCTGCTCATGACACTCTCCCGTGCACACGCACACATTGCAGCTTCACACATACACTCAGCGACGCATCACACTCATTATGTCTGTGCTCGCACACCTGGCCCGCCCAGTGGAAATGGAGCCATTACCGGCAGTGCCGGCAGTCTGAGTGCTTTGCAATTAAAGTGAGGAAAGGTTTATAAAATCTGTGTTAATGAGGTGAATCCTGCTCCTGCCCCGATGGGCTCTCAGTCAAAGCTGGGAATTTGGCAGGAGTAGGGGAGAGAACAAGGATGGGGCCGTGCACTGCTCCCAGCCAGAAGCCAGGACAGTGGGGGCAGATGTTCCTAGGATCAGTAGCTGCTCATGCCTGGGTCCCTCCAGGTGATGCCTTCCTGCCTGCGGTCAGCAGGAGGCACTGAGAACTCCTCAGGCCCAAGAAGGGTCTGAGATCCGGGCTCTGAGGGCTGCACTCAGACCAAAGGCTGTGACTGTGCAGGTAGCCAAGCTGAGCCAGTCAGTTCTGGATGTGGGGTGGGGGGCAGATTGGGATGCCTCCTGCCTCCAGGCCTCTCCCCCCAACTCCCCTGGGGACCCCTGCACTGGATTGGCTGGGAGACAGAGGATCCCCATGTGGGCCAGGATGGTTCGGATTCCCCACGCTGGATGCTCCTGTCCCTTGCCTGGTTCCCAGGACTATTGCTCTAACCCTGCCACCTGCCTAAACGAGGATCCAATTAGCCTGAAATCCTGCTACAGCCCCTGCGCAGCAGCTCCCATTGCATAAAGCCGTGCAGCTGCAAAGGTAAACGGTGCATTGGGATTCCAGCGGGGTCCGGCAGGCAAGGCCGGAGGAGTGCACAGAGAATGTAGCTGTCTAGGAAACAAGGGAGACAAAGTCGCTCGCTCTCTGCATCTCACTCCAGTCCCCAGCGCACTCCTCCTCATTGCAGCCTGCCAGTGGCACTGCTGAATGAGCCAGCCTATGCGCTGAGCTCTGATGGGCGTAAAGGGGGCTGAGGCTGGAACCAGACGCCCAGGTCCCCGCAACGGTATCCCCGGGTGGCAGGAAGAGCTGGCTGTCCATCTTACACTACCCTGAGGCAAGTAAGGGGCAGGTGCCCAGAACGATTCCCCAGGCACACCCCGTCCTCCAGGGGCCCCTTGCCCTAAGTTCCGCCTTCCCCCAAGGCACCCACTTAGCAGCCCAAGCTGGGCATTTCTGCTGCTTTCCTAGGACTAGGACAGGAGCGGTGGGAGCAGCAGGAAATTCCCAGGGACAGGAGCAGGGGCAGAACTTCAGGAGCCCCCAGGGGTGGCCGGGTGGGGGAATGGGACTGAAGAAGCCAGCTCTCCCTGCGTGGGTCTGGCTTGCCCGTAGCCCTACATGAGCAGCCTGACAAAGCCAGCTCGTACCACACCCCTACCCTAGTGGCCCCTGACTCCCCACTGCCTGCCTGCGTGGCTCCGCCCGCTCCCCGGTCTCTTGCACTCACAGACACTGTTGCTCACGCCTGCTGTAAATTACCTGCTTTGCATTTTGCAGCAACAACTTAATGGTATTAATTTATAGTGTTCTGTCTTTAACAAACATCATTATCATATCGCCAGCCAGAATTATGCAAATCCTGGGACAGGAAATATTTCTCTCCCCAAAGTCACCTTGATTTATCAGTTTTAGCCCAAAATGATATAGAAAAGAAAGTCAGTTTGGAGAAAGTGATAGATACGTGACCCCGCCCAGTGCCCCCTACTGGGCAGACCCAGCTCACAGGACTCACTGCATGTCCGGGCCTGGGCAGCGCTGGCCCCTGAGCTTGGCAGCCCTTGCAAGCTGCTCCTGCATCTGGTGACCAGACACTCCACACAGGGCCTGTGCCATGCAGCTTGCCATGAAACCAGGCACTGGCTGGGGTGTGAGCCAGCACACGCTAGCTTGGGGCATGGGACACAGGCCGGGCAGGCAGAGAGAAGTTCCTGGGGTGAACGCCAGTGAAACACACCCCTTCCCAGTGCAAAACGGACCTATGGACAGCTCCACGGCATAGCCCTGTTAGGCAGGGGGCAGATGAGGGGGCACGGGGGGTGGGTGAGTGCACGCCTAGGCAGGGGACACATCTGAGTACTTTACAGATCAAGCACAGGAAATAGTGGTTAGTGGTGAGCAGAGCTGGGCCTCCCCTCTGCCCCATTGTCAAGGGCTTGAATGTCTCCTCTCTGGCGGTTTGGTGGTGAATTCCCAGTGCCGGCAGAGAGGGCTAAGGCAGCTCTACTGAAATAACTGACAGCGGCACCAGCTGCAGCTCCCTAGTTAAGGCTGGGCTGAGTTTTGCACTTACGGCAGGAGTTCAGCCTATCTGTTATGTGTGAGAAACGCGGTGCACCCTCCCCAAACTCACCGCGCTGACGCGTCAGGCACAGAGTGACTGGTCTGAGGGCGTAGAAGAAAAGCTGTTAACTGCATCAGGGATTCATGCTGAGTGTAGAAGGTGTTCTTTATTAAATGCAGTACCCCTCAGACCTTGCTTTGGCCCTAGCTTTCTTCGTAACACAGACTCACCAAACCGTCTGTATGACTAGCACTCGCTGGAGCCTCGCACCAGAGCTACAAGGGGAGAAATATTCCTAGGGTTAATGGCAATGTTTCCTGGTTTTCTTCAGAAATAAGAGTTTCTCCATCCACAGAGGGCGAAGAACAAAGTTCTACTGAGGAGATGTTCCCAGCGTCCTGCCCTCCTTCTCAGTGGGACTCGGGCCGCCCCAGGGTTCCCATCCACTCCTGGCAGCCCAGCACCAATCAGACTTTTAACGGCCCAGTCAGGCATTCTGGTCAAAAACCGGATGCCTGGCAACCTAGCCCATGGGCCACTAGCTTTCCTAAGGGCAGCTTAGCTTCAGTCTCATGGGAACAATAGGAATTGGCAGCCATTTTGAAAAGGCATCTTAGTGGTGGCACTGTATGGCCTCAAACCAGGGGTGGGCAAACTACAGCCGGGGGGCCACATCCGGCCCTTCAGATGTTTAAATCCGGCCCCCGAGCTCCTGCTGGGGAGCAGGGTCCGGGGCTTGCCCTGCTCCACGTGTGCCATGGTTCTGCGCGGCTCCCAGAAGCAGCAGCATGTCCCCGCTCCGGCTCCTATGCATAGGGGCAGCCAGGGGGCTCCACACACTGCCCCTGCCACAAGTGCCACCCCCGCAGCTCCCATTGGCCGGCAACCATGGCCAATGGGAGCTGCAGGGGCAGCACCTGAGGACGGGGCAGTGCGCAGAGCCGCCTGGCTGTGCCTCCATGTAGGAGCCAGAGGGGGGACATGCTGCTGCTTCCAGGAGCTGCTTGAGGCAAGCGGTGCTCGGAGCCTGCACTTGGCAGCCGGTGTCAAGTGGAGTGCCCCAGGGGTCGGTCCTGGGGCCGGTTTTGTTCAATATCTTCATAAATGATCTGGAGGATGGTGTGGATTGCACTCTTAGCAAATTTGCGGATGATACTAAACTGGGAGGAGTGGTAGATACGTTGGAGGGCAGAGATAGGATACAGAGGGACCTAGACAAATTGGAGGATTGGGCCAAAAGAAATCTGATGAGGTTCAATAAGGATAAGTGCAGGGTCCTGCACTTAGGACGGAAGACCCCAATGCACAGCTACAGACTAGGGACCGAATGGCTAGGCAGCAGTTCTGCGGAAAAGGACCTAGGGGTTACAGTGGACGAGAAGCTGGATATGAGTCAGCAGTGTGCCCTTGTTGCCAAGAAGGCCAATGGCATTTTGGGATGTATAAGTAGGGGCATAGCGAGCAGATCGAGGGACGTGATCGTTCCCCTCTATTCGACATTGGTGAGGCCTCATCTGGAGTACTGTGTCCAGTTTTGGGCCCCACACTACAAGAAGGATGTGGATAAATTGGAGAGAGTCCAGCGAAGGGCAACAAAAATGATTAGGGGTCTGGAACACATGACTTACGAGGAGAGGCTGAGGGAACTGGGATTGTTTAGTCTGCGGAAGAGAAGAATGAGGGGGGATCTGATAGCTGTGTAACCCTTCTGCCAGGCCAAGTTGATAGCAGCAAGGGCCGGGTTCAGTACACAGGGGTTCCCTCTCATCAAAGCAAATACAAAACTGGCTCGAGCCCCCACCCAGTGACCTGGGAAAATCTTACACACCCCCTGGGCGCCTCGAAGAGGCAATACTTCCCCTCTCGCAAGCACGGAGTCTCGGTGTAGTAGAGAATCTTTAATAACATGAGGTAAACGACATCAGCATTAAATTGGGAAAACACCACAACTAGTGTTCATTAACCAAACCATGAGCAAAGACCCACCCCAGAAAATTGGGCCACATCCTTTCCCTCGGGTTCTTGAGTCCCAGAACCCAAATGTCTCTTGAGTCCAGCAATCCTCAAATCACCCAAAATCCAAAAAGTCCAGCCCCAGAGTTCAAAAGTTCATCTGCAGAGTGTTACTCCCCAGTCTGGCTAAAATGTGCCTGTGTGTGGGGGAAAGAGGTAAGGGGTACCTTACGTGTCCTGAAGCTGACTGCCCCACAGGGCTCTGTTCTGCTACGCTGTCTCACGAACGGCTCCGCTCCACCACGACCGGCTCCACTCTGCACAGCTCGCCGTCTCACGAACAGCTCTGCTCAGCTTGCCGTCTCACGAACGGCTCCGCTCCACCACGACCGGCTCCGCTCGGCACAGCTCGCTGTCTCACGAACAGCTCGGCTCAGCTCGCCGTCTCACGAACACACCGCTGTCTCACGAACGGCTCCGCTCCACCACGACCGGCTCCCTCTGCACAGCTCGCCGTCTCACGAACAGCTCGGCTCAGCTCGCCGTCTCACGATCACACCGCTGTCTCACGAACGGCTCCACTCTGCACAGCTCGCCGTCCCACGAACAGCTCTGCTCAGCTCGGCGTCTCGCGAACACACCGCTGTCCCACGAACAGCTCTGCTCAGCTAGCCGTCTCGTGAACGGCTCCGCTCTGCACAGCTCGCCGTCTCACGAACAGCACCACTGCACTCTAGATCTTCCGGCTCCCCACTACTTGACACAGTGCTCAGTGATTTCAGCTCTTAGTGATTTCAGCTCTCAGTGATTTCAGCTCATAGTAGTGGGGGCCTTAGTGCTGGTGCACCATAAGGCCAAAGTGAATGCAGCACAGTACCTGTAGCAAGACTCTTAATAGACCCAACATTAGCTCTGACATTCCACAGTGGAGAGAGACAGAGGTGCAATTGGTGCTTCAGGCCCTCACAAAGGGGCCCACACCACCAGGTACTAATACCTGTCTCAAGTCTCTCTCCCTTCACAGAGTTTTGGAACCCATGTCCCTTGCCTAGCGAGTGCTACTCAGTTGATGGTGAGTCCCTCCATCATAACAAAAGGCCAAGTACAGTTCCAAGCACAGTTCCCATAATCAGGGTAATAACAATTTACTCTTCCCGCCCCAATAACAAAGACACTGGGGATCCCACAACAGCCAAAGTGACCATTTGGGCAGTTATGGCCTCATTCTAGGCGGGGTGGGTGTGCCTATGCAAATTGAGATCAGCCCCTGAAGTTCTTTTCCACTACTTGCCACACCTCACCACCAGATGTCAGGGTGGAGCCCATCCTGACTCTGCTTACATCCTCCCCCCAGCCGAGAATTTGGCGTCCCGACAAATCATACTCCCTTTATACCAACTCATTGGTTTCCTCCAAAGGGCCTCAGGAAGCCCACTTTGGCTTCCACAATCCTGTGTGCTAAATGTATTGGCTCCTCACTAGTCACCCCAGGTGCATCATAAGTCAACCGTTTTACTGGTCTTATCACCCTGTCTCGTCTATTGAGACTCTCTGTTGCCGAGGTAGGGGGAACATCCTCTTGATTGACGGATGGAGAGGCTTCCTTTGAGGGTCCCTTGGCTACTGGCGTAGGCCCCTGCACTCCTAGTTCTAACGCGGGAGGGTCCAAGGTGCCCAGGACATCCTCTACCTGTGTGTCTCCACTGGCCAATAACCTGTGTGTGTCATCACACGGGGGTGTCATCAGCGGCACAGGGGTGTCAGCAATGGGCCTAAATAATTCCGCCATGGGGTTTAGGGCGGAAGAGGGAAAACTCTCGTTTGGTTCAGCTGATCGAGACTGAAATCTTGTCTCCATCCCAGGATACACCAGGGTTGTGTCTTCCTCCTCAGACTCACTCTCAGATGTGCAGAATAGGGGTAAGTTAGCTGCACGGGGCCCGCTGTCTGTGTTGGATGGCGGCTTTGGTCTAGCCCCTCTGTTCTGCCCGGCTGCCCTGTCGTGGCCCGTCTCATAAGGGATGCTTACCAATTCCCCCACAGGGAGCAAAAGGTTTCTATGCACCGTCTTTATTTGCCCTGGACCGTCTTCAGGTTTGATCTTGTAGACTGGCAGATCTCCCAGCTTTTCCATCACCAGGTAAGGTATTGCCTTCCATCTGTCAGCTATCTTGTGTTTGCCAGCAATACCCAAATTTCGCAGCAGGACTCTGTCCCCCGGCTGGAGCTCCTGCGAACGCACTCTAGCATCATATCGATGTTTGTTGCGGTCTGCGTTTTTCCGAGCTGCAGCGGTAGCTAAGCGATAAGCATCCCGCAGCTTTTCTCTTAGTTGGGATACATATTGCTGGTGAGTTTCATAGCTATCTCCATCCTCTGATACACCAAAGCACAAGTCTATGGGTAATCTTGGTTCTCGCCCAAACATCAACAGATATGGGGTGACTCCCGTAGCATCGTTCTTTGTGGCATTGTAGGCATGCACCAGAAATGCGACATGCTGGCTCCAGGTTGCCTTCTGCTCTGGTCGCAAAGTTCCCAACATATCTAATAGGGTTCGGTTGAACCTCTCTGGCTGAGGATCACCTTGGGGGTGATAAGGCGTTGTCCTAGACTTTTTAATTCCTGCTATCTTCAGCACCTCCTTCAGAAGGTGACTCTCAAAATCCCGCCCCTGATCAGAGTGTATCCGAGCCGGGAATCCATAGACTGAGAAATATTTGTCCCACAATACTCGAGCGACGGTGGTGGCCCTCTGATCACGTGTGGGATATGCCTGTGCATACCGTGTAAAATGGTCAGTCACTACTAGAATGTTCCCAACATTCCTCTTGTCTACCTCTACAGACAAGAAATCAATGCATACCAATTCCAAAGGTTTGTTGCTGGTGATGTTCTTGAGATAGGCAGCCCTCGTGGGCAGAGTTTTCCTTTGAACACATCGAGCGCAAGTCTCACATTTCCTGCGAACATCTTCAGCCATTCGGGGCCAATAGAACCTACTACGAATAAGTTCCAGGGTCCTCTCCATCCCTAAATGCCCAAAGTCATCATGCAGGGCCCTCATGGCCAGGGCTCTGTACTTTTTTGGCAGCACTAGTTGTGCTCGTTGTTTTTGTAAAGAGTCGGTGGTCATTCGGTGTAGTAGAGAATCTTTAATAACATGAGGTAAACGACATCAGCATTAAATTGGGAAAACACCACAACTAGTGTTCATTAACCAAACCATGAGCAAAGACCCACCCCAGAAAATTGGGCCACATCCTTTCCCTCGGGTTCTTGAGTCCCAGAACCCAAATGTCTCTTGAGTCCAGCAATCCTCAAATCACCCAAAATCCAAAAAGTCCAGCCCCAGAGTTCAAAAGTTCATCTGCAGAGTGTTACTCCCCAGTCTGGCTAAAATGTGCCTGTGTGTGGGGGAAAGAGGTAAGGGGTACCTTACGTGTCCTGAAGCTGACTGCCCCACAGGGCTCTGTTCTGCTACGCTGTCTCACGAACGGCTCCGCTCCACCACGACCGGCTCCACTCTGCACAGCTCGCCGTCTCACGAACAGCTCTGCTCAGCTTGCCGTCTCACGAACGGCTCCGCTCCACCACGACCGGCTCCGCTCGGCACAGCTCGCTGTCTCACGAACAGCTCGGCTCAGCTCGCCGTCTCACGAACACACCGCTGTCTCACGAACGGCTCCGCTCCACCACGACCGGCTCCCTCTGCACAGCTCGCCGTCTCACGAACAGCTCGGCTCAGCTCGCCGTCTCACGATCACACCGCTGTCTCACGAACGGCTCCACTCTGCACAGCTCGCCGTCCCACGAACAGCTCTGCTCAGCTCGGCGTCTCGCGAACACACCGCTGTCCCACGAACAGCTCTGCTCAGCTAGCCGTCTCGTGAACGGCTCCACTCTGCACAGCTCGCCGTCTCACGAACAGCACCACTGCACTCTAGATCTTCCGGCTCCCCACTACTTGACACAGTGCTCAGTGATTTCAGCTCTTAGTGATTTCAGCTCTCAGTGATTTCAGCTCATAGTAGTGGGGGCCTTAGTGCTGGTGCACCATAAGGCCAAAGTGAATGCAGCACAGTACCTGTAGCAAGACTCTTAATAGACCCAACATTAGCTCTGACATTCCACAGTGGAGAGAGACAGAGGTGCAATTGGTGCTTCAGGCCCTCACAAAGGGGCCCACACCACCAGGTACTAATACCTGTCTCAAGTCTCTCTCCCTTCACAGAGTTTTGGAACCCATGTCCCTTGCCTAGCGAGTGCTACTCAGTTGATGGTGAGTCCCTCCATCATAACAAAAGGCCAAGTACAGTTCCAAGCACAGTTCCCATAATCAGGGTAATAACAATTTACTCTTCCCGCCCCAATAACAAAGACACTGGGGATCCCACAACAGCCAAAGTGACCATTTGGGCAGTTATGGCCTCATTCTAGGCGGGGTGGGTGTGCCTATGCAAATTGAGATCAGCCCCTGAAGTTCTTTTCCACTACTTGCCACACCTCACCACCAGATGTCAGGGTGGAGCCCATCCTGACTCTGCTTACAGCTGCTTTCAACTATCTGAGAGGTGGTTCCAGAGAGGATGGTTCTAGACTATTCTCAGTGGTAGAAGATGACAGGACAAGGAGTAATGGTCTCAAGTTGCAGTTGGGGAGATTTCGGTTGGATATTAGGAAAAACTTTTTCACTAGGAGGGTGGTGAAACACTGGAATGCGTTACCTAGGGAGGTGGTAGAATCTCCTTCCTTAAAAGTTTTTAAGGTCAGGCTTGACAAAGCCCTGGCTGGGATGATTTAATTGGGGATTGGTCCTGCTTTGAGCAGGGGGTTGGACTAGATGACCTCCTGAGGTCCCTTCCAACCCTGATATTCTATGATTCTATGATTCCTGCCCCCCTCCAGTGTCCCAACCCCCTGCCCCAGCCCTGATCCCCCCCCCCGCCCTCCAAACCCCTCGGTCCCACCCTCCTGCATCCCAGAACCCACACTCGCAGCCCTCACGCCCCCACCCTCACCTCAACTCCCTGCCCCAGCCCGGAGCCCCCTCCTGCACCCTGAACTCCTCATTTCTGGCCCCAGACCTCAGCCTGCACCCCCAGTCGGAGCCCTCACCCCCTCCCGCATCCCATCCCCAAATTTCTTGAGCATTCATGGCCTGCCATACAATTTCCATACCCAGATGTGGCCCTCGGGCCAAAAAGTTTGCCCACTCCTGCCTCAGACCCATTGAAAACAATGGGAGACCGTGGCCATTTTGAAAGAGGGCATTTCTTCAGTTCTCTAAGGGCCCTAAAGGAGATTATTTTATGCATCAGCCTCTGCTGACAGATAAACTTTCAACTATGAAAAATGACAGCAAAAGCAGTCATTAGTGCAAACTGTTTTCTTTCAAAAGCTACCTGTTGCAGAAGATTGCTCAACACAATGTGCAAGTGGTAGGAGGAAACTGGGCTGGGGGGTGAGGTGCACACAAACACCGGAGAATGTGGAGGGGAAAACTGGTGTGGGGGTGTAGCTGGGGGAATGTGGTGCAGGAGACTGGGGGGAGTTGTGTGGTGCATAGAGGCATGTGGAGGACAGGATGCTGGGAGAACCTCATGAGCAGGAAGGAGGAAACTGGGGTGCACATTCTGGCTGCTTAAGGCTGCTATGGCAAAGCAAAGCAGCTGTAAACCTAGGGTTGCCAGGTGTCTGGTTTTCAACCGGAAAGTCTGGTAGAAAGAGGACCTGTACAGTGTCTAGTCACGTGTACTGACCACCAGACACCAAAAGTCCAGTTACCATAGGTGGGGGCGCCAAGGGAGGAGGCGCTGGGTCATCCACCCACGCCAGCCCCTGCTCAGCTGGGGTTGCCTCCTACCTACATCTTGTGGGCAGGCAGGTTCCCATTCTAGCCCCCAGAGCAGTGGGAGCCCAGCTGGTGAGAGGGAGGGAGATGGACAGGATTGAGCGAGGAGTAAGGGGGAGGGGCAGAGCAGTGAGTGACAGGTGCAGGGCCTCGGGGAAGAGATAGGGAGTGGGGAGATTCCAGCTCTCCTGCTGTAGTGTCTGGTTTTCAGAAATTAGAAAGTTGGCAACCCCCTTGTGTAGCTGGCCTGCATGCTTCGGGTGTGTCAGGCTGTTCCAGAGCGTGGTAAAGCAGCCAGAGTGTCCTGGCAAATCTGTCCCTAAAGGTTCATATAAAACAACGATTTCAGGCTGACACTCATTATGAATATCGCATGGTAAGATGTTTGCTGGGTTTCCTGTTTGCTGTTCATCTGTAACATTTTTAATTAAGATAAAACAGAAAATGACACTGAGACAGATGGTATTTAGGTTGAGAATGTGTCTCAGTAACTTAGGGTAAAATATACAGCAGGGAAGTTGTAATTATCCCAAACCCAAGTGTTATAAACCAGGAAATTCAGAATTAAAGTTACACTTGAAAGTCACCCATACATGCTAAGGTCTGGAAATGCACAGTCAGGGCAACCACAGACCTTAACTCTGCCCAGTAGTGATGGTGTGCGGGGACAAGAATGAATAAATTAATGTGTTGCTAAATCAATTTACTATAATCTGGGAATAGAAACACTACAGTCGTACTGGCCTGGTGCTCAGTGCTGTCACTGAAGGGCGCAGCTCAGGCCATGTGAGTGCCCTGCTGACGCAGCGTTCGGATCACTGATCTGAGTCACTGCAGCAGCTGGGACTGAGCAGTCCCATGATGTCCGGCCTGGGCCATCCCAGGGACACAGTCTATTCCATTCACTCCTCCCTCATATTCGTATGCAAGCATCACTTTGCCAGAGCCTAGGGAGAGATAGGCCCCTCCCTGCTCAGGGACAAGCAGGCTCTGGGGCTGAGCAGCTCACAACTGAGTGCAGAGTGCTGGGGGATGGGACTCATCATTGTCTATGCCCTGCTTTGGGACATACTCAGCCCAAACTCCCAACAGATGCTCTCACCTGGGTCTCTTCTTGCAATTCATGCTGCCAGGACATTTCATCCACTGAGTTGCTGGACTCTCACCAGCTCAATCCCTTTGTGCTAATTCCTGCCCACTTTTCCAGTTTTGCCTTCTACTTTCTGATTATTTCACACCTTCCTTCGCACAACCCGCTATGCAAGGAGCAGCTTCCCACGCCTGTGCACCATGCGCCCTGCAGCCCAGTCTGCTGTGGGAGGCCTTCCAGCAGAGTGGGTCACCACCTCTCTCTGATGGGTTATGTCCTACTCTGTAACCAGCTTCTGCCGGCAGGGTGAGAACTCCTTGGCCCAGGGCTGTAACTGACTACACGTTGCACAGCGCCTGCTGCTATATTAGTTCGAAAGGAGCCTCCGGCATTCAGACCCTCACAGACCACGGGTGCAGAGACGTGGTGATGGGCACATTAGAAATATGGTATTGATGGACAGACAGCCTGTGCTTAGCCTCTTCTCCTTATCTCCCTGATCTATTTGGAAAGCCCCATCCCTTTAGCCCTCTTTGCAGCAGTATCTCATGCTCGCCTGTCCCAAGGGAGGGGCTGTGTCCCAGTGGGTTAGCATCAGGCTGGGGGCCACCAGGGGTGTACAAAGGAGCTGTGTCACAGTAGGAGGGAGGCCCTGCTGAATGGTATGAAGTGAGACAGCATATTTTAGAGGGGTGGTCAGTTACTGGTTCTGTTCTTCTCACACCAGTGAACTTACAGCTTAAGGGGTCACTGGGTCACAGCCATCCCTCTGGGTCAGGGATGAAGTAGGGATGGGGGGGATAGGACCGTAGCTGTGTCCCTGTGGAGTCGGGGCTGAGCCAGGGGTCACTGGGCCATAGCTGTCCGGCAGGGATTAGCTGGGGGGCGGGGAGGTTGTCATTAGCTGGGGGGCGGGGAGGTTGTCATAGCCATCCCACAGGGGAAGGTACGAGCGGTGGGAAAGGTCTTCTCAGTCTCGCCCTCTTGAATATTAAATCTCTTGAGCCCAGGTGTTGTCACTGGCTGGGGTGGGGCTCCGACTCAGAGTTCGCTACCCATCCATCTTCCTACCTCTCTCAGTTACGATGAAGCCACTCAGGCAGCCGCACATGAAGCTCTGCCAGTGCCAGAGAAAAGCTGGGGAGGCAGAAGGAGCCAGGCGGAGCAGAGTGGGGAGAACTGAGGCAGTGACAGAAAGACAGAGCTGGGCAGGCAATTCAATTTTCAGAGGCTGTCCCACCAATTCAGCTTAGGGACATGATAAGAAACCCATTTCCAGCGATAGGCGCCCTAATCCCCAGCCTTCTTGCATTTCCATTTCCTGAGAGGAGCTGCCTCCAATGGGGAGTAATGTTCCCATCTAGGTTTGCTGGAAGGGACAGCGCTGGATTAAATACTGATTCTCCCAGCATTGTTTAACCCTTTATGTGCCTGACTACAACACACTTGCAAAAGCCAGTGGAATGGGGGCACAGGCCAGAGTAGCAGGGATGATGCGTCTCAGAACTGATGAGCAGAGCCATAGGGAGTCAGAGAACTTTCCCAGGGACCAGTGGGGCTGCAGCCCAGCAGGAGGGACTGGGGATCAGGACTGAGGGTCATCAGCAGAGTGGGAATGAGGAGGCTCAGGACTGGCATTTTTTATGGTCAGCACCCAGAGACCCCTCTCTCCTGGGATCAGTGCCACACTGCACTGGGCACCGGACAAAGACACAGTATCACTGACCCCAGCATTAAAATAGCATGCATCAGGCTCAAAAAATCATACAATTGGCTTTTAAATCATTACAGTTATAAGGGTCAGGTGGGCAGTGAGGGGCTGGGGGCTATGATTATGCACTAATGCACCCTACCAATGTTCCACCCAGCCCCAATTATGACACCACTGCCTACTACAGCTCAAAACCTTATGATGCATATTCCGTTTTTGTTTTGGGGTGCTGTCTGGGCCTGGGGCAGGACGGGAGCACTGGGTGCTGGCATCGGGAAGAGGGGAGGTAGGGAAAGGGGGGAGGCAGACCCCAGTTTACTGGGGTTTTTTCTCCTAATATTTGTTCCAGTATTGACAAGAGGCAGATTGGAGCGGGCACGACACGAACGTTCACACCTCCCTAATAAAGAATGCTGCCACCACCGCTGACAGAACTCACACCTACTGGCCACACTCAGCTCCGGGCAAGCGTGCTGCCCCCAGAAGGCTCCAGCAGAGTTGCACTGGAACTGGGGGCAGGAGTTAGCCCAGCCCTTCAGCAGTAAGGTACTGCGTGTTATCTCACACAGCTGCATTAAGCACCTCACTGTTGTTTCAGTCACTGCCTCCCCAATCAACTCTCCACAATTTTCCAAAAAGAATTCTCTGTGCTCCAGCGAGTGCCCCTTATTGCCCTTGGCTGGGCTATGCCCATGCCCAATTGCTACAGGCTCCTATTTCCCAAGAGCTCTCCAACGTGCCCTTTAGCAACAAGCTCTACCTTCTGTCCTACTTAAATTGAGATTCTGTAGAGGAGTTCAGCATCCCCACCACCTGCGGGAGGGGTCATTCACCTCATGCCTCATGCATTAATGTGCCAGCACCGTTCTCTCCCTCCTTTTTCCCAGTAGATCTGTAAGAACACCTCCCCACCCACCTTCACCAGCATGAGCTCAGTCTGTTTTCTTGCTGCCCTCTGTCTTTCCCCCGATGCAGCAGGTTGCCATTTGACCACCTCCCCATTTTCATTTCCTAGCACTGGGATTTTTTACCTAGATTTTGAGTCACTCCCTCATGCACCCACGGACTCTGATTCTTGTCCCCAGGCTCTTTTTCAGATTAATTGTGTCTGTTGTAGTCATGATTCCTCGCCTCACTGCTGTAGTTTACTAGACCCCATTTCCTTCGCACAGCCTGGAATAGAACCCAGGTGTCCTGGCTCCCATCCACGCCCTACCACTAGCCCCCCACCCCCTCTCAGAAGTAGGAATGGAACCCAGACAACCTGGCTCCCTGTCCCACTTGCTCTAGCTCACTAGCCCTTGCTCCCTCCAGCCATGGCATGTTGTGCAGCATGCTGCACGTGGCAGGCACTTGAGGGGCACAAACCCCAGTTTACTGACCCTCACCCCCTTGCCCCACAGGCCATGGGAACGTGCTGGGTTGGGGGTTTCCCATTATCACTCAAAAACAGGTGTTCTGTGCCACTTTATCCAAAGGCCCCAGCTTGCTCCCTAGTCAGACAGACTCAGTCTAGTAGGCCCTGGCTGGCCCCAAGGTTCCCGGGCTCCACCCTCAGCCCTTCACTGCGCGAAGGGGAGAAGGAGAGAGGCTGTGGCAGAGGCTCTGCACTCCATAGCTCTCTCCCCTCCCTGCTGGATGTGGCTCCAGCATGGACCACAACTCCCCATTCATCATCTGCTAAACAAATTGAAATTTAAGGGCTTGTGTCTCTAAAACACAGAAAACAATTCCCACTGCATTTTAATGGTGCTGTAATTTATTGGATCAGAAATGATGGATGGCAGCAGGAGAGGGCTGAGCCCACTGAGCAGGGGGAGCACTAATGCAGCAGGAGCCTGCCAGAGATGTGCAGCAGGGGAGGGGACATCGGGCAAGGAGAATGGCTCGGCCAGCAGCAGGCAGCAAGGCCCGTGCCTCACGCTTTTCCTGCAGCCTCTGCAGTCCCTCCAGCAGGCCCTTCAGCTGAGGCCCCGCAGCAGGAGCCCCTGCAGTGAGGCTCCCGGGGAGCAGCCTCAGAACAGTAGCCCAGGGCCAGCTGCTCCTGAGCACCCCCGTGGATGTCAGGCAGCGTCCCTGCTGCCCACGGCTGACGTGAGCGAGGCACCGGAGACAGACACAGTTTGAAAACAGGGGCAAGAATCCCCCAAGCTGCACCAGTCTGAGAGGGAGCCAGGCGAAGGAGCACCTGGGGGAGAGAGCAAGAGAAAGCGAGCACAGCTCACCTCCTCCAGCCTTAATCTCCCTGCTCCAGAGAGCTCGAGCTGGGTCGGGCAGTAATTGAAACCAGGCTGTTTAATACAGGTGCCAATTACCATCCCCTAATGTGGGCAGCTCCGATAAATAAAGCAATCAGCAAGCTCTGCTGGGGGGAGCCGTGCGATGAGCACCCCCGAGGGGAGGACACGGTGACAGCAGCAGAACTAATCACGTCGGTGCTGCAGCCCCTGCCCCAGGAGTCTGCAGCCCAGCCAGCCCTACGGGACGTGGGGCAGCGACAGCACCGCCAGCTCTCTGTACTGACAGTCAGGTGGGCCTGGCCCCACTGCACGGCGCAGACTGGCCAGCATCTGCCATGTTCCCATCAGTTACGCGCACCCCGGCGCAGCAGGTCCCCTGCCCCTCCAGCCATGGGGGTGGGGAGTGACTGACCCCTGCTCACAGCGAGCAGACTGACCCATTAGCCACAGGAGGGGAGGAGGGAGCAGACCAACCCACGGCGCATGGCGGGAGGGAGCAGACTGACCCATTAGCCACAGGAGGGGAGGAGGGAGCAGACCAACCCACGGCGCATGGCGGGAGGGAGCAGACTGACCCATTAGCCACAGGAGGGGAGGAAGGAGCAGACCAACCCACAGCGCATGGCGGGAGGGAGCAGACTGACCCATTAGCCACAGGAGGGGAGGAGGGAGCAGACCAACCCACAGCGCATGGCGGGAGGGAGCAGACTGACCCATTAGCCACAGGAGGGGAGGAGGGAGCAGACCGACCCACGGCTCACAGGAGGGGAGAGCAGGGAGCAGACTGACTCACTTGAGCTGCCCTGGGCTGCTGGACTCGTTCTGATCCCTGCTGTAAAACCTCCTCTCAGTTCCTTGGGGGAAAGTTGCCGGGCTCCTGCAGCAGCCCTGATTGGCTGCTCTTCTGCAGGAGGCAGGGCAGTGGGGAAGCAGCCAATCAGAGTGGGTTCCCCATGGCCACGTGTCAAGAGGTGGGGCTGGCCCGATGCCAGTGGGCAGAGGTGGTGGCGGTGCTCTTCATGGCACCTGCCCATTGGCCGCTGCCAGGACAAGCCGGGGCGGGACGTTCAAGCCAGGCACATTCCAGTTAGGAACACGGCACAGACTGCTCGCGGTGCGGGCAAGCAGCCCTGGACCAAGCTTCTCAGGGCCCTGGCCTGAGGGATTCTCCATCTCGTCACCAAGGCTGGAGCCATTCTGGGGGTGCTTTAGTCACACACACGTTATTAGGCTGACATGGGGTAATGGTGAAAATTAGGAGCCCGTGTTCTATGGGAGGCCAGAGCAGATGCTTAAGGTGAATTTATGAAACCCCAGTGCAGCAGGGTCATGCTCGCGAAGCCCGAGTGCTGGCTCACTGGCAGCAGCAGTGCCCCCACATCTGCACTGTTCTCTGCCTGGAAGCAGGGGGCAACACCCAGAGCATCACCCCTTCTGGGCTGTGCCATCCCCCTTTCCCCCCATCAGGCTGCTGGTGGATAACTGCATCCCCGGCCATGCTGGCTGGAGCTGCCTGTGCAGGGGCAGACGGGGAGCAGCGCTGCAGCCGTCGATCCAGGTGTGATGGGAGAAATGAGGCTGCAGAATGTGCTCAGTGACAGCTGGAGGCTGTAGCACCCACAGAGGAGCTGGGAGAGGGCTCCAGCCCCCTCAGCCTGTCTGCAGGGCTGGGACAGAGGCACAGAGAGGGGTTTCTGAGGGAGAGACAGGAACCAGGGGGAAAGGAGCAGAGCTCTGGTAAAGGGGAAGAGGGTGGGGGATTGGGGTCAGAGAGTTAAAAAGGAGCAGAGGAGGAAATTAAACCAGTCTGGAGTTTGTTGGCTGCAGATCAGGAGGTCTGGGGGGCTGTGCTGGGGCCTAGTGGGCTGACCTCCTTAGAGGAAGTCACCTGTGAGGAGGGTCTTAGGAGGCCACCAGGCATGTTGGGGGATCCTTGAGTGTCCATGGTGACAGCGAGGGTGGGGCCACCATGCCCCGGGCACAGCCCAGGAGTAGTCCCTGCTTGGAGTGCTGACAAATGCAGAGCCACTCCAGGCCTGTCCCTGCCCATCAGCTTCCCTCCCTCTCCCACGATGGGCTCAGTCAAGCCATGCTCATCACAAGTTAACCACCCTTTGGTGCATGTTTGGGAAGGCCCCTGATCGGCTGGCTTCCCTGCTCTCAGCTTCAAGCCATTAGGCTACACCAATGGCAGCGCTGAGGAAAGCCTGAGGCAGCTGGGTGTGAAAGGAGCCTGCAGGCCAGTGATGTCCAGAGAGCTAGTGTCCCCCAGCCCTGCCTCTGAGCAACATGGTGCCAGCTCCAAGCCGGTGAGGAGAGTGCCACCCGGAGGCCTTCAGCACCCTCAGCAAAGAAGTAACAGCAGAGGGTTGGGGGACCTACAAAGGAGACCCAGGGGATAGTGCTAGGCACATCACAGTCCCGCCTCCCACATGGGGAGCAGAGAGGAGTTCACACCCCATTACTATGGCAGCACAGTCCCCTGCCTTTGGGGAGGGACCTGCGGCAGGAGGGCTGCGGGACCAGCAGTGTCACTAGCACAAGCCTGAGCCCTAGAGAGCAGGCTCTTAGCACATTAACTGTGGTGTCTCTGATTTGGTTAGGGCAATTATGGGGCTTGGCCGCTTCCGCCTTCCTGTGATTAATGATTGAATGGTCCAGATAGCTCCTTTTCACCCGGCGAGCAGCTGGGAGCTGGCAACGGCCCCTGCTCCTGGCAGAGCGACAGCAGGAGCCTGAAGGCTGTGAGGCAGTATGGGAGCAAGAAGAGGGGCTTGGCAGCAATCCCCTTGTACTCCAGGTTGCTCCCCCAGAGGCGATGAGCTGGTGGCTAGTCCTGGCCCTGACACAGGCTCCTAGTGCTGCAGCTCCCCTCACTGTCTTGTCTAGTTAGACTGCATGCTCATGGGGGCAGAGCTATGGGGCTATGCAGCACCTAGCACAGGGGAGCCTTCAGGCCCGACTGCAACACAAATAAATAACAATTCTCCTTGGAGTCCCAAAGATGCAGCTCAGCTCCATGTTGCATCCCCACCCAGCCCTTCAGGGTGTGCCCTCCCCCTTGGCTAACTCAGAGCCTTCAGGGACTCCCTGGGTCAGCTCCCTGGGGCCATGCTAGTTTAGGCCACACTTGGGCTTAGAGCCGGGTTAGGATGCCTGAGCCCATTCTGGAGACTGTGCCACGGGGGAGGGAGGGGAAGGAGAGGAAACTACAGCCAGCAGACACCAGTGCAGACGCAGTCTGGTGGGACAGCTAGGTCTCAGTCTCAGACACAGCACTGGGGGCTTTGCTGTTACCAAGCACCACAGCAGGGCAGTGCGTGAATCCTCCGGGGCCAGGACTTGGAACAGAGGTGGGAGAAGCTGCATGTCCAGAAGTGCTCCTCCCCTGAACACTGGCCCAGGAGCTCAGGAGGCTTTTCACTGCCTGGGAAACGAAGCACAGCCCTGCTGCGGCTGGGCACCAAGCGCTGCTCCCCGCTCCAGCGCCTAGCTCAGCCGCCCACGATCTGATGCTCCCTCCTGCTTTTTCAGGCCTTCGCAGTGGGACTCGGGGGTGCTGTGCCACTGCGGTGGGGAAGCTCACTGCTTGGGTGGAGCTGTCAGGAGAGGAGTAGACGGAGCAGAATGGTTCACACAGGAGTCCCTTGCTGTGGTGGTTGCTAGTCAAAGGGGTGTCTGTGCAGAGGGGCTACTGTAGCCTCCCGCAAGGAGCTGGCCACGTTGGTATTTCAACAGCAACCTCAGAGTTTCTTGTTCAATACAGGGGCTTCCCAAAGGGCCCAGAAACTGGAAACATGTAAACAGCCCTCCCTGCCCCAGGCCAGTGCATGGCTTGCGGAAAGAGCACGGTGCCTTTGAGATTCATTCAGCACCGTTTCCACTGGTTAATTAGTTCTAAAAGCCATCGGTAATAAATCACAGTCAGCACCTTCCTCTGCATTGTTCCCAGAGAGACAGGGCAGAGGAGGCCTGTGTCCGTACCCACGTGGAGCTCTGGTGCTGCATGGGGGTGGGTGTGGGGGGGCACCTGTGTGGGTGTTGTGACGAAGTGGGACTGTTCTTAATGTTTCCTCTGAATAGTGTGGGGGTGCCTCAGTTTCCCCTATTCAGTTCTTAAGTATCTAGGTGGTGGGGTAAGGGTGTATGATCCTTGCAGAGCCGAGAGGGCAGGTGTGTGCAGGGGTCTGGACACAGAGAATGGCCAACACCCTGTTTCCTGGCAACTGATGGCCTGGGCCCTTCCCCCCTGCAAGGTGAGAGCTAAAGGGTTGGAGAACAAAGGAATCCGGTGCCCTCCTGGCCTGGGAAAGGGACAAAGCCCAGAGGAGGAGGGGCTGGAGGGAGTTTCAGTTTGGGGCTGGCTGGTGAAGGGCAGACGTGGTTGTCTGGCTCACTGCCCCCCAAAATGGACCCAGCTGAGGGGTCTGGTTCTCTGCACCTACAAGCTCTGTGTTAGACCATGTTCCTGTCGCCTAATAAACCTTCTGTTTTACTGGCTGGCTGAAAGTCACGTTGGACTGCGGAGTTGGGGTGCAGGACCCTCTGGCCCCCCCAGGACCCCGCCTGAGCGGACTCACTGTGGGAAACTCATGGAGGGGCAGAGGATGCTGAAGGCTCCGAGGTCAGACCCAGGAAGGTGGAAGCTGTGTGTCCTGCAGACAGGCTGCTCACAGGAAGGTGACTGCCCCAGAGTCCTGCCTGGCTTCATGGGGAGCAGTTCCAGAGCGTCGCCCGGGGACTCCGTGACAGGTGTGTAGGCTGGGTACCTATCTGTGTGTGGGAGGGGGAGGTGCCTATTGGTGTGCATGTGTGTGTGTGGGGGGGGGTGGGATGGGTACCTGTGTGTGTGGGTGCCTATTGGGGTGTGTGTGTGTGCGCATGTGCATACAGGTTGCCGTGGTGCTGGCCAAGGTGGGAGCAGCTGTGCTACATCCAGCGAGGGGACAGGGCTGTACCTGGGCTGATGGCTGCTCTCCTCCCCCAGCCCCAGCCCCAGAGATGGCTGAGTGGCAACCCAGGCCCACACTGCAGGGCTGAGGCCACTGTGGCAGGTGAGGTACCTGTTGCCCCAGCTTGCCGTGCTGCAGGCCCCCTTTCAGAACCGCCTACTCCAGCATTAGCATCACTGGGGTTAAATGCCAAACCTCCCACTAGTCTCTGCAAACAACAGCCTGTCCCATAGGCTGAACAGGGGTGGGGATAGAACAGGCATAGCCACACGCCCAGCATCCTGACAGAGTCATGAAAAGAGAGGGCAGCTGGGCCCCCACACTCATCAACCCATAGTGTAAGGGTCTGGCTCTGCCCTGCCTCACACTTGCTGCACCTCCTGGAGGCAGAGCCCCTGGGAAGGAGATGATAGGCCTCCTTTAGGTCTTCTGGGGCTGGGCTGTCATGGGAGCAGGTGGGGCCCCTGGCATAAACTAGAGCCTGAAGGTGCAGAAGCCTCCCAAGGGCAACCAGCACTGAGCACTGCAGCGACACCAAGCCCTCGCTGCAGCCTGCCCCTGCCCGGTGCTTGCAGGTGAGGAAAAGCAGGGACTGCATCAGGGGAGCCTCCCCCAACAGCTGCTGAGCTTTCCCTAGAGGGAACCTCACCTGGAGAAAGTGTCCTTCTGTTCCGGGCGCCTGTGAGGCCCCATTCATCTCTGCTAGGTGCAAAGTGGTCACAAAGCAGCCACAAGGCTCCCTGGGACATGCCCCTGGGCGCGAGGCCTCCTTACCCGCCACAGAACCCAGTCAGCTCTACAGTTACCTGGGATGGGGATGGGCGAACCAGGGACTGAGATACTTACCCTGTGCTGGCAGACCCAGGGCCTCCCACCTGGTTTTTGGCACCTGCACTGATGTGGGGTAGATTCTCTCTATGGGCCCAATTCTGCACTCACTTATGTCAACAGGAGTCCAGAGCCGTTCCACTGAGGTAAACAGGACCTGCAGCCTCTTTGCATCAGAGCTGCAAACAGCTGCACCCTGCAGTGGTGCCACAGGCTGTGAGGAGAGAAGCAGGGCTACTGCCCCTCCTCACTGCTACCCCCACACTGACTCACTGGGGAAGCCCCTCTGTGCTTTTCCCCCACCTCTTCTCCCCTCAGCACCCACCCCCGGCATCACACCACAGGTCAGCCCCCTCCTCACATCACTTTGCTGCTGTCATTTTAAGGTTGTGCTTTTTTTCATCTCTCTGTCTTGTTCTCATTTTATTACACTCACTGTTTCCTTCTGTCTTTCTTCCTCTTTGATCTGTTTGTCCTCATTGCCATGTGCTTGTCTCTTTTCCTGCTTCCGACAGTCCCAGCGCTTATCGCTTCAGGGGGTTCTTTTCTTCTTTTCATTAAATTTTAGTGCTTATAAAAGTGAGATGGATGGGGTGAGATAGACATGCAATGCCAGTGTTTTCCACTCAGCCCAGCCCTCCACCCCGAGCCACAGCCCTCCCACCCCATTCCAGTCCTGGGCTCCCCACACAATGCTCTGCCAGTGCTCCTCTGTCCTTCCCTGTGGCACCCTCCGCTATGCCACGCAGGGCTCTCCACCTGCTCTGTGGGTACACCTTCGTTCCCACCCACAAGCCCCTGCTCGCCTCCTCTTAGGCAGTAACTGGCATGGCAGAGGGTGGTAATTTGGGGCTGTGGATGTACAAGGCCCAACAAACTCATTTCACTTTGGATCTAACCCAGGAATTGATCCTGGGGGCCAGAAGTGACCTGGGTGTGAATTAAGGTGCTGACACACTGACTTCCCACCTCTCATTCGTCCCACCACTCCACTGCTGTCAAGCTCCTTTGGTGAAGTGCTGCTGACAATAGGCGAGGGGAGCTGCTTGTGCCCAGGGGTCACTGAGCCCAAGCTCATTTACAGAGGTGGCAGCAGGGAGGGACCCCTGGCACTTGCCCTCCACAGGATTCTTCTGTTCCCCTATGCTGGGTTAGAGGGTTCTGAGCAGTTAGGCAGCAGCAACTGTGATGTTGCCAGCAGACCATGCCAGGGTCTGTGTGTGAGGTTCCCAGCACCGCACAGGCAGGACCACTTGGGTAAAAACACCAGGGTCCAATTAACCACAGCAAGAGGGATTACAGGAATGAGCATCCACAGTGCTCTGAAGAGAGTCTACAGAGGAATGAGACAAACATGGCTATTCCAGGCCATGTGCTCCTGCAGCCTGTGTATGCATGCACGCGTGAGCTGCAATGTCAATGTTGAGTCTTGCCAGTTCTCTGGCAATTATGGCAGTTCTTGTTTCTGAGCATTCACTGTGCTGAGAGTGTCCATAAGGGTGCGGACATTCCAAGTGGCTAAATTTATTCTCTCTCTTGTTTTGGCAGTGGAGTTGAGTGATCCCACCGGATGTGGCCATCCAGATCGGAAGAGTGTGAGACAGGATGTCTGGGGCACTTTTTCTAGCCCCCTCCCCATTTGGGGTGAGCAGCAGGGATCCTAGAAAAGCCTGCTCAGCCACAGGTGCTGCTGCCAAAATGCACTTCTGTCTCATCCAAGCACAAGACGGCCGTTCCATGGCTGCCGGCTGCGTGCAGAGTTGTGACTAAAGACTCCCAGAGATCACTGCTCCCGTCTTCCCCGCCACTCCTCTGTTGCTGCAGGACTTTGTGTGGGTGTGAACCCTTTGGCAGAGGCCTGCACATGAAATCTTTTAACGTGGGGAAACCGGTGCACAGGCAGTGACCACACAAGACTTGACAGGAGGAAAACCCCGACCCAGTGGCAAGGAGATCCAAGACAACCAGGGGCCTCCCTCCTGCTGCAGCCCTCATCCGCCTTCACAGCCGCAGAGTATTGACATTGCAGCTCTTAGAGAGACCTGCCGGGCTGATGAGGATCAATTAAAAGAGGATGGAGGTGAAGGCTTTTGGAAAGGAAAGCCACCGAAGAGAGACGCAGTCACGGGATTGGCTTTGCAAAATAAGATCACCAGTCAGCTTTTGGAGCTTCCCAGGGGGATCAACAAGTGTCTCATGACTCTTTGGCTCAAGCTCAGGAACAACCAATGTGCCACGGTCATCCGTGCATACGCCCCAACACTTGATGATGAGGAAGACAACAAGGAGCAGTTTTATAGCGCTCTGGATGCAGTCCTCACAGCCATACCTGAGGCAGACAAACTCATCCTCCTGCAAGATTTCAGTGCCAGAGTTGGACGGGACTCCCACCTCTGGAGCGGCACAATAGGCAAAGGGGTGGGAAATGTAACCCCCAATGGTATTCTCCTCCTCAGCAAATGTGTGGAGCATGACCTGCTCATCACAAATACCATCTTTAGGCAAAGTAACAAATTTAAGACCACCTGGAAACATCCTGGGTCCAAACACTGGCACCTTCGTGACTATGTTATAGTCAGAGCTCGAGATTATGCCAATGTCTGTACAACACGAGCCATGAGAGGTACTGATCACTGTTGGACAGACCACTGATCAGTCATGTACCTGCAGCTCGCTCCACCACACCGCAAACACCCAAAGACTAAGCGAAAGAGGTACAACATCAAAGCACTTCAGGACCAAGCCAGCTGTGAAATGTTCCAGCCACACCTGTTTGAGAAACTCTCTAACTCAAAGGTGGGCAAACTACAGCCCACGGGACCATCCTGCCCGGCCCCTGAGCTCCTGGCCCGTGAGGCTGTCCCCGCTCCCCTGCAGCCACGCGGCGCAATGCTCTGGACGGCAGGGCTGCAGAGCCCGGCCTGACCCGGTGCTCTGTGCTGCGCGGTGCGGCTGCCTGTCCTGGTGCAGCCGCGCTGCCAGCCACCGGTGCTCCAGGCAGCGCACTAAGGGGGCAGGGAGCGGGGTGGGAGGGGTTGGATAGAGGGCAGGGGAGTTCGGGGGGTGATCGGGGCCCCAGGCAGGCAGTCAGGAAGGAGAGGAGAGCGGTCAGGAGACAGGGAGCAGGGGGGGTGGATGGGGCAGGGGTCCCGGTGGGGCAGTCAGGAAGGAGGGGTGGGGGTTGAATGCTGTGGTGGGGGGCATTTAGGGGCAGGGGGCAGTTAGGGGTGAGGGATCCGGGGGTGGTCAGGTAGAAGGGGTGGTTGGATGGGGCAGGGGTCCTGGGGGGGCAGTCAAGAAGGAGGTTGGATGGGGCGGCAGGGGGCAGTTAGGGGCGGGGGGTCCAGGGGCAGTCAGGGGACCGAGAGCGGGGGGGTGGGGTGGGATGGGATGGGATGGGGCAGGAGTCCCAGGGGGGCCATCAGGGGGCGAAAAGCGGGGGGGGGGGTCGGATGGGGGCGGGGGCTGGGCCATGCCTGGCTATTTGGGGAGGCACAGCCTCCCCTAACCGGCCCTCCATACAATTTCAGAAACCCGATGCAGCCCTCAGGCCAAAAAGTTTGCCCGCCCCTGCTCTAACTTGCCTGATAGCATCATTGACATTCAAGAGCACTGGGATCAACTTAAAAATACCATTCACAGTGCATGTGCTGAAATGATAGGATATTCCACTCATCGGCACCAAGACTGGTTTGACAAAAACACTGCATTCTGTAACTGGCAAAGTGATTCCTCTAACCAACGAAAACATGAGGCTTATCACCTGCTCAATGACGAAGTCCAAAGGAAGCTACGTGACATCAAAAATAAGTGGTGGCAAGAGAAGGCCTGTGAGATCCAGGGTTTTGTAGACCAGGATGACATGAGAAGCTTCTTTCAAGCAACAAAAGCTCCAAAGGCCAACTCCTCCCCTTTATATTCCCAGGGTGGCTCCACCTCCTCAAGGACAATGCAGCCATTAAACAACTGGAAGGAGCACTTTGAGAGCCTACTAAATCGGGAATCCACGGTCTCTGAAGACACCATCGAGTCCTTTCCACAAAGCTCAGTAATGGAACACCTTGCCGATTCCCTCATCTTCTGAGGAAGTCCGGCGTGCCATCACCCAGACGAAAAATCACTAGGCACCAAGTCCAGACGGCATCCCAGCTGAGGTTTTTAAAGCTCATGGAACAATGCTCCAGCGCAAACTTTGCCAACTCCTCAACAAAATCTGGACCTGTGAAGAAATTCCACCTGACTTTAAGAACCCCAACATTATTACAGTGTTCAAGAAAGGGGACAAATCTTTGTGTGGGAACTACAGAGGAACTGTCCTCCTCTCCATCCTTGCCCAGATCCTACTAAACAGTCTTCTCCCCCTTGCCAAGGAATTCCTCCCTGAATCACAATGTGGCTTCAGGCCATCTTGAGATACAACCAACTTGATCTTCATGGCACGACAGATTCAGGAGAAGTGCAGAGAGCAACACCAGGAACTGTTCATGGCATTCATCATTCTAACCAAGGCCTTGGACTCTACCAATCGTGATGCCCTATGGAAGGTGCTGTATAGGTTTGGCTATCCACAGAAATTAATTTCCATCATCAGACTACTCCATGATGGGATGACTGCCACCATTCTATGCAACGGCTAAGAGACCCGAACCATTCATTATTCACACTGGTGTCAAGCAGGGCTGTGTCATTCCTCCAACACTCTTCTCCATTTACCTTGCCATGATCCTGTTTCTCATCTGTGATCGCCTTCCTGCTGGAATCAGGATTAAGTATTGTATGGATGGTCAACTCCTCAACGTCTCCAAACGAAACCTAAGATCACGAGAATTGGCATCACTGACCTTCAGTATGCAGATGTGTCATTCTCGCGCACACAGAGGCTGACCTGCAAAGTACCCTACTTCTTTTTTGCAGACGCCTATCACAACCTGGGTCTCTCTCTCAACATCGGGAAAACAAAGGTACCCTACCAGCCCTCACCTGCACAAACTACTCTTTGTACTCCACAAATCACCATCAGCAGAGAACCCCTGGAAAAGGTGGACATTTTCCATACCCTGGGAGCCACCTCTCTGAAACAGCCAGCATTGACACAGAAATTGAATACAGGATCTGCTGCATCAGCAAATCCTTTGGAAGACTACTCAAACAAGTCTTCAATGATAGGGATCTGCAAACAGACACCAAAATCTTGGTTTACAAGGCAGTTGTCATCCCCACCCTTCTCTGTGGGTGTGAGACCTGGGTAACCTACAGACGACATCTCAAGTGGCTGGAGAGGTTCCAGCAGCGCTGCCTCAGGAGGATTCTCAGGATCAGATGGGAAGACCGACGCACTAACATCAGCTTTCTCTCTATAGCCAACATCAGCAGTATAGAAGCGCAGGTCATGAAACACCAACTCTGCTGGGCTGGCCTCTGTGTACGTATGCCTGACACTCACCTCCCGAAGCAAGTACTCTTCTCTCAGTTAAGTCAGGGAAGAAGGGCTCGCAGAGGGCAGCAGAAGTGCTTCGAAGACATGCCAAAAGTAAACTTTAAAAAGGGAGGCATCAACCCAACAAACTGGGAGGACTTGGCACAGAACAGAACACGGTGGCACCACATCATACACCAAGCCACAGCTCACTTTGAGGAGAACAGACGTGCTCATGAGACAGAGAAGCGACAAAAGAAGGAAGGGCACAACAGTTCAGCCGACAACTATGTCTCCTCCAAGATTACACCTGTCACTTCTGTGGGAAAATCTGCAGAGCACGAATTGAGCTCCTCAGCCACTTAAAAACCCACCAGTGAACCCCCTTGGCAGACATCATCCCTGCTTCGAGGGATAGCCGAATGCACAGGTGAGACACAGAGACCACAGTGAGCCAGCACCTGTACATGACACTGCCCTCTGCTGAGTGTAATTGTATGTGTGCACTTGTGTGTGTGTGCATACACACAACACTGCCCTCTGCTAGGTGGAGTCAGACCTGTCATGCAGTTAACAGCCTTGCTCTCTACTGGCTGCCTGAAGTAAAGATGCTAAACACAGACGGTGGCCAGCCCTGGATGCTTGGACAAGTCACTGCACAGGACGTGTCCACTTGGGCAACACTACAGCTGAGAATGTCATGGCCTCCCTTCATTTTCAGAGAGGTTTGCCCTAGAAAGTCACTGACTCTTTTCCATTTCCCACCCACCAGGCCCTGCCCCGACATTGAGCAGAAATCCTTCCCTGGCATTCACTGCCTGCTCTCTGATGGAGGCTGCAAGGCCAAGACCTCAGTGCTGCGGTCTGGAGCATCCAGCTGTGTGGGTGGGTGGGTGGGGAGTGGAGGGGGGGGCCACAGAGCTGCCATTCCCCTGCACCCATGGATGAAGCTAGACTGTAGGGCAGGAGGCAGATTGACACTCATGTACTGAGCAGTTGGTGGGTCTGGGCCAGGAAAGGAGAAAATCTCTGGCATCAGAGATGTCCCAACTGGAAGCAAATGCTCAGCCTAAGGCGTATGCACTGGGCTCCATAGCTGCAGCAGGACACACAAGTCAGTGTGGAGAGCACCCCTTAGCCATCCTAACCTGGCCCTGGGCATGGCACAAATCACTCCCCCTTGGGGTGGAGATAGCAGTAAGCTAGCTCGCACCTTGCTCACCAGGCTGGGCCAGCACCACTGGCTAAACATTCTGCCTGAGTTGTCTCTTCCAGGGCTATGGCTGTGGTTGCGCTGTGACTCAGGGATCCGGGCATGGGGACACGTCACATGGAACGTCTGGGGAGGCGCTTGTTACAGCTGCAGCAAGGGGACAGATGCAGTGGCATCCATGTCAGCTGCTGGCAGGCAGTGCTGTATGCTGTGGACAATGCGCTCTCCCCTAGCAGGGTCACTCAGGCAGATGACAAGGACAGGAGCCAGTGCCCTTCTGCTTCAGCCCTGGGGCATGAATGCCCAGAAACTCACCAGCTCCATAGTCTGAGCTGAGTGTGGCACAGTGACCCCACCAGGCACTGCGTTTCAGAGTCACTCAGATCAGCTGGGACCCTGCTCAACTGGCACCAAAGGAGAGCACGCTCCCTTGGCCCTGAGCAGCTGAACTGCCCCCTGCCCACAGAGAAATCTCTTGCCCAAGGAAGAGGAACAGCTCCCCGTCCTGCAGAACAAGGGGCAGGGGAATAGGCCCCAGGTAAGATCTCCCCTCAGAACCAGTAGGTCCCCCACCCCCTGGAGTGGGGACGATCACCCCTCAGCACCCGTCAGTTGCCAAGAACCCTGGAGGGAAATCACCCTTCAGCATCCAGGTGACATCTCCCCTTGGCACCCAGTGGGGGCCCAGAACCCTGGGGGGAGGAGGGAAATCTCCCCACCACACCGAGCAGGGGCCCAGTGCCCCGTGATGACTGGCATCCCCTGGCCAGGGGACACTGGGTGACTGCACTCCAGTGTGGTTACTTTCCTTTACAGAAAACAACAACAAAAAGAGCTGATTCAGTAAATGTTAATTTATGTCCCAGGCCAGAGGTAGCATAAAGCAATTAGTGATATAATGGTGATGTCGCACTAAAAATTATTTATCGTGTCACTGAGCTCACGGCTGGGTTTAAATTAGACACTGGTGGGATTTAAACATCCTTCAGGACCGCCATCCCTGCCCCCACACTGCCTCGCATCTGGCTCAGCTCAGCATTGGCCTCCCCACAAACCAGGAGCAGCAACCAAAGCCCCTACTCACTGCCAGTGGGCAAAGTGTGTCCCCCCCCATTGCCACCTTCCCTACAGCACCCCCGTTGGGAGGGCCTGGAACTAGAGTATCTGGGAGCACCGTATCTGGGAGCACCCCCCTCACCAAGCCTGGCCTGCTCCCTACAGCACACCCCCCCCCCCCCCGCCTCCTCTGCTGGGAGACACTGGTGCTGGAGTAGTCAGAAGTACCACCCCACCCCTCCCACTCCAGCCAGGGTTCCTGCCCCCTCCCTAGGAGAGCCCAGGACTGGAGAAGCTGAGAACTTCCCCCCAAAGACAGCACTTCGGCCTTGTTCCCTAGAGCACACCTGCCAGGAGAATCACAGGAGCCTTGCAGATGTGGTGAGCCAGGGGCAAGAGCAGAAATGCAGAGAGAAGTAAGAGGCAATGGATGCTCCTTTCCTAGAGGCTGAGCCATGGGGCGGGGCGGGGCAGGTCAGGGGAGAAATGCTCACTACAAACAAATCACAGAGCTCACTGTCAAGTAGCATGGGGAGGCACACGTTCCAGAAGGCCCCACAGAGCCACAAAAGGGGCAGCAGCTCTCAGTGAGGCAGCACCACACACTGAGGAGCATTGGATGGGGCAGCTTTAATTTCAATCATGTCTCCATTTCTAGTCCTTCTCGGCTCCATTTCCCTGTTTTCTCTGTCTCTCTTGTGCTCTTGGTTGCCCAGAGCCATTGGCATTCCTGTTAGAGAGCATTAATATCACTTTATAATTAGAAACAGGATGAGTAAGTAGCCCCCCAGCACCAGGAGAGAGAGGAGATCAATAACATGAGAGCAAGGACAGAGGGGTCAGGGTTTGGAACCCCCCTGACTCCCACTGTTCCTGACCTGTCTGGTCACCCTATGCAGCCCAGCCCCAGCTACCCTTCTGTGCTGAACACCCACCATAGATTGGGCCCACACCCACAACCCCCACCCCTGCCCCAATTCAGCACCAGGTCTGCTTCAGGGAATGCCTCAGTTTGAAATACCCAGGAGAGCAGTGGGGAGTGATCTGGCTAAGCCCCCACAGTGAAGGGGTGGAGGTGTCAGCCTTTATGTATGTCCCAAATGACACATGCACTAGTGTCTGCATTAGGGAGACACTTACCCACTGGTTCGCTCTTTGAGCAGCTCCCACGGCTGATGGGAGGCCTCCTGAGTAGGAGACCCTCGCCTCACAGGAGATATTGTGTCAATAATCATCCCACTCAGCACCAACCCTGGCAAATTAACATTAGCACAACATTTGACAGACACGTGTAATGGTGTCTCTGCCAATACCCATGGGGGCACGGGGAGCCCAGCAGAGAGCTGCAGTGGCAGGAGTAGACGAGACTCAGGCCTGGGAAAGAGAGAGCCAGAGACGCTAGTATCCGCAAGCCAGAGCAGCGTAGGCCTGGAGAGACCCACAGATCTCGGTTCTCAGGGGTAGGGAGAGGCAGGGCCTATGGGGGGCAGACACACACTGTGCTCCCTCACTCAAAAATTTGGGCTCTCAGAGGATGCTTTGCAAGGAAGGCAAGGATAAACTGACAACCAGCAGGAATGTCTCACTTTCCTCCTGGGTTTCCCAGGCAACACCAAGCACTCAACAGCAGTTCAGCATGTGAGAATTCCCTCCCTTTGGTTAGTTTTAATGGGAGGAAGATATCAGACTTAATCTTACAGCCCACTGTTTGGTAACCTGGGTCAGACACCTGTAGAAATGACATTTACATCCAGCATTACACTGGCTAAACCCAGCGCAGCCATTCTGGAGTTTGTAGCTCCCATTGTGGGAGACTCATTTCTGCAGCTAATTTGTTGACATATATCTTCCCCTGTGCTCACAGCTGTGAAAGCGGATCCCAGTCCTGGTGCCCCTGCATGCGGCCAGGAGAGAGCAGATACCCCCTAGTGGCCTGACACACGAGCACCCAGGAGACTATCCTGTAGTGTAGAGGATAGTCTGGCACGTACAATTCTGGAATTTTCAACTACTCTGCAGGGTGAATTCCATTGTACAAGACTCCTCCCTTCCTACAGTGTCTGTGCTCACAAAGGTGATCCCCTTTTCTCCTCAGCACTTCTGCAGGGCAGTACATGCAGGCCCTCTCACCTCATAGGAGAGAGCGGAGCCCTAACTCAGGTCTAGAGTGGTTGAAGGACCTGTGCTTATCATACAACTTCCCCGGTGCTGCTACTCAGTCTGAGGGTGACAGCCCAGAGCCTCTGGGCTCAGTCACCTGCTGAGACTATGTAAAGACAGGTGACCTGGGAACATGATTTTGGTCCAGCCCCCAAAACCACACTAGGGACCTCATGTCACGGTTCCAGAGTTTACTGCACCTCTGAGCCCTTCTTTGGCCTCTCTGAATGCACCTACACAGGTGACAGACCTCTTCCCATACCTCCCTGGAGTAGAATCTTGTGATTCTCCCCCTTTCAGATCAAGTCTTAGGGTACAGAACCCTGTGGATCAACCATGCTTACTCCAGCAGGCCAACTGGGTTCAGTACCTGTGGTTCTTCCCTTTGGGAGACTAGCTACCCGTGAATATAAACCCAAAACAGCCACCTTAAACCAAAGTATAATTGATCTTAACAATGAAGAACAACATAAAAGAAAAAAGTTTTTTTAAAAACAAAATGACTACACACACACACACACCTCTCTTACCTAAGACTTTCCCATTCCCTGGCTGCTTAGCAAGGCCTAAAAACTTCAGTCCACCACTCAGGTAATTGTGAGTGTCAGGCTAGGGAATCTCTTCCCCATTTTCAGCTTCCTGTCAGCTATCTGGTTAGAGAGCATCTTTTTATATTCTTTATCCTTCGTTCTTGGTTATCTCATTCTTCCTAGGTAATGGCTCAGCCATCGACTCTTAACCTCAGCCAGCTGGTGTTTTATGTAGACCCATTGTCAGACTGTGACGAAGTGGGACTGTTCTTAATGGTTCCTCCGAATATTGTGGGGGTGCCTCAATTTCCCTTATGCAGTTCTTAAGTATCTAGGTGGTGGGGTAAGGGTGTATGATCACTGCAGAGCCCTAGAGGGCAGGTGTGTGCAGGGGTCTGGACACAGAGAATGGCCGACACCCTGTTTCCTGGCAACTGATGGCCTGGACCCTTCCCCCCTGCAAGGTGAGAGCTAAAGGGTTGGAGAACAAAGGAATCAGGTGACCTCCTGGCCTGGGAAAGGAACAAAGCCCAGAGGAGGGGGGGCTGGAGGGAGTTTCAGTTTGGGGCTGGCTAGGACATGGAGTGAAGGGCAGACATGGTTGTCTGGCTCACTGCCCTCCAAAATGGACCCAGCTGAGGGGTCCTGTTCTCTGCACCTGCAAGCTCTGTGTTAGACCATGTTCCTGTCGTCTAATAAACCTCTGTTTTACTGGCTGGCTGAGAGTCCCGTCTGACTGCGAAGTTGGGGTGCAGGACCCTCTGGCTTCCCCAGGAGCCCCGCCTGAGCGGTCTCGCTGTGGGAAGCACACGGAGGGGCAGAGGATGCTGAATGCTCCGAGGTCAGACCCAGGAAGGTGGAAGCCGTGTGAGCTGTTTGCCCTGCGGACAGGCTGCTCACCGGAAGGCGACTGCCCCAGAGTCCTGACTGGCTTCATGGGGAGCAGTTCCAGAGCATCGCCCGGGCACTCCGTGACAACTGGTGGCAGCGGTGGGATCTACTGCACCCCGTGGATGGCGCTTCCTGCAGTAAGTGACTGGGGAGCAGTAAAACAAAGGGGGATTGATGGGGACTAGGCGTGCTGAAGATTCAGAGAGAGACGGTTTCAGGGGGCGGTTAACCCCTAGGATTGTGTGACCAGAGAAAAGGACTTTTGCAGTAACAGGGTCCCCCGGGGGACTGCAGCGAGCGGTCCCAGGGGCGGAGGAGTCTGCAGCTCGACCCTGGCAAAGAGGTGGTGACCTCGAGAAGGGCTGGCACACTAGGGGTTCTCCCTGGAAACCGTGGGGAGCTGCGAGCACACAGGCCTGTGAGTCCACAACAACTTGGGAAGAGTGGAGTGATGGTCTGTCACCGTCTTCTTAAGAAGGACATTGTAACCCTGTGCAAAAAGAGAGGGTTGAGCATTGGAAAGTTCACCAAAGCACAGTTAATCGTGCAGCTGGAGGAGGATGACCGCTCTAAGGAGCAGATTCCTGACCCCAAATGGGGCTATAGCAGGATCTGGGAGCAGCTGGAGTAGTAGCCAGGCATCGCCAAGACTCCTGTCCCCGACCAGACGAGGGTCTTCACGATCGGGTGCCCCATCCAGGGATCGGAGATGGACGGGATTGGAGCTGAGTCCGAGGGAGCAAGAGGACTGTGAGAGACAGCGAGAGCCCGAGAAAGAGCTGCAGAAGCAGCAGCAGCATGAACTGGGGGTGGGGGAGCGGAGAGGCCTAGGGAACCTCCCCGGGGTGAGTGGGGATAGACCCCGGGGGGCCAGTTCCACAGGGAACCTCGAGACTAAATTGCTGCCCCTGGTTAAGGAGGGGGGGGATGTGGATGCCCACCTCACTGCCTTTGAGCAGGCTGGAGATTTGAACCAGGGGGACCCTGCGGAAAAGCCCCGGTGTCTAGCTCCCTTGCTGGGTCCCAAGGCCATAGACTCTGTCGGCCAGATGGGTGGGGAGGTGGACAGGCTCCCACTCCTGACCCCAACCTATATGTCTGTGTGGAGTTTCCTGGGGCCAGGCCCCTCGGACCCCCAGTGGGAGCGGAAGGTGATGGTCAATGGGGAGACATTCCTGGGGTGGCGAGATCCTGGGACAGAGAGAACTGTTGTCAGGCCCTGGGTGGTGCAGCCTCAGAGGTTGAGGGGCTGTGTGAGCTGGGTGAGGGTCCCAGGGACGAAGCCCCTCGCCCTGCCTATGGCCCAGATCCCTGTGCAGACCCAGGAGGGGTGGGGCTGGCTGGTTGTTGGGGTTCTCCAGGATATCGGCTGCGAGACCCTGTTGGGGGGTGACTGTGTCTCTTTGGGACAGGATCCAGGCCCTGCTCCTGTAACGGCCAAGGGTTTGAATTTGAATCCAGGGAACCAATCGGTGGAGAGGGAAATGGTCAGTGAAAATGCAGATGACCTGGCTGGCAGCAGGGAGGAGCCGCTAGGCTCAGGCTACCTGCCTGCCTGTAAGCAGACCCCTGGGGCTGGGTGGGACAGAGAGATGCTCCCTGCGCCCTTGCACTCTGGAGAGGGGGCTCACGCTGGCTCTGATGCAGTGAGGAAAGCAGCGAGCTCGCTGCCTACCGCCACTGGCACAGCAAGGGCAGCGCTGAGCACAGGGGGAGCTGAGACCCCAGCTGAGTGGGGGGAGACACAGGCAGGGGAGGGGATCTGTGGGGAGTGGCAAGGTGCTTGGTAAGGAAAGTTTGGATGAGCCTAGGCAGCCTTGTGATCTGATGGCTTTGTCTAGTCAGCAGGGTGGGAAGGCGAGGAGAGTGGAAGATGAGTGTCCCTGGACCTTACCTGTTAGCTGGGTGGAGAATTGGGACAGTGAAGGAAACGTGCCTGTGCCTGTCAGAGGTATTGACTTGCCTGTGGAGGGAGCTACCCTGATCTCCAAGCAGGTGTCTGTGATCAGCCTTGTGTGCTGGGACAAGGGGAATGAGATCCCAAGCTGTGTGTCTGGTAAAGGAGAAAGTGTGTCCGGCTCTTCTTGGTCTGTGGAGCAGACAGAAGGGGCCTTGCAGCCTGTGATGGTTGAGCGTTGTGCAGTTGTCTCAGAGCTGGTTCTGGATTCAGCTAAAGCCCAGGAAGGGAATGGTCCTAAGTTTGTGTCTGCTCAGGAGAATGGCCCTGTAACTAGGTCGCATCCAGTTAGTGTCTATGTAAAATCCCAGAGACCAGACAATTCTGGTGCTTGTATTTTGCCTGTTGCTCGTGTGTGGTTGGGAAAGGGTGTCGCAACTCTGTCTAATCAGGGTGAGATCCTAGCCAGGGCACAAGGAGAGCGTGAAGGTGATGTGATTGTGTTACCTATGGAGGGTGTGGAAACCTGTAGCAAGAAGGAAAAGATTCCTGAACTTGTGTGTGGCAAAGGGAAGGAGAAGGCTTCTGACCATTTATCTAGGAAGTCTGTCAGTTTGCCTGAAAGGGGATTGTGTAGGAATCCACCGGACGGGCCATAGGTAATTCTGGATGTAAGGGAGACCCAGAAAGAGTCTGTTGTTGCTCAGGAATGTGTTCCTCTAGAGCAAGCCCTAGGTAAAGAGGGTAAGAGCAGAATTTCTGGGAGGGGTGAATTGTTGCATAGAAAAGCCCTAGGGAAAGGAATCCTCATGGAGTCTTTGCAAGCAGTTTACTGCAACTGAAGGGTGTGAAAGTGATTTAATCAAGAAAGTTTCAGTTCCTAACAGCCAGAAATTTTCTGTTGTGAATGGATCCACTGACTGTCCTGTTGAAAGACCCAGTGTGGATAGCTTTGAGAAGGTCTCAGATGGAGTGAAAGCTGTTAAGAAACTTAAACAGTCCTATAACCAAGTGGCTGTGTTTGGCCAGCTTGTTGGGGAGAAGACCCAATCCAAGTTTGACCCCCTGGGGTTTTGGGGTGGCCAAAGGGCGGGCCGCAGAAACCTTCCCACATGCGGCCTGCGAGTGCTATCGACCACCCCCGACCTAAGGGAGGGCGTGAAACTGGAAGGGCCTGGTGTAACTCCTACCAAGGAATGGCAGAGACGCTGGGGCATCCATGGGAACGTTGGTGGCTTCGAACTTCCCCAGGTCACCGCCTAAAGTGACCCCGCTCAGTTCGATCTCGAAGGGGGGAGAGATGTGACGAAGTGGGACTGTTCTTAATGGTTCCTCCGAATATTGTGGGGGTGCCTCAATTTCCCTTATGCAGTTCTTAAGTATCTAGGTGGTGGGGTAAGGGTGTATGATCACTGCAGAGCCCTAGAGGGCAGGTGTGTGCAGGGGTCTGGACACAGAGAATGGCCGACACCCTGTTTCCTGGCAACTGATGGCCTGGACCCTTCCCCCCTGCAAGGTGAGAGCTAAAGGGTTGGAGAACAAAGGAATCAGGTGACCTCCTGGCCTGGGAAAGGAACAAAGCCCAGAGGAGGGGGGGCTGGAGGGAGTTTCAGTTTGGGGCTGGCTAGGACATGGAGTGAAGGGCAGACGTGGTTGTCTGGCTCACTGCCCTCCAAAATGGACCCAGCTGAGGGGTCCTGTTCTCTGCACCTGCAAGCTCTGTGTTAGACCATGTTCCTGTCGTCTAATAAACCTCTGTTTTACTGGCTGGCTGAGAGTCCCGTCTGACTGCGAAGTTGGGGTGCAGGACCCTCTGGCTTCCCCAGGAGCCCCGCCTGAGCGGTCTCGCTGTGGGAAGCACACGGAGGGGCAGAGGATGCTGAATGCTCCGAGGTCAGACCCAGGAAGGTGGAAGCCGTGTGAGCTGTTTGCCCTGCGGACAGGCTGCTCACCGGAAGGCGACTGCCCCAGAGTCCTGACTGGCTTCATGGGGAGCAGTTCCAGAGCATCGCCCGGGCACTCCGTGACACAGACCTTCCTGCTTATTTTCCAACTGCCTGCTATTAAGCTAAACCAACATATGCAAATGGTAAACATCCGACTAACCCACTATAGTCATACAGCACCTATCCCAATAGCCACATGCAGTATCCATAAATTAATAAAGAGCAGCTCCCCATCCTTCACACTTCACTATACAGGGAAAAACAGTATGGCCAACATGAGATTTTACTGCAAGTTTTGTGATAATGTTCTTATCAAAGCCCCAGCTCCTGGAGTCAGGTGATCACAAAGAATCTCAGCAGAGATTTTTTTAAAGCAGATCACTGGCCTTCCTCATGGTGAAGAGAATCTGGAGCCCATACTCCAAGGGAGCCTAAAAGATCAGAGCCCCCAAAAGTTCAGTGACCCAAAGGCAAAGAAACAAACCCAACATTTTTTTTTTTTAAACTAATCCAAGGATCTTTTTGGACCTGACTCATGATTTCTGAATGCAACAGAAATCCCATAAACAGATCACAGTCCTTGCCCCAAGGAACTCACCATCCTAGGTCACATACAGCACAGCAAAGGGGAAAAAAAATAGCAGGGTGGGAAAAGGTATAGTGTACAGAATTTGGGTTGTATCTCTTTAATAGTTTGTGAGCCCTCATGGTGCTCAGTGTTGTTTTCTGAAGCCCCCAGCCCACACCAGCATAGCCACATGCATGTAATAAGGCCTGGCAATTTCTTCATAGTTAGTACTGGGCCGGTGTGGGTCCCTCACCTTATAAGCCCCAAGATGCCGTGGCTCTGGTACCACAGGCAAGGTGAGGCTCTGAGATGACATGGCTCCAGTGGCATTCCCACGGGCTTGGCTCTGAGACTACATGGCTGGGGCTCAACTCTCAGATGACGTGGTTCCGTAGCATGTCGGGGGCTCAGCTCCGAGATGACATGGCTGGGAGCTCGGCTCTGAGATGATGTGGTTCCGTAGCATGGCTGTGGGCTCAGCTCTGAGATGATGTGGTTCCGTGGCACGTCGGGGGCTCGGCTCGGAGATGACATGGTTCCGTAGCATGCCTTCCGTAGCATTACTTGGCTCTGAGAGGATGTGGTTCCATGACCCACTAAAGACTTGGCCGGGGAAGCCAAGCACTTATGAACAGTGTGATTATTATTTAACTTTTTAGGCTTCACCCAGGTCAAACAGAACTCTAATTACAGTGCTGGGACTGACACACGCTTTATGGGCCAAGGCAGAATCTCTCCTCTCTGGGTCTCAGGGGAAATGAGAAACAGGCCTCCGAGTTCAAATCAGAGTTTTTTGGTTTGTCATGTTACTTTGCTTAGGAAGAGGGACACTGCTGACCAGGGTCCAGTCACAGGATGCCAACAGTGAGTAGGGCCCACTGGGAACAGCCATGCAGTTGTTACCATCTGGGAGGAACGTCCTCCATGTGCTACAGCTCTCATGTGCAATGGGTTGACTGGAGAGCACACTCCTCGCTGACTCCTGGGGAGGAGGACCACAAGGAGGCTGCTTGTCCTACTCTGCCCCTGCGCAGAGAACTCAGTATCTAGGGCTCCAGGCCAGCACCCTTCACCTCACTTCAGTTTGGTTTGTGGTAAACATGAGTTTAACCCCCCAAAATGACATCAACTGCGACTTTGTGAGCCAGCACCAGAGCCAGGGGTTGCTATTGTCTAAAGATCGACGAGTATTCCTGCAAGCCCTTCCTTAGAGATGGGGCAGAGGCACTAGTCTCTTCTCCTGGCCTGCGCCCCCACTGCCAGGTCCGACTGTGGTGCTGAGGGCTGCCAGTACCAGGCAGCATCTCCAGCTCCATGTTACCCGGCCTATTTATTTATTTTATATTCTGGATGAAGTTCACTATCCATAGCACAGTGAGCTACAGTGCTAGCCCAGCCCTCCACAGAGGCTGCCTGTCCACATGGTGATCCAATCCTGTGCCCCTCAAAGTTCCTGACAGGGAACAGCAAGGGGCAGCAAGGCAAAATGGGACAATGGTCTCATTTCTAGAGAGCAAAACAACATGAACTTTCCCCTAGGCAGGGGCCTTCCCAGATGCAGGAGCCCCTCAGAAACACCCATGGCTCAGAACACAGGAGACCTCCCCACCAAGCAACAGGAAAAGCACTCAAAGAGGCTTCAGAAAGCAGAAGGCATCCAGGTGCTGGTTGCGCCAGCATGCAGGGTCAGACCCCTCCTTTCCACAGGCATTCATTATTCACTAAATGCCATGGCTGCATCGGCAGCTCCGGAAGGTGCCCCACAATGAACTTCTAGTGCCTTTTATCGCAGGGTCCCTGCTTGGATTTATGAGACCTCGGTGAGGCTCATTTCCCCGCCGAGGAACAGGGAGTAATTAACTATTAATAAAAGCATTACTGAGCTCCCCACAGGGGCATGTATAATTCATGGGGCAGGAAAGGAGAGGACATAGTTCCACCATAGCTCCTAAGTGGTGAGCCTCACAGAAAACTGGACCAGAGTGCCCTCCCATAGCCTCAGACCTTCCTGGCCTGGCCCGAAGCTGCACTGGACATATAGAGGTGAATGCTGCTTCATCTTAATGATAATCCCCCGCCCCAGGCTCTGGCTTCCTAAAGCAGAAATTGGGGTAGAGAAAGTGAAGCAGCAAGTGTCTCCATGATTCTCTTCCCAGACAGGGGATCTGGGAAGAGTGTGTCAGACAGTGCCTGTGCGAGAATGGATGGTAGAGCCACAGCTATCACCACTCTGCCCTGCCCAGGCAAGGAACCACAGCAAAGACACTCAGAGCTGAGGCTTCTTCTCTGCCCTCCTGAAATTAGATGGTGTTGAACCCTCCTGGCAGCAGCTGCCAGATCTTGGAGAGGCAGATTTCTGAGCTCTTCCCTCCAGCAGGGCAGGGCAGACATATGGGGATTTTAGTTTCTCTCTCTCATGGAAAAGTTGCCAGGCCCTGGGAGGTGCAAGTCAGTTACTCTAAAGTTCACTCATGGCTCTGGCACTTCCATCGGAAGAGTGAAATCAGTGAGAGACAGCCAGACTCTCACTGGCAGTGTCAGAACATTGCTCTGAGGGGAGAGTCATCTGAGAATCAGGGTAAGAGCAGCTCACAGAACAGAGAGCCCCACTCCCAGGCTCTGAAGAGGATCATGGGGGGCACAAAGCTGTTGTAGGGGAGTTGCAAGATTACCACTCTCTCTTCTGCGTTGCTTTCAGAGCTCGGCTCTGAAGGCAGCAGCCATGGAGCTTCCTGCAGCTGGGGGAGGTACCCAGAGATGGGTCTGATCCGCCCCTCCCCAAGAGCAGCCATGCAGGAGAAGAGGAAGTCCTGTCCCTCCCTAGCCCAGCGAACTAGCAGCTGGAGCCCTGTGAATGGCAGGCGTTCCCAGCCAAGGTGCCCCAAGCCCTGCCCCCCTCTCCCTCCAATAGCTAGATTTCATAGGGAGGTCTGATTTCATGGTCCATGATGTGTTCTTCACGGACGGACGTGAATTTGGTAGGGCCCTACTTATCTCTCTCTCTCACCCCCCCTCCCCCACCTCTTCTCTTGCTGGGTGGCAACATGGCTTTGGAATATGGTGTGGTAGTGCCGCCTGCTGTCCATTTCTGGGAACACTACACCATTCCTCAAAACCCATAACTGAACCTGTGCTCCCAGGAAAGTGCAGCTGGGCCCTTAACCTGCCCTCCACTTTCCCTGGCAGAAGGAGGAGTTATTGCCTGAAACCAAGGGCAGTTACAGAGTGCAAGCTCCTGCAAGAACCCATGACACTAAAACCTTTGCCTCCTCCTTGCTACATGGGCTCCTAGGAGATAGTCCTCTTCTACCTCCTACTGGTGCAAGTCAGCAGGGAGCAGAGCTTCCTCTTCAGGCATGCTGGGGAGGACCCAGTGCAAAGGTGAGACACCTTGCAGTTCTCTGTATTACTTCCTAGAGAGGAAAGGAGGCTGCAGACCAGTGCCATTCAGCACTCTACACTGACACCTGCCTACTGCAGCCAAAATCATGTTGTGTGCCAGGCCAGGGAGACTCTCTGTGCAAGTGGCAGTATGAACACCTCACAGGACGGTGCCGGGATAGAGGTAACGGCTTGGATGGAGGGAGTGGGAGTTGCCTCTGCTTTTCTGTAACAGGTGCACACACATTCAGCTGCATGCAGAGGAGGAAGCTGGCCAGTCATTTATTTCTATGAAAAATCAGAACTCTTTTCAATAAAGAAATTTGCTGCCTGGATGCCCTGGCCCTTAATGCCCTGCAGAGCCCCACGGGGCCAGCAGTGCACATCTTTCCCTGAGTATCCTGCCTGGATTGGTCCCCAATAACCAGTAGGGAGTATCCTCTCTTCACATTGTGTGCTGGGACTGGACAGGTTACTGGGTACAATGGCTGCCCCATGGGGGCAAGTCCCAGATTTTCTATATCACCATCATCTTCAGAGAACGTAAGGGCTCTCAGTGACAAAGCTGTGGGGAAAGAGCCCCAAAGGGGCCCTTCTGCCTTCTCTCTTTGGAGCCAACACCAGAACAAGTTGGAGAAAGAGTCCATAGTGAGCCCTGATCCTCATCTCCTTGACCTGCAGCCTGTGGGCTCCCCTTGCTCTACAATCTGAGTTTCCCCGCCCCATCCCCCACACTACAGCCAGGGGGTTTCTCTTCCAATCCCTTTTAAGGGGAAGCGTATAGTGCTGCCTGTTTCACCCAAACAGGCTCCATGGATCTGGGCTGTGGGTACTGAGAAGTAGGTCCCTCACTAGCTCCAGCTCCATCCCTTTTCATGTGCCCGAACTCAAGGAGCTGGCAGCCCAAGATTCTTGGACCTGTTTGCTGCTCATCTGTCAGTTGTGTCTGATGATCAGATGCAGCAGGGGCGCTGTGCTCAGGGCCGAGTTAGTGCTGTAGCTCGGTTCCAACTTCCTCCTCCTCCTCCTCCTCTTCAGCCTCACTGCGCCGCAGCAGCAGCTCCAGGTCAGGGCTGGAGCTGGTCTTTTTGTGTAGCTTTGACTCCTTTTCACCTAGACACAGACAGCCTGTTTAGTGGCTAAACCGGTAGTGTTTTCCCACTGAAATGCACACAGCAGAGGCCTTAGTCCCGCCCCTCTTTACAGAGGCCTCAGGCCCACCCTGGGCTCATCGTGGATGCACTAGTGCAGGCAGGGAAGGGCATGCTGTAGGCAGGAAAAGGCTCCTGCAGAGACCAGGGGCTTCACCAACATTACCTTTCGAACTGAATGCTTTGAGAGTGACGTGCAGGGAGATTCCCGATAGGCAGACAGCAAAGCCCACCCAGTTCAGGAGGTTCAGGTGGTCTCCCAGCAAGTGAGTGGCCAGCAGCAAGGTGCAGATTTCCTTGAAACAGAGAGAACATGACAGATGGTAGGGCAGGATATGGGTGAAGCCAAGGAGTGAGGAGGAGTGGCTGAACTGCGTACAAGACGCTCAAACAGCCCTGCCTGTGCTCCCTCCTCAGAGTGCCAACGTTGACCACGTGGAAGGGTTTTAAAAAATAGATCCCAGAAAAATGAGAAAGGACACCAGTGCTCTGGGGGCTGCACCTGCCCCCACCTGCAAGGCCAGGACACAAGGGAATACAGCGTCTACCAGATCAGAGCGTGGGCCATTGTGTTCAGTCTCCAAGGAAGGGGCAGGAAACTGTACAGAAGGGAGCCTGGGACTGTCTGTGCCAGGGGAGTAACCCAAACCGCATTAATGAATGCTAGCCCCATGCCCTAAAGCAGGAGTGTTTATCCCCACTAATGTAACTGTGGGTCTTTTGCTCTTCATACACATCCCAAACCCCACCAACCTCTGGACCTCACTGATACCTTCTGGCAGGAAAGCCTTTGGCCTCTGCCCTTCGCTGATGGAGGCTGCTGTAGGATCCCTATGGTGGGTGGGCAGGGGGCATTGAAGGAGTCCAGTACAGTTGAAGCAGCTAGAACTGCAGGGATAGGGAGGCAGGGGGTGGCAGCCACAGTGCAGGTGAGGTGTCAGAAATTGGTTTCCTAGGACCTCTGAGCAGGTTACACTGCTCTGGAGCAGTCTGGACTGGGCCAGTCTGGGCAAACCTGCACTACCACATAAATCATAGCCCCATACCTTAAAAATGCCAGCAATGGAGAGAGTGAGGCTGGAGGTTCTGGAGACCAAGAGGAACTCAGAGAAGCCCAGGCCGAAAGCAAGAAACCCCCCTAAGGAGAGCTTCCCCACCACACTGAGCAACAGCCCTGCCTCATGGAAACGGAACAACTTCTCCGACGTAGATAGGGGCAACCCTGAAACCAAGAGAAGGGGAGCAGGGCAGGAAAGACTGACACAGGGGGATAATGGAGCACTTTCCCTACTGACCAGTAGGAAAGTGACTGCCATCCTCTGTACCTCTCTGCCCTATACCAGGAGAGGTGCTGTCGCTTGTACCCCCCCACACCAGGAGGGGTGCTGACCCAGTACTCAACACTTCGCCAGCACAGGGGTTGCCTTAGCCCCTCGGGTTCCTGGGCCCGCAGGTCCCTACCATGACACACATTGCAACCACATGCAGCATCTTTGGGGATCCTCTTGTATATTATGGTTACAAAAGGAAAACCTCAAAACGTCATTATATAGAGATGGGCCAGACAGTATGAACTGCAGAGTATTCATAATCATTTGTATCAATCCCGGTGATCTATATTTGTGTGTTCCTGGCTTACTGTGGATGGGTTTTCTCAAGAAGCTGGAACCACTAAGGGGTGACTAACGCAAATTCCCCAACAGTCGTGATGCAAAAAACCTAGTGTTTGGAAGCTTCTCCCTGAGGAGAGGGCCATTGAGCTGTGACAATTTGTTACAGGAGGCCAGAGCTCGAAGGCCCAAACCATACAAAGAAAGCACTGAACTGTCCCTAGGAGGTTCTGGTTCTTGACATGAAACCTGACATGAATATGTATATAACTCTCCTCACTGTATTTTCCACTGAATGCATCCGATGAAGTGAGCTGTAGCTCACGAAAGCTTATGCTCAAATAAATTGGTTAGTCTCTAAGGTGCCACAAGTAATCCTTTTCTTTCTGACATGAACTGGCAACCAGGAGAGCAAACCCAGCCAAGAGGTGTGAAAGACTGACACCTTCGACAGGCCTATGCTGGAGCTGGGGGGTGACCTCTGGTAAGCTTTTAGAATGCATGCAGGTTAGGTTTATTTTTGTGTGTGTTTTTTCTCTAATACTTTTGCCCTAAGAATAAAATGTATTTTGTTTTGTGAAGGCTGGCTGGCAACTGGCGTAGCGAGATGCAGAAGAACTGCAAGCCCAAACCCTCGGTCTGTTGGGAGAGCAGCATGGGTCTCCACCTGAGAAGCCCTAAACCTAAAGTGGGTCCCCTCAAGGAAGACCACGAAGGGGATCAGTAAAGTTTCAGGTTTAGCTGCTTTAACACTACCGAGTTTGCAAATTCAGGAAGTTGTTCCCTTGTCTATACAGTTCATCTCCATTGCAGCAAACTGCCTAGTGATCCCCCAGCAGCCCCCAGAAAGAGCCCCTCCTGTCACCAGCCAACTCACCCTCAAACACAGCAAAGAGAGGGAAGAGCCCCAGGAACATAAGAGGCTGCAGGTGGAACATGGTGTCAATAGGATTCTGAAGCCCTGTGGGAGGAGAGTTGGGGCAGACCTGTCAGCAAAATTTGGGTGAAGAAGCAGCCCATAAAGAAGCCTTTACTGACTCTGTTCCTAGGGCAAACACCCTATCCCATGTCCCAATGACAGCTTCTGCCTCCCACCCCTGGGGCTGCCACACCCCCACCTCCCCATTTCCTCCCCTGCCCCAGGGGCTGCCACCTCCCCGTTCCCTCCCCTTGCACTAGGGATGCTACTACCCCTCCATGCCCTGCCTCCCAACGTACCCAACTCGGCCTTCTGCATTAGCATCTGGGTGAGAGTCCAGCGAATGCCCCCAAGGAAGGAGGCACCCAGCACCAGCGCAAACCCCTCCATGTTGAACTGTGTGGACTCGTACGTGAACATGAAGAGCCCCCCAGCAATGAGCAGAACCACCAGCACCAGCGCCATCCTCTGAGCGAGAACAAACATAACATCACTATGGAGGCTTCCAAGGCTGCATAAGGACAAGTTGCTCATCTCTTCCAGACCCATTAATCAGGCAGCTGCTTGCCCTCCTGGTCCCCTTCCTCCCTCCCCCATCTCAGAATCCAGGCCCTCACCTACACCCATCCCCACACCTTGAGCCCTGACCAGCTGCCTCCCCAAGGGGCTCATAACACTAGAGCCCTTACCAGCTCCTCCAGTTTGAAGATCAGGGAGAAGAGCAGGATGAAGAGGATAGCAGAGGATTTTGTCATTGTGTAGCTGTAAAGGCCAAAACACAATCAATCACTCTCCAGCATCATGTGGCACTTCCCAACACAACACCTTGGGAAGCCAGACCACCCAGCCCCAAACCAATATCCATCTCCACAGGTCTGGAACCTGAAGATCGCCCCTATAAGGCCTGGTGCTCAGGCCTGGACCCGCTGCCTGGCTCTGCAAGAGCACTCACCAAACCCACTACTCATGTCTCCCAGGGTGGATATGGGGCTGCTACTTACAGGGATACTGTGATGTACAGGAAGCTCCAATTGCTCAACCCAATGTCCAAGGCAGTCGACAATGCTAAAGAAACAAGAACCCCCCGGCATTAATGTCTTTTAACCAAATCAGAATGTGTTGCCAAGCATGCCCTGCTGCCCCAGACAACTCAATGTGCCTAGACAGAGTCTCCTAGGTCAACCTGATGAAAACATTAAAGGGTCCTTGTATTTTTCTCTCAAGCCTATTCTTTGATTAGTGCCCATCACTTTAATATCTGAGTGCTTCCCATGAGTAAGAGTTCTAACAATGATCTCTCCATTCCCTGTGTTTAGGAGCATTGAGGGTCCGCATTTTTTTAAACCTTTTCAGAATTTAGCAGGGTGAGAGTGAGGGGCTACTACATGGAAGCTGGAGTGAAGGGAGGATTCTGCGTTTAGCTCTGAATGCACCAATGTAGTGCTCAGTCTGATTTCATTTGGCAGGATAGTCTCTCATCTAGGTATGACTCCTGTGAAGGTCCTGGGCCCCATCCATGAACCTCCCTCTGTGGCCAACAATTTTATTGCTTCTGTGGAACATAGGAAAGAGGGAGGATGTGGTCACATAAGGAGGGAGACGGTCTCTCAAGGAACCAGGGCAGGTTTCCTGCAGGGTTCTGTAAGTCACGACAGTGACCATGGACCAGACTCTGTTCAGAGGAGAGCCAGTGCAGAAAAGATCAAACCTGTGTTGCCAGAAACCTGTGCAGCTGAGTAGGAAAGGTGCTGTGTTCTGAACTAGCTGGACATTTATCAGACCATATGCCTTTACTTCTATATATCGAAAATTGCAGCAGCTGAGCCTAAGCATTACGAATTTGTGCATCACGATGGCCAAATAAATAAATAAATAAATAAATAAAAAAAAATAAAATTCCCACCCAAAAAACCCTCTTGACTAAAACTTGTTGAAATAACTAGTGTAAATACTTCACTCATCTTAAAGGACTGGGAGTGACCCAGAAAAATAATTTCCACAAATAGTTTATGACTCTACAGTTTGTATATTAACATGCAAGTCCTTCAATACAAACATAGGCATAACTTGGACTATGTACACTAATTGTCTCTATTACAGATAGCAAGTATGAAACTAAGATGAAAGATAAGGCTAATTAAGTGAATTTCCACATCTCTGTATCATGGTTAATGAAATACACAAACAGTCAGCATTGCAGAATATTGCTGTAAATTGTCTTAACTGGTCACTTAAAGTCTTTTTAATGTTAAAGCTGTAGGTACATGTTTGAAGGATATATCCAGGGTCCTGTCCATTCTGCAGCCACAGAATCTATTCCTTCCTGCTGAATCATAGAATATCAGGGTTGGAAGGGACCTCAGGAGGTCATTGAATCCAACCCCCTGCTCAAAGCAGGACCAGTCCCCAACTAAATCATCCCAGCCAGGGCTTTGTCAAGCCTGACCTTAAAAACTTCTAAGGAAGGAGATTCCACCACCTCCCTACGTAACGCATTCCAGTGTTCCACCACCCTCCTAGTGAAAAAGTTTTTCCTAATATCCAACCTAAACCTCCCCCACTGCAACTTGAGACCATTACTCCTTGTTCTGTCATCTGCTACCACTGAGAACAGTCTAGATGTCACGGAGTGTGGGGGAGTCCAGGCCCTGCACCCCTCTTCCTGGGATTCACTGAGACTCTCAGCCAGCCAGTAAAACCGAAGGTTTATTGGACAACAGGAACACAGTCCAAAACAGAGCTTGTGGGTACACCCTGGACCCCTCAGTGAAGTCCTTCTGGGGGAGCAGGGAGCTTAGACCCCAGCCCTGGGGTTCCCTGTGTTCCTCCACCCAGCCCCAAACTGAAACTAAACCCACCGAGCAGGTTCCCTGCTGCAGCCTCCCCCCACATTCCTGGGCAGAGGTGTTACCTCCCCCTCCCCCTCCTGGCTCAGGTGACAGGCTCTCAGGTCTCCCGTCCCCAGGGCACATTCCCAGGTCAACACTCCCCCCTCCCTGCTGCGTCACATCGTCACATCTCTCCCCCCTTCGAGACTGAACTGAGCGGGGTCACTGTGACCAGTGACCTGGGGAAGTTCGGGGCCCCCTCTCCGGGACAGCGCATCCGCTATCAGGTTGGCACTTCCCTTCACGTGGACCACGTCCATGTCGTAATCCTGCAGGAGCAGGCTCCACCTCAGGAGCTTGGCGTTGGCTCCTTTCATCTGGTGCAGCCAGGTCAGGGGAGAGTGGTCGGTGTACACGGTGAAGTGTCGCCCGAAGAGATAGGGCTCTAGTTTCTTGAGGGCCCACACCATGGCCAGGCACTCCTTCTTGATGGCCGCGTAGTGTTGCTCCCGGGGTAGCAACTTCTTGCTCAGGTACACGATGGGGTGTCTCTCCCCCTTTTCATCCTCCTGCATTAACACCGCCCCCAGTCCCGTGTCGGAGGCGTCGGTGAACACCACAAAGGGCTTGTCAAAGTCTGGGTTTGCTAGAACTGGGCCACTGACCAGAGCCTCCTTCAGCGCCCGGAAAGCCTCCTGGCACTGCTCGGTCCAGACCACCTTGTCTGGCTTCCCCTTCTTGCATAGCTCAGTGATGGGGGTGGCTATGGCACTAAAGTGGGGCACAAATCTTCGGTAGTATCCTGCCATCCCAATAAAGGCTTGGACCTGCTTTTTGGTGTGGGGAGCGGGCCAGTCTCTGATCACCTCCACCTTGGCCGGTTCCGGCTTTAGGCGGCCGCTCCCCACCCGATGGCCCAGGTAAGATACTTCAGCCATCCCCACCTTGCACTTCTCCGCTTTGACAGTCAGCCCAGCCCCCTGGAGTCGGTCCAGCACTTGTCTAACCTGGGACACGTGGTCCTCCCAGGTCTGGCTAAAGACACAGATGTCGTCAATATACGCCACGGCGAAACTCTCCATCCCCCTCAGGAGCTGGTCCACCAGGCGCTGGAAGGTGGCCGGCGCTCCCTTGAGGCCGAAAGGCAGGGTCAGAAACTCATAGAGCCCCAGAGGGGTGATAAAGGCCGATTTCAGCCGGGCATCTGCATCCAGCGGCACTTGCCAGTAGCCCTTTGTAAGGTCCATGGTGGTAAGGTACCGAGCTCCTCCCAGCTTGTCTAGGAGCTCGTCCGGCCTGGGCATGGGGTAGGCATCCGATACAGTGATGGCATTGAGCTTCCGATAGTCCACACAGAACCGGACTGACCCATCCTTTTTGGGGACCAGCACCACCGGCGAGGCCCAAGGGCTGGCCGATGGCTGGATCACCCCCAAAGCCAGCATGTCCCGGACCTCTCTTTCCAGGTCCTGAGCAGTTTTCCCTGTGACTCGGAAGGGGGAGCATCTTATCGGCGGGTGCGACCCTGTCTGCACCCGGTGGACAGTCAGATTAGTGCGTCCAGGCTGGTTGGAAAACAGCTGTCGGTACGGATGCAGCACCCCCCTGACCTCGGCTTGCTGGGCAGGAGTGAGCTGATCCGAGAGGGGGATTGTTTCCAGGGGGGAACCAGCTCTGGTCCCAGGGAATAGATCTACTAAAGGGTCATCTCCCTGCTCCTCCCACTGACCACACACAGCTAACACCACATTCCCCCTGGCATAATATGGCTTCATCATATTCACATGGTACACCCGGCGGTGGTGGGCCCGGTTCGACAGCTCTACCACATAGTTTACCTCATTGAGCTGCTTGACGACCTTGAACGGGCCCTCCCAGGCGGCCTGTAGTTTGTTCTTTCTCACGGGGATGAGAACCATCACCTGATCCCCGGTGGCGTAGGCACGGGCCCGCGCCGTGCGGTCATACCAGACCTTCTGCTTCCTCTGGGCTCTGGCCAGATTCTCCCTGGCCAGGCCCATGAGTTCAGCCAGTCTCTCTCGGAAGGTCAGGACATACTCCACCACTGACTCTCCATCGGGAGTGGCCTTCCCCTCCCACTCGTCTCTCATCAGGTCCAGGGGGCCCCTCACCCTCCTTCCATATAACAGTTCGAAAGGCGAAAATCCGGTAGACTCCTGGGGCACCTCCCTGTACGCGAACAGCAGGTGAGGTAAGTACTTGTCCCAATCCTGCGGGTGCTGGTTCATAAAGGTTTTCAGCATCATCTTTAGCGTCCCGTTAAACCTCTCCACCAGCCCATTGGACTGGGGGTGATACGCTGAGGCCCAGTCATGCCGGACCCCACATTTCTCCCACAAGCACCGGAGCAGGGCCGACATGAAGTTGGAGCCTTGGTCTGTCAAGACTTCCCTGGGGAACCCCACTCGGCTGAAAATGGTCAGGAGCGCATCTGCCACGGTGTCTGCTTCAATGGAAGCTAAGGGCACTGCCTCGGGGTAGCGGGTGGCGAAATCTACCACCCCCAGAATGTATTTCTTCCCCGACCGGGTCGTCTTGCTGAGAGGCCCCACGATGTCCATGGCCACCTTCTGGAAAGGCTCCTCTATGATGGGCAAAGGTCTCAACGCCGCTTTCCCCTTGTCCCGGGCCTTCCCCACCCTCTGACAGGGGTCACAGGATCGGCAATACTGCCGGACGGTGGTAAAGACCCCGGGCCAGTAAAAGTTCTGTAGCAACCTCTGCCGGGTGCGCCGGATTCCCTGGTGCCCTGCGAGGGGGATGTCATGGGCCAGGGACAGGAGCTTGCGGCGGTACTTCTGGGGGACCACCAGCTGCCTCCTGATCCCACAGGACTCCCCTTCCCCTGGGGGAGCCCATTCTCGGTACAGGAACCCCTTCTCCCACAGGAACCTCTCCTGGCAGCCTCTCCTCATGGTCCGTCCCTCACTGAGGTCGGCCAGGTCCCTGAGCTTCTGCAAGGAGGGATCTTTCCTCAACTCGGCCTGGAACTCAGCGGCTGGGGAAGGGATGGGGCCCGGTTCCCCCTCCGTGGCCAGGTCTGAGGCCGCAGCCTCTCTGAGCCGTGCCCCTCGGCGCTCCCTCCCCACCCGAGTAGGGTCTCGCGCCTCCAGTGTGGTACCCTCCCCAGGGTCAGGTCGCAGTGCCCCTCGCCGGCTCTGGCTACGGGTCACAACCAGGGCGGTCTGGGGGTCGCTTGGCCAGTCCTCTAGGTCTCCCCCCATCAAAACTTCAGTGGGCAAATGGTGGTGTACCCCCACATCCTTGGGGCCCTCCTTGGTCCCCCATTTCAGGTGTACCCTTGCCACGGGCACCTTAAATGGGGTCCCGCCCACCCCCGTCAGGGTCAGGTAGGTGTTGGGCACCACCCGATCTGGGGCCACCACCTCGGGCCGGGCCAGCGTCACCTCCGCGCCCGTATCCCAGTATCCATTGACCTTCCTCCCATCCACCTCCAGGGGAACAAGGCACTCTCTCCGGAGGGACAGCCCCGCACCCACCCTGTAAACCGAGCACCCTGAGTCCAGAGCCTCCAGCCCTCTGGCGGGGCTGGCTGGGGGTACTCTTCCCTCCTGAGCAGGTGGCAAACTGGTAGCCCCCCTTTCCTGGGTCGCCTGCCCCTCGTCCAGCTGAGTCCCTACCCAGTTAACCCTGGGTAGGTTGGGTCTGCTCAGTTTGTCCCTGAGCCCGGGGCACTGGGCCCGTACGTGGCCTCTCTGGCCACAGTGATAGCAGCTCAGGTCACGTTGGTCCCCTCGAACGGGTCGGAGGGGCCCGACACCAGGCGTTCCCCTTTGGAGGGGGTTCTCCCTATTTCCCCGCTGGGAGGCCCCATGGTGACTCTCTCTCTGCATCGGGGGGGGCCTGTTCTTTTGGGACTCCTCCCGGCTACCCCCTGACCGACTGTTCACAAACTCGTCGGCCAGCTGCCCTGCATGCTGGGGGTTCGCGAGCTTTTTGTCCACCAGCCACAGCCTCAGGTCGGAAGGGCACTGTTCATACAGGTGCTCCAGTACAAACAGGTCAAGCAGGTCCTCTTTAGTTTGGGCCCCCGCTGTCCACTTGCGGGCATATCCCTGCATCCTGTTGACCAGTTGTAGGTAGGTGACCTCAGGCGTTTTACGCTGACTCCGGAACCTTCTCCGGTACATCTCGGGGGTCAGCCCAAACTCACGGAGCAGGGCCTGTTTGAACAGTTCATAGTCCCCTGCCTCTGCCCCTGTCATCCGGCTGTAGACCTCCACGGCTTTGGGGTCCAGTAAGGGGGTGAGGAACTGGAGCCTGTCTGCAGGGTCAACCCTGTGCAGCTCGCAGGCATTCTCAAAGGCCGTCAGGAAGCTATCCATGTCCTCCCCCTCCTTCCGCTGGGCCAGGAAGCACTTATCAAAGCTCCTTGCAGTCTTGAGTCCCCCCTCACTCACCGCAGCCGGGGCCCCACTGCTCCTCAGCCTGGCCAGCTCCAGTTCATGCTGTCTTTGTTTCTCCTTCTCCTGCTGCTCATGTTGACGCTCCCTCTCCTTCTCCTGACGCTCCCTCTCCTTCTCCTGACGCTCATGTTGACGTTGTTTCTCCTCATGTTGACGTTGTTTTTCATGATCCTCCAGCTCCCTCATTTTCCTCTCCCTCTCCCATTCCAGCCGCATCCGCTCCAGGGATGGGGAGCTCCGCTGGGAGGATCCCCTGCTGGCTGCTGGGGTCAGGGGGCCCTCGGTATTCGTTGGGCTTCCCACAACCCCTCCCCCAGGCATAGGTAGGAAGGGTCTCGGGGTGTCCTGGGCAGCAGTCTGACCCCTCCCAGCCTGGTCAGGCCCCAGGGCCCACGCTGCGTCCGCCGGGCGGCTTCCCTCAGGGACAGGGATCGGGTCATCCAAGCGATCCCTCTCCTCCAGCTGGGCAATCAGCTGTTCCTTGGTGGACCTCCCGACGCGCAGCCCCCTCTGCCTGCACAGCTCCACCAGGTCGCTCTTAAGGCGTTTAGCGTACATCTCCCGGCTGGCCACTCGCAGGCCGGGCAGCTGTCCACGGTTTCCAGGAAAAGCCCCTAGTGTGCCAGTCCTTCTTGAGGTCACCACCTCTTTGCCAGGGTCGAGCTGCAGACTCCTCCGCCCCTGGGACCGCTCGCTGCAATCCCCCGGGGGACCCTGTTACTGCAAAAGTCCTCCTCTCTGGTGACACACTCCCAGGGGTTAACCGCCCCCTGAAACCGTCTCTCTCTGAATCTTCAGCACGCCTGGTCCCCGTCAATCCCCCTTCGTTTTACTGTTCCCCAGTCACTTACTGCAGGAAGCGCCGTTCACGGGGTGCAGTAGATCCCACCGCTGCCACCAGTTGTCACGGAGTGTGGGGGAGTCCAGGCCCTGCACCCCTCTTCCTGGGATTCACTGAGACTCTCAGCCAGCCAGTAAAACCGAAGGTTTATTGGACAACAGGAACACAGTCCAAAACAGAGCTTGTGGGTACACCCTGGACCCCTCAGTGAAGTCCTTCTGGGGGAGCAGGGAGCTTAGACCCCAGCCCTGGGGTTCCCTGTGTTCCTCCACCCAGCCCCAAACTGAAACTAAACCCACCGAGCAGGTTCCCTGCTGCAGCCTCCCCCCACATTCCTGGGCAGAGGTGTTACCTCCCCCTCCCCCTCCTGGCTCAGGTGACAGGCTCTCAGGTCTCCCGTCCCCAGGGCACATTCCCAGGTCAACACTCCCCCCTCCCTGCTGCGTCACATCGTCACACTAGATCCATCCTCTTTGGAACCCCCTTTCAGATAGTTGAAAGCAGCTATCAAATCCCCCCTCATTCTTCTCTTCCGCAGACTAAACAATCCCAGTTCCCTCAGCCTCTCCTCACAAGTCATGTGTTCCAGTCCCCTAATCATTTTGGTTGCCCTTCGCTGGACGTTTTCCAATTTTTCCACATCCTTCTTGTAGTGTGGGGCCCAAAACTGGACACAAGTACTCCAGATGAGGCCTCACCAATGTCAAATAGAGGGGAATGATCACGTCCCTTGATCTGCTGGCAATGCCCTTACTTATACAGCCCAAAATGCCATTGGCCTTCTTGGCAACAATGGCACACTGTTGACTCATATCCAGCTTCTCGTCCACTGTCACCCCTAGGTCCTTTTCTGTAGAACTGCTGCCTAGCCATTTGGTCCCTAGTCTGTAGCAGTGCATGGGATTCTTCCGTCCTAAGTGCAGGACTCTGAACTTGTCCTTGTTGAACCTCATCAGATTTCTTTTGGCCCAATCCTCTGATTTGTCTAGGGCCCTCTGTATCCCATCCCTACCCTCCAGCATATCTACCACTCCTCCCAGTTCAGTGTCATCTGCAAAGTTGCTGAGGGTGCAATCCACACCGTCCTCCAGATCCTTAATGAAGATATTGAACAAAACCAGCCCCAGGACCGACCCTTGGGGCACTCCACTTGATACCGGCTGCCAACTAGACATGGAGCCATTGATCACTACCCGTTGAGCCCGACAATCTAGCCAGCTTTCTATCCACCTTATAGTCCATTCATCCAGCCCATACTTCGTTAACTTGCTAGCAAGAATACTGTGGGAAACCGTGTCAAAAGCTTTGCAAAAGTCAAGGAACACCACGTCCACTGCTTTCCCCTATCCACAGAGCCAGTTATCTCGTCATAGAAGGCAATTAGATTAGTCAGGCATGGCTTGCAATTGGCGAATCCATGCTGACTGTTCCTGATCACTTTCCTCTCCTCTAAGTGCTTCAGAATTGATTCCTGGAGGACCTGCTCCATGATTTTTCCAGGGACTGAGGTGAGCTTGTGACAAAGTGGGACTGTTCTTAATGTTTCCTCTGAATAGTGTGGGGGTGCCTCAGTTTCCCCTATGCAGTTCTTAAGTATCTAGGGGGTGGGGTAAGGGTGTATGATCATTGTAGAGCCCGAGAGGGCAGGTGTGTGCAGGGGTCTGCACACAGAGAATGGCCGACACCCTGTTTCCTGGCAACGGATGGCCTGGGCCCTTCCCCCCTGTGAGGTGAGAGCTAAAGGGTTGGAGAACAAAGGAATCAGGTGACCTCCTGGCCTGGGAAAGGGGAAAGCCCAGAGGAAGGGGGGCTGGAGAGAGTTTCAGTTTGGGGCTGGCTGGGACATGGAGTGAAGTGCAGAAGTGGTTGTCTGGCTCACTGCCTCCCAAAATGGACCCAGCTGAGGGGTCCGGTTCTCTGCACCTACAAGCTCTGTTTTAGACCATGTTCCTGTCGTCTAATAAACCTCTGTTTTACTGGCTGGCTGAGAGTCATGTCTGACTGCGGAGTTGGGGTGCAGGACCCTCTGGTTTCCCCAGGAGCCCGCCTGGGCGGACTCGCTGTGGGAAGCGCATGGAGGGGCAGAGGATGCTGAATGCTCCGAGGTCAGACCCAGGAAGGTGGAAGTGAGCTGTGTGTCCTGAAGACAGGCTGCTCAGAGAAAGGAGACTTCCCCAGAGTCCTGACTGGCTTCATGGGGAGCAGTTCCAGAGCATCGCCCAGGGACTCCGTGACAAGGCTGAATCATGCTCCAGCATTTCAATTTTCATGAAATAATTCAATATAGCCCTCACAGCTATAGGAAAGTCTTGAAAACATGGCCTGACTGTAAACTTACTGCAGATATCCAGAAACAATTATTCTAACAGGTGTGAACTGGCACTTTAATTACAACAGCTATTAGCTCCAAAACCTAATTGTGATAAATTAAACATCAGGTGCATGAACTATTTAATTCCTGGTCATTATAGCAGAAGCCATTCAGTGAAGGTGCTTATCCCACATCCCAAGCTGCTTCTCACATTTTACCAGGTGCCAACAGCCCTAAATGTCTCCTACCAAGCTACCACACCCACGAGGATTCCCTGGCAGTTTTTATGACTGAGTTTTTCAATTCAAAAGTCTAACATCAAAAACCAAAAGCATATTTATCGTCAAGATGAATATAAAGCATACTGTATGGATTGTACTAGTCGTCATCTACATAGTTAAAGCATGAAAACCTACATTTTAAAATTTAATTTAAATGAAGCCATTCCAGAATGGATAGCCACACTCTTCTGCCACAGCACCCAGGTACCATGCCAGAAGCTGAGGCTCACTTGTAAAATACCATTTGTTATTTTAATTACTTCACCAATTTTATCTGTAAGTTAACAAAGATTTTTGTGTTGGGAAGAAAAGTAGAGGGCTCTCTCCTCTCCCCAATCCGTGGCAATGCCCTCCATTCTGTGGCTGTACATACTGTACCTGTTGGAGCCGCCCTTCTGAGATAGTCGGCCCAAGTCAGCACCACACGGGACCTCTTGGTGCAGCAATGCATCAGGGCCCTGGTCAGAGCAGAGAGCAGGAAAATAACCAGGAGGTGCAGCAGGGTCATAAAAAGAGGGAAATGGAAACTCTGCAAAAAGAAAAGGAGGACTCGTGGCACCTTAGCGACTAACCAATTTATCTGAGCATAAGCTTTCGTGAGCTACAGCTCACTTCATCGGATGCACAGAGTGGAGCCAGACACACACACACCCAGAGATCCTGTCACAAGACACAGAAGGCATTGCTGACTACCCTGTCACCTCCCACCAAGTCACCCGGCACCTGATGCCACCCACCCTGCATGGGCCCTCCCATGCTCCTCACACACCCGTCACCAACAGGCTTCTTGCACCCCCACGCGAATCAACTGTGCCCCAGCAGCGCCCCACCGCGGCTGCTGGGCCCCCTCCCCGCCTCCCGGGCGGCGCGGCCCGGCCCGGCCCGGCCCGGCCCGAGTTACCCTCATCAGCCACTGGTTGTAGAAGGTGATGCCGATGGAGAAGCAGTAATAGAGCAGCACCAGCCCCAGCGTCAGCGCCGCCTGCGCCAGCACGGCCCCGCCCGGCGGCCGCCGGCCCATGGCGCAGCGCGGGGCTCGGGCACAGGCCCCGGGGCGGCCGCGCTCCCGAGCGGCACCCGGCGGCCCAGCGCCCCGCAGAGGCAGCGGTGAGGGGCGGAGCGCGGGCCGCTGGGGCTCCACCTCCGCCGGCGCTCCCGCCCCTTCCCCCGGGCGGAAACGGGCCCGGCGCGGGGCAAAGACCGGCCCGGCCCGCCCCTTCCCCGGCCTCCTGCTGACGTGTCCCCGCGCGGAGCGTCAGGGAACCGGCCCCGGCCCCGGCCCGTGAGCGGCGCCCGGGGCTCCCCGAGCCCCCGCGGGGACACCCGGCCCCTCCCCCTCCGCAGCCCCTGGTGCCCGACACTCCCCTCTACTGTCCCCCCAGCGGGCTGTACCGTGCACGTACCGCCCGCCTCCGCCTCCCCCTCCCCCTCCCCGCGGGCGGCGGGCATAGCCCCCCCCTTCGCAGCCCCTGGTGCCCGACACTCCCCTCTACTGTCCCCCCAGCGGGCTGTACCGTGCACGTACAGCCCGCCTCCCCCTCCCCCTCCCCCTCCCCCTCCCCGCGGGCGGCGGGCATAGCCCCCCCCTTCGCAGCCCCTGGTGCCCGACACTCCCCTCTACTGTCCCCCCAGCGGGCTGTACCGTGCACGTACAGCCCGCCTCCCCCTCCCCGCGGGCGGCGGGCATAGCCCCCCCCTTCGCAGCCCCTGGTGCCCGACACTCCCCTCTACTGTCCCCCCAGCGGGCTGTACCGTGCACGTACCGCCCGCCTCCGCCTCCCCCTCCCCCTCCCCGCGGGCGGCGGGCACAGCCCCCCCTTCGCAGCCCCTGGTGCCCGACACTCCCCTCTACTGTCCCCCCAGCGGGCTGTACCGTGCACGTACCGCCCGCCTCCGCCTCCCCCTCCCCCTCCCCGCGGGCGGCGGGCACAGCCCCCCCTTCGCAGCCCCTGGTGCCCGACACTCCCCTCTACTGTCCCCCCAGCGGGCTGTACCGTGCACGTACCGCCCGCCTCCGCCTCCCCCTCCCCCTCCCTGCGGGCGGCGGGCATAGCCCCCCCCTTCGCAGCCCCTGGTGCCCGACACTCCCCTCTACTGTCCCCCCAGCGGGCTGTACCGTGCACGTACCGCCCGCCTCCGCCTCCCCCTCCCCCTCCCCGCGGGCGGCGGGCACAGCCCCCCCCTTCGCAGCCCCTGGTGCCCGACACTCCCCTCTACTGTCCCCCCAGCGGGCTGTACCGTGCACGTACAGCCCGCCTCCCCCTCCCCCTCCCCCTCCCCGCGGGCGGCGGGCATAGCCCCCCCCTTCGCAGCCCCTGGTGCCCGACACTCCCCTCTACTGTCCCCGTTGCTTGGGGTGCTGTGCGGCCCCTCCCCGCATCGGGGCGTGCTGTGCAGCCCGCCTCCCCGTCCCCCTCCCCGCGGGCGGTGGGTACAGCCCCCCCTTAGCAGTCCGCCTTAGCGGGCGGTACCGTACAGCTCGCCTCTCCTTCCCCTTCCCCAGCAGGCGGTAGGTGCAGCTCCACCGTCCGCGTAGCGGGTGGTACCCTACAACCTCCCCCCGCAGTGAGCGGTACCGTTCAGCCCCGCTTTTCCGCTCAGCGGGCGGTACAGAAGAGCCCGCCTTTCCTTCCCCCTCCCCAGCGGGCTGTACCCTACAGCTCGCCTCCCTTTCTCCTTGTCCAGCGAGCGGTAGGTAGAGCCTCCGTCTTCCCCCACAGCCGGTGGTACGGCCCAGCGCCCCCCCCCCCGCTCCCTGTATAGGGCCCCCTCTCAGCGAGCTGTGTCCTCCACGCCCCTCCCGGTTCCCGCGGCGGGCATTACCGAACAGCTCCCCTCGCCTTTCCACTCAGGGAGTGGTACGGTAAAGCCCCGTTACAGTGTAACCCCCCCCCCCCAGCGGGCAGTACCGTACACCCTACCACCCCTTCCCTCTTCCCCCAGCGGGCAGTACCGTACACCCTACCACCCCTTCCCTCTTCCTAGCAGGCGGTAGGTACAGCTTCTCCCCTCATTTCCCCTCAGCAAGCGCTACTGTACACCCCTTCCGCGGGCAGTGCCATAGAGCCCCCTCACCCCCTCCGCGGGTGGTACCGTACAGCCCCACGTCCCCTTCCCTCGCAGTACAGTACAGCCCCCCTCTCCTTTCCCCTTAGCAGGTGGAACTGTACAGCCCTCTCCCAGCGGCTGTACCATAAAGCCCCCCCATCAGGGAGTACCCCATAGAGCCTACCTCCCCTTCCCCTCCCCTGTAGGGTACTGCCCACTGATCTCCTCCCCCGTGGGTGGTAGGTACAGCCTTCACCCTTAGCGGGTGGTACCATACAGCCTCCCTGTCCTTCCCCTCAGCAAACGGTACTGTCCAGGTTTCAGAGTAGCAGCCGTGTTAGTCTGTATTCGCAAAAAGAAAAGGAGTACTTGTGGCACCTTAGAGACTAACCAATTTATTTGAGCACAAGCTTTTGTGAGCTACAGCTCACTTCATCGGATGCAGTGAGCGATATTGTACAACCCAAACCCCCAGCAAGTGGTAGCATACAAGCCTCCCCCTCAGCAAGCGGTACTGTATAGCCCCCCAAACCCCATCAGGCGGAACCGTAGAGCCCACCTCCCCTTTCCCCTCAGTGAGTGGTACCATCAGTCCCACCTCCTTTACTCTCAGCAAGCGGTACCGTACAGCCCTCCCTCTCACCAGGCAGTACCATACAGCCCCAACTTCCCTTCCCCTGTGGGCAGTATCATACATCCTGACTCCCACTCCCCCTCAATGGGTGGTATCATACTGCTCCCCCACCTCCCTCCCCAGTGGGTGGCATCCTACAGACATCTTTCCCTTCCCCTCAGCGAGTGGTACCATACACCCTCCTCCCAGCAGGCAATACTGTACAGCCCCCCCTCTCAGCGGGTGGTACTGTATGGCCCCCTCCTCCTCAGCGGTACCGTACAGCCCCCTCCTCCTCAGCGGTACCGTACAGCCTGCCTGCCTTGCCCCCTGAGCAGGCGGTACTGTACAGTCCGCCTCTCCTTCCCCCTCTGCAGCGGGTAGTACTCTACAGCTCTCCTCCCTTTCTCCCTGTCCAGTGAGCGGTAGGTATAGCCTCTCCCTTTCCCCATAGCAGGTGGTACTGCCTCCCTCTCAGTGAGCCTTACTATACAGGCCCCTTCCTAGTTCCCCTTAGCAGGCATTACCATACAGCTCCCCTCTCCTTTCCGCTCAGTGAGCGGTACCTTACAGCCCCCTCCTGTCAGCAAGCGGTACCATTCAGCCCCCCCTTTCCCCTCAGTGGGCAGTAGGTACCATACAGTGCTCCAATCAGCAGGTGGTACCATACAGCCCCTCTTCCCCTCAGCAAGTGGTACCTTATAGGCCCCATCCCCTTTCCCCTTAGCGGGTGGTATCATACAGACCCCCTTCCCCTCCACGGCAGTACTGTACAGCCCCCCTTTCCCTTCAGCAGGCCGTACCGTACAGCCTGCCTCCCCTTCCATCTTAGTGGGTGGTAACATACAGCCTCCCACCCCCCCAAATCGTGCGGTACCATACAGCCCGCCTCCCCTCCTCAGGGGGCAGTACCATACAGGTCACCTCCCTTTCTCCCTGCCCAGCAGGTGGTAGGTATAACCTCACCCTTTCCCCATAGCAGGTGGTACTGTACAGTCTCCCCGGCTCCCATCACTGAGCGGCTGTGTACAGGCCTCCCTCTCAGCGAGGCGTACCATACAGGCCCTCTCCCGGTTCCCCTCAGTGAGCAGTACTGTACAGCCCCTCCTGTCAGCAAGTGGTACTGTACAGCCCCACTTCCCCTCAGCGGGTAGTACCGTACAGCTCCCCATTCCCTCTCAGCAGGCGGTACCATACAGTCCCCATCCCCTTCCCCAGCAGGTAATAGGTGCAGCTTCCCCTTCCCACTCTGCGAGCAGTATCCTACAGCTCCCCCTCGGGCGGTACTGAACAGCCCCCTTCCCATTTCCTGTCAATGAGCAGTACTGTACATCCCCCGCTTAGTGGATGGTACTGTACAGCCCACCGCCCCTTCCCCCTCCCCAATGGGTGGTATTACAGTCCCCCCCCTTTTCTCCTTCAGGGATGGTACTGTACAGCCCCCCTCCCAGTGGGCAGTATTACAGCCCCCCTCTTTCCCCTTAGCGGGCAGTACAGTACAGTACAGCCCCACCCCCCCAGCGGCAGTCCTATACAGGCACCCCTCTCATCAGACAGTACTCTACAGCTTGCCCCCCCTTCCCCCTCTCCAGCGGGTAGTAGGTACAGCCTCCCTTCCCCTCCCAAGTGACTTGATTATCATACACATTGTAAGGAGAGTGATCACTTTAGATAAGCTATTACCAGCAGGAGAGTGGGGTGGGGGGAGGTATTTTTTCATGCTTTGTGTGTATAAAAAGATCTTCTACACTTTCCACAGTATGCATCCGATGAAGTGAGCTGTAGCTCACGAAAGCTTATGCTCAGATAAATTGGTTAGTCTCTAAGGTGCCACAAGTACTCCTTTTCTTTTTGCGAATAAGACACATGCACTTCTAAATATACTACCAAGTATATAAAGACTAACAATATTTTCCACATCTCAAGGACGATTTTAACCAGTTGATTCTGGGAAACTTTCACTGGAGAGTGCATCAGCCACTTTGTTAGAAGCTCCTGAGATGTGTTGGATGTCGAAATCAAAATCTTGGAGAGCTAAACTCCACCGAATAAGTTTTTTGTTATTTCCCGTGGCGGTATGAAGCCACTGTAGCGCCACATGGTCAGTTTGCAGGTGGGGAGTGCTATGAGATAATTAACAGCTCCCAGGCGCTCCTAGACCATGAATGGCCATTCCCACGACACTTCCATTTTATGGGCCTGGAGTGCCTTTAAGACCATGACCTGGTCCCCTACTTTGAAGGAACGCTCTCTGGCATCTTTATCATACCAGGCTTTTTGCTCTTTTTGAACATCCTGTAGATTTTCTTTAGCAAGGGCTAAAGAGGTTCAGAGGGTGTTTTGTAGGTTGTTTACAAAGTCCAGAATGTTAGTTCCTGGAGAAGTTGTAAACCCCTCTCATTGCTGCTTCACCAACTGTAATGGCCCCTTAACCTCGTGGCCATATACAAGTTCAAATGGTGAAAACCCTAAACTGGGATGTGGTACAGCTCTGTAGGCAAAGAGCAACTGCTGCAACACTAGGTCCCAATCGTTGGAGTGCTCATTTACGTATCATGGCCCCCAAGTTCCATTAAACTTCCCCACCATGCCATTTGTTTGATGGTGGTAAGGAGTGGCAACCTAGTGATTTACCCCATGAGCTTCCCAAAGGCTTTCCATAGTTCCTGCCAGGAAATTAGTTCCTGCATCTGTGAGGATGTTGGAGGGCCAGCCTACCCTGGCAGAAATGTCTGCTAGTGCCTGGCACACACTTTTAGTCCTGGTGTTGCTTAGAGCTACTGCTTCCGGCCATCGGGTGGCAAAATCCATGAAAGTCAGTATGTACTGCTTTCCTCTGGGTGTCTTTTTCAGGAAAGGACCCAGAATATCCACAGCTACTCGCTGAATTGGAACCTCAATGATGGGGAGTGGCTGGAGAAGGGCTTTGACCTGGTCTTGGGGTTTTCCCACTCTTTGGCATACCTCACAAGACCGGACATAGGTAGAGACATCCTTGCCCATTCCCTCCCAGTGGAATGACCTCCCCAAACGGTCTTTGGTCCTCTTCACCCCAGCATGGCCACTAGAATGATCGTGGGCTAAGCTCAAGAGCTTTACCTGGTACTTAGTTGGAACTACCAACTGTCTCTGAGGATGCCAGTCTTCCTGGTGTCCACCAGAAAGAGTTTCCTTGTATAAAAGTCCTCTTTGTACAACAAACCTGGATCGATTAGAAGAGCTGAGAGGCGGTGGGTTGCTCCGGGCCGCCGTCCAAGCTCTCTGGAGGCTTTCATCTGCTTCCTGTTCGGTCTGGAACTGTTCCCTTGATGCTGGAGACATCAGTTCCTCATTGGATTGTGGACCTAGGCTTGGGTACCTCTGGAAGCGATGTAGGGGACGGGGCTGTTTCCGTTGACTGTGAACCGCTCTCCGCTGGTGCACTATGTTGGGGTTCAGGCTCCGGCTGAGCCTCTCGTGTAGGGTTATCGGCTGCTGCCGGTTCAGGTTTGCTGGGGCCCTCTTGTGTTGGGGTTGCAAGTACTGGATTCAGTGCTGGGAATGGGTCTGGTGCTGGTTGTTCCGCTGGTTCCGGTTCTGGGACTGGCTCTGTCTGGGTCTCTGGGACTGGATCCACTACTGCTGTTGCAGACATTGGCCTGGGGTCCTGGTAGAAGTTTCCGGAACAGAGCTAGGCGTGATGGCTTGCTTAGCCTGGCTGCGGTTGACCATTCCCACCCTCTTGGCTAGCTTCGCATGATTGGCCAAGTCTTCCCCCAACAGCATGGGGATGGGATAATCATCATAGACTGCAAAAGTCTACGTTCCTGACCAGCCCTTGTACTGGACAGGCAACTTGGCTGTAGACAAATGGAAAGAGTTGGACTTGAAGGGTTGAATTGTCACTTGGATCTCTGGGTGGATTAAATTGGGATCCACTAAGGAAGCATGGATAGCCGACACTTGTGCGCCGGTGTCCCTCTACGCGGTGACCTTCTTCCCGCCCACACTCACAGTTTCCCTCCGCTCTGAGGGTATCTGGGAGGTATCTGGGCCTGAGGACCTCTGGTGTGATTCCGGTGCAATGAACTGCAATCTGTTGGGGTTCTTGGGGCAGTTGGCCTTTACATGCCCCGGCTCATTACATTTAAAACATCGTCCAGCTGACGGGTCACTGGGGCGAGGTCGGTTGCTGGAGAACGGTGTGGCAGGATGATAAGGTGTCTGGAGGGTTCCTTGGGGGGTAGCTGGGGCCTTGGGCTGCCCCCGGTAGTAGGGTGTGGTCTGAGGATGTCCCTTCTGGTATCCTCTCCAACTGCAACCAGTTTTTTTCTTTTCTGCCACCTCCACCCATTTGGCTCCAATCTCTCCCACCTCAATTACAGTTTTGGGCTTTCCATCTAGGATGTATCTTTCTATTTCCTCAGGAACACCCTCTAAGAACTGCTCCGTTTGCATTAGGAAGGGCAAATCTTCTGGAGATTTAACACTTGCTCCCGATATCCAGGCATCCCAATGTTTCACAATGTGGTAGGCATGTTGGGTAAATGACATGTCTGGTTTCCACCTTAGGGCTCTGAACCGCCGACGGGAATGCTTGGGTGTTAGCCCCATTCTGACTCTCGCCTTGGTTTTAAACAGTTCATACTGGTTTATGTGTTCCTTAGGCATTTCAGCCGCCACCTCAGCTAAGGGTCCACTGAGCTGCGGCCTCAGCTCTACCATGTATTGGTCTGTAGAGATGCTGTACCCAAGGCAGGCCCTTTCGAAGTTTTCTAAGAAGGCCTCTGTATCATCGCCTGCGTTGTAGGTGGGGAACTTTCTGGGATGGGAAGTGGTACCTGGAGAAGGATTGCTAGGGTTTGTTGGTATATTCTGCTGAGCCTTTGCCTTCTCCATCTCCAGTGCATGCTTCCTCTCTTTTTCCTTCTCCTCCAGTTCTTTGTCCCTTGCCTCCATTTCTCTCCTGTGGGCAGCCTCCCTTTCCTCCTCAGCATGCTTCCATTCTTTTTCCTTTGCCTCCATAGCTCTCCTGTGGGCAGCCTCTTTGGCTTTTTCCTGTTCCTCCATTTCTTTTTTCTTTGCCTCCATAGCTCTCCTGTGGGCAGCCTCTTTGGCTGTTTCTGTTTTGGGCTCTGTCATGTTTGCCTCTCTGTTTTTAACTAACTTTACACCCGAGAGTTAGAAATAAAACAAACAAAAAAACTTGGCTTGTAAAATTTTGCTGTGCTGTCCAGATACTTATGTTCTCTGATAGTGATTATCAGCCTACAGAAAAATCCTTAAAAAAAACCCTAACACCTTTGACTCCAGGCAAATAGGTAGAAAACCCCTCTAGTTGCTTTTAGGTAAAAAAAACTTCTTCAGGTCTGTGAAGACTTGTGAATTTCCCTGCAGAAGGTTAACTACCCTGCCTTTAGGTAGAGAAAACTCCAGCTCACAAAAGACAATTCCCTTTTGTTTCTGCTCTGGCCCCCAAGCAGAGACAAAAAAAACTCTAACTGCTTTCAGCTGAAAACCTGCTTTCCAGCAGCCCAAAGGGAAAAAAAAAACATTCCCTTTTTAAAATCTGTGCTTCTTGTTCAAAAAAATCTCAAAATGATCTCAAAATGATTTCAAGTTAATCCCACCGCTCTGCCACCAAGTCAAGGTTCCTTCCCCACTCTGAACTCTAGGGTACAGATGTGGGGACCTCCATGAAAACCTCCTAAGCTTATTTTTACCAGCTTAGGTTAAAACTTCCCCAAGGTACAAACTATTTTCCTTTTTCCCTTGGACTTTATTGCTGCCACCACCAAGGGTCTAACAGATATATAACCGGGAAAGAGCTCGCTTGGAAACGTCTTTCCCCTCAAAATCCTCCCCAAACCCTACACCCCCTTTCCTGGGGAAGGCTTGATAAAAATCCTCACCAATTTGCATAGGTGAACACAGACCCAAACCCTTGGATCTTAAGAACAATGAAAAAGCAATCAGGTTCTTAAAAGAAGAATTTTAATAGAAGAAAAAGTAAAAGAATCACCTCTGTAAAATCAGGATGGTAAATACCTTACAGGGTAATTAGATTCAAAACACAGAGAATCCCTCTAGGGAAAACCTTAAGTTACAAAAAGACACAAAATCAGGAATATCCATTCCATTCAGCACAGCTATTTTATCAGCCATTTAAACAAAACAGAATCTAACGCATATCTAGCTAGATTACTTACTAAGTTCTAAGACTCCATTCCTGTTTTGTTCCCGGCAAAAGCATCATCCAGACAGAGAGAACACTTATTCCCCCCGACCCCCTTCCAGCTTTGAAAGTATCTTGTCTCTTCATTGGTCATTTTGGTCAGGTGCCAGCGAGGTTATCCTAGCTTCTTAACCCTTTACAGGTGAAAGGGTTTTTCCTCTGGCCAAGAGGGATTTTAAAGGTGTTTACCCTTCCCTTTATATTTATGACAGCCCCTGTGACACTATGCCCCATATTCTTCATAAAAATATTGTTATATGAATATGGCATAACTAAGATGTGTTTTATGCCAGATGGGTCTTGTGAGGTGTCATTGGAAAGGTTATGATTTCCAGAATATGATTATCTTATTTGTATGCATGTATCATTTCTGTATCTGAAGTTAGGAATATTGACTATGTAACAATTAGAAAAGTGTTTGTTTGCACATGGGGAATGCCCACCAGACAGAATGCAATCAGTCTGGAGAACAATAGGACTTTGAAGATGCTCATCTCCCACCTTCCTGGGATGCTTCAAATGGCCTTTCACTCACGGCTGCTTTGACACTGCAGGGTCATGTGATCATGTTACCTGGTACTGGACTCCATCCTGGACTGTTGGTATTTTTCCACGAGTAGGGATCAAACTGGGATACAAAGGATTCCCACCATATGTAAATCCTATTTAAGGCAGGGTAGTGAGTTAATCAGTGTTAATGAGTGCTCTGAGCAGGGGGTTGGACTAGATGACTTCCTGAGGTCTCTTCCAACCCTGATCTTCTATGATTCTAGTGTTCATTCTTTACTGAATCCCCAGCCAGGATGACTGCCAAAAACATCTAAGAAACAAGGCCAAAGGGAGGATGGCCTGAGCCCAGACTGGAAAAGGTGTCTGGCCTGTGAAAGAACTACTTAGAGTTTTAAGCTGCAAGCAAGAGCCCCTTGTCTTCAAGAACCTCTGCAATCTGCCATAAAGCAACATTTAGGGTGAGAAATTACCATTTGTAACCAGTTTCTTTAGTGTATTAAGCTTAGTTTGTGTGTGTGTTTTATTTGCTCAGTAATGTTTTGATCTGTTTGCTAACCCTTATAATCACTTAAAATATATCTTGTGTAGTTGTTAAACTTGTTTTTGTTTTCTCTAAAATCAGTTTGTGGAATTCACAACTGGGGGGCAAAAAGCTATGCATATCTTCCCCAACATTGAGGGAGGAGGCAAATTTCAATTAGCTTATGCTGTACAGTTCCCTGTGCAGCGTAAGACAATACAATTTAGGGTTTACACTCCAGATGAGGTGTGCGCGTAAGTGCTGGGCAGTTTCCTAGCTGAGTTTTCCCATACAGAGCTGATCTCAGGGTCTGTCTTTCTGTAGCTGCGTGTCCCTACCTGTGTGTGTGCTGGAGGGGGCTTGAGGGCCTGGCTCAGCAGGGCAGTGTAAGGGAGCCCAGACTGGTGGAACAGGCGGGCTCAGTGGTACCCCAGTACATCAGGTGGTACCCTAAAGCAGGGGGGGTAACCCATTGCACCCCCTCCACTTTCCCCTCAGTGAGCGGTTCTGTATAGCCCCACCCTCCTCTTTCCCCTCAGTGAGCAGTACCATATAGTCCCCCCTTTCTCCTCAGCGAGCGGTACAGTACCACTCCCCCCCAGGCGGGCTGTAGGTACAAGTTTGACTTTGTGTAACAGGAAAAACTAGCAATCCTGTCCTTCCTGCCCAGCAGAGCACACCAGGAGAACCCATCCCTAGCCCTTGTGCTGGCACTGCAGCTATTGCAGAGTAGTTAGTGCAGCAAGCAGGATGTTTTACAAGGTAGAGGGAAATGGGGAATGTGTTGACTGCTGGGTTGGACAGGCTGAGCTGATGGCTCCTTTCCAGGTCTGTCTTCCATGAAACTTTGTGTTTCTGGCTGGTAAAGTTCTTAATTAGAAAAAATGGTTACCTACCTTTCTGCAACTGCTCTTCGAGCTGTGTTGCACAGGCCCATTCACCTATAGGTATGTGCAGGTCTTGTGCAAAATTGTCGGACAACTTTTTCCCTCAGCAGTACCCACCAGGGCAGTTTGAACGCCCTCTATCACCACATGCCACTGCATACTGGTATAAGAGGGCAGAGCTGCCCCTGGTAACCCCCATCAGTTCCTTTGTACTGGATAGACTCAGCTAGAGAGGGAAAGGAGGGCAGGTTGTGGAATGGACCTGGCAACATCTTGAAGAACAACAGTTACAGGAAAAAACAGGTAACTTTTTTTTCTTCTTTGACTGCTTCCACATGTCCATGCCCCTGTAGGGGACTCACAAACATGGAGGTGGGCTCAGAGTCTACCTGAGCAGTGACTGTCAGACAACCTGTCTGAAATTGACAACATCCCAGGACCGACAGGAAATGGCATAATGAGAGGCAAAAGAGTGGACTCATGACAAAGTTGCTGCTTTACAAATGTCTACAATCAGGACTTATACAACAAAGCTACTGAAGTTGTCTGTGCTCTAGTACTGTGCTTCTCAACCTTTCCAGACTACTGTATCCCTTTCAGGAGTCTGATTTATCTTGCATACCCCAAGTTTCACCTCAATTAAAAACTACTTGCTTACAAAATCAGACATAAAAATACAAAAGTGTCACAGCACTGAAATTGGCACCATTATTGAAAGTGGCTTACTTTTTCATTTTTACCAATTATAAAATAAATTGATTGGAATATAAATATTGTACCTACATTTTAGTGTGACACTTAAGTCTGTTTTTCACTTGTGAGCCTTGTCTGAAGCCCGAGCCCCAGGTCATGGGGCTGAAGTATCTATCTTAGCTTTACAGGGGTGTGCTTTTCATTGAAGTTGCAGGACTTGGCACCAAGTCAGACTGGGTCAGCTCTGATGGCGGCCTGAGCACCACCTCCATCAGCAGGAATTTCAGCATAGCCTCCCTATTCTTCGTCCTAGGCTTGAACTCCCTGCAAATCTGGCACCTGTCATTCACGTGTGCCTCTCCCAAGCAATTCAGCAGCTATTGTGTGAGTCACTCACTGGTACAGGCCTGAAGCAAGAAGCAAATGATTTGAAATCCAGTGACCGGAACATACATTGGTACCATGAAGAGAAAAACCCCAAATGGGAATGGGCAATGTTCAAAACAAGTTTGAAAACCCTTTTTCCCCCCCCTCAACAGAACTAAAACTTACGAACTCTCCTAACAACACTAAGAACTATGCTAACTATATGTATACACTGTGTTCTCAAAGGTTGAGAGAACACCTGTTCTGGCACAGAACAGAGTTCCAATGACTGTCATGGTCAGTGAGAAGGAAATGAGCATGACTAGGGGCTGCTCTGCCCTTTATACCTGCATGTAGTGGTGCACAGCAGCAGGGGGAACTCAAGCCGCTCAACGGATAGCACTGAGGGAAAAAGTTTGATGGCCATGTGCTGGGCACACAGACACCAAGTACAGAATGCACAAAAGAAAACTAATTGAAGCAAGAATAACCACGTGGAATTTTATTTTCTTCAGGTATCTGAGTCAAACCAACTGTCTCAAATCTAAAATAAGCCTGAGACCCCCTTTTGCTTTGGGGATAAGGAAGTAGAAGAATAGAAGCCTTTCCCCTGAGGACCAATGGGACTTCCTCTGTGGCCACTGCCTGAAATAACGACTAGACTTCCTGCTCAACAATGATCTCATGAGCATGGTCCCTGAAGAGGGAAGAGGGGTGGGAAGGAAGGGTAAAAATAAACTGGAGGGCATCTCTCAGTTCCCCCATGCTTAAGACCCACTGATCTGATGTTGCTTGGGCCCAAACACTTAGGAAGTGGGATAAGCAATTTGTAAACAAAAGGTGGGAAACAGATGGAACTACAGTAACTGGTACACTGTCCACCAATACATCAAAAGTCTGATTGGATGAGGTGGCTGGACAGAATGAGCTCACTCATGTTGATGAGGAAGCTGGTGATGTAGTCTCCTATAACCCCTGCCCTTTCTCCTTAGCGGATCTTGAGACTGGAGAGAAAAACCCTGGTGTCTGTATGGCAGTTGAGGACTGAACTGTTTCCTCTTTGTCACTGGAGTATAGATTCTAAGAGATTTTAATGTTGCCTTGGAATCTTTTAGGCTACAGAGTCTATTGTCCATCTTATCTGAAAACAAAGAAGGACCTTCAAAAGGAAGGACTGGAATTGTCTGCTGGACTTCTGTGGGGGCCCACATGATTGTTACCATGAACACTTTCTCATAGAAATGGCTGGTGTGGTTTGAGCCACCCACATCTGCACAATCTAAACTGTCCTGGAAAGCAGTTTTGACAATTAGCTTACCTTCATCCACCATTACTGCAAATTCCTGCCTACAGTCCTCTGCTAATTGGTCTTTAAATTTTATAATGTTCTCCCAGAGGTGAAGTCATAGCAGCTCAGTAGTGCTTGTTGGTTTGCAATCCTGAGTTGTAGACACCCTGTAGAATACAAAACAAGTCCAGCCTCTTCAAATCTTTACTTTTTGGCATTGATGCTTGGTGTCCTTGTCTCTTCTGTTTGTTAGCAGCTGCTACCACCAAGGAACCTGGGGAGGGGGAGAGTGAGAGTACAAATGCTCATATCCCTTAGAAGGGACGTAATAGCTCCTTTCAGCTGGCTTTAATGGATGTGTGGAGGGGTAAGGCGTATGGTGCCTGCCACAGTGCCTTAAATGGCTCCATAATGACTTTCTTAATCAGCAGAACCACTCTGGCAGGGGCTGCCAATATCAAAATGTCCATCAACTGGTGAGAACTTACACGCTCCTCCTTTGCCTGAATGTTAAGAACAGAGGTCACCTTCTCAATAGATTTTGATGAGCTTTGTGGGCCTCTGGCAGTGGTGAATCACTTTCCACCTCAAATGCTTCACCTGGTGATGAGGAAGAGGACACTACAGCATTCTGAGGTGATGGCTGCTCCATGACTTGTAGTGGGGAAGCCACCAAGTGACTTCTGTCTGTTCAGTACCAACCTTGGTACTGGAGAACTATGCTTGTGGTGCTGATGCTCCCAGAGTGGTTTCAATGACAAGGAAGGAGATGGTTGCTTACAGGGAGGTCCTAACAGGAGGAGGGACACCCCATGGAGTTCAGAATGGCCTCTGATATGGGCCGGGGAACCATCCTTGATTGGGCCATTGTCCTTTCGGAGGAGGCCAGTGCTGTGATTGTTGCATGACCCAGGGTCCCCAAATCTCTGATGGAGGGTATGCCCTCTGTCTTGGATGGGACAGAGGGCATACCCTCTGAGTCCGAAGAGGAAGAATTCAGAAATATCTGACAAGGGAGTGGGGGGAGGAGGAGGAGGAGGAGGAGAGGACAGAACCAGTTGGGACTGGGGATGGATAGCCTGAGCCTGGGGATGGTGGTACTGTGGCTATCAGAGGCTTGCTCTTTGATTGCACCAGCCTTTGTAGAAGCTTGGGAGGTAATGGTACTGCGGGTTCCTAACATGGTGAGGTAGGTGCTGCAAGCATCGGTACTGACTGCAAACCTTCTTGCTGTGCCGGGGACACCGGTACCGAGAAGCTAAGCAGATTGCTTGTGGCTGCAGGTGCCTCCATGGTAGCTGAGAGCAGCAATGACTGATGCTTTTGCCACAGAAATCTTTCAGGAGATGCCCTTGACAGATCTGGCACAGACTCCTGAGGTAGAGATCCCTTCTTCTTAGCTGAAGAGTGCTCCAGAGAGAGACTCTCCTTCAAATGTCTTGTACATTCTCTGCCTCCTCTTGGCTTTGGCACCAACAGGCCCAAGTGAGGTACTGAGCCTGAGGAGGGTCTACGTTTTTTCTTCAGTACTGGCAAATGGGACCAAGGAGCTGTAGACATCTGCAGTGCGCTCTGTACTGAAGCTGATGCACTTGGGACCCTCTCTGCGTCAGATGAGTCCAATGCGGGGGAGGGAGAACTTCTGCCTCCATGAATAAACATTTGAGCCTTGCTGCTCAATCTTTCTTTGATCAGGGCTTAAATGCCTTGCAGATGTGACATTTGTCACTTATGTGGGATTCTCGAAAACATTTCACACAGGCCAGGTGTGGGTCACTGACCGGCAAAATCTGGGGAGTATGGCATTGGTCCAGTACTGATTCCGATACCAAAAGATGAAAAATTGGTCCAAAAAGACCTAAGACTAAAATCTATCATGAAAACTAGCTAAAACAAACTTAAACTTAACTAATTCCTAACAACAAGAAGATATAGGTATACAAAGGAGTGAGGGAAGCACTTATGACAATTCTGACACCACTCCAACAGCCATCACTGGCGCTAAGAAGGAACTGAGGTTGGTTGGGGTGGCTCCACCCTCTTACAGAAGCACGCAGTGGTGTATGGTGTCAGAGAGCACTCAAGCTTCCCAATGGTTACTGCTGAGGGGAAAAGTTCAACTGTGCACGAGGCACACTCAAGCCTACAGCGGAATGGCCATGTGCAAGCCCTCGAAGAACAACATGATGGATGTAATTAGGGAAAGTAGCTGGCTTGAAAGTTTGTTTTGCCTGCTTAGGGACTGCTACATTCACTGTCTTCCCAGCCTCCAGGAGCGTGAGAGGGAAGGAGAACACTACTCAGAGAACATTAGTTCACATATGATTCTCACTGCTCCATGACTCCCTGGAAGAGGACTCACTCCTGCTGGAAATTCCTCCTTACCTCTCCCCATGCAGAGTCTTGGAGTATGTGATCTGGTGAAGCAGCAAAGAATGTCTGATGCCCTTGAAATATAGAAGCATCATCAGTGTCTTGATGCTGGATCTTGGTATCGCATAGATGGATGGACAGATGGACAAGGAGATACTCAATGTTTGTGGGAGGAAATAGCTCTAGAGGACAAAGCATAAAAGCTAGATGCTATGACCCAGCTTAAATCCAACTCAGGCAATGACCCTCTCTCTGTAGCCTTGGACAAATCACTAAATGTCTGTGGTTGAGTTTTCCCACTGCATAAAAAAAGGATTGTAGGATTAACATTAATGCTTATGAAGTGCTTCAAGGAATTAAATACCATAGATATGGTAAGGATTATTATTTATATTATGGTAATTCATACAAAATCATACAATAATGAGTTACTGGGGGATGCTGACCCCCCAACTGTTCATTGGCTTCTGCTCTCATCCCTCAGGCACCAGTGTCACTCCTGTAGCAACCAAGGGATTCCCTCTTTGCACTATTTTCTGCTGCGGCAGCTGTCAGTCACCCAATAGTTTTATTATGTTTTCCGGTAGGAGGTGGGATTGAAGGGAGACTCAACCGTTCTGGGATACAAGGGTGGATGCCAACCCTGAGGCCAGGGCAGAAGTTCCTCCTCTTGCTAGGCATATTGCTCACCCAGTGCCATGCAGTGGTGCTGTTGAGAGAATGGGATGCCTCCCCCATATGGCACCTGAGCATCATGACTCTCACCCCATAAGGAGGTGGGTAAACAAGAAGCTGCAGGCCTACTGGAATGGCTGGGTCATAGAGAGATTAGTGATCAATTGTTGCCATGTTCAGAACTGGTCCTGAACGAACAAAGGACATGATGCCAGTCTCAGAACAATCTCCAGGGTTCTGAGTCTCTCTTCAGGAGTAGCTGTCCCATCCTCCCCTGTCCCTGTCCAGTTCTGCCTGTGTCAACCATAGTGATAGACAAAGTCGTAGCTGCTGGGCTCCTTGGGGATGGGCGGTGGGGCCTCAGGGATCTGGATATTCTCCAGGTCCAGGAGTCTCAGCTTCATTTCCATGCTCAGCAGCGTGTCCAGGTCACTTTTGGTTAGCTCACTGGACATGTCCTTCCCCAGGAGGGCATTGAGTCCATCGATCCAGATACAGTACTGTGGAGAACAAGCAGACAACTTACACCCCTAGGCATAAACCATGGGGAATGCCCCCCACCCAAAAATACACCAGCACAAACCATGGGTAGGAACATCCTTCTGGAGGCCCCCTGAAATTGGTGACAGAAGCAGGAAATAAAACGAGAAATTCAGAAAAAGTAGTAAATTCATCTGAGGGAAAGTAATTCAACCACAGACTCCTAATGGGAGGGAGAAGCTAGGGAAGCAAGAATGACTGAGACCCCCAACTGAGTGAGCAGACAATTGGACATGAGTTTGCAATGTGACATGGCAGCAGAAAAGACCATGCAATTTTAGGCATCACATCTCAGAGCACGTGAGGAACAGCCTGTTGATGGCCAACACCAAGGACCGACTCTGTGGGTGCTCCGGAGCGGGGGTCGAGCACCCCCTGGCAACTTAGAGAGACGGCGCCTCTGCCAAGGACTAAGGGAAGTCATTCAGGGGGTACAAGGGGCTAGAACTTGCTCTAACAGGATGATATTACAAACAAGAGAGATTTAGCTTAAGCATTAGGCAACATTTTTTAATAGTGAGGCTGGTGCACCTTGGCCAAACCCTGGGGGGACTTGGTTTTTTCCCGGTCTCCTCTTTGCAGCTTGACAGCCCCATTTCTTACCTCATACTTATTAGGTGCAATGAAGTTCAGCGTCTCATCAGGATCATACAATATCGAGAAGGCCAATTCCAACACTTCCTGAAGGAAGAGGTTTTAACTCATCAGCTAGATAAAGCATCATAACAGTCCTTTCTGCTACACCAACAATATTGGGGGTCCTAGCAGCAGACCAGGACACCTCCACAATGCAATCCTGTGCCCTGGGCTCCTCCTCACTGTGCAACTAGCACCAGGGCACCTTGCCAGTCACAGAACAAGTTGGGTGGCCAGTGGTTCTAGGAGTGAAACAGCAAAGAGACCAGGGACTGGAAAGGAGATGTAGGGGTCCCAGATTTAGGCTGGGACCGTGTGTAAATGGTTCCCATAGACAGCTGTCATTTAGAGCTCTTGCTTCTGCTGCTTCTACCTCTCCAAGAACTGCTCCTCAGCCAGGGGACTGTACCAAAGAACGGAAGGGAGCAGTTACCTTGTTCTGCTTCAGTGCACTTTTCTCCTTCATGTGTGGACAGTCCTTCCCTGTGACGATGGCCTTGATGTCTGCTACAGGAACTAGGAGTGAAACAGGAAAGTCACAAACAGGAGGAACCCTGACCATGAAGAGATGGGGCTTTACCTTGATGTTACAGGTGCACGGCCCCATGTCCATCTGTCTGTTCACAGGCTTTTCTATAGACTCCATTACCAGACTGTCTGAGCCTCATAAACACGAATTAACTTATCCCTATAGCCCCTGATGTGGGAAGTACCAAGTGACACATCAAAGGTCACACAGGGGTTTGTGGAAGGGCCAGGAACTGAATTCAGATCTCCTGAGTACGAGTCAGTGCTGTAGCCACTAGACCCTCCTCCCTCCTTGAGACTGGTACTAATGGTCGTTAGGTGTCAGAGCACAGGGCATTGCACACAGTGCCAGTGTCAGAGCAATAACCTGGACCTACTCTTTTCCTGCAGCGACTCAAAGGTCACTTCGCCCTGGGCATTGTCTTCCAGGTCTCCGTAGTGTAGAACCTTGTGATTCAGAGCCAGACGACAGTACCAGAATCTCTCTGGAAAACACAACATATATACAGCATGGCGTAGAGTCATTCAGACAAGGCCCCCATGACAGCCCTGTATAGCCCCACTATCTCATTCTCTACAGTGCCATCTGCTGGCTGTGACAAGGATTGTGGTCTCCTGTATGTATGCACCTCTGTGCCATCCCAGCCTGTTGGCCGGCGTAGCAACCCTGTCTATCCACCCCCTTCCTTGCAGAGTCCCTGCCATCTGGGAAACCCACTTGGCCCTGTTTGCTTCAGTGCTTCCACACTGGGAGGCCGTAGCAGGCCAAACCTTGTCTCCTGCGATTCCCAATTTTCCGGAAGCTGCTTCCCTCGCAGAGCCGGTTCAGACGCTGCTGTTTTATCAGCTCCAGGATCTCAGGCTGGATTTTCTCTCTCAGCTCCCTGGAGATCAAGGACAATTGAGTAAACAAGAGTCTGGGGATAGCAGCCAGCAATTCAATGCAAGGGAGGCCAGTACGTGGGGAAGAGTTGCCCCTGTCAGGCACTTACACAATGGGTGGTGATTGAAAGTCATCTTGGCTCATCCTCTCAGACTGGCGTAGCCGCAGGATCTCAGAGTAGCTTAGGCTGCGCAGCTTGCTCTTGAACTGGTCCAAGGAATTGGGTTTGGAGGGCAGAGCCCGGGTGATCTGCTCACGTACAACCTGCATCACCTAGAGGGATAGGATGGGAGATAACATGCAACTTACATTCCTGCTGCCCAAGGGGAGCTGGGATCCAGGGCTGAACTCAGCCAAGGGCTGCAAGGGACAGACACAGTGAGAGTGTGGTCAGGGGGCACATCCAGCTGAGGGCTTTGAGGGCCCAGGGCAGGGAAAGCAGAGGTCACAGGGCTGCCTCTTTCACCAGTATCCTAAACATATTCCTACATGCACTTGTACACACCTCCCCACTATTCCATACTTTGCTGAGTCAAGGAGTCTGTCTGTGCGCTCTCCCTCTCTGATACAGAGCCCTTCCCAGGTCAGATTCCCATCCCCCTGACCTTGTTGAAATCCTCTGCTGTTGCTCTCATCTCCTTCCAGGTCTTGTTCAGCAGCTGGATGCAGATGGTAAAGAGCTCCTCAAATGCTCGGTCATGGGTGAAGAACATGGGGTGGTAGTCGTTCCGGCCCTCATTGGCTTCAGGGACAGAGAAGGAAACTATGTGAGTATCTGAGCAGCCAGGGCAGGAGGTCCTGAAGCTCATGGGAAGAACTAAGCTTGTTGCAATCGGAGCAGCCTGACAGTGTGTGTAATACACACTTCTGACCCTAACACATGATTGTAGCCAAGTAGTTCATTTTATCATCCATTAATCATTGTGTAATTTGGTGTCAAGGTCAATTCATATGCTATTTCATATATAATAAATATATGCTAAATAGATTTAAATTGTCTGATATAGAAGTATAAGATTGACAAGTATTTTGGAGTGATGAGTTTGTATTAGATATATCAGTAAAGCATGGCTGGATTGCAGGACCTACAGCCTAAGGCCTGTAAGATTTTAGTTTAGCCATACTAGGCCACAGACTTAAGAATGCTTGACATCTGATGAAGTGAGCTCACAAAAGCTTATGCGCAAATAAATTTGTTAGTCTCTAAGGTGCCACAAGTACTCCTTTTCTTTTTGCAAATACAGACTAACACGGCTGCTACTCTGAAACCTGACATTAATAGGTGACCTAGGAATAACCCTATGCCAGTAAAGTCACAAGATTACTGTAAAAGATGTGCCAATAGGTGATATTAAAGAAAACAAGATTGCAATAAACTACCATGTATTGTCCAAGACCACAAGACACCTGATTGTAATATGGAATATGTAATATGGAATGTCCTGACTAAAAGAAAAGGAGTACTTGTGGCACCTTAGAGACTAACAAATTTATTTGAGCATGAGCTTTCGTGAGCTACAGCTCACTTCCGATGAGGTGCCACAAGTACTCCTTTTCTTTTTGCGGATACAGACTAACATGGCTGCTACTCTGATACCTGTCCTGACTGCAGGTTACAAGTTGTACATAGATGCTAATGAAAATAAGAGGAACTAAGAAACTACCTATGAAAAATGGGGCACCCCAGTATTCATGGGGTGTGGAAGTACGGATAAGGAAAAGAGGGTTGAAACCCTCATGAATATGTGATCAGAACAACAATATAGAAGAGGTTAATTGGTTGGGTAAAAGTGGGAAGACCCCAAGGGACAACCTCACGGGGAAACCCCAGCAGGAACCATCCCTCTATCAATGGTCATCTGCTGAGAGATCCATCAGATGCTAGAATATCTTTGAGAATGTGAATATGACTACAGTCTTAGTCATTGCATGGGTTTTTGTAGGATTTATATATGCATGGGTAATTTTAACTTTACTTAGTGCTTTAATAAAACTTGTAGTACAGATAATACTTTGTACTCGTGATGGTGTCTTTGATCACTATCCTTGGTCTTCATGTGTTCCTGGAGTCTCCAAATTTGAGAAAAGCACCAGAGGTGATTTTCACTCTGCTGAGCTTGAAACTGTAGCAACAGGAGCTGAACCCATGGTAGTTTAATGCCAAATTACTAAATTCAATTTAAATTAAAGAAAGGCTACATGATCCTGTCTGTGGTTTACCTCCCCTATCCCCATGCTAGTATATGTTGGGGATGGGGAAATTACTTCAGAGTCCAGATCTGAGAATCAGTCCATGTCTTTAACTGGTGAGCAAGAATCACTGTGCAATACTCTGCTACTTCTGCTGCTTTATTCAGGCACCTTATTCATCAATTCTAAGGTCAGAAGGATCACTGTGATCATCTAGTCTGACCTCCTGTATAACACAGGTCATAGAACTTCCCCAAAATAATTCCTAGAGCTGATCTTTTAGAAAAACATCCAATCTTGATATAAAAATTGCCAGTGGTGGAGAATCTACCATGACTCTTGGTAAATTGTTTCAGTGGTTAACTACCCTAACTGTCAAAAATGTACACCTTATTTCCAGTTTGAATTTGTCTGGCTTCAACTTCCAGCCATTGGCTCGTGTTACACCTCTCTCTGCTAGACTGAAGAACCCATTATTAAAATATTTGTTCCCCATGTAGATACTTACAGACTGTAATCATGTCACCTTTTATCCTTCTCTGTATTAAGCTAAATAGATTGAACTCCTTAAGTCTATCACTATAAGGTATGTTGTAATCTTTTAATCATTCTTGTGGCTCTTCTCTGAACACGCTTCAGTTTATCAACATTGTTCTTGAATTCTGGACACAGGAACAAGACATGGTATTCCAGCAGTAGTCACACCAGTGCCAAATAGAGAGGTAAAAACTTCTACTCCTACTTGGAATTCCCTTATTTATGCATCAAAGGATCACATTAGCCCTTTTGGCCACAGCATTGCACTGGGAGCTCATGTTTAACTGATTATCTACCACAACTCCCAAATCTTTTTCAGAGTCACTGCTTTCCAGGATAGAGTCCCCCATCCTGTAAGTATGGCCTACGTTTTTCGTTTCTAGATGTATATATTTAGCTGTATTAGCATGCATATTGTTTGGTTGCACCTAGTTTACCAAGATATCCAGATAACGCTGTATCAGTCTTATCCTCTTCATTATTCACCACTCCCCCAATTTTTGCGTAATCGGAAAACAGTTATTTTATGTTTTCTTCCAGGTAATTGATAAAAATGTTAAAAAGTGTAAGGCCAAGAGCCAATCCCTGTGGGAACTCATTAGAAACACACCTGCTTGATGATGATTCCCTGTTTACAGTTACATTTTGAGACCCATCAGTTAGCCATCTTTTAATCCATTTAATGTGTGCCATATTAATTTTATATCGTTCTAATTTTTTTAAATCAAAATGTCTCGTGGCACCCAAGTATATTACATGAACGGTATTAGCTTTATCAACCAAACCAGTAATCTCATCCCCCTCCAGAAAAAATAAAGATATCAAGTTAGTTTGAAAGAATCTATTTTCTATAAACTCATGTTGATTGGCATTAAATTATATTACCCTCCTTTAATTCTTATTGAGTGAGGTTTCATTATTTTGCCCAGGATTGATGGGAGACTGACAGGCCTATAACTACCAAGGTCATCCCGTTTACCCTTTTTAAATATTGGCACAATATTAGCTTTCTTCAAGTCTTCTGGCACTTCCCTAGAGTTCCAAGACTTATTGATAAATCAACATTAACTTTCCAGCAAGCTCCTCAGCCAGCTCTTTTAAAACTCATAGATGCAAGTTGTCTGGTTCTGCTGATTAAAAAATGTTTAACAGTCTCCTGAGATATTAGTGGATTGGAAAGCATGGTATCATATATGACATGACTGTACCACCTGTTTTTTCCCCAAATGCAGAACAGAAATATTTATTGAACACTTCTCCCTTTTCTGCATTATTACTGATAACACTAACACTCCCATCTAGTAAAGGACCAATACCAGTGTTAGGATTCTTTTTGTTCCTAATATACTTTAACTCCTCCTTATTGTCCTTAACTCTGCTGGCCACAGATTTCTCCTTCTGTCCCTTTGCTTCTCTTATCAGTTTTCTACTATTCCTAATTTTTGATTTATAGTCATGACTACTGACTTCCCCTTTCTTCCATATATTCCACCCCTCCTTCCCCCCCAATAACTTCTTTTTGCCCTCAAGGGGTTTTCTGCATCTGTTTCTACTTTCACCCAATGGGGACTGGCTCCTGTAGCTGTTTGGCCTCCAGGTGGCGAGGTTTGCCTTGGGGTGTTGCTTGGAGGTTGTCTGGGTTCCTCAGATTTTCTTTGCATCTTGATGGTTGCTACTGTGATTTGCGCTGTGCCATAAAGAATGATTAAAAGAACAGTTACTTACCCTACAGTAACCATGATTCGTCAGTGTGGATCCCACTGTAGGTTCACATGCATCTCATGTGGCAAGCTTGGAATCTTTTCTGAGTAGCAGCATCTGTCACAGCAATGCATGTGCCCTATGCCCCCTTGCATTCCTGTGCTAGAGCATAAAGCAGCCACGACCCTTTTTTAGTTCCCTCGCAATTCGTAGCCCATGACTGCTGAGGAGTGTGAAAAGCATGGATGGAGGGTGAGTCATGGGATCCACACTGACTACATCTTGATGAACCACAGTTATTGTAGGTAAGTAACTGTTCTCTCTTCTTTGAGTACGTGTCAGTGTAGATCCCACTATAAGTGACTGGAAAGTATTGTTCCCTCAGGATGGTGGGAATGAAGAGTATCAGCTGCAGTAGTTAAATAGAGATTGGAGGACTGCTCTCCCAAATTGACATCAGATCTAGCAGCTAAGTACAGTTCATAGTGTTTGACAAACATGAATGGATTGTTTAACATAGCTGTCTTGCAGATTTTGGATAACTGGCATCTTTTGGAAGCAGGCAGATGTTGCTTGGGCTCTGGTGGAGAAAGTCTTAACTGTCAGTGGGAGAGGTACAGTGGCCAGCAAGTAACACAACGAGATATACTGAGTTACCCATTTTGATAATCTTTGTGATGAAATAGCCTGCCCCTTGGAGCAGCTGGCCACAGCCACAAAATAGATGTTGGCACAATCTAAAAAGTGTGGCCCCGTCACTAGAATATTGGGAAACTCTGGATATATCCAGAGTTTGCAGCAGCTTCTCTTCTTGGGTGGAATGTGGCTTTGGAAAGACCAGAGATAAAGTGATATATTGGTTTTGGAACTCAGAAACCATGTTGGGAATGAATTTTGCAGGAAGTCTAAGTACAATCCTGTCTTTATGGAATGAGGCATACAGGGGTTCTGCATGAGTGCCTGAAGCTTTCTCACCTTGACTTGGGTGATGACCACCAAAAAAAAGACTGTTTTGAGAGTGAGATGGTGGATAGCACACTCCAAGAGGGGCTCAAAAGGGAGCTCTGTTAGCCTTAGAAGGATGATGCTGAGGTTCTATGTGGGAATAAGTTCCCTGACCAGTGGGTAAGTAGCCATTAGACCCTTGAAAAACTTGGATATTGGTGGATAAGAGAAGATCAAGAGCAACTGTATCGGTGGATGGTACATTGATATTGCCACCAGGTGGACCTTGACTGAACTAAAGGACAATTCAGAATGTTTTAACTGCAGCAAATAGTTAAAAATCTTCTGGTCTAGACTGTATCAGGCAACCCATACAGAGAATTTTTTCCATTTGCTGGAGTCAGTTTTCTTGCTCTGTACCAGGATTTCTTGAACTTGTAAGGAGCAATCCTTTACCATGGTGCTTAACCAGCCAGCATTCAAGCAGTCAAGCGCAGGAACTTTGGTTCAGAGTGGAGAATCTGACCCTGTGACAAAAGGTCTAATTGGCCCCGCAGCCTGCCGGTGATTGCACAGACACCTGCAACAGGTCTGTCAGCCAGAACTGCCTCAGTCAATAGGAGCTCTGAATATGACCCTGGTACTGAGACTTTATCAGTAACCTTGGGGATTAGCGGAATTGGTGGGAAGGCAATATAAGGTCTTGATTCCATTGCAGAAGAAAACCATCCAGCAATGATCAAAGGCTCATGCCCTCTCTGGAACAGAAGTTTGGACACTTGGTGTTGTCTTTGGTGGTACACATCAGAGGTGTTGCCCACTGATAGAAAGTCAACCTAGTGAGAGAATCCTGCATTAACCCTTGTGACTGGTAATTGACTGCTTGCTCAGGACGTTCATCAGATTGTTGACAACTCCCAGGCGGTGCAGAGCTCCCAGGGTTATGCTATGCAGATGATACCATTTCCATGGTTTGTTCATTCCTTTGCAGAGAGGCAAAGAGCTGTCACTCTTTCCTCGTTTATGAAATGAAATGCGAATGTATTGTCTGTCAGTATCTGCACTATGGAATGTCGTAAGACTGGGAGGAATGCCATACACATCAGTCCAATTGCTCTGAGTTCTAGGGCATTTATATGCAGCCCTGTGTCCTCTGGGGACTAGACTCCTTGTATCTGTAGATGGCCTAGGTGAGCTCCCCAGCCTGTGCCTGATGTGTCGACTAATGCCATAGTTGGCAACAGGGTCACTGTGACCCGCATCCCTTTTTGGACTTTGTTGGGATGCAGCCACCAGTCCAGCGCTAAGAGCACATGAGGTGGTAGTAGGACTTTCCTGCCCATCAGGTACTTAGCCTAGAAGTAAATTGACCTGAGCCAGAATTGTAGAGGCCTCAAATGAATTCTGGCAAGCAGCATCATAGCTGGTTGTGATTTCACTGTGTTCAGTGATAACTGGAGCAAAAGGAATCAGTCTTCTGGCAGCTTAGCCCTTGCTGTCATGGAACTATCCTGGCCTGTATAAACTATTATCTGTGATAGGATAAAAAGACAATTTCTTGTAAGTCACCAGGAAGCCCAGCTGGGCAAACAGGGAAAGGGCACAACTGAGGCTTCTCAGAGCTTCCTGATAGGATCTGCCTCTGATCAGCCAGTCCTCTAGACACAGACACCCTCTTAGGTGTGCCACCATTGTGGCAACACATTTTGTAGACTCTTGGTGCTGTGAAGAACCTGAAAGGCAATACTTTGTACTTGCAGTGATTGGGCTCTACTGTAAATATCCGGTACTTCTGTGGCCTAGGTGGATCGCTGTGTGGAAGTACATGTCCTACAAGTCAAGAGCCACAAATTAGTCCAGAGCCTGAAGAGATGGGATGAAGAAGGTGCTACCATACTGAATCTGAAGTGGCAAATGTGTCTGTTCAATCTCCTCTGAAGAAGGCAACTTTCTTCTTCAGAATAAGGAAATATTGGGAGCAGAAGCCTTTTCCCCTGTCCTCCTGTGGAACCTCTCCTATGGATCCTAGATGAAGCAATGAGGCCACTTTTTTGTAACAGGCTCTCGTGAGGGGTCCATGAAGACAGACAGGGAAGGAGAGTGGGTAGGGGGCAAGGAAAAGAATTAGATGGGGCATGCCCAGCACTCACTTGCTGGTATAATTCCGGACCACACCAGATGGAAGTGGGTGAGGTGGTTTCTCAAGGTCAGCTCTGGGATGGTCTTGATGTGGTTCTCAACACCCCCATCAAACCTGCTGCACAACAGAGGAAGATGACAGGTACTCCTGGAGCTACTGCCCTGCTTTCTGGATGTGTATCTGGTTGGTACCTGGCAACAGGACAGCGTTCTTTGCTTTTGCAGGCTCTGATGTTGGAAGAGCTTTGATATGGTGCTGGGATGTAGATCCCTAGGATCCTCAGCACTATCCTTGAAGCCTTGAGGGAATGGGAGTGCCTCAGCCATCTGGTTGCTGAACAGCTGCCTGGTGTGTTGTGATTGCCATAGCCATGGATCTAGCAACTGTACCAGACTTGTCCATTGCTACTTGTAGCGCTGTTTTTTGCTATCATCTGGACCTCTGATGGTTTCTCTGAGCTCTTCTCTGCATCCCTGTGGGAGCCAAAATAGGAAGGGGATGGAAGAATCACACTCTTTCCCCCATAAAAAACCCCTTTCACGAACAAGGTCTGATAGTTCGTCATACACATCCGGAGGGAGGCTGATGAATGTGCCCTCTGACTAAAAAGGTCTAATTTCATGAGGTCCTTATCTTTAGGAGTTCCTTGATGGATCTGATCTTTTCTCCTGAAGAACAGATACTACTAGCAACCCTGGTGCCGGATGCATCTAAAAATGTTCAAAGCTCTTGAACAGTATTTGGCAGTGCTTTTCTTCTTAGTTCCAAGCAGGGGAAAGTGAGACTGGGGCATGCCACAGTCCCTTTGCTGGGTCCAGTATGCCCTCATTAAATCAGGAGGTCAATTCTTGATGGCACTGAGGAGCTAAAAATATCAAACAGCTTGTGCGTTTTCTCTTGGATCACTGTTATCTCAATAGCTGATGTTTCAGCTATCCTCGAGAGCACATCTTGGAAGGCTCTAAAGTCAACAATGGCTAGTGTCTGGTCTGAAGCAACCACCTCATCAGGAAAAAATGAAGACCCCTTTGGTGGGGAGGACAGTTGGAGCATCTCTCAAGCTGCCTTGACTTGCTCATGAAGGGCTTCTCCTAGTTCTGATGAGGGGAGGGCTTGGCCATTGACCCAATGGTGATTGAGACGTCATCCTTTTCCCCTATACATGCAACGGGGGTCTGCTCCTGGACTATGGATGGCCCCAGGAGGGCTGGTAAGGCCAAGGTGCAGATTATAAGAGTACTGGCCAGATTGGCAGTGGACAGGTCAACTGCAGTCATGCATCAGTGCCTGGTATAGAATGTTGCTGGAACTCCCTCTAAGATCCTTTTCTGAGAGTAAGAGATAGAGGTGTAAGTAGTTTGACCTAGCAGTTATGGCTGGGCTGGTGTCCACACAGTCAAGGGTGGCCACGAGGCAGTAGTCAGCGAGCAGGGATAGGAGTAATCGCTAGAGATGGGATCAACAGGCAAGAGTAAAGGTCAGAGTCCGGCTGAATTTGGAGACTGGAGATCAGAAAGCTAGGGGAGGTCTGGAGTTGCAGCAGGCCAGAGGTCTGTGTGGTTGTCCAAACAACTTCCTGGGGCACCCTCTAGGGTTAAATAGTGAGCATGGGCCAATCAAAAGGCTGCAGGATATTGCAGCTCTGGACCCATTGGCATAGGCACCAACTTTCCCCGGCGCTGGTGGGAGCCTGCGCCCCCCCATCCCTGGCCCGCCCCCATTCCAACTCCTCCCCCCCAAAGTCCCTGCCCCAACTCTGCCCCCTCCCTGCCCCTATTGGACCCCTTCCCAAATCCCCACCTGGCCCCGCGTCTTCCCCGAGTGTGCCACGTTCCCCCTCCACCCCCCTCCCTCCCTGCCACGCGAAACAGCTGTTTCGCGAAGTAAGCGCTGGGAGCTAGGGGGGAAAAAGCGGGCACGCGGTGCACTCGCACAGGAGGTGGAGACGGAGCGGAGGTGAGCTGGAGCGGGGAGCTGCCGGTGGTTGCAGAGCACCCACCAATTTTTCTCCTTGGGTGCTTCAGCCCTGGAGTCGGCGCCTATGCCCGTTGGGCAGTTCTTCCTACCGCACCTAATCTCCACAATGCTCCTTGGATGGGGCTCTGGATGGCCCCCTGGTGACGATGTCGGAACTGCAGTCCTGAGCTCTGCAGACCTGGGTTCTAGTCCCACAGATCCTTACACTGATCTGATGGAAGAGGGTTCCCTACTTGAAGTAGGAGAGAGGGAATGGGTTGAATATGGTGAAGAGAAGTACATCTCTGTGAACAGCAGTACCATTGGGGGTATGTCTGGTGCTGGGGCCTCCAGTGCTGGTTTCTATCCCAAGTGTAGAGGTGATGGCAGTTCCTCTAAGGTGCATCTTGGTACCAGAAAGGTTTGTTGACTGGCATGAGTGTTGGTACCAGTGTAAGTGTCAGTGTCAAAATCTGTAAAAGTACAGCTGTCTCCTGTGCTGTCTTCATAGTCTGCTTGCTTGCTTCCAGCCCTCAATGTCATGGAGGGGTTAGGTCTGTCTTTGGAGGAATGTTTCAAATCCTCTTTTCAGGATAAAACTGCTGGATGCTCCAAGCTGCACTTGGAATCCATGCCAGTCTGTTGGTACTCTTTGTCCTGGAGTTGGTGCTAAAGTGTTGAACAGTAAGGCCATCTATGCCAGTGCTATGACTGGTCTTGGAGATCTTGGGACTGATACCAGTGGTCTTGGCACCCTTTTTGATGACTTCTTCCCCCCCAGTGGAAAACAGGGGTATGGTGCCTGGTTAGTGGAGCAGTTGCTGGGGATAGCCTCCTTGACTCCAGCTTGGTGGAGCTCTCGTCTCCAGGATTGGATGCATCATTCATGGATTGCTCAAAGATATGTAACTTGAGCCTCGTGTCTCTTCATGTTCGCGTGTTGGATGACAAGGAACAGCAGAATGAGCACTTGTTGCGGATGTGCCCTTCCCCAAGGCAGAAATGGAATCTGTTGTGCTCATCAGTTAAGGACATGAGATCGTTGCACAATGGACAGGGTTTTAACCTATAGCATGTGTGAAGTGCCTCACTGTGCTATGCAGGTTGTGTGCATGGGAGCTTTTAGGCAGGTTAACCCCTAACCTTTTCCCTTTTTTTTTTTTAATGTCCAAATCAAAATTAATAATGAGGTGAAGAGGAATTCCTTCACAGAATAAAGTAATCTGAAGTGAGTTTGAAGCTCAAGAAAGAGTAATGAGTCAGACACTCATTTGGTTCAGTGTCTCTGCCATGGGTTGCAAGAGGGAACCAAGGGAGGGTTGTGGTCTCTTTTCCCTTTATGCCATTGCACAGGGCACACACGGGGCCCAACAGACATTGCTATTCAGAAAAAGATTATGAGGTACATGCACACCTATAGTGGGATCCATACTGACACATACCTAAAGAAGAGCTGAGCACTGCCACCCTTGTAGCCCCAGAAGAGAGCTTCTCTCCTCTTACACATGGCTCAGGAGGCCCCAACAGCATCCATGGCCTTGCCTACATAAGGACATTTCTTACCTGCTCTTCAGCCCTGGTACTACCAGCTGGATGAGCTGTAGTGCAGGCAGTTTTACCACTGTGTCCTCTGACCCTGTACAGCCCTACTCCAGCCCGAGGAGCCTAGGTCACCAAAGAGCACAGACCCTGGTCTCAGCACTCATGGATCACAAGAAAGCATGGAGCTCCAGTCTCTCTGCCCTTGGGCACAGGATGTATACCCTATGGGTGATTTCAGGGGAGCACCTCCCCAGTACACAGCACATCCAGAGAAAGGTTCCAGGGGTTAGGATGGAGGCACTTACGGAGCTCCCCAACCTGCAGGATTTCACACAGCATTTTGGTGAGCTCAATGGCACTGCGCCCAAATGGGCACTCATGCTTGTCCTCTCGACTGCTGTTCTCCAGGACAATCTAGAGAGAAAGAGAGAGAGCACACATGACGCAGCACAAACCAGGGTGATGATGTTTGCAGGAGGTACCCTTCTCTCCATACCCTGATGTAGGTGTCCTGATGGAATTTGGCCAAGTAGAGCATGTTGTCCAAAGCCAGCATCCCTGGGGGAGTCTGGGTAAAGTCCATGGCTGGATTGATGTGATTCTGTGGGTAGAGTGTAGGAAAAACCCAAACACATTAGTCCTAGGGAATCCTGAAAGAAGCCCCCCTGAATCTGCCTGTGCAGGGGGTCCTTAACCCTCCCAGAACTCTCTGCCTGAGATGAGCAATCCACACAGGGAACACTCGAGTGGCCACCTATCCAAATTGTCTCTGGAAATGTTATTTGTTGCTCTTGTGGAGATAGATGTGACTCGCACACAACAATCTGTGCCCTCCGAGAAGATCCTTGCACATCATGCGCAAGAGACCTGAGCCTAATCACTGGCTTTAACTAAGCAGTGTGTTCACAATGATACAAACAGGGGGCCCTGCCTCTGCAGAGTTCCTCTCTTAGGAGATGTCCAAGGCTCCGATACAGAAATGGGGTGTCATCTGTGCACTTTGTGGCCTCCTCCTGTTCCCCCCTCCCCAGTAGGGAACTCTTAAGCTGCCTCTAGCACACTGCGGCATCAGCAATCCCTCCGGATGCATACAGTGAATCCCAGCATCTTGTAGTCCTTGGTGTACATGGCTTTGCGTTTCTCTGTCCCGCCCCCAGGTGCGGTGTTGCCATCAGACTCTGCATCAAAAGCGATTCTTCTCAGCTCAAATATGACATCTCTTTGTGCCTGAGGGATAAACGGTAAGGAGATTGCAGCACATCAGCAATCACACCAGCAATATTTCTACACAACACCATGCGGTCCTGTCTCTCTCCAGAGCTCATGTTATGGGCATGGATCAAGTGCCAGGAATTGAGCTGGCACTTTTTACGGTGACACCCATTGGGAACTTCAGCTTTTAACACTCCCTGCAGCTGAGGTGGAGCTAAGGAAGCCAGTCATGAAGCAGTTCCCCTCTTTCAGCACCTCCTGTCCCTCATAATCGTACCCAGCCTGCTGATCCTGGGGCTTCCTCTATAGTGCACTCACTGCAGCCCTAACAATGACCTGATCATTGGGATCCATCTTGGTCATCATCCGCTCTTCCAGGAGGTTAAAGGTCAGGACCTGCAGCACGTACAGCTGATGCGCCATTTCTGTTTTGATTGGGCGGTTTCCTCTGATCACATGCTGCAATATCAAGGGTGGGGGCAAGAGTGAACAGTTAGAAAAACTACTGAGTGCTGCTTGCTGTAGGCATAAGTCAGGCTGCCCATACCCCTGTGTTCGTGAAGATCCAACACCTGACGGGACCTGCTCTAATGCCAGAAGAAACACGCTGTCAACGGTCTTCTCTCTCTTGGACAAGTGGCTGCAATTCCACTCTGCACAGACTCATACTCCTGGAGGTGCCCTTGGGCAGCAAGATTTATACTCAGCATAATCGAGGTTTCCAATTAGTAATGGCTAAGAAGCTCCCTGTCATTTGTCACATACTCACATTCAGGATTATAGACCTCAGGTGCTTCTGGGCAAACGCATTAGCCATTTCCTGTTGGGAATTCAGAGATAAAAGAAACATGAGAGAAAAACAAAAACAGAACCCACCTCTTGCAGAAAGGAGAGAAAAGGCGAGCGACAGATCAGTAACAGCCCATACTATGTAGGGCACATAACTCATTACAGACAATCACTGTGGGACAATTCCTCCCCCCGATCTGTGTCTTTTTAGAGTGCTGGTCATCCTGAGATCTAAGGGCCCAATTCATTATTGCTCTATGGCCCCTTTGCACTGCCATACCACCAGTGCAAGAGGATGTGTGGAGGTCTGGGGGCAGGAGGAAGCTTGGCCCTGGATGTCCCCTGCTGGTCAATGCCTGTTGGAACTATGGCAGCATGGAGTGTTACTTGGGCTGCCCTAGCCTGTGCTGCGGGCCAAGCCTGTCCCAGATGCCCGTGAACTGGGGAGGTGTACTCTGACCAGTGCAGGGATGTATTTGTCTACAGAAGTCTTACTGCAATCAGGTAAACAGCCCAGCCAGCATGTTCCAAGCCGACGCAAGAGTCCCCCTGTTTCAACAGCTTATCACTTCCTCAGAACTCTTCCTCTGGAGCTCACATTTCCCTTGTCTCAGCACCAAAGATGATTTTTAAGGGGCAGTTTGAAGACAAACCACTGAGCAGATTTTGAGTTACACAAATAGAAAGGAAGTAAGTTTCATGCTTGAAGTTTTCAGTTGCTATATTTGCTCCAGTGGCTTTTTTCCACTCGGCCTGTACCTCAGCCTGAGGAGCAAAGGCTCTTTAACTGTGCTCTTTCCAATTTAGCAAAGAAATAAAGAAGTGAGAAGTGTTTAAACATCACACATACTGAGGAGGTGCCTCATCCCGACAGACAGACACATGAGTCTGCTGCAAACCTGTGTGTCTGGGACCAGCATGGCCAGTGGATCAGACATCATGCACATATCACCTACCCTGCCATCTCTCCACAGGTCTAGATGACATGCTGGTTAAAACACCAGCAACCTGTTTACACTGTCAGGTGGAGCTGTGCCAGTGCTAATATCATGGTGGGAGCTTTTCAGAAATTTGCTATTGGGGCAAGGTCTTTGGATGGGCCCATGATAAAAAGTGGCAGATCTATCAGGCCATTTGCCATCTGGAATGAATTCAGCAGAACAGTCCATTTCAGAACCCCTGCACATTGTGAGCACTGGTGAACATAGGCTGGGCAGGCCCAGAATTGTATTTGAATATGAAATCATACTTAAATAATTACACCAGTGCAACCTACCCCTCCTGATCTCCCTTGCACTGTCCCAACTGCCCAAACTCCCCATGCCAATCCTGCTAGCTCCAGGTCACACAGGAAGTATGGCAAAATGTACATTTCAGCCTGCTCCTAGGGTCTTTGTTTTCACTCTTTTGGTTCTATATTGCTGGAGACAGGAACCACTAGGAAGAGCAGAGTGACACTCTGGCTGATAGCCAAACCACCTAGAACTGTGAGCTCAGCAGGGCTCACATGCTAACTATAGTCAAAATGAGTCAGTACTTGAATGGGAGACATCTTAACACCCAGCTGCTGCAGGAAGTGTGGTTCAAAAGAGGATATATTGCCCCTTGAATTAGCACTGTTTCTTATTATTTATAATTTCTATTATAGTCCCCTTAGAGATTTGTGCCATACAAACACAAAATAAAGGGAGTCCCTGCCCCAAAGAGCTTACAGGCTGTATATATGATGAGACAACAGATGGATAAAGCAGGTAAATGGTTGGAAAGAAAGGAGACAGTGAAACAATCCTGATTAGCATAGTAAGTAGAAGTGTGAGCACACACACACTGCCTAACCACTGTCAAGTGACTATTGTCCCTAATGCCCCAGGATGGCCCTGGGGGCACTGTGCTGCAGGGAATGGTGAGGGTGACTGCAGGGGGCGCTTTCCTCTCCAAGTCACTATTGTCCCTAATGCCCCAGCATGGTACTAGGGGCTCTGTGGGGTTGGAGGTGCTCTTTTGGATTGTTATTACTGTAGTGCTGAGAGCCCTAGTTGTGGACCAGGACCCCAACGTGTTAGGCGCTATACAAAGGATGCAAGGAAAATTTAAGTGGTCATTAAAGATCCCTTGGAAACGTTATGAGTTGGGTATTAGCCTTGGTATCTTGGCCAAACTCCTACTCACATAATTATGGTTCTTCCTCCCTGAATTACCTGTGAACTTTCCATTTGAGATGGTAAGCCTACCCATTGTCTGTCTTAGAATATTACATCATGTTTGCTAAGTGCTGTTAAAAGCATCAACAGAGCTACCTCAGAGGTGGCTGTATTTTCAGCAAGAATAAAGTGCTCTCTCCTGCCACAAAAGTCTGCAAAACACTTTAAGAACCTTCCAAATGGAAGTCTCTAAATCATACTCTAAACTGCATGGGCAGTGGGACACAAGCAACAATCCTGAGGCAGACAGCTGGAGGCTGAAGTGTATTCTGATGGCACAATTGCTGAAGGGGTAGCCCCAGATCAGGCATGACATACACTACAACCTGAGAGCATCAGCACTGAGTACTGTGAATGTTCCCCTTCACCTCTGCTATCATAAGGTCTTGTCTACATAGCAAGTTTTCTAGCCTATTTTAAAACCAATCAGAGCTGTAGCACAGACTCAGTTTTAGGCAGTTTAAGGTAGCTTGGCCTGTTTTTACTGAACTGGTTCTGGTTATAAAATTGGTTTAGCTGAACTGGTTTTAAAAGTTTCCCCAGCGTAAACAACCCCTTTATGGACCATCATTATAAATATCCTCTGTGCCAGCTAAAGTCAAGGAGACCCTCCGTATGGTTCCTCCAGCACCATCCCCTGGATCACCCCTCCCGTGGCTCATCCATCACCTCCAATCCCCATGCAGCATCTCTGGCATTAGGAGAGATAGCTGGAGGATAACTACCTAGGATGCCTACAGATCAGCAGGCATCTGACCCTCCCCCAGGGCTGGAGTTACTTACAGTGACAGGCAGGTCTAGCGGGTTAAGGAGCTTGTCCTGCTGGCAGAAAGCAAAAGGCACAAAGAGAAGCAGACAGAGGAGTTAGCTCAGAGCCCAGAGCAAAGGGCACATACAGGGCACTGGAGGAGGAAGGGTTAACAGAGCAAAGCTTCACGACACAGACGCATGCACACCCCACACCTAGCTAAGATCTTGGGGCGCCTCAAGCAGAGCAGATAACTTACTTCTCTTATGCATGTCATGGGGACATGCCCATGGGTCTTAGAGATTGTGTGCACACATGTTGGACAGTCCCATGGGGCTCCTAACCGCCCCACCCTGTGCTGCACTCCCACGTGGCATTCCCACAGGACTCAGTTTCTCCAAAGGGTGTCCATGCTCTACATACAATCGCTCTATGCTTCTTCCCCAGCAACACCCCATTTTCCTGCTGGACATCCCCCACACCAATAGCCTTCTGCACCAGTCAATATCTCTATTGAGATCGCTGCATTTCCCCCCATGCTGAACCACTGCAAGAGAGTCCCACAGCAAAAGAAAGAGCTTGTCTGAGTCTGGGCCCCATTCTGCCTAGACAGATGCTGCACGTGCCAAACGAGCAGTCAGCCATTAATCAGGCCAGGGGCTTTGGCTACAGAAAGGAGGTCACAGACCTGTCTCTTGTCCTCAGGCGCCTTCAGGAAGAGGGCATTGATCAGGGCAATGGCATACGTCTGAATCTCCTGGTTTGAGCTGCAGGGACAGAGACACACGGAGAACTGGAGATGAAAGAAGCAGCGAGTGTTTGCAGAACAGGGAGGGGAATATTACAGGCTGTCACTTCACCCCATCTATTCAAGGATATCTGGAGGCAGGATCTGCACTGGTGCAGCTCCTCAGACAGGACCCAACTATTTTTACCATCATGTCATCTAGCTTTGCTCAGAACACCACTGATCTGACAGGTAAAAACTGCTGTAGTCGGGGGAAAATACACTATGACAAATGCTTCCAAACATGGTTTACGCTATTTCTTCTGGCTCACATGACAGACACTGTATCAAAGAGTTTACAAACCATTCTCAAGCCCAACAACCTTTGGCCTCAGTCTCTACCAGCAGAAACTCAAACTGCAGCAACTGCCAGAAGCAGCATCCACATTCTGACCAATTTTCAGAGTAGCAGCCGTCGGAGAACACTTCAGTCTCTCTGGTCACTTGATTACAGACCTAAGTTGTAATTCTTCAACAAAAAAACTTCAAAAACAGACTCCAACGAGAGACTGTTGAATTGGAATTAATTTGCAAACTGGACACCATTACATTAGACTTGAATAAAGACTGGGAGTGGATGTGTCATTACACAAAGTAAAACTATTTCCCCATGTTTATTTTCCCCCCCATACTGTTCCGGACACGTTCTTGTCAACTGCTGGAAATGGCCCACCTTGATTATCACTACAAAAGGTTTTTTTTCTCTCCTGCTGGTAATAGCTCACTGTACCTGATCACTCTCGTTACAGTGTATATGGTAACACCCGTTGTTTCATGTTCTCTGTGTATATAAAATCTCCCCACTGTATTTTCCACTACATGCACCTGATGAAGTGAGCTGTTGCTCATGAAAGCTTATACTCAAATAAATTTGTTAGTCTCTAAGGTGCCACAAGTACTCCTTTTCTTTATTCTGAACATTTATCCTGAATGCAGCTCTCGGGACACAGGGGCCAGAGCCTCAACCTCTGGGCTGTGGCAGGTGGGGGCTGTAAAATTACAGGCCCTGATTCATGAGCCTAGACTTTTTATGAGGAGGACAAGGAGGCTCCATGGGAAAGGCTGACCAAGGGGAGAGGTTGTCATGGGTCGCTCAGGTCGGGGAGGAGGAGCTGGAGAGGGCATGGTAGCCGGCCCCATGTGTGGCACAGAGTTGAACACAGAAAAATAAAGAGTGAAGACATGAAGCAAACGAGACAGGAGCAGCAGCTGGCTCCCTGGTGGGAAGTGAATAAAAATCATGATTAAAAAGTTTTAGATTTTTAAAAATGTAATTAAACAATTTAAAATGAGATATTTTATTTACATGTTGTTAGTTCTTTACTTTCTCCTCATTTTATAGTCTTACATTATTAATAATGAGGTTTTGTACTTGTTTATATAATTCGTTTCCTAACAGTTTGTCGCATTTCAGGTTTACCTAGAGGTTTTTTCTCTTAAGAAGCTTCAGCCCTGAAATGAAGCATCTCTGATCTTCATTAGTATATTTTTTTGAGAGAACATCACAAACTCAAACATGAACTCAATAAGCAAATAGCCAGTGCTATATCTGCAACTAGAGCTCAGCAGAATATTTCGAGCAAACCATTTATTTCCTGAAAAATGCAGTGGTGATGCCCTCCTTATAAAACTTTTAGCACCCAGTAACTGGGCACTTACCTGGGATGTGGGCAACTGTGATAGAATACATGCCTGTGTTCACACACTACACACTATTGTAAAAATGTTTGTACATGGTATGCCTTTTGAGGTATTTAAAAACTCATAACTTGCTTATCAATATCATGGCAAAATGCATGTAGTAGCGCAATATGTAAAGTTATAAACAAAAGCTGAGATCTTGACTAAAAATATGTTTCCCAGAGAAGTCTGGGAAATGGCCAACCAGTTCCTCAGAGACAAAGGGCAAACTGATGCCTCAGCCAGGTGTGAACAAGGCTGATGGACCATTACCTGCTAAATGGCCATGCTTTGACAGGAAAGGAGGCAGGGGCAAAAAAATCTACATCTTAGCAAAGCACATGCATGGACCCCCACTGACTCCTATGGTTCTCAGCTCACGTGGATCCAGCTGCAGGACTGGGCTTGATGGGATTAAACAATTTTGCAACAACCACCTTGCAGCTGCCAAACACAAACAAGGAAGGTAACCGTGCACTTGTCAGACCTTAAGCTGATTGTCCTTCTCAAGCAATTCTGAAAGCACAGAGGGGATCCTCAGGGAATGCAAATATTAGGACTCCTTGGTAACTGGCCTGTGATTTTTGATCATGGATTGTAATGAAAGTTGAATGTGTTGCATTATGAACTATTCATGTTAATATCAATGTTTGTGAGATTATATACACAGAATTCACAAGTTTTAACTTTGTTAATGTACTGAAATACTAAACAACTTTTCATTGGTAACACTGAAGTAATTTTGCTTTACAGTGCTATTTGGATTTATAAAATAGAAGTTTTGACTAACAATACAGTTTTAGGCCCCAATCCTGCCAACTCTTCTGCACGTGCATATTAAGCACATGATTAATCCCACTGAAATCAGTGAGACTATTCACATGAGGGAAATTACTCAATTTCTCAAGTATTTCCAGGATTAGTGCCATAATTTTCCAATGTCTTGTTCTTTGCCTTTCGCAGATTTGTAAAGTTCAGATAAGACACCCTACCAGTAATGCCATTTAAAACAGCATTGTTATGAATTTTAATCTAAAATGATAATCTAAAAAAGTTTTACAAATCTCAGTTTAGTTTTAGATCTCTCCACTCTGTGTTGTTGGATACTCACACCTGGAGGTGAGAGATGAGCTGCCCCACAGTGATCTCCTCCGCTATCTTCTGGTACAGAGTCTGGCTGTTCAGCACCATGCTCTCTAGGATGGCCAGGGATCGCTGAAGAATAGAGACGTCCACCATGGGCTGACTCACATATCCTGCAATCTAAATCCAGAGAAATCAGCACCTCAACAAGATGCCCACCACAGAGGCTGTGTGACAAACCAAATTCCAAAGTGCTTTGACACAGGCAGGCAGAGGAGGCAGGCCTCAGAACACCAGAAGGAAGTGTAGCAACTGCATCATACTCTTAAAATCAGCACCACCTCACCTTGCATCCAGCTGCCTGCATAGAATCATAGAATCATAGAATATCAGGGTTGGAAGGGACCCCAGAAGGTCATCTAGTCCAACCCCCTGCTCGAAGCAGGACCAATTCCCAGTTAAATCATCCCAGCCAGGGCTTTGTCAAGCCTGACCTTAAAAACCTCTAAGGAAGGAGATTCTACCACCTCCCTAGGTAACGCATTCCAGTGTTTCACCACCCTCTTAGTGAAAAAGTTTTTCCTAATATCCAATCTAAACCTCCCCCATTGCAACTTGAGACCATTACTCCTCGTTCTGTCATCTGCTACCATTGAGAACAGTCTAGAGCCATCCTCTTTGGAATCCCCTTTCAGGTAGTTGAAAGCAGCTATCAAATCCCCCCTCATTCTTCTCTTCTGCAGACTAAACAATCCCAGCTCCCTCAGCCTCTCCTCATAAGTCATGTGCTCTAGACCCCTAATCATTTTTGTTGCCCTTCGCTGGACTCTCTCCAATTTATCCACATCCTTCTTGTAGTGTGGGGCCCAAAACTGGACACAGTACTCCAGATGAGGCCTCACCAGTGTCGAATAGAGGGGAACGATCACGTCCCTCGATCTGCTCGCTATGCCCCTACTTATACATCCCAAAATGCCATTGGCCTTCTTGGCAACAAGGGCACACTGCTGACTCATATCCAGCTTCTCGTCCACTGTCACCCCTAGGTCCTTTTCCGCAGAACTGCTGCCTAGCCATTCGGTCCCTAGTCTGTAGCGGTGCATTGGATTCTTCCATCCTAAGTGCAGGACCCTGCACTTATCCTTATTGAACCTCATCAGATTTCTTTTGGCCCAATCCTCCAATTTGTCTAGGTCCTTCTGTATCCTATCCCTCCCCTCCAGCGTATCTACCACTCCTCCCAGTTTAGTATCATCCGCAAATTTGCTGAGAGTGCAATCCACACCATCCTCCAGATCATTTATGAAGATATTGAACAAAACCGGCCCCAGGACCGACCCCTGGGGCACTCCACTTGACACCGGCTGCCAACTAGACATGGAGCCATTGATCACTACCCGTTGAGCCCGACAATCTAGCCACCTTATAGTGCATTCATCCAGCCCATACTTCCTTAACTTGCTGACAAGAATACTGTGGGAGACCGTGTCAAAAGCTTTGCTAAAGTCAAGAAACAATACATCCACTGCTTTCCCTTCATCCACAGAACCAGTAATCTCATCATAAAAGGCGATTAGATTAGTCAGGCATGACCTTCCCTTGGTGAATCCATGCTGACTGTTCCTGATCACTTTCCTCTCATGTAAGTGCTTCAGGATTGATTCTTTGAGGACCTGCTCCATGATTTTTCCAGGGACTGAGGTGAGGCTGACTGGCCTGTAGTTCCCAGGATCCTCCTTCTTCCCTTTTTTAAAGATTGGCACTACATTAGCCTTTTTCCAGTCATCCGGGACTTCCCCCGTTCGCCACGAGTTTTCAAAGATAATGGCCAAGGGCTCTGCAATCACAGCCGCCAATTCCTTCAGCACTCTCGGATGCAACTCGTCCGGCCCCATGGACTTGTGCACGTCCAGTGTGCAAGAGTCACACTGTTCCTGGAAGCTGCATCAGAGCAGGAGAAACCCACTCCATGTGGAGCATGTGACATGCACCACAATCCCAGAAGGTCCAGCTTCTGCAACTGTGAGAAGGACACTACCCCAACTCGGAGGGGCCATGGCCTGGGCATCTCCTGCTTTTATGGAGTAAGATGGTCTGTAATCTTCCTTAGCATAAGGCTGTCTCACTCATGCCTCACGTTGCACCTGCCACATAGTCATAAGAGATTCTGACATCCCTACAATCCTTATTTGCAGCATGCTGCAGGATTTTGTATCAAGAACCAATAACTATACTGTAGAAGCTGGAGATCTAGGCACCCAGGGAAGCATAGGAGCAGTTTGGGATTGTGGGAGACACATATAAGCTGGTTGTTTCTGCTAGAATAGTGAAGAGTGACACAATTAATTGTTGACTTTTAAAATGGGCCAGACCACACCTATGGTTCACATTCTGGTAAGTCAAGTGGAAAAGTATAATTAGGCAGCCTTCAGATTCTATTTTGGCCCAACTACCAAACACCCCAAAAACTAACTGCAAAATTTTTTTAAGTACCTCAGAAGCAGGAAGCCTGCCAAACAATCAGTGGGGCCACTGGATGATCAAGGTACTAAAGGAGCACTCAAGGAAGACAAGGCCGTTGTGGAGAAGCTAAATGAATTCTTTGAAACAATCTTCACTGCAGAGAATTTGAGGGAGATTCCCACACCTGAGACATTCTTTTTAGGTGACAAATCTGAGGAACTGTCCCAGATTGAGGTGTCAGGGGAGGTTTTGGAACAAATTGATAAATTAAACAATAATAAATCACCAGGATAAGATGGTATTCACCAAGCGATCTGAAGGAACTTAAATATGAAATTATTTACTCCTGGAGGAATTCTGCACCACTGCGCAATGCAGAATTTTACAGAAATTGTTTTTTTGTGCATAATTTCCTTTCCCCCACAGACATGGGCTGCAGTGCTGCTGGCCACCACTAGGTGCTGCTGGAGCTGGCAAAGCCCAGCTCAGCTCACACACAGAAGACACTGCGTTGGGTGGGGGGAGAGCTAGAGGGTTCCTGCCTGGCAGCTGCAGTTCTCCGCATGAGGGAAGGAGACAGCAGGAAACTCCACACAAGCCGGGGACTAAGCAGCAGGCTGTTTCTCCCTCTGGATCCCTGGCTGGTAGGGAGGCTGTGCTGGGGGGGTGGAGAGCATGGCTGGGCTCCTGGAGGGAAGTGGCCATGGCTGGGCTCTCGGGGGCAGGAGGGGCATGTATCTAGGCTGGGGGGCCCCCATGGCTGAGTTCTGGCGGGGTAAGGGGTTCAACTTTATTGGCTGGGGGGGGCCCCCATGGCTGGACTCGGGGGGACGAGTTGTGGGTGTCTGGCCCCTCCAGCTGGGGTGGCGGGGGGTGGGGCAGAGAAATAGGAACTGGGTTGTCATAGGGGTTTCTTTAATTCTTTGCTCCTGGGGGAATTTTTGTGTTTCTCTGTATTGTTACAGACATACTTGCTGACAGGTATTTTGAAATAAATTACCAAAATAATTGAAACTGGAGTAATTATCTAGTGTTATTTTGATAAATAAAATTTGCAGAATTTTAAAATATTGTGTGCAGAATTTTTATTTTTTGGGCACAGAATTTTCCCAGGAGTAGAAACTGCAGAACTACTAACTGTGGTATGTAATCTATCCCTTAAATCAGCTTTTGTACTAGATGACTGGAGGATAGCCAACGTGATCCCAATTTTTTTTAAAAGCTCCATATTCAATTACAGCAATTAGAGGCCGGTAAACCTAACTTCAGTACTAGGCAAACTGGTTGAAACTACAGTAAAGAACAGAATTATCAGACATACAGATTAACATGATTTGTTGGGGAGGAATCAATATGGCTTTTGTAAGGGGAAATCATGGCTCACCAATCTATTAGAATTCTTTGAGGGAGTCAGCAAACATGGACAAGGGTGATCCAATAGATACAGGCTTTCAGAAGCCTTTGACAAGGTCCCTCACCAAAGGCTCTTAAGCAAAGTAAGCAGCCATGGGATAAGAGGGAAGGTCCTAAATTGTCAGTTTTCAGAATGGACAGAGGTACATAGCAGGGTCCCCCACGAATCTGTACTTGGACCTGTGCTGTTCAACATGTTCCTAAATGAGCTGGAAAAGGGGGTGAAAAGTGAAGTGGCAAACTTTGCAGATGACAAAATTATTCAATACAGTTAAGTCTAAAGAAGACTGTGAAGAGTTACAAAGGGATCTCACAAAACTGGGTGACCAGGCAACAAAATGGAAGATGAAATTCAGTGTTGATAAATGCAAAGTAGTGCACACTGGAAATCCCAACTATACGTACAAAACAATGGGGTCAAATTAGCTGTTACCACTCAAGAATGAGATCTTCAAGGCATTGTGGATAATTCTCTGAAAACATCTGCTCACTGTGCAGAGGCAATCAAAAAAGCTAACAAAATGGAGGATAGATAATAAGACAGAAAATATAATAATGCCACTATATAAATCCATGGTAGGCCCACACCTTGAATACTGAGTGCCATTCTGGTTGCCCCATCTCAAAAAAGATCTATTAGAATTGGAAAAGGTACCGAGAAGGGCAGCAAAAATGACTAGGGGATGGAACAGCTTCAATATGAGCAGAGATTAAAAAGACTGCGACTGTTCAGCTTGGAAAAGAGACAACCGAGGGGGGATAGGACAGAGGTCGATAACATCATGGCCGGTGTGGAGAAAGTGACGACCGAGGGGGCATAGGACAGAGGTCGATAACATCATGGCTGGTGTGAAGAAAGTGATTAGGGAAGTGTTATTTACCTCTTCACATAGAACAAAAACCAGGGGTCAAAGAAATTAATACATAACAGGTTTAAAACCAACAAAAGGAGTATCTCTTCACACAATGCACAGTTAACCTGTGGAAATCATTGTCGGGAAGTTGAGAAGACCAAAATATAACTGGGTTCAAAAAGGAATTAGATACATTCAAGGAGGATAGGTCCACCAATGGCTATTAGCCAAGATGGTCAGGGATGCAATCCCATGCTCTGGATGTCCCTAAGCCTCGGACTGCCAGATGCTGGGACTGGACACAGGGGATGGATCACTCAATAAATTGCCCTGGTCTGTTCATTCCTGTTAAAGCACTGACCACTGTCGGAAGACAGGATACTGGGCTAGATGGACCATTCGTCTGACCCACTTTGGCGGTTCCTCTGGTCTTCTGTCTTATGGAGTTATTGTTTCAGACTGTCCCCAGACTCAGAAAGACAGCATTGCAGTACATACACTAGAGTCATGTTTTCTCTGCAACAACAAGGGCTAGAAACTCAGTTTTATTTTTAAATGAAAGCTGAGATTCTGGAGCACAATTTTGTGGATGAGTCCATTGCCATAGAATACACAGGCTATAATCTGATCCCTGGCCCCTGTGCCTGCCCACCACTCTGATCCCAGCCCTGCCTCCAAAAGTGATCTAGTGTAGCAGGGCTTAGAGCTCAGATAGAAGCAGAACCCAGGCATCTATAACAATGGTGGTTGCTGCTGTGTCCTGTCTGCGCAGCTGAGCAGGAGACTGGAGCTGCAATCACCAAACATGCATCTACAGGAACCACCATGAACAGAGACCCATTTCCTGAACAGAGTGGAACCCAACCAGAATTCAGGTCAGCAGAGGGTTTGTGACACTCCCTGCTAGCACCAGTGACGCTGTGGGGGGTGGGCTGTGCTAGAGCTGCAGGTGGGTGTGAATAGGCAGCAGGAAACCCTTCCACCTCCGCTGCTAACTCCAGACACAAACTGCCACAGAGACAAGCCTCCAGCAGAAAATCCACTGGGGAAATGTTTGGAGTTAAGCTGTTACTTTCCCACTCCTTCCACGCCATACCTGCACCATATGTGTCCATCATGTGCCCTACTCTACCACTCTATGCCAGGCCTTCCTCCACATCAAGTCCCTTCCCTGCCCCATGCCACACTACACCCACTTCCCCCACTGTATCATGTCCTTTTCTCCCCACAGGCCACGCCGCATCTCCGCCCTGCTCATGGCACACCTGCCCCATTCTCCCCCTCCTCCTATGTCATGTGTGTGCCACACCACATGTTCCCCTTTTCACTCCTCCCACTGCCATATGCAATGCCCCTCTCCTTTATGCCACACCTCTGCTGCTTCACTCAGCACCCCCTCCCCCCTTCTCCTCGAGCCACACCTGTTTGATGAAGGTTATTGAGACCATGTCCCAGGAGACGATGCCATGGTCCATGAGCTCCAGGAAGGCAGTCAGTGTAAACGCCAGCATCTCGCTGTAACTGAGAGGAGGAAGGGGAGTGTGATTGCAGGAGACACAGAAACCAGCCTGGGCAGAAGACACAAGCCACTCAGAAAATGCTGTGGCTTCACAGGATTCACCCCGCCCCCCAGTCTTCCAGCCAAAGCATCTGCTCAACACAGCCCTTAACTGGCCATGGGGTTCATTACTAAGAGGCAAGATATTCCACTGCCCTGCCTCTGCAATGCTCTGAGCCCCAGCTCTCACACCTAGGTCTCCTGTGTGTCAAGGTACAGAGTTATCCCTAGGACACTGGACTGGTTTCTGCAGTGCTCCCAGACCTGGCTCCAGCGATCAGGTCTCTCATGTGAAGTGCTTTGCATGCTAAGCATTATTAGTATTAAGTGACATGTGCCATCCATGTCCCTGTAAATAACCCTCTCTGCACTGACTGGGTCCCACATTTCTCCTTAAAGAGGCACCCTGACTAAGCTGCTCCGGCAAGACACAAAAGGACAAATACATGAGTAAGGCTTCTCATCTCTCCAATACAACCTGACAAGCTGTTCTGCCTTGGGCAGGATCCCTAGACCCCAAGATCAGCTGCGCAGACGCCTGTATCCTAAGTCATTTATAGCCGGTGGAAGGCAACAAAAGTTTAGCTTGATCTGTTATAAAAACTGTATATAATAAAGCAGAAGCTGGAGATCAAACACATTCAGTTTGTATCAGTTTAACACAAAGAGCTGGGATTCAGGGTCTCCAAGACTCTTGGGGAGGTCACAGGCTGACACCGAGCTAAGGGATTCTGGAAATGGTCATATATGGAATCACTGGATGTGTGTTTTAATAGCTGTGGATGGGACGGGGTTACTACCCCTCTATATGCACTGCTTTGCTGGGGGTTACTTGGCAACTTGCTACACTTGAGACCTGGACAGCTGGCAGAAAGAAGAGGGACTGAGCGGCACCATCATGAGTGCTGCTTTTGCCACCACACATCCCTCCTCTCCACCTGTTGCGGCCCAGGAATCAACCATCACACCCCTGGGCTTTCATTGTCCTGATGGTAAAAGATGTCCTGACCAGATCAGAGCCAGGGGGTGGCAATGGGAACCAAAAAACATCACCCTATTGGGCTGAGCTGAATCCTGATCAACAGCTAGACTTGGACCTGAAGTTCCTGCTATCACCTCCTCCTAGTGCGTCATTTTACCTCTCCCACCATATTTCCCCTCTTTCCCATATATCTCTTCCTGCCTTCTGCCTAATAAGAGTCTGGCATAGTCAGCCACAACAATTCCACCTTTTGCAATATGGCTGTACCCTGAGAAGCAGTTATAAACTATGCCAATAAACTCTGGAAAAAGTCTCCCAGGCTTTTGAGTGGTTAATGGGGGCATGTGCTTGCTGCACCTGTAATTTCTGAGCAGTCAGACTGCAAGAAAAACACACAAACTTCAAGACAAAAAACTCTGTCTTATTTTTTTGCTATTCCTGTCTTTTCCATTTTGCGCCAGATTGTCTTGTTTGGTCTTAAAAGGAATGAGATCCGATTTCAACAACTCAAGACCATATACTGCTGACTTTTCCCCAGCAAGAACATTTAACACCATATTTTAAAACCATCTAAAGATGTAGGAGCAAGAGTTCTAAAAGACTCGATAACTGAAGTGGAAGGAAATGACGGTGACTGTTAAAATTAAGTCCCCCCCCCACGATATTTTAAGTTTCAACAATTGTAACAGTTTCTCCTCTTTTCTGTGTGTTTAATAAATGTTTTTCATGGTGATTGTTATATTGGTAGTTGCCAGATATACCTGACATAAAACCCTGAGTTTAACATTGTAACAGTCAGCAAATGTTTTAGAAAAATCCTAATCCCTGCTGGAACCAAGACAGTTGCTGCTTCACCCCCAGCCTCTTTACCCCCACCAGTCCCTGCTCCAAGAGTCCAGAAATACTTACTGGGACAGAAGTTTGGTGCCACTTTCCACCAGCCGTGTCAGCACTGTGATGCCCTCCATGTTGATGAACTCTGTGGCAAAGGTCACATCTGCAGATAGTTTAGCCAGTTCCTTCATGGCATCCAGTCGGGCCTCCATGCTGTGTGACTGGGTCCTCTCCATCAGCTGTCGTGCTGCCCTGGACTGGGAGACAGGCAAGATCTTGCCAGTTACTTATGGGTCTGCTGACACTTCCTGAGCCTCTGCCAGGGATGCAGCAATGGGCAGAAGGAAAACAGCAAGGCCAAAGGGTTACCGGAACTGGCAGAACAGAAAACTAGTTGTCTAGACAGATTGCGTTGGGATCAGGAATGCTGCTCTCAGCTGTAACTACAGCCAACTGGCAGGTGGGTCAAGTGTTCGTTTCTAATGCTGGATAAATCACCCAATCCTACTCCAGCAGGTACAGTGACTCCTCACTTAACATTGTAGTTATGTTCCTGAAAAATGCAACTTTAAGTGAAACAATGTTAAACAAATCCAATTTTCCCGTAAGATTTAATGTAAATGCAGGGGGTGACGCCAAGGAAATTGTTTTGGGCAGACAAAAGGCACTATATACTGTACTGTACTGTACTGTGGCGGGGAGGTGCCCCTGGCTTATCCCACACAGGCACAGCCCGCTGCAGACAATGAGGCAGGCAAGGACGCTAGGAAGTACCTTGTACAGCAGTAGCTTCCGCCCAGAAGAACAGGTGCTGACTTTGCTGGGGGATGCGCCAGGTCTGCTTCTTCCCGTCCCCGCTCCACTCCAGGCCCACCTTTACCCACCCCGACTCCACCTCCTCCCCGGAGCACACCGCGTCCCCGCTCCTCCCCCTTGCTCCCAGCGCTTCCCTGCCACCAAACAGCTGTTTGGCAGCACTTAGGACTTTCTGGGATGGAGGAGGAGGAGTGGAGACGCGGTGCTTCCTCACTCCTCCCGCCCCTCCAGTGGCGGATTTAGACTTAGTGGGACCCTGTGCTCAGCTTCATTTTTGCCCGCTCCCCCTCCGCTCCTCCCGTGGGGGAGCATTCTCTCTTATCTTCCCCCCCTCCCATTTTTCATTCTTTTTCTCTCCATTCTCCTCCTGGGGCTGGGGGTGCAGGGTCTGGGAGAGAGTTAGGGTGTGGGAGGAGGCTCAGGGCTGGGGCAGGCAGGAGGTGCAGAGCACTTACCTGGGGCAGCTCCTGTTTGGTACAGGGGGTGTGCAGATGGCTCCACGCAGCGCGGCATCCCCCCCTTGGCCACGATTCTGGGAGCTGCTGCCCCCCCCCGCCAGCCAGGCAGGACCACCCGGAACGCAGGGAATTTAGGGGCTGCAAAACCACCGCTTCTCTTCGGCCAGCTGGCTGTGCGGCTGCCCCTGCTCCTCCTGAGTCCTCCAGCCCATGCTCGCAGTGCCACATTCTGAAAGGGGCTTTAGAGCTGCAGGCCAGGGCCCCGGGGCCCCCTTAGCCCACGGCCCTGCAGCCCCTAAGTTCCGGGTGGCCCTGCCTGGCGGGGGGAGGGAGGGCAGCTTCCCTGTTCCCTCCCTCCCAGAAAGTCCTAAGCACTGCCAAACAGCTGTTTGGCAGCAGGGGAAGCGCTGGGAGGGAGGGGGAGGAGGTGGAGAAGAGAAACTTGTGCAATGCTCCCTTGTAAAGTTGTTGCTCTTCCACAGAATCTTACAAGCAGTGGACAGAACAGGCAGCCAAACAACGTTATAAGGGAGCATTGCACAACTTTAAATGAGCATGTTCCCTAATGGAGTAGCAATGTAACCTGGAAACAACGTTAAGCGGGAGGACGTTAAATGAGGAGTTACTGTACAGACATTGAAAGTGGGAACCATAAGAAATATGAGGCCCCAAAAGACCTTTTAGTTCCAAAAAAAAATCTCTCTAAAGCTTTTTAATGCATCCAACACTTTTTCCTCTTTCCATCTGTCCTCATACTGGAAGGAGATAGAACTCTTCTCCACTTCTCACACAAGACTGGTATGCTACTTTGCTGTGTGGTTAAAAAACAGCTGCCATCTCCCATCCCACAGGCGGCTGCATTTCAGAGGTGAACAAGCGATCCCTGTGTAAGCTGCTTTTTAAAATGTATTTATTTTTACTGTTATGATTGTGGTAGTCTCCAGCATCCATTCAGGATTGGGCCCTATTGTGCTGTGTACTCAGGAAGATGCAGGCCTTGCTCCAAGGAACTTAAACTCTAATTTAAAACAAGATGCAACAAGAGAAGTGTGGAGGCAGGAGCAGCTAATTGGGTGAAATTGTGGGGTTACATCACCTCACGAGGGATGCAACCCAATGGGTCAAGTCACTCAAACTATTTATTTTTCTCTTGTAAGTAAATCAGTAAAGCTGGCTCTTCCTGCTTGGGGCTAAACTGCTGTTCATAGGGGGCATCATCTTTCAGTTTAGTCCACCAAGCAGCAGGAGTAGGCTCAGTCCCGGGAGGAGGAGCAGGGTGCTGAGTGGCTGGAATGAGCTTATGGCAGAGAAACAACTGAAGGAAGGCATATACCGGGGAGACAGCCAGCTGCAGGATGGTCCCATTTTTAATGTCACAGCGAGTCTGCAAAGAGAAAAGAGAAACATCTGAGCAGCATGAGGTGGTGATGGCGAAATGCAGTCGGCCATGGACCTGTGCATCTATGCATGTGTGTGTGCAGCCACATACACATGGAGGAAAAGGAGTTATGTTGGACCATAAGGTCCCTGTGCTCAAAAGTGAGTTGTGGGGAGGAAGGGGAAGTTGGGCCATGGGACAACTGTGCCCAAGCAGGTGTAGGGGAAAGGGGAAGAAGGGTTGGGACTGCACTGGTTAATGTAAGTTTCCATGTTTAGTGGTCATAGAGGGGAATGGGGCAAAACCTCCCAGTAATGGGGACAGCTGCAGCTCATTGCTGGCCAACGTAGAGACTCCTTCAAACCCCTTCCCTGGGGACCATCACACCATCCCCCCGTACTGACCTGTTCTGTGATGTACAGCTGGGGCCCATCTGCATATCGCAGGGTATAGTATTCAGGGTTTGGCAGCGACCACCTGGCAGGGGGGAAGATGACACATAAGGCCCTGTCTCTTCCTTCTAATAGGCCACCACCCATGTCCAGGGCTAGGACTTGGACTAGGGGTGGCTTGCTCCAAGTGGAAAAAAATGGAGATTTGGAGAGAAGCCCCAGTGAGAAGATTGTGGTTTCTGAAGAGGAGGGAGAAGGTGGGATCTCAGCCTGAATAAAACCAGGAGCTGAGAGAAACTCTGTAAAGGCCTGGACTGCAGAAACCTTAGAGGAGGCCAGGCCAAGCCTCAGGAGCCCTGAGTATCAGGGCACAAACATACACAGCAGGGGATCCCGTTACCCAGGAGTTCACGCTCCCAGCTAGAGCCCTGGGCCTGCCCCATGTCCAGGTTGGGAAGCCTGGAGGGAGGCAATCCACACTGTGCCAACAGCACATCTGGTAGGATATGCGAAAGGCCAGGCCCAGCAGGGTGACTGCTCTGCTGCAGCAGGGCCTCCAGAAAGCCAGACTCACCCATCACAGACCTCCTTGATAACGGACGCCAGGGGCCTTTTCTAGAACAGAAAGAGAGAGAGTGCTCAGCAGTGACCCTTTCTCCCAGCCACAAGGGAAGCTTCCTGATTCTGTTTCCCCACGTTTCAGCACCATGCTCCAAGTTCCTCTCCTGCACCCAGCTCTCACCTGGTCTATTTCAAGCAGCTGGGCATTGGCTCCAGGCCATTCAACAGCCACTTTCACAATGTCCACAGGCGGTGGCATGGCTCCAGACTACTCCAGTTCCTTCTGAGATGGGGGAGACAGCATCCACCCCCAAACCTGTGGAAAGGGGAGATGGTGAGCAGCTCTTTTGGATCCATTTGGGTTCCTATATTGCACCCTTCCCCACAGCACCTGAGCACCTGCAGGAGGACCATCTTGTGTGAAGCAGGGTCCGGCCTTTGGATAGGATACATCCGGGCAGTCTCTGGAGCACACCCACCAGTGTTGCCCTACGTGACAATTGTTCTACCCCATCTCCTACGGGACCTCAGACTGCCCTTCTGGCTGATAGTGAGAGTGAAGGGTCCCATATGGTCCATCCTACCAGGGGCTTTCACGAAATGAACACAGAACATTGCAGGGCATGGACATTCAGTAAGTACCATGGCAGAGATCAGAAAGGTGTTGCACATACTCCCCTAAGGAATGAGGGACCCCCAACTCCTGTGCAAATACCACTGCAGTCTTAATGTTTTGGTCACATGGATTCAGAATCATAACAAGCTCAGCATTCATACTTTAAAGGCGGAGGCTGCCTACACTACAAATTACTTCAGTATAATTTATGTCACTCAGGGGTGTGAGCGACATAAATTACACTCCTGAGCAACATAAATTACACCAACCTAAGTGCCAGTGTACACAGCGCTATGCCAACGGGAGAGCTTCTCCCACTGACATAGCTACTCTCTCTCGTGGAGGCAGGAATTACTAAGCCAACAGGGGAGCTCTCTCTCGTCAACTTAGAGCATCTTCACCAGAAGCTCTACAGCGGCGCAGCTGTAAATGATGTAGTGTAGACATAGCCTGAGTCTGTAAATGCGTTGAGCTAGGACAAGACTCCTCAAGTATTCCCCCAGCTGGAAGTCAGGGGTACCGTTTTACAGAGTATGGTATTGTACATTATGAGATTTTATGCCTTAGCAGCAGGCATTGGCCCCTGGCGCACAAAGGCCTGCTGCACCAATTTTATCTCCTTTTCAATGACTCTCAGGATGCTCATATAGGATTGTCAAGATTTCTCCCTTGTACATTTCCAAGTATATTTCATTCAGCTGAAGGAGCCAGAAGAACAGCCCCAGAGAGCGAGAGGGCAGGTATAACACAGGTCACAGCAGGGCAAGATTCCACACCCACAAGTACATCTCAGTTTTGACTGGAATGGCCCCAGAGGCAAGTTGAGTCTCTGTGACCCATTAAGTCCTTGGCTGTTGAGGAGGCCGAGCACTGCTAATTGTGGTGGTGGTTGTGTACTGGACACATAGTCCACTAGGAACTGCATGGAGACAAACCACTCAGTATAGCAAAGAAAATGACAGCTGGAAATGACTCAGACACTTGCCCTGGGCCCTCCTGCAAAGATGAATAGCTATGTCAACCCAATCCTGTCTGCGCAGCACTGGAGGTTCCCTAGCCCACTCCCTGCTTGCCTCCGTGGCTAGGTAGTGCAACACAAACAGACCAGTCACAACTGTGCAGCCAGGGCTGGTGCCCAGGAGAGAAATGATTTTCAGAAACCAGGTGAGAAAATAACTTGTTACCAGGCTACAGCTTCATGCCGAGAAAAGAGCAGGGTTGGGGAGTTGCAGGTCTCAGCAGCGAGCCCCCTGGCCTTGCTCTGCCCAAGCAGCCTGGGTAACAGAGGTTAGGGACTTGCTGTCACTATGTCTGCAGAGCTATGACACTTAGGATAATCAGCACAACAAAACCCTCTGCTAACTCCTACCACAGGCTCCCAGTCTGTATTTGGGTCATGGTGCAAGAGAAATAAGGAGCTTACAGAGCCTAGTTGTCATCAGTGTGCAGAGAAAGAGCGGGTGAAGGGGGGAAAGTGCAGACTGAGCATTAGGCCCTCTCCCACTCCGAGCAGCTGCAAGCTGCACCCACTGCTCTGGGGACATGGGAACTTTGAAAAAGATTAAATGCTTCAGAGACATTAATAACCACCAGCCTGTCAGGGAAAGAGACTAACAGTCAACTTCTTGACCCACACCAGGCACATAAGCAGGTTCCTAGACAGAGCCACAGCAACATCTCCATCCCACACCCTTAGTGTGGCTGTGCTCCATCACCATGCCAGGCACAGATACAACTGAACTGTGAGCTTCCGTCAGAGCTACGGTTACACCCAGCAGCTGCCAGGGTGTCAGGCTCTGACCCAGGACAGCCCAGGATCTGCCCAGGCCTGAATGTCGCATGGTGTCTATGGTTCAATCCCCTGTGGCATGCAAGTCTGGCATGCAAGTCTGTGCTCTATCAGTGGCAGGCTGCAATTCAGTGAGATGCTATTGCTTGGTTCCTCTCTTTTCAGTTTGTAATACAGTTGCTTTTGCAGGCTGGAGGCTGCCTGTCTCCCTCCCACAGGGCTGTGGTCACTAACCACATGTAATGTGGGCCCCAGCACCACCATTCGCTCTCAGGCTGGGAGATTTCAAACAGCCTATGTGAGATCTGAACTGTCATAGAAAAAACAGCCTCTCCCCAAAGGGAAAGACAAGGTGCTGCCTGAAAAATCAGTCCCCAGCACAGAGGTCTCTCCCCCTCAGGCAAGACCTAGCAGGAGATGGGTAAAAAGCATCTGGAGTACAAAGTGATTTCTCCATGGAGCAAGAACCTGGGGGCAGCCCACTGCCACTCCTAGACTGAGAGGCAATGTCACAGCCACCTGCAGAACTGGAACACAGCCTTACGATGAATGCATGAGGATGATTTCCTTGATCTCTTAGAGAAGTGGAGGCCAGGACATGTAGACTGGGAGTGTTGAAGAGATGCTGGCAGCCGTTGCAGCAGAGGTTTGCCTGCTCTGCTGCATTTCCTTGTAGCAACGAATGACCAGCCCTGCACCTCCGGGCCTCTCCCTCTATTTCCAGTATCCGCTCCCAAAAGCCTAGGAGTCAGTGGGATTCTGTGTGTGAATTACTAGTGACACAGAGAGGAAGAAAACAACCGATGCAGGAAAGTGCCTATTATGATGACGCACATGTGACCCGGTCATGCCATTTTCTGGTTACATCAGCTCCTTGCAAAACCCAACTCTACTAATGTCTTCAAGCCTTCAACCCTCTGCAATAAGAGATGTACAACCTCAGATCCTATAGCAACACTAGTGGAACAGAAAAGGCAACATCTGCTCTGCTAGCCGGAAATGGGGCTAGGCAGGAAAAGGCCCAGCTATAGGTATTCCAACAATTAATGCTGGCATTTGCTTTCCCAGTTAGTGTCTCCAATGGAAGGGGAACAAGTGCTCATGGAAACAGGATATTCTGGGTGCAGAGTGCATTGCTAAACCCTGCCATTCACAAGTACAACCCACACATAACAGCTGCTCTGATGGGAGTGGAGCATGGACTGAATCAGTGAGATCTCCACAAATGGAGGAACCTCACATGATTGCCATGCAAATTGAACAGCATAATCTGGAAAACACCTTCAGAAGCAGAGGGCTCTGCTAATACATCAAGAAAAAAACATCATGAGGGCTCAGTGGAAAGCTGCAAGGGAACTAAGGGGTCTTCAAAGGGCAGGTGCAGCACAAGCGCCAGCACGGCTTTCAGAGACGCTGGTATACCCGTCACATACCCAGGAAGGATTTCTCAGGGCTCCTGGAGTGTAATCCTCTCAGCAAAGGAGAGATCTGATATTAAACAGGCACAGCACTTGATTTTAATCTCAAAGATACACACAGAACATCTTCCACTTTCCACAGGAATGCCGGCCTGAGCATCTATCCTTTGAGAAGGAACTGATCATAAGTGCAGAGATAGCACGGCACCGCAGTGAATGGGAAACAAAACCTCAACAGGAGTCACATGCCCAGCTAGATGGAACCAGGCCATTCAGACAACATGACAAGAAAGCAGCTGGAATGCCTATCCCAATTCCATGCACTGTAGATAAAAGTTGCCAGGTCCTTTCTCTCCAGCACAAGAACAATGTCTGCTATTTCACCCCCTAATGCTGGAGGCAACACAGCTGGGGCCACTGGAGGGAGCCATGTCCTTCTCCAAGATTCCCTTTGGATCAGGACTCGACCTCCCTCATTGGGATAACAAACAGAACCGGATGTCCCTGCAGGGCAGGACAGGATACCAAGCAAGATATCCTCACCTCGCCACAGTCCCCTCTTTTAGACCTTCCTGTGGAATCACCGGAAGGAATTAAAACTCACCTGAGAATTCAATTAGAGAAGCATTTAGAAAAGCTCAGTGCAGACCACAGCTATGGACCAGTTCAGAGAGAGAGAGAGAGAGAGAGAGAGAGAGAGAGAACGCTGGATAAAAGCGCCCCCCTCTCACTCTCTGCTTAAGATGCCGCCTCAGCACACCACTGTCCTGTTGCCATGGGCTGCCACTGCCTGTGTGTTAATGTTCTCCCATTTATGGTAGGGTTTTGTCTTAACCCTTCCCTGTCTCTCACTGGAGAAGGCAAACACCCGGCTCCTTCCTACCTTCAGCTTGGGTCTCTGCTGTTCACAACATCATGTTAACATTGTGAAAATATGTCCCAGAGGGAGCTCTGACATGCTTCTGGTGTCACTTCCAAGCTCAGAGCAGTCTGCAGGCTGAGCCCTGCTCCGTCAGCAGGATCCTTTTATCTGAGCTGGGTAGGTCAGAGAATTTAGGGACCATGAACCTTGCCAGAAGCAGGGATGCACAATGTTCCATGGCTGGGACATACCAGGGCATGTAGGAAATACTGACATATCACTTGCCTTTTGGGAGCAACAGAATAATGATGCTTCAGGCCCAGGCATATCTGAGAGAGGACAGCCCAGGCTGGCTGGGAAGGAAGCTACATAACCAGTTCTGAGGCTGTTGAGGGTAGTATCCATAACAACTCTGCCTAGCCAAATGGTCTCCAGCCTTTCTCCTGAGTAATTAGGCTGCTACTGGCACCTTTATGGTCCCATCTGTCCTGCTCCTCTCAATGCAAAAGCCTCTCCTGAAGCAGAGGCTCAGAAAGAAACACTGTTATTGTTAGCCAGAGAACCCAGCACAGATCCGTGCATTTCCATGTGGGCACCCTGAACAAGGGATGACCAGACAGCTAATAGCACACAGAAGAATGAAGGTGCGCACCCTCAAGATCCCTGGGACAGTGGGACTGCTCCTTCTTCCTTAACAAAGCATGAAGTCTCAGTCCCTTGCATAAGCTGATTTCTTGTGACCAATAGAGAGGGCTGGGAATACTGAAAATTAACTGGTGCAAACTCTGTGCATAGTTTACAGTGTGTTAATCACAATTACGGTGTTTTGGCAATACAGACACACTGAGAAAAGTGCTCTGCTCACAAGTCTCATTTCCTGACAGTGAAACAGATGCCAGAACTCAGGACCAAATTCCTAATGGCAGGAGGATGCTAAAGTGCCCAGCGCCCAACTCAAAACTACCAAAAATGAGCGTCTCTCTAAAGTGTGAGAGCTGAATGTCCAGATCCACACTGCATTCAGCCTTAAGCCCTCTGTCAGACATTTTAATCTTGGTTATTTCAGAGGAAGAAGGAAATCTACCCCATGAGCAAGTGCCTACACATAAGGGGAGTGCCCTTCCTGACCACTGTAACAAGGGGCTGATGCCTTGAAGCCTGGATTCCCTTAAAGTCCAGTAAACTGCAATGATAGTAAGGGTGAGGACTGAAATATAGACCCAAGAAAACCTGCTGAGGCGGCGGAACTCTGCACCTCCAACCACAGAAATCCATTACAGAGCTCTCCTCATCCTGCTTAGAACCCATCAAGACAGAGTCTCAGCCTCACTTCTTGTGTCTCCGAACAGCTTCAAGAAGCCTCATCTGTCAGAGAGTAATAATGCAGCAGCAGCCAGAGTCAGACACAAGAGCAAATTATCAACTAAGCCTTTATCTACATTTATTGTGATTAGGGTACAAGGAGCAGCACCACCCCACAGGTCCCCAGAGACAATACATGGTTTCCAGAACAACTCCAAGCCTGTGGGACCTAACATGCAGGTTCTCATCCACAAAGGTCAGTGACAGGCAGGGATGAAAACTTCCCACAACTGACATGGGATACTTATTTCCTGCTCTCCAATCAATACCTAACCAGGCCCCAGAAGTCTGGGAAATCCTAGTCATAGGAAGCGAGTGCTAAAAAAAAACCTGAGGCCCGTTGGGTTCCCCCAGTCTAGTGTTAGGGTTACTGAGGGTAGGACTCTCCTGGCTAGAGTCAGGGTTACTAAGGGCAGGGATTCCTGGGCTAGGGTTAGGCCTGGGGCCTGTTGCAGACCCCAGCCTGGGCTCCCTGAACAAATAACTACTGCTCCCATAAACAAACAACCAGACCAACCCCACTTTGACCAACTTGGGCCAGTATTAAATGCACAGCAAGAGAGGTAGAGCAGGTTCAAGGACGGTTTCCTCAACTGTCTAAATCTGTAGCATGCAAGTCCTATAACTATTATATCTGCAATTAATTTAACTGGAATGTATCCTGACCATGAAACATGCTTATATGAATACAAGAGAGAAGGACAAACAGAAGACAAGCTGAAAAGAGCTGGAATTTGTAGGGAACTGACTTTCCTAATATTTCTAGCCACCTCCCCACATCTCCTGGTTTCACTATAGCTGGAAAAGAGATTTGCGTTTGAATAATATTCCTCCTTCCTCTTCTGCCATTCCTTGCAGGGAAATCACAATCCTGTGTTTGGGACCTCGTTACCAGTTGCCACGGAAAGATGGCATCTCCAGGATTCACAGGCTGTGAGGGAAGAAACTCATACTGGGATGTAGAGAGAAATAGAATTTATTATGTGCAAGAGCTGTGGAGCAAAATTCTGGGTAAGGCTGTGAGGTGCCCAGGTGGGGTCTCCTATAAGTCTCTGGCTCCTTTTCTCGTCCTGTGAGGAACGTGGGTCATTCTGGAAGTGGAAGTGCAGATTAAGATGAAACGATTCAACAGGAAGGGGAAATTCTCAGGGTTATAAATAGATCATGCTCTACAATTAGGCAGCACTACAGAGGTCACTGCAGAGCTCCCAGAGACAGCTGAGCCATATCTGAAGTTTGGGCTAAGGATGCTTTCAGTAAATCCGCATTTTAAAAATACGTCAGCAGAAATTATATTAAACTATTTCCCCTTTTATAAGAGACACATGTACAAAACTAAAACAAAGCTCAGGAACACTACTCCTTATGTACAGTTGTGTATATTGTGGACTCAATTATGTATGTATTATATATAGTGGACTCAACTTATTCAAAGCCTTTGAACAGTCCCGCTGCAGACTGTACAGGGACACCCAAGGAAGATAGACAAGCATCAAAGGTGAAATGACCAGACATGGAGCATGAGAAGAATCCCAGCAGTTTATGAAATAGTCAGTGGAAGGTTTGTACAGGTATAACAATGTGCTATACAGAGATATCACTCAAGAGACCCACAAAAACCAACGACTCAGCAGAAGAAGCTTTCTAACGCAGGAGAAACAAAGCTCAATATACTGGCAATACTTTGGATCAGCACCTAAATACAGGAGATTGCTTAATGAAGGTGGTCTCCCAAACAGGCTTCACTGTATGGCTTAACAAAAACCAACCCCACAGGTGAGAGATGGTGTATTTTAAATTGGAATGAAATTTTGCAGAGTTAGGGGAAGTTCAGCTACACCTAGTAAGTTCTCAATTTTGAAACTCTCGGAAAGCAGCATGCGTGATTATTACTATCAGACAGTTAGCAGTCTCTTACAACGCACTCCGCGACTGCACGATGATTTACAAATTTCTTGTGGGGAGATAAGAGCCTCGTCAAAACTAATTAAAGATCAATTTACTACGTGCAGGTACCTCACTGGAGAAATGTCTTCAAATAAAGCAGTGAGGGGAGGGGAGACTAAAGTGGAGAGGCAGTCAGCAGAGAAGCCGCAATACTCTGTTCAAAAGGCTTCTGCTCTGGGAAGCAGCAAATCTAGAAGACTGCTACACTCCAAATAGAATTAATTCTCCTATTCAAAAGCTCCGTTTCCTTTGCTTTATGAAGGGAGAGCTGAGTGTGTTGCACACAGAATAAAAATGAAGAGGAAGAAAAGAGCAACACAAGAAAATAAACTGCATGGCTGAAACCCCTAAACAATTAATAGCTCCAGCTTCTGAAAAGCATTGGATGCGGTATAACTTACTAGGAGATTCTCAGAAAGTCCCCAGTTGGCACTACCAACAGACAACAAGCTCCCCACAACAAAGGGGTGAGGACATGTCTAGTAGGGAAACTCATGGCAGATTGTTCTCTTGTCCAGAGTAGGGACAGGGAAAAACAAGGTAGCTGAAGAAAGCCTATGCTGCACTACAGTCCCACTTTAGGGCTTTTTTCCAGTATCCCATATCTTCTCCCTCACCTCAGTCCAGAAAGAAACAAAGAGAAACATACTTCTTCTCTAGAGAACTCATCTCATACATGTCCTAGACTTAGCTTCCTCTGGGTCCCTCTACCTCCTAGCACCCTTATAACTTTCTCAGAGAGGCTGCGTATTGTAACAACCAGAAGTTTGCACTGGACATCTTTCTCAAATGACACTTGACTCTAATAAGTCTATACTCTGATGTGGTTGTTTTAACTTGCCTCTTGCAAGATGATTGGGTAGAAAATACTTCATACGAAAGATGTAGATACCTAGTCACAGATAAAAAAGGAGGAGAGTTAGAAAAAGAAAGAGAACAATACAAACCAGACAGATGGGCAAGGAGAGAAATGCTGTAAGATGAGTCAGCAGAACCTGGAGTTTGGTACAAAATTCATCTTAAAAAGCTGCCTCCCAAAAACTTCTCTGAGCAAGTGTTGTGCATAGTACAGCTTCAGGGATGCAGAATAATGATGTACGGTACCAAAGAGGTCATCTACTTAATCAATCACCATATTTAAAAGAACTGTGGATTGTTAGCCGGAAGCATACTCCACAGGCAAGGGATATAGCTATCATCCATCTCAAAAGCAGTCTAAATACTCTGCTGATTGAGAAGGCAGGCTAATGCTCAGAACAAATTAATACTGACCAACTAGACTGAAGCTGCTCCTCCAGGGAGCTGAACTGTCAAAAGAAGAATTTTAAATGTATTTGAAAATTAACAGGAAGTCAGACTCAGGACTGTACAGTTGGGATAATGTGTGTGACCTGTGCCACGTGTATGCTGAGGTGACAGGGGATAGGCTGCAGTCCCAGAAAACAAAAATATCAAAGCTAATCAAGATAGTCAAAGAGCGTTTAACAACAGTAGTTCATTTGCCCTGAGCAGCAGTCACAGCCTGCAAGTATTCCTCAAATGGCAAAACGCGATATTTAGGCCCATGGATAAATCTGGTGCTCCAGACTTTTAAAACTTTAAAATGGAGTCATAATGGCATTATCAAATGAGATTACCAAAGTGACTCCCTGCAAAGACTTGGACATTATCAGCAAAACATTGGGTTTACTCTGGATGGCTTTAATAAAATTATGCACCAACAATTGCTTAATGCTACACAAACTACAAGACAAAGACAGATGTGTACCTTGATAATCTGACTGTGAGGTGATGTATAACTGAATATTGTCTGCATATTTATAGAAAGGTAGCTTGCATATTTCCATATAATGGGGACTAAGCAGGAACATGTCAACGCAACCCCAAGTGAGGATCTGAAACAGGTGCCTGAGAGACACCACCACAGAATAAAGCAGATTCTGAGCTCCAATGACTTTGTGAAAGAATAGGAAACATTTAGACAACAAAGATTCAGATCAAGCCAGGGACAGCCTGAAGGACCAAGAATTGACTTCTGTCTGAAGAAGAGAACGCCATGGGTCACTGTATCCAATGCTGCTGACAGATCTTACTAACAGCAATTGTTATCAATGGTGCATGATAAACTTCTAGCAGTGCAGGTTCTGTATTATGTGGTTTTCAATAGCTCTGTTGGAGCTTTCCACATAAATCAAGCAGGCCCAGGCTGGCATGCAGGAGCTCTGAGCTCTCTCAAGCACTTTCTCAATAGGATACACAGCTTAGAATTGGCAAAGAATTGACAGAATGGCTGTTCTAAAGCCAAAGGAAGAAACAATATCAAATAACTGAACCACACAATGAGGCAATTTGCAAAAGAAACTAAGGATGGTGCAGAGTGTGCGCGCACACGTGCAAGAAAACCTGGAAAAGCATATGTCAGGTAGGACAAAGTCAGGCTCATTGTGAGATAAGAATTCCAGCCACACCACTGCAGGCTGTGATCACATTGGATCTTACAAGATAAATAGGATTCGGCTTGTTTGATATTTTGATGAGAGATCTCCAAGAAACATCTAGAAGTGGCAGGAAGTGGTGGTGGGGGGGCTATCTTCCCTCTGGTCCACTCAAGAGGTGCCGTGGGTGCATTCTTAGAGAGAAAAGACCAAAGCTCTGGTGTCCTGTCCCAATCCTAACTTCGGTAACTACTTTCTAGCTACACACACACACACACACACACACACACACACACACACTCAACCCAATTCCTTCTAAAGTTTTGATGAGTGGTGCTGTGAAACTGGTACCATGCCCTCCCCCACATGTGGATCCATTTCTGGTTTGTGATCCATGGGGTTGGACAGTGCTACACATAAGGTTACTAACATCAAGGAAAGCACAGACCCAGCACAGGGCAAGGTGGGGCCCAAAGAGTTATTCTCTGGCACTGCATAGAGGCAAGCTCAGCCAGCAACGTCCAGGCAGCACTGAGTGAACACTGCCACAAGCAATGCCCACACCGATGCTGGGGCTCCCTCAACCCACCTGGCACCCAGCCCTCTGCAAGGCCCCCAGGCCCCAGCTCCCGTCTTGCAGCTGCCTTGAAGTACCCAGCTCCCCTCATGGTAGCTGGTTAAACCCAGCAGGCTCCCTGTGCTGAGGCACTTTGCTATAAACAAAATTGACACCGCCTCCCCCTATCCCGGGCACTGCATCCTGCTCCCTGCCACCCTGTCCCATGGCCCCCAACCGGCCCAGGCACCAGCCCCCCACCACGGCACCAGCCCCCCAACATCCCCCATCCCGGGCACTGCCTCCCTCCCCCAGCCACCCTGTCCCACGGCCCCCCAGCTGGCCCAGGCACCGGCCCCCCACCATCCCCCAACCCGGGCACTGCCTCCCGCCCCCAGCCACCCTGTCCCACGGCCCCCAGCTGGCCCAGCCCCCCACCAGCCCCCAACCCCGGCACCAGCCCAGGCACCGGCCCCCAGCCGCAGCACCAGCCCCCCAACATCCCCCATCCCGGGCACTGCCTCCTGCCCCCAGCCACCCTGTCCCACGGCCCCCCAGCTGGCCCAGGCACCAGCCCCCTACCATCCCCAGGCACCAGCACAGATCCCCACCAGCCCCCAGCCCCCCAACATCCCCCATCCCGGGCACTGCCTCCCGCCCCCAGCCACCCTGTCCCATGGCCCCCAGCTGGCCCAGCCCCCCACCAGCCCCCAACCCCGGCACCAGCCCAGGCACCGGCCCCCAGCCGCAGCACCAGCCCCCCAACATCCCCCATCCCGGGCACTGCCTCCTGCCCCCAGCCACCCTGTCCCACGGCCCCCCAGCTGGCCCAGGCACCAGCCCCCTACCATCCCCAGGCACCAGCACAGATCCCCACCAGCCCCCAGCCCCCCAACATCCCCCAACCCGGGCACTGCCTCCCGCCCCCAGCCACCCTGTCCCACGGCCCCCAGCTGGCCCAGCCCCCCACCAGCCCCCAACCCCGGCACCAGCCCAGGCACCGGCCCCCAGCCGCAGCACCAGCCCCCCAACATCCCCCATCCCGGGCACTGCCTCCTGCCCCCAGCCACCCTGTCCCACGGCCCCCCAGCTGGCCCAGGCACCAGCCCCCTACCATCCCCAGGCACCAGCACAGATCCCCACCAGCCCCCAGCCCCCCAACATCCCCCATCCCGGGCACTGCCTCCCGCCCCCAGCCACCCTGTCCCATGGCCCCCAGCTGGCCCAGCCCCCCACCAGCCCCCAACCCCGGCACCAGCCCAGGCACCGGCCCCCAGCCGCAGCACCAGCCCCCCAACATCCCCCATCCCGGGCACTGCCTCCCGCCCCCAGCCACCCTGTCCCACGGCCCCCCAGCTGGCCCAGGCACCAGCCCCCTACCATCCCCAGGCACCAGCACAGATCCCCACCAGCCCCCAGCCCCCCAACATCCCCCATCCCGGGCACTGCCTCCCGCCCCCAGCCACCCTGTCCCACGGCCCCCAGCTGGCCCAGCCCCCCACCAGCCCCCAACCCCGGCACCAGCCCAGGCACCAGCCCCCAGCCGCAGCACCAGCCCCCCAACATCCCCCATCCCGGGCACTGCCTCCCGCCCCCAGCCACCCTGTCCCACGGCCCCCCAGCTGGCCCAGGCACCAGCCCCCCACCATCCCCAGGCACCAGCACAGATCCCCACCAGCCCCCAGCCCCCCAACATCCCCCATCCCGGGCACTGCCTCCTGCCCCCAGCCACCCTGTCCCACGGCCCCCAGCTGGCCCAGGCACCACCCCCCGCTCCCAACGGCCCTCCCGCCCCAGCTCCCCCCCTCTCACCCGAGCCGGCGGCTCCCAGTCCCCGTCGCGACCCGCCTCCAGTGGCGCAGACCCGCCCCGAGGTCGCGACCAGCCCCATTGCAGCCTCTCCTTGTCACGCAGCCCCCTGGGCCTCCCATTGGACAGGAGGCCTGTCTGTCACTCAGACGAACGGGTCGGCTCGTAACCCCGCCGCGCAGCGCTCTGCTGACAAGCGGGTCCCGCCCGCCGCCGCCTGCCCGCCGCGGGCCAAGGCCCCGCCCGCGACTGACCCCCCGGGGATGGGGCCGGTGGCGGGCTGGGGGCACGGGGCACGCTGAGCGGGCAATGGTGGGGAGGGGGCGCCGCTGAGCGGGGGGTGGATAGGTCGGGGCGGCGAATAAGTGAGCCGGCTGGATGGCGGCGGGGGGCAGAGGAATGCGAGGCCGGAGCGAAGGGGGGGTGAGGCTGGATGAGAAAGAGAAGCAGGGTGGTGCATTGCAGTCATTAAGGCGAAAGCATGGATGACGATTTGGCATCTGACCGGAGGGACAGAGACTCGTGCAGCAGTTGGTGGTACTGGGTGATTTCTGTCTCTGTAGCTAGTGGGGTAGTCAGAAACAGCCGGGAGTCCAGATACCCTCTGAGGTTGTGATCTAACACAGTGATCTGGGGCTGGTACCTTCAGGGAGGTGTGACGTTACGTACCTCCCTTTAGCCACCAGTATAGGAACGGTCATACTGGGTCAGACCAAAGGTCCATCTAGCCCAGTATCCTGTCTGATGACAGGGGCCAATGCCAGGACAGGTGCCCCAGAGGGAATGACCAGGTGATCCATCAAGTGATCCATCTCCTGTTGCCCATTCCTGGCTTCTGGCAAACAGAGGCTATGGACACCATCCCTGCCCATCCTGGCTAATAGCCATTGATGAATCTATCCTCCATGAATTTATCTAGTTCTTTTTTGAACCCTGGTATAATCTTGGCCTTCACAACATCCTCTGGCAAAGAGTTCCACAGGTTGACTGTGCATTGTGTGAAGAAATACTTCCTTTTGTTTGTTTTAAACCTGCTGCCTATTAATTTCATTTGGTGACCCCTAAGTTTTTGTGTTTGAGGAGTAAATAACACTTCCTTGTTTACTTTCTCCACAACAGTCATGATTTTATAGACCTCCATCATATACCCCTTAGCCATCTCTTTTCCAAGCTGAAATGTCCCAGTCTTATTAATCTCTCCTCGTATGGAAGCTGTTCCATGTCCCTAATCATTTTTGTTGCCCATCTCTGTACCTTTTCCAATTCTAATATCTCTTTTGAGATGAGGCATCCAGAACTGCACACAGTATTCAAGATGTGAGTGTACCATGGATTTATACAGAAGCAATATATTTTCTGTCTTATTATCTATCCCTTTCTTAAAGATTCGCAACATTCTGTTTGCTTTTTTGACTGCTGCTGCACATTGTGTGGATGTTTTCAGAGAACTATCCACAATGGCACAAAGATCTCTTTCTTGAGTGGTAACAGCTAATTTAGACCCCATCATTTTGTATGTATAGTTGGGATTATGTTTTCCAATGTGCACTACTTCGCATTTATCAACATTTAATTTCATTCGCCATTTTGTTGGTCAGGTCACCCAGTTTTGTGAGATCTCTTTGTAACTGTTCACAGTCTGCTTTGAACTTTTCACCAGTCTCCTACATCGTCTCTTAGTTTGGCTTCAGCCAGCTATTCTACACTGAGACTGAGCTTCTCCAAGCACCAGGATAGTTGGGAAACGATAATGTTTGTATTAAACATAAAGGAGCTCTAAAGCTGGGTGTTATCTTCATATTGCTATCATTGGAGCTTCTTTTGTCTCCTAGACTCAATTTACTGTTCCTGGGATTCAGAGGAGTGGGTGATGTCTATGAACCACTGTAGACTGGCTAGTCCTAGCAGCAAGAAGTGCTGCTTTGTACAGTTTGGTGCAGGCATTCAGATTGGAAAACCAATTAATATTCCAGAATAATTCAGGAGGGAGTGATTTAACAGCTCCTAAAACAGGGACGTAGCATCTCTTGACCACTTCCACAATGTAGACATGTCAAAAATTCTGTGTGATTTATTTACTACAAATATCATGCACATTTTAAATATATTTAAAAATGGAAGAGGAACTTTTCTTTCAGAAAGGCCAGTGCCAACTTCCTTCAAACAACCGTTTGTTATGTTAAGCTCTTGCTCAAGAAATTGTTTCTTAGCTCTGGCTTTCTTGATGGTTATTACATTGTCTTAAACGTTTTCTTTGGTAAGGGTTCAGAGGTTTGTGGCACAGCACCTTTGGTGTCAATAGGTATCTCTGGTTTCATAGTAGCAGCCGTGTTAGTCTGTATTTGCAAAAAGAAAGGGAGTACTTGTGGCGCCTTAGAGACTAACAAATTTATTTGAGCGTAAGCTTTCGTGAGCTACAGCTCACGACTGAAGGCATCCGACGAAGTGAGCTGTAGCTCACGAAAGCTTACGCTCAAATAAATTTGTTAGTCTCTAAGGTGCCACAAGTCCTCCTTTTCTTTTTGTGAATAGGTATCTCTGTGTTCCCTAGTTCCTTTAGCTTCTGCTGTGATGCCTACAAGAAAATAGCTTAGTAGGGCACCTGCCTGTCTAGATCAGCACTCAGGAGTGAGCTAGCCATCCTTCCAGAGAGCAGAGGTGAAACTCGCGGGAAGCAGCAGAATCCTAGATGAGGGAAGGCCAGGGGACTGGATTGTGTGTATGGGGCGGGCAGGCAAATGCAGCATGTTTAATCTAAACACTAAAGCGAGACGATAAGGCCGCTCCCCAAACCACCCGTCACCTGTCTGCAGGCCGTGTCCCTCGCGGCCTTTGCCTGGGGCAGGCCCGGTGAGGGAAGCGCCACGGTAGCTCAGGCACCGCCAGCGTCCAGTAATAAACGACGGCGACGGACGCTTTCACCCCGCCCCGGGCTTGCCCTCGAGACCCCGGCCCCCGCGGCTGGCGAGGCTCGGGCCGGCGCGGGAGGGGCCAGGGAGGGAACAGGCTGTGGCGGGCGGCAGTCCGTTCTTTTCCGTGAAACCCCACCAGAAACACCTCCGGTCCCCGCGGCCAGAGGGAAGGGGGAACACTTTGTGCGCGGGCCGTGCCGGCACTTCCGGTCTGCTCCAAACAGCAGAAAGGGACCGGAAGTGTAGGGGGCACAGTTATCGCACGGACACTTCCGGGTCAGATGACTTTTCCGCTGTGAGCAGGCGGTCGGCGAGGCTGCGGCGGGAGAAATTGGTGGGGTGCTGGTGTCGGAAAAGCCGCAGCCATGGTGAGGGCCCGCGTGTAACGCGGCGGCGGCGGGAGGAGGAGGAGGAGGAGGGGCCGGGCCCCGGGTGTAAGGCGGCGGGAGGAGGAGGGGCCGGGCCCCGGCCCCGGGTGTAAGGCGGCGGCGGCGGCGGGAGGAGGAGGGGCCGGGCCCCGGGTGTAAGGCGGCGGCGGCGGCGGGAGGAGGAGGGGCCGGGCCCCGGGTGTAAGGCGGCGGCGGGAGGAGGAGGAGGAGGGGCCGGGCCCCGGGTGTAAGGCGGCGGCGGCGGGAGGAGGAGGGGCCGGGCCCCGGGTGTAACGCGGCGGCTCCTCTTGTAGACTGTGGGGAAGAGCAGCAAGATGCTGCAACACATCGATTATCGCATGAGGTGCATCCTGCAGGATGGACGTGTCTTCATCGGCACTTTCAAGGCCTTCGACAAGCACATGAATCTGATCCTGTGTGATTGCGATGAGTTCCGCAAGATCAAGTGAGTGGGGGTTGTCAGGGTGTGGGAGGAGGGGAGAGAATGCATCACATGGGTGGCTGTCCTGTGTATTCTCATTGAAGGACTTTGGAAGAGTAACAAAGCAAAATGAGAATGAGTGAGATTGAGTTTCAGGGAAAGACTGAAGGGGCTAAGCACCGCTGTCTGGCAGAGGTTGAGCGATAGTTTGTAAATATCTGAAAGTTGTAACCTCCAATATGGAAGGGGCCCTATTAGGGTAGGTAATGGGGTTATAACTCAGTTTCTCCCCACTGCTCCATTGAAAATACTTAGCAGAACATATGGAAAAACATCCTGACTTTGAGCTATATCTAGTTTAGGTGGGAGCTCCACACTTCAAAATAAATAGAATACTTATGTAACTGATGTTGTTGTGGTGAGTCTGTGCCTTTCTAGGGATGGGAGGTTATCCCTACTAGCCTAAAAGTAGGAGCCTCTAGTAGTTGTAGTAGATTTATATCCTTCTAAATTAGCCACTAGTGCAGCAACCACTCTGCTAATGTGGGTTACAACTAGAGGAGTGTACACTAGGTAACAGTCTTGTCCTGGCCCTGGAAAGTTGGACTGACTGGATCTTGTAATAGAGCTCTTCAGCTCTGCTTTCTGAATCATCTGCCTGCTTCATGACCTGGTGCTTCTGTTATGGACTCAGCGAGCTGGTTGACTTGGTGGGTGTGGTTTTTGAGATGAGGGTCGCACCTCTGGTTCTGATTATTTCCATGTTTCTCTATACCCACTTTATTCCTGCAGCTCTAGCGGAGGAGTCAGAATGCAGGGGCTGCAGCATTAAGTGTTGTTAGTTTGAAAAACATGGGTGAATTGGTTTGGTTGCTGTGTTGATAGAATTCTAATAACCTCTATGGATTTCGGGAGGTGTGCATTCATGTTGTCTTCCCCACTTCTGATTCAAGCGGGTAAAACAAGCAAGGGAAACAATTTTATGGAGTCTGTACCCTCCCTCCAGTAACAGCTTTGGTGTGTTCTTGGGATGGGGGGGGAACATCACCAGTTTTGGAATAGTGGGATGAGGTATCTGTCACAGACTTGAACAGTGGTGTTCAGAGGAATGCTTTTCTCTAAAAACTTACTTCTCTCTCTCTCTCTCTCTCTCTCAGACCCAAGAATTCAAAGCAGCCGGAGCGGGAAGAGAAACGGGTCCTGGGTCTGGTATTGCTGCGAGGAGAGAACCTGGTGTCTATGACAGTTGAGGGGCCACCTCCAAAAGATGTAAGGAGGATGGGTGCAGAACCAAAGGGGTCAGACAAATCCAGTGTCCATTGCCAACGGGGTTTAAATGGCTAGTCATTAGCTCTACTCTTTCCTGGCACTAGCCTGTGTCTGGATCCAGGGAATTTCACTGTGCAAAGTCTAACTTGTTCTGTAGCAGCTCACACCCATTAGAGATGAAGTGCTTGGGGGTCTGAAGCAACTTGCTGAACTGAAATCACTGATTGCTTGTATTTCCCTATGTTTCAGACTGGCATTGCCCGGGTGCCTCTAGCTGGAGCTGCAGGAGGACCTGGAGTTGGGAGGGCAGCTGGACGAGGAGTGCCAGCTGGTGCTCCCATGCCACAGGCGCCAGCAGGGTTAGCTGGTCCTGTCAGAGGAGTGGGAGGACCATCCCAACAGGTGAAATGCTGTGGTTCAGTAGAAGAAAGGACTTAACTCTTGATTACTGTATTTTGAATAGATTTCAATCTCTTGGCTCTGTGTGGTTCAAGTGTTTGTGCTAGGCAACAGCAATCCAAAAATAGACTGAACTGGGGTCTTGGGACTAGCATGTTGCATAGCAGACTCCTTGGCATGTCTGTGGCTCATGCACTGATAGGGAACGGTTTGAAGGAAAAGTGCAGCTTCCTGTATAAAACCCACTTAGTATAATTCTACACTGAATTCCCCCCACAGTAGTATGTTAAGGGTGTGCAGCCCTGTCTTGTAACGAGGGCTCATACATGAAATGGAAAATGGGGTAAAAGTCCTAAGGCATGAGAAATGAAATTAAACCTTTCTTCTCATTGTCCCATTTGCTATAAAAGCAACACTTTGTGCAGTATTTGTGAATTTTCTTTCTGTTCACAGGTGATGACGCCTCAGGGCCGTGGAACAGTTGCTGCTGCTGCTGCTGCAGCCACAGCTAGTATAGCCGGAGCTCCTACCCAATACACACCAGGCCGTGGTGGTCCTCCCCCTCCAATGGGCAGAGGAGCACCTCCTCCAGGTAAAGAACAGCTTTGCTTGTGGTCTAGGACAAGAGGAGGACCATAAGGTGTGGCTGGATTGATGATGACTTTTGACTTTATCTGAACCCAATGAAGAATTTGGTATTAAGCAGGATTACTCTGAGGTCCAGCCAGTAGTGAGTTGTGGCTACATTCAACATGGAACTGTAGCAAACAGTAAGCAAAGAATCTGCTGGAGACAGTTGTTTGTTCCTCTTTGGGTTGGGAGTCTGCGCTTCAGTGCTTATTATAAAGCCAATTTGTAGTGAAATGCTCATCCCTATCTTAGGTGTAGCAAGTGTCTGTACCAGTTCTGAAACTTGTCCTCTTCCTTTCATTGCAGGAATGATGGGACCACCTCCTGGCATGAGACCACCCATGGGTCCACCCATGGGAATGCCACCTGGCCGAGGTGCACCCATGGGAATGCCTCCCCCAGGGATGAGACCGCCTCCCCCAGGGATGAGAGGTGAGTGAGCCTTCTTGGCATGTGGGAAGGGTAGTATCCAGTTCTGGATAAGTGTGCGACTGTGACAATGTATAAACTTCAGTAGAGTATGGTGGAGCAGAACTACGTTCCCCCTGCTAGGACAGCTGAGAAACTGCCCTGTAAAACCATACAGTGTCCCAAGAGGGGCCTCTAGGCCTTTTGAAGCAATGAACTGCACTGTTGCTGAATAGCATTTTCTGCGTGACCTTGCTTCAGATGCTTTGTTGTTCTTTGTAGACTTTTCAACTGATGGCCTTTGTTCTTTTCCTTCCAGGTCCCCCTCCCCCTGGTATGCGCCCACCACGACCTTAAGGTGTTCTGTGCTGTTACTGTGGATTGTGTGGGAGCTAGAGTTAAGTGAATGGGCTCTGTTTTGCCCCCTGAACGGCCTAGAATTCATTATGTATATTTTTTTTCTATTTACTGGCTGTAAAATTTGCCCTTTTTAATAAAGTTAGAAAACTCTTCCTTGGGGATTACTTTTATTCCACCTGCATGTGGTTTGAGGCCCAAGGCTCTATGTGGAAGGTAGAAAAGCACTTAAAATGGTGGTGGCAAGAGCTACCTTCAGTCCTTGAAGGAGTAGCAGCAGCTAATGGGAGTTTTGCAAGGAAGTTCTCCAGCTGAAGGAGTAACTACATGACCATTGAAGTGAGTTTGTGTGCTTGCTGCCTGATTGAAGTATGTAGCGTGGTCTGATTTGGGATCCATCTGCTGAGCCTAGCAGCTTGCTAGGCAAGGCTGAGACCTTCTTAACGAGGCTTTGATCTCTATTCCCTTTAGCACCCATGTTAATCCTTAACCAGGGGACAGGGCTACTCAGGGAGAGCAGGGATTTAAAAAGCCAACTCCAAAGGGCTTGTCTACACTACTGCGCGGGGTCGATCTAAGATACACAACTTCAGCTATGTGAATAGCGTAGCTGAAGTCTATGTACTTAGATCTACTTACCGCGGTGTCTTCACTGCAGTAAGTCAACAGCTGATGCTCTCCCGTCGGCTTCGCTTGTGCTCCTCGTTCTGGTGGAGTACCGGAGTCAATGGGAGAGCGCTCAGCAGTCGATTTATCGCATCTGCTGGATCGATCGCTGCCTGCCGAGCTGGCGAGTAGTATAGACAAGCCCTAAGTGAGCAGAGGTGCTAGCTAACAGTTTTGCAAGAGAATGTAAGAGCTAGATGCACCTAATTAACATTCTTTAAACTTAGACCAATAAACTCCCTCCCACCCCCCCAAAAAAAGTTACAGGAGTAAAAAGAATGCACACAGAAGTCCAGCAGCAGAGTGGGGACTGTCCTGTTTACTGCAGTGAATACAGCATGTGTGATTACCTGCCTTGGGGCCAGGTGGCGTGTGTGCATTTAGGGCAAGGAACTCATAGCCCTCAGAGACCGCGTAAAGGCTCTAGAGACCAGTGTGACTGAACTGGAGGAGCTAAGGGAGACAGAGAGGCACATAACTGAGACTTTCTTAGACACACAGTGGTCCCACCCCCAGTCTGACAGCCTCTGTGCTATTGAAGAGGATGAAAGTCTTGGTGAAGGAGAACATCAGAGTAGAGGGAAATTATCTTGTAGCTGGGACCCTCCTTCCAGATGCCATGGGTGTCTCCTCACACTGAAATTCCTCCCTGGGGGAGGGAATCCCACTTATTAGAAAAAGCCAGGTAATAGCAATGGGAGACTTGATCACTAGAAATGTAGACAGCTGGGTTTGTGCTGAGCCTGAGCATCACATGGTGAATTGCCTGCTGGTTGCAAACATTGCAGATTTCTTGAGACATCTAGACAGGCTTATGTGAAGTGCTGGGGAGAAGCCAGTAGTCATAGTACAAATAGTTACCAATGAAATAACAAAAGGTAGGAGAGAGGTCCTGGCAGCAAAATGTAAGGAGCTAGGAACAATATTGAAGTCCAGGACCTCCATGGTAGCATTTTCTGATATGCTGCCAGTTACTGCCTGGCTAAGACAATGGTGTAGAGAAGAGAGGTTTAGGTTCATTAGGAACTGGGGAATCTTTTGGAAAGTAGAAGCCTCTAGAGCAGCAGTAGTCTATTTTTTGGTCAAGGTCCAGACTCCAGAGAAAATTAAATAATAATCACAATAATGAGTAAATAATAAAAAGATTTCAGGGTCCATTCAAAAGCACATGGCAGTCGGATTTGGCCTACAGTCAGTCTATTGACTACCCCTGTTCTAGAGCAATGGTTCCCAACCTTTACACCTCCAGCTCCTAGGGCTCTTCCCCTGGCCTCTTGCAGGAGGGAAGGGGAGCTGACCTGTTGCTCATACAGGAGAAGGGGGAGTTGAAGCTCTGATTGGTTGTTCCACCGGCGGCGGAGATGGGCCAGTGAGGCAAACAGCCAATCAGAAGGCAACATGCCCACTTTGTTCTCACACTGCTTCAAAAAAAATTCCATAGCACACCTGTTTGGGTCAGATGCACACAGGCTTGGAAATGCTACTGTAGAAGGAGGATGGGTTCCATCAAACCAAAATGGAACCAGATTGCTAGCAACTAAAATAAAAAGATTGTAGATAAGCTTCTAAACTAAGGGCTGGGGGAAAGCTGACATTTACAGAGGAGCACATCGTTTGGGCAGAAACATTGGTTAGGAGAGGATCTATTAATGGGGATTCTCTATATCCTAATAAGGAGGTGAGGATGAAAGTTGATAAGCCTTAGGTAGGAGCAGAAAAGAAACATGCAAATGCAAGGGTACCATTCAACTAAATCACAATGGCAGACAGCCAAAAAGCGACACATTGTACATATGCTTGTATATAAATGCTAGAAGTATAAATACTAAGATGGGTGAACTTGAGTGCCTGATATTCAGTGAAGATATTGATAAAATCTGCATCACAGAAACTTGGTAAAACAATGATAATCCATGGGACAAAGTAGTAGCAGGGTAGAAAATATTACAGGAATGTCAGAAGGGTGTGCTGGTGGGATAGTAGCACAAGAAGTGAAAAAGCATCAAGTTAAATATATTGAAAATCAAATAGTACTATAGAATCTTTAGGGTAATGGTCTCTAACCTTTTGAAGCACAAGATCACTTTTTGAATTTAAGTGCAACCCAGGATCTACCTCAAAGAAAATGTAGAAATAACAATCACACAAACCCAACACCCTTGCCCTGCTGCTTCCCTGAGGCTCTGTCCAGCTCACTTTATCCTCCCACCCTCCCTTACTTTCACCAACCTGGGACAGGGGGTTGGGGTGCAGGGCTGGGGTTCAGACTCCAGCTGGGCACTGTTTACCTCAGGTGGCTCCCAGGTGGTAGTGCAGCAGGACTAAGGCTGTCTCCCTGCCTGCTCTGGGAAGTGGCCAGCATGTCCAGTGGCAGCTGAGGGGGGGAGGTGGCTCCACACACTGCCCCGGTCCACAGGCATTTCCCCTGCAGCTCCAATTGGCCACAGTTCCCTGTTCCTGGCCAATGGGCATTGCAGGGCCCATGCATGGAGACCCTGCCCCCAAGGAGTTCAAACATGAAATTACAGAACTAGTAACAGTGGTATGTAACCTTCATTTAACTCAGCTTCTGTGCCAGATGACTAGAGGCTAGCTAATGTGAGACCAATTTTTTTAAAAAGGCTCCAGAGGGGATCCTGGCAATTACAGGCTGGTAAACCTAACTTCAGTACCAGGCAAACTGGTTGAAACTATAGTAAAGAACAGAATTATCAGATGCATAGATAAACATTATTTGTTGAGGAAGAATCCACACAGCTTTTGTAAAGGGAAATGTATGCCTCAATCTACTAGAATTCTTTGAGGGGGTCAACTAACATGTGGACAAGGGTGCTCCAGTGGATGTATATGACAGAGGTCTATAAAATCATGAATGGAGTAGAGAAAGTGACTTAGGAAGTGTTATTTACCCCTTCATGTAACCCAAGAACCAGGAATCACCTAATGAAATTTTTCAGAGTAACGGGCGTGTTAGTCTGTATTCGTAAAAAGAAAAGGAGTACTTGTGGCACCTTAGAGACTAACCAGTTTATTTGAGCATGAGCTTTCGTGAGCTACAGCTCACTTCATCGGATGCATAGCATATTGTGGAAACTGCAGAAGACATTATATACACACAGAGACCATGAAACAAAACTTCCTCCCACCCCACTGTCCTGCTGCTAACAGCTTATCTAAAGTGATCATCAAGGAAGGCCATTTCCAGCACAAATCCAGGTTTTCTCACCCTTCCCCCCCCCCCCCCCAACACAGACACACATACAAACTCACTCTCCTGCTGGTAATAGCCCATCCCTCTTTGAAACCTCTCTTTATAATGCGCATGATAATCAAGGTGGGTCATTTCCAGCACTAATCCAGGTTTTCTCACCACCCCCCCCCCACACCCCCCTCCAAAAACCACACACACAAACTCACTCTCCTGCTGGCAATAGCTCATCTTACAATGTGCACAGCAATAATCCAAGTTTAACCAGAACGTCTTGGGGGGGGGTTTGTAGGAAAAAAACAAGGGGAGATAGGCTACCTTGCATAATGACTTAGCCACTCCCAGTCTCTATTCAAGCCCAAATTAATAGTATCCAATTTGCAAATGAATTCTAATTCAGCAGTTTCTCGCTGGAGTCTGGATTTGAAGTTTTTTTGCTTTAAGATAGCGACCCTCATGTCTGTGATTGCGTGACCAGAGAGATTGAAGTGTTCTCCGACTGGTTTATGAATGTTATAATTCTTAACATCTGATTTGTGTCCATTTATTCTTTTACGTAGAGACTGTCCAGTTTGACCAATGTACATGGCAGAGGGGCATTGCTGGCACATGATGGCATATATCACATTGGTGGATGTGCAGGTGAACGAGCCTCTGATAGTGTGGCTGATGTTGTTAGGCCCTGTGATGGTGTCCCCTGAATAGATATGTGGGCACAGTTGGCAACGGGCTTTGTTGCAAGGATAGGTTCCTGGGTTAGTGGTTCTGTTGTGTGGTATGTGGTTGTTGGTGAGTATTCGCTTCAGGTTGGGGGGCTGTCTGTAGGCAAGGACTGGCCTTTCTCCCAAGATTTGTGAGAGTGTTGGGTCATCCTTCAGGATAGGTTGTAGATCCTTAATAATGCGTTGGAGGGGTTTTAGTTGGGGGCTGAAGGTGACGGCTAGTGGCGTTCTGTTTATTTTCTTTGTTAGGCCTGTCCTGTAGTAGGTGACTTCTGGGAACTCTTCTGGCTCTATCAATCTGTTTCTTCACTTCCGCAGGTGGGTAGTGTAGTTGTAAGAATGCTTGATAGAGATCTTGTAGGTGTTTGTCTCTGTCTGAGGGGTTGGAGCAAATGCGGTTGTATCGCAGAGCTTGGCTGTAGACAATAGATCGTGTGGTGTGGTCAGGGTGAAAGCTGGAGGCATGTAGGTAGGAATAGCGGTCAGTAGGTTTCCGGTATAGGGTGGTGTTGATGTGACCATTGTTTATTAGCACTGTAGTGTCCAGGAAGTGGATCTCATGTGTGGACTGGTCCAGGCTGAGGTTGATGGTGGGATGGAAATTGTTGAAATCATGGTGGAATTCCTCAAGGGCTTCTTTTCCATGGGTCCAGATGATGAAGATGTCATCAATATAGCACAAGTAAAGTAGGGGCGTTAGGGGACGAGAGCTGAGGAAGCGTTGTTCTAAATCAGCCATAAAAATGTTGGCATACTGTGGGGCCATGCGGGTACCCATAGCAGTGCCGCTGATCTGAAGGTATACATTGTCCCCAAATGTAAAATAGTTATGGGTAAGGACAAAGTCACAAAGTTCAGCCACCAGGTGAGCCGTGACATTATCGGGGATAGTGTTCTTGATGGCTTGTAGTCCATCTTTGTGTGGAATGTTGGTGTAGAGGGCTTCTACATCCATAGTGGCCAGGATGGTGTTATCAGGAAGATCACCAATGGATTGTAGTTTCCTCAGGAAGTCAGTGGTGTCTCGAAGGTAGCTGGGAGTGCTTGTAGCGTAGGGCCTGAGGAGTGAGTCTACATAGCCGGACAATCCTGCTGTCAGGGTGCCAATGCCTGAGATGATGGGGCGTCCAGGATTTCCAGGTTTATGGATCTTGGGTAGTAGATAGAATATCCCAGGTCGGGGTTCCAGGGGTGTGTCTGTGCGGATTTGATCTTGTGCTTTTTCAGGAAGTTTCTTGAGCAAATGCTGTAGATGCTTTTTGTAACTCTCAGTGGGATCAAGGGTAATGGCTTGTAGAAAGTGGTGTTGGAGAGCTGCCGAGCAGCCTCTTGTTCATATTCCGACCTATTCATGATGACAACAGCACCTCCTTTGTCAGCCTTTTTGATTATGATGTCAGAGTTGTTTCTGAGGCTGTGGATGGCATTGTGTTCTGCACGGCTCAGGTTATGGGGCAAGTGATGCTGCTTTTCCACAATTTCAGCCCGTGCACGTCGGCGGAAGCACTCTATGTAGAAGTCCAGTCTGCTGTTTCGACCTTCAGGAGGAGTCCACCTAGAATCCTTCTTTTTGTAATGTTGGTAGGCAGGCCTCTGTGGATCATTATGTTGTTCAGAGGTATTTTGGAAATATTCCTTGAGTCGGAGACGTCGAAAATAGGATTCTAGGTCACCACAGAACTGTATCATGTTCAAGGGGGTGGAGGGGCAGAAGGAGAGACCCCGAGATAGGACAGCTGCTTCTGCTGGGCTGAGAGTATAGTTGGATAGGTTAACAATGTTGCTGGGTGGGTTGAGGGGACCATTGCTGTGGCCCCTTGTAGCCTGTAGTAGTTTAGAAAGTTTAGTGTCCTTTTTTGTCCTATGCTGACAGCTTGTGCCACACGCTCTCAAAGAAACTGCGGAATCACCTGATCAACATCCTCTACAGCAAACAGGGAAAGATTAAGAATGAGCTCTCAAAAATGGATACTCTCATAAAAAACCAACCTTCCACACAAACTTCCTCGTGGCTGGATTTTACTAAAACTAGACAAGCCATTTACAACGCACACTTTGCTTCTCCACAAAAGAAAAAGGACACTAAACTTAGTAGTAGTTTAGAAAGTTTAGTGTCCTTTTTCTTTTGTAGAGAAGTAAAGTGTGCGTTGTAAATGGCTTGTCTAGTTTTAGTAAAATCCAGCCACGAGGAAGTTTGTGTGGAAGGTTGGTTTTTTATGAGAGTATCCATTTTTGAGAGCTCATTCTTAATCTTTCCCTGTTTGCTGTAGAGGATGTTGATCAGGTGATTCCGCAGTTTCTTTGAGAGCGTGTGGCACAAGCTGTCAGCATAGGACAAAAAAGGACACTAAACTTTCTAAACTACTACAGGCTACAAGGGGCCACAGCAATGGTCCCCTCAACCCACCCAGCAATATTGTTAACCTATCCAACTATACTCTCAGCCCAGCAGAAGCAGCTGTCCTATCTCGGGGTCTCTCCTTCTGCCCCTCCACCCCCTCGAACATGATACAGTTCTGTGGTGACCTAGAATCCTATTTTCGACGTCTCCGACTCAAGGAATATTTCCAAAATACCTCTGAACAACATAATGATCCACAGAGGCCTGCCTACCAACATTACAAAAAGAAGGATTCTAGGTGGACTCCTCCTGAAGGTCGAAACAGCAGACTGGACTTCTACATAGAGTGCTTCCGCCGACGTGCACGGGCTGAAATTGTGGAAAAGCAGCATCACTTGCCCCATAACCTGAGCCGTGCAGAACACAATGCCATCCACAGCCTCAGAAACAACTCTGACATCATAATCAAAAAGGCTGACAAAGGAGGTGCTGTTGTCATCATGAATAGGTCGGAATATGAACAAGAGGCTGCTCGGCAGCTCTCCAACACCACTTTCTACAAGCCATTACCCTCTGATCCCACTGAGAGTTACCAAAAGCATCTACAGCATTTGCTCAAGAAACTTCCTGAAAAAGCACAAGATCAAATCCGCACAGACACACCCCTGGAACCCCGACCTGGGATATTCTATCTACTACCCAAGATCCATAAACCTGGAAATCCTGGACGCCCCATCATCTCAGGCATTGGCACCCTGACAGCAGGATTGTCCGGCTATGTAGACTCACTCCTCAGGCCCTACGCTACAAGCACTCCCAGCTACCTTCGAGACACCACTGACTTCCTGAGGAAACTACAATCCATTGGTGATCTTCCTGATAACACCATCCTGGCCACTATGGATGTAGAAGCCCTCTACACCAACATTCCACACAAAGATGGACTACAAGCCATCAAGAACACTATCCCCGATAATGTCACGGCTCACCTGGTGGCTGAACTTTGTGACTTTGTCCTTACCCATAACTATTTTACATTTGGGGACAATGTATACCTTCAGATCAGCGGCACTGCTATGGGTACCCGCATGGCCCCACAGTATGCCAACATTTTTATGGCTGATTTAGAACAACGCTTCCTCAGCTCTCGTCCCCTAACGCCCCTACTTTACTTGTGCTATATTGATGACATCTTCATCATCTGGACCCATGGAAAAGAAGCCCTTGAGGAATTCCACCATGATTTCAACAATTTCCATCCCACCATCAACCTGAGCAACTGGTTAGTCTCTAAGGTGCCACAAGTACTCCTTTTCTTTTTTCTAATGAAATTTATAAGTAGCAGGTTTAAAATGAACAAAAGGAAGTACTTCTTCACACGAGACACAGTCAACCTGTGGAACTCATTTCCAGGGAACCTTGGAAGACCAAATGTATAACTGGTTTAAAAAAAGAATTAGATAAGTTCATGGAGGATAGGTCTCTGCATAGCTACTAGCCAGGATGTTTAGGGATGCAACCCTATGCTCTGGTGACCTTACCCTCTAAATGCCAGAAACTGGGAGTGGACAACAGGGGATGCATCACTCAATAGTTGCCCCGTTCTTTTCATTCCCTCTGAAGTACCTGGCATTGGCCATTGTTGGAAGACAGGATACTTGGCTGGATGGACCACTAGTCTGACCCAGCATGGCTCCTCTGATGTTAACCAATAGGTAGGAGTCCCCCAGAATTTACACTTACAGTCCTCTTTCTCCTGCCAGAGGCCTCCTAGAACAGTGGATTCTAGTATTCACCTTTTAGAGCTTTTCTTCAAAATGTCTGCAGCCTCAGGCAGCTATTACTGGTTTGGTTACACATGGCTCAGTTTTTAAACATAAAAGCAAGCTTTGTGTTTGCTATAAGTAGGAGACTCCAGGAGCTGGGACTCAGCTGAATTATGAAGTCAGCAAACAACAGTAGTTTGGCATCTGTCCCATTATGCCACTACAAAGGGCCCTGTCTACATCTCAACATAGACAACTAAAAATGGAACTTGGCCTTCACTCCCAAATGAGTTTGACACCCCTGCTTTAAGTACATTTCACCTTTTCTGGACTGTGCTGCAGCAAGCTGTTCTAATCCAGTCATGTTCATCCTAATTTGTAGCTTCTGGTCAGGTTTTTGATTGAAACCCACATCTGTACTCTCCACTGTAGAATTGCTACCTGTCCTTTTGTTAAACTGGGTGTTAGTAAGCTTGCCAGACCAAGGTCAACTGTTTCCTCTATCACAGGGCCCCCTCCCTTGTCAAGACCTAATGCACTGAGTAAGACCTCATACAGTAGCAGCAGGCAGAGTGGTGGCTTATATGTATTGGGACTAGTGCTAGAGTATTTTTTCCAGCATCTGCAGCTTTCTACAGCCATTGCATTAGGACAGCAGGGAAGAAAATAGCTGGAGTGAATGTAGTCTGAATCTAGGCATATTTGTTCCTGCAGCATAGCACAACATAGGGCTACTTCCTTCTCACAAAGGGAGAGGCAGGCTATGCCCTCAGTGCTCATGCCTGTGCTACCTCTAGTAGACCTTCGCTCTAGAGAAACTGCTACTCCTTGTGACTGTTCAACTCTTCTCTGTTTTAGAGCAGGGTTCCAAGGGCTAGATGTAGATACAGCCCTTTCTGCTCTATTTTCTCTCCCACTAACTTCCTGGCAGTATCAGCAAGTGCTGCCACCCTTCTTCAAGGAAAGTTGATGCCTAGAGTTAAATAACTATTTGTCCGTTTACTACATCTGTTCCTGTAATGTTACTATGTGAAAACTGCTGGAACTTATTGTACGATGCTTGCCTCCTTGCTCACTGATGTAGGTGTACAGCTCAAGACGTAAAGAAGTGAGAACCATCCTGGCAGTTTTGTACCATCTCCCATGGTCTAGTTTTCTCAACTGCCACAGCTAAGTGAGCAGCAGGCTATGTTACAAAAGTATAAGGAAGTCAATCCTTGGCTGCAACTGCAGAAGACATGGTTTTCCTTTATGTGCTAATTCAGCAGGTGCTGGTGCATTTACACTGAGTCCAAGAATTTAACACACATTGTAAGTTCAGGCCACTTAAGAGGCTACATTATTCTAGCAAATACAGAATGGAAAGCAGGGTTTTTCTGGAAGAGGCACAAAGTCTCCTACAGTTAGATTTTCCAGGGAATCCTTCTGGCAAAGAGCTGCTGTCACTTCCTCTTATACCTGTAAAAAGACAATATTGGAAGTCCCAGTCAGTCCAAATGCCTGCACTAGTGATAAAGGGACAGGATAGGGGTAAATGAGCTCCTAGACAAAGGCAATGCCAGCCTCCTCAGAAGTAGCCCACCAGTGTGCCAGTAAAACACAAGTCTCCATGTGTGTTCCCAAGCTTGGGGCTGGCAGCACTGGCTGAACAGGGCTGACTTTGCATCAACATTAGCACCATGGGTGCTTGTCTGCTGTGGCCCTTCGAGGAGGAAATGGGACAAACCAGGCCAACAGAAAAATCTTAAAGGTAATAAGGCTGTTTACCTGGATTTGGATTTGAAGTTCCCTCCTTTCCTGTGTCGGGCTAAGCCCAAACGCTTCTGCTCTTCAAAGGAGGGGCTGCATGAGAAAGAGCTCAGTGAGACATAGCCATGCTCCCTGAAATAGGAAACTCTATACCCCTCTGCTCAGTTCATGTGTTGCCCACTGGGTTCATGCTTACCTGCCATGATTCAGCACTTTTCTGGTGCTGACTGGGAGGATAGTCTTAGCTGGGAAAAGTATTCCTTTGCTCACCCACTGCATTGCCCCCAGCCCATGCAAGACATGGTTTCACCACTCATGCCACCTGATCTCTTCCTGCCCCCAGATACCTTGAATGGCCTTATGGAGGCAGCACCTCTGGTCTGTGACAGAGGTACTCTCAGACAGAACACCCTCTGCTCTCCTCACAAGATATTTAAGGTAGATAGAATGACTCCTGTATAACTCTCCCTTGCCCCCACTATCCTTCAAAGCAGCAAGATGAAGCCTGAGCCTCTCTCTACTGTCTGCAGAAGGTATCACTGGCGAAGATTTCCATGGTTGTGCAGGGAATAGAATGCCTCCACCACAGCCTGTGCAAACCCAGTGACGTTGAGCCAAGTTACCCAGCACGATACTGTTTTAGGGCCTTCCTGCTTGTGTTGGTGAGCTCCTCATCGAAGACAGATGATTGCGTCTTCCGTTTGGGACCTTGGAAAGCAAGCAACGGAGCCAGCGATTAGCAAGGCTTGATGTACAGAAGCAGGATTCCTGCGAAGGTCACACAGTCCACAACATTATTTGCATTACTAAAGCGCCTAGGAACTCAAGTCATGGACCATAACCCCATGGTGCTACATGCTGTACAAATGCAGAACAAAGACTGGCCTCAGCCCTCCTAGTGATGGGTGTGGGCACTGGGAACATCCATTTTATAGACAGGAAATGGACTCTCCCGTCACTGCCTGCAGTCTCTACTGTTCCCATCTTCCAGGTCACTTTCTATTGATTTGGGTGTTTGTTAACAGCACAGCCACCAATGGCATCTATGCAATCAGCATTACGATAAATGCTAGCAGCAAAACCCTCCTGCACCCCAGCAGTAAACATGCTCTCAGCTCTCACAAGCAGCATGCAGCTCTAAGGAGCAGCCACATTGCAACTGGGAAATCAGCTAAAGCATTCTCTGAGCTGTTTTTGTGGAGAACAGATGCTCTTCTCTTACCTGCTGAGGGAGGCTCATCCTCGGGCACAACTCGAGCTCGCTTTGCTCGGCGGTTCCTCTTTGCTACGCGCTCTGCATACATCTGTGACTTCAGGATTTCAAATTGTGATCTCTCCTCTGGCTGAAAGAGACAGAAATCGAAGTTTACAGCTAATATGCCCCTGCATGAGGGAGCAGACCAAGCCACCCAGGCCCCTGCCTCCTCTTGGATCCCCTCACTCACTGTCATTTGGCCTTTTTTCTGAGTATCCTGCATAAATGTCTTCCTCTTCTTCTTTCCTCTCAACGCCAAGTCAAATTCCTGAAGGGCTTTAGCCACTGGAGAGACACAGACGGGGTGAGGGAATACAGAAGGTTCAAGAGCAGAGAGCAATTTCAGACCCAATTCAGAGATGCATGATTCGAATTAGCCCATTGGTCCAGACCCAAAGGCCTCCCTCTTCCCAGGACTCACATTTCTCTTTCTTTCTCTCCTCTCGGCTCTGGAACCAGCTCCGCTCAGGCCCCTCTTCCACCTTCTGTTCTCCTGTCTCCAGTCGCTTCTTTGCCATGTTGATCTGTGGGACAGCCCAAGCAGACGGGGAGCTCATGGACCTGCAGAGTGGCCGCTACCCAGTCTGGGGAACCTAGGGCAGACACCTCACTGGGTCCCCCTGTCAGCGTTAGTGCATAGAAGCCCCTGGTATGTAGGGATTACAGTGCATGGAGCCTCAAGAGCCCCTACTCACCTTCACTAGGTGACTGGGGGCACATTCCCCAACCAAGAATGCCCTATCCTGGGCTAGGAGCTTTGCCCTGTCCATCCTCCAGAGTAGCCAGCCCACACCCAGGGGAGTGAGTTCCCCATATCTCAGTACCCTATCCAGCCCAGACTGTAGGAGCAAGCTCTCACTACCCTCACCTGGGCCTCTGATTGCTGCATCTCACGCTCTTCACGCTCTAGACGCAGCACTGCATACACATCTTTCTCCAGCTTCCCAATCTTCTCCCGGAATTTCAGGATCACATCTGCAAACACACCCAGTGGGGGCCAGAGAGAAAGACACACATGGTCCCTGTGAGAACTGTCTGCGCTTCAGCACCTCCCATCCTCACCGGGCTCCTTGTCTGTAACCCCGTCCTAGCAAGGCACATACCCTGGGGGAGGATTCTGGCCTTCACTGGCATCTTGGCTGTCTTCACAATCTCCTTCAGCATCTTGCGCTCCTCCTCGCCCACCAGTGAGACTGAGCGGCCAGCCCGACTGGCCCGTGCTGTCCGCCCCACCCGGTGCACATAGTGCTTGGTGGTGTTGGGCATGGTGAAGTTGATCACCTGTGGGGAAGACATGGGATTAGCAGGGAAGCAAGGCCAGTGCCAGACTCATGGGACCTCAAGAGGGCTCAGAGCCTCGCACACTTACCGTTTTGACACCCTCAATGTCAAGTCCTCGGGCCGCAACGTCCGTAGCTACCAGTACGTCGATCTGCTCATCTTTAAAGCGCCTGACCGCAGAGAATATAAGCTGTTATGCAAGCAGTGGGCTCCCTCCACAATTCCTGCAGAAGCCACTCTTCTTCCCCTCCGGGGCTACCCACTATGCCAGTACCTGAGGGCCTCCAACCGCTGTGTCTGAGAGAGGTTCCCATGCAGCTCCCCCACCTGCAGACCCATCAGCCCCAGCAGGATGTGCATGCGGTGAGCCTGCTTCTTGGTCTGTGTGAAAAGCATCACGTGGTCTGTGAAGGTCCGTGTCAGCAGAGCTGAAAGACAAAGTCCTGTCAGCAAGCAGCAGAGACAACTCCAGGTGTCCCCACAAAGCTGCCTTCCAGTAAAACACTGCTTCCAGCTTTCCCATGCCACTTGCCAGGGCTCACCCACCCAACTCCTCCTCCCATGCTGCTCTACTCACCTGACACGATAGCTTCTCTGTCCCCTTCTCTGTTGGGACGGACCCGGATGAATTCCTGCCGCAGAAAAGGGGCTACGTCTGTGTTGCTATTCACAAAAATCCGGACAGGATTCTTCAGGGAAACAGCAGCCAAATCCTTTACCTAACCAAATGAAGGAAGGGAAGTGTCACTACACTGAAAAAGGGAAGTCTGCCAAAACCCTCCATCCCCACCCTCCCATCTGAACTGAACATGCCTCCGAACAGGCTGCATAGGCCCCATCCTTACCTCATCTGTCATGGTGGCAGAGAACAGCATGGTCTGACGGTGGTGAGAGCACAGCCGAATTATCTCCTTCATCTGTTCCTCAAAATACTCATCCAACATCCTAGAAAGGAGAGAAGGGTCGAGCAGAGTCTTCTACAGCATCAACCCTGACCAGCTGCTGTTCTAGACCAGGCAAACTCTCCTCTCACAGCAATGGGCAAGCTAGAAGCCAATGCCTCATTCTCCACCACCCACCCACCCAGCTTACCTGTCTGCCTCATCCAAGATCAGCACCTCGATGCTGCTCAGGTGGAAGGAGGGGCAGTTATGGAGATGATCTATCAGGCGTCCAGGAGTGGCAATGAGAACGTCTGGCCCAGAGCGCAAAGCTGCCTCCTGAGTCTTCACATCCAACCCCCCTGTGATGGTGAAAACCCAGAAAGGACCATGAGATCCTGGAGCAGGATGAGATAGAGAGCCCCCAGGCCTGTATCCATTGCGGGGTGAAGAGTCCTTTCAGTTAGTGCCTCAGACATCAGATACAAAAGAGACCCCTTGATTGCAGATATGGTCCGTCCCCAGATGCCATGGGAGAAGCACAGGATACCACTCCAGGTTAAAGCATCAGTGTGTGTACACGCTGTGAACAGGAGCACAACTGCCCTACAGCCTGACCAGCTCTAATAATGGGACTCCAGGTTCTCTATGCCCCCATCCCTTAGAGTTAGGGGTTACCTGGAGCAGTTTGGAAGGGGATAGCATGGTCCATGCGAACTGAACTCTCAGCCCCATGGCTCATACTCACCCACAGCTAGGCAGGTTGTGATGCTGCTGAACTGGGCCAGCTGCTTGGTGACAGAGTGCACCTGAATGCCTAACTCTCGTGTTGGCACCAGAACCAGCACCCGAGTCACTGGAGCCTGGCGAGGTTTGTAGATCAAACGCTCCAGTACAGGTAGGGTGAATGCAGCGGTTTTACCTGCAGAACAAAGGGCATCAAGAATTAGTTCACCTCAAAAACATGATGCTTCCCATAGCATCTCAGTCCTCATTCAGGCTCTTACCTGTCCCAGTGGCAGCACAAGCACAAATATCCTTTCCCAGCAGACCCACGGGGATACAGGCCTTCTGGATTGGGGTTGGCTGCTTGAAGCCCAGGGCTGTGATTGCCTGCCAAGGAAACAGAATAGTTAGGCATCAGATAAAAGAAAGGGAAATCTCAATCTAGATGCGACCTGTGTAGTGGAAATCTCACCTTATTCTACACTAGAAAACATTAATTCCCCCAAAGCTAGCGCTCACGCCCATTCCCTACACTGTCTCCTGCTAGGAGAGACTGCGACTGGAGTAGCTGGGAGCTTCCCCAAAAGCAAGTGGGAGAGGCTGTGAACTCCTGCCCCCTTCCTTGCAATCCTTTCTGCAGTGACTCAGATAGCTTAATACCTTTAGTAGAGGGCGTGAGAGGTTCATGTCCTGGAATGACAAGTTATCATCGTACTGAGACGCATCTTCGAAAAATCTCTCTGTTTCCTGAAGGAAATAAAACCAAGAGGAAGAGCTGAAAATTTCCAGCACACATTGCACTTCTGGGCTCCATCCTACATACTATCGTTTGTCAAGTGGGTCTGGGTTCTTTGGGATGGAAGGTGCTTGCTGGAGAAATGCTCAGTGTTATTCTGCCCTTCCCTCCAGTGACACTCACGATCTCTCCTACTTTCTTCTGTCTCTTTCGCTCCTTCACCTTGAGGGTATCTGAAAAGAAAGAGAGATATGCTAAGTATTTTCCACTGAATGCATCTGATGAAGTGAGCTGTAGCTCACAAAAGCTTATGCTCAGATAAATTTGTTAGTCTCTAAGGTGCCACAAGTACTCCTTTTCTTTTTGCTAAGCATTCGGTATCAGCTAAGAGCAACTTCAACTAAGCCCCAACCCCAACCAAGGCATGGAAAAGAGGAGACTAAGGGGGCATATGATAGAGGTCTATAAAATCATGAGTGGTGGGGAGAAAGTGAATAAGGAAAAGTTATTTACTTGTTCCCATAATATAAGAACTAGGGGCCACCAAATGAAATTAATGGGCGGCAGATTTAAAACAAATAAAAGGAAGTTTTCTTCACACAGCGCACATTCAACCTGTGGAACTCCTTGCCTGAGGAGGTTGTGAAGGCTAGGACTATAACAGGGTTTAAAAGAGAAATAGATAAATTCATGGTGGTTAAGTCCATTAATGGCTATTAGCCAGGATGGGTAAGGAACGGTGTCCCTAGCCTCTGTTTGTCAGAGGGTGGAGATGGATGGCAGGAGAGAGAACTTGATCATTACCTGTTAGGATACTCCCTCTGGGGGACCTGGTATTGGCCACTGTCAGTAGACAGGATACTGGGCTGGATGGACCTTTGGTCTGACCCAGCATGGCCATTTTTATGTTCTTATGTTTCCTGCACCCCAGCGTGCCTGCCAGAATTCTACCCCGCATCTTCCCCCAGTCAGTCATTGATGGAGAGGCCTGTGAAACTGATTCCCAAGCAAACTGGGGAATCAGTTGGCAAGCAAGTTCCTTTCCCCATGGAAAGGACACACTTCTGATGGAAATACTGGGAGCTGAAACTCCAATTAGACAAGAGCAAAATCTGGAAGAACAATATTGCAGGGACCAGCGGGGAGGAGATATGCCAAATAAAGGAGATTCCTGCCCATTCCCCTTCCAACCTACCCTCCATGCTGTCACTGGTGCCAGCTCTCTCTCACGAGATTCTCTTCCCCACTCTGCCAATGGCCCCCGACTAATTTCTTTCTTCTTGCCCTTCCCCACACTTGTAATTACCTGCTTTGGTGAGGATACTCTCATCAGTTGAGGAATATTGGGACTCTACATCCTCTTCCTCCTCTCCACTGTCTTCCTCACTTTCCTTCTCTTTGGTTTTATCCTTCTCCATCTCAGTGTCTTCCCCTTTCATCTTAACATGTTTCGCTTCCCTTTCCTAAGAGAAGACATGAGATCAATGGCCTGGGGAGTGTGTCAGAAAGATCCCAGCCAACCTCTGAACAGAAGTTTCCAAAGGTTTCCTTATGGAAAAGGGGATGGAAAGAAGGGCAAAGTTCCCTTCTCCCCTCCACAATGGGAGGTCCTTCCAAGGGTTGTTGGTGGTAGGAGCTAAAAGCTTTTGTCCACCAATCAGTGAACATCCCACTAACCTGCGTTTTCCTTTTTTTTCTCACTTTTTCAATCTTCTCATCCAGTGTTGTTGCTGCTGCTCTCTGGGCAGGGCAAGACAGACAGTTAGGGAGAGGAAGGGGGAATCTGTAAGAGCCACCCAGCAGCAGCTCTGGCACACAGCGATGCTGGCAAATAACAAAGGGAATAGGAAAACATGATCATCATCATTTATATGCAGGTCCCAAAAGTCTGCAAGGTGCATGACAGAGCAGTGAGAGAAGACTTGGTCCCTCTCCCAGAGACCTTTCAACCTAAAGTCTGGGGCAATACAAAAAGTCAGAGTGAAACAACAGGGTATGGGACTTGGGTGTTTTGGGCATATACCGATCGTCTCCATTAGTTTTAATTCAGTTTACCAGGCAAAGAAAGGTGGGTGGTGGAATGGGCCCTAAGTGACCCGGGTCACGGCACCGAGCTGCCTGGTAAGGTTCCGAGAGGACCCTACGCACCCCAGGAGACCCGACCAGCGCAACCTCCATCCCCTGCATTCTCCGAGGGGGGAAGGACACGTGCAAGGCCGTTTACCATAGGGAGAGCGATCAGCAGAGCCACCCGCCATTCACCCCACCACCCCACGCAAGGCAAAGGAAACGTTCCGTGCAAGTGGGGAGCCAGACTCCGGAACAGAGCCGAGGCGCGCCCTGCTCGCCCCGCGCGCACTGAGCGTTCAGGCTGCGGGGGGCACGAGACGCGCCGCTACTAGCCGCGTTTAAGACCCGCAGAGCGCTGGGGCCGCCAGCAGAGGCCCGTGAGAGACCCCCCGCCCCGCCCCGCCCCGGGCAGGGTGTCCGGGCCCCGCGTCCCGTCCCCCCCCCGCCCCGCCCCGCCCCGCCTCCGGGCAGGGTGTCCGGGCCCCGCGTCCTCCCTCCTCCCCCCCCCCCGCCCCGCCCCGCCCCGGGCAGGGTGTCCGGGCCCCGCGTCCCCCCCCCCCCCCGCCCCGCCCCGGGCAGGGTGTCCGGGCCCCGCGTCCCCCCCCCCCCCCCCGCCCCGCCCCGGGCAGGGTGTCCGGGCCCCGCGTCCTCCCTCCCCCCCCCCGCCCCGCCCCGGGCAGGGTGTCCGGGCCCCGCGTCCCCCCCCCCCGCCCCGCCCCGCCCCGGGCAGGGTGTCCGGGCCCCGCGTCCCCCCCCCCCCCGCCCCGCCCCGCCCCGCCCCGGGCAGGGTGTCCGGGCCCCGCGTCCTCCCTCCCTCCCCCCCCCCCGCCCCGCCCCGCCCCGCCCCGGGCAGGGTGTCCGGGCCCCGCGTCCGCCCCGCCCCGCCCCGGGCAGGGTGTCCGGGCCCCGCGTCCCGTCCCCCCCCCGCCCCGCCCCGCCTCCGGGCAGGGTGTCCGGGCCCCGCGTCCCCCCCCGCCCCGCCCCGCCCCGCCCCGGGCAGGGTGTCCGGGCCCCGCGTCCCCCCCCCCCGCCCCGCCCCGGGCAGGGTGTCCGGGCCCCGCGTCCTCCCTCCCCCCCCCCCGCCCCGCCCCGCCCCGCCCCGGGCAGGGTGTCCGGGCCCCGCGTCCCCCCCCCCCGCCCCGCCCCGCCCCGCCCCGCCCCGCCCCGGGCAGGGTGTCCGGGCCCCGCGTCCTCCCTCCCTCCCCCCCCCCGCCCCGCCCCGCCCCGCCCCGGGCAGGGTGTCCGGGCCCCGCGTCCTCCCCCCCCGCCCCGGGCAGGGTGTCCGGGCCCCGCGTCCCCCCCCGCCCCGCCCCGCCCCGGGCAGGGTGTCCGGGCCCCGCGTCCCCCCCCGCCCCGCCCCGCCCCGGGCAGGGTGTCCGGGCCCCGCGTCCCCCCCGCCCCGCCCCGCCCCGCCCCGGGCAGGGTGTCCGGGCCCCGCGTCCCCCCCGCCCCGCCCCGCCCCGGGCAGGGTGTCCGGGCCCCGCGTCCCCCCAGCCACGCACCTTGCCCCTGAGCTGGCGCAGCGCCTCCGCCCAAGCCCCGCTCGCCGCACCCGGAGCCTCCTTCTCCGCGAAGACGAAGCCGGCGCTGAAGTCCCCGCCGCGGCGTCTCTGCTGCCCCCGGCCCCGCGGCCCCTGCGGGCGAGAAAGGGGTGAGGCAAGGCCCAGACAGCGGCCTGGCTCCGGGGGCCCGGCCCGACCGCCCCTCACCTCCGCCTCCTCCTCCGCCGCCGAGTCCCCAGACTCGGGCTCCTCTGGCGCCGCGTCCCCCTCCCCGAGCGTGGCCACGAGCCCGAGCGCCTGCAGCATGGCGCGCGCCGAGAACGCCCCCCCGGCCAGGTCCCGGCACAGCAGGCACGCGGCTCCCGGCCTCGCGCATGCGCGGAGGCCCGCTGGGCGGGGCCACGGGCGCCCCGATACGCCCCGCCCCCCGGCGGAGTCACCCCCGCCCCGGAAAGGAAACTGAAAGCGCCGGCGGGGGGACGCTGCTTCCCCGTCGGGGTCCGGGCGGCGCCGCGAGCTGGGAGCGAGCCGCGGGGTCTGGCTGGTGAGGCGCGTCCCCGCTCTCCCGGCCCGGGGCGGCTCTTGGCTCCGGCCAGGCTGGGTCTCTGCGAGCTTCCGGGCCTGGGCACGGCTCGGCCCAGCGCGGAGGGTGGCCGGGCACCGGGTGGGGGTAGTCAGCGGTGCTAAGGAAAAGCCCCCCATGGTAGTAGGGCGCCGTTCGTGCCGGGGAGTCAGGCCGGGGGCTGGAGGCGGGGGGCAGGCCGGAAAGGGGGGGGCTGGAGGCGGGGGGCGGGAGGGGGCCGGAGGGTCAGGCCGGGGGCTGGAGGCGGGGGTGGGCGGGAGGGGGCCGGAGGGTCAGGCCGGGGGCTGGAGGCGGGGGTGGGCGGGAGGGGGCCGGAGGGTCAGGCCGGGGGCTGGAGGCGGGGGTGGGCGGGAGGGGGCCGGAGGGTCAGGCCGGGGGCTGGAGGCGGGGGTGGGCGGGAGGGGGCCGGAGGGTCAGGCCGGGGGCTGGAGGCGGGGGTGGGCGGGAGGGGGCCGGAGGGTCAGGCCGGGGGCTGGAGGCGGGGGTGGGCGGGAGGGGGCTGGAGGGGGCGCAGGCCGAAAAGGGGTGGGGGGCTGGAGGTCAGGCCGGGGGCTGGAGGGGGCGCAGGCCGAAAAGGGGTGGGGGGCTGGAGGTCAGGCCGGGGGCTGGAGGGGGGGGCAGGCCGGAAAGGGGGGGTGGGCGGGAGGGGGCCGGAGGGTCAGGCCGGGGGCTGGAGGGGGGGCAGGCCGGAAAGCGGGGGGGCCGGAGGTCAGGTCGGGGGCTGGAGGGGATGGAGGTCAGGCTCTAAGAAGCTGGGAAATGACACTGCCGAACTTTGCATTTGTGAATTTTGAGCAAAAAATGGTACAGTGGGTTTGTGTTTGGTGCAGGGTGTCCTGGAAACGCCCTGGAGCTACAAGAGCTCCTGGGCCACCCCCCTTGGGCTGGGCTAGTGGGGAACCAGAAACTGAAACTGACTAGAGAGAAGTGACAAACTGGTGAGCTGTTTTTCAGTGATACAGAAACCGACCAGCAGCAGCAGGGTGATGGGTAAGGACTTGGTATTTGTCTTAACTAGACCAAGCCTTGGAAAACAGGGTTTGTGATTCCTGGGACACTTGGAGACCCTGGCGATGGGAATGAGAGGCGGTTAAGAGAAAGGGGTGTAGTTCCATAGGGATGCTTCTTTGAGGGTTGCTTGTGCTGGGCTAGCCTGATTGAGACTTATGTCTCCCATCTCTTAGGACAGGGACCACCATGGTGTAGGCAGGCTGCTTTGAGAGAGCAGGGTGGGACAGGGAGGACTTGCCTCAGAGGTGTCCTCATGGGAGGACAGGGAGCATGAGGCCATCAGACGGGGGTGTTCCAATGCTCAGTGGAAGGAAACTGGATTTGGGACAGTGACAGATTCATGTTTAGGGGAAGAGGTGCAGATGGTGAAGTGTCCCTAGTATGTGAAGTGTTAATTTATAAACTAAGATAGTATAACTATCCTTGAATTAGCAACATCAGGTGTAATTGGTGCTCTGTATAGTAACCTACCTTGTGGAGTTAACACTGTCCCCCACAGAGGTGTCCAGGATGCTCCTGGTTTTGTGGATGCTGGGCTGGGTTGGCTTAGTCCTCTTTAAAAGATTGTTTGGCTTTGTCTCTCTTCCTGCAGCAGCACAAAGAACCAGGCAGAAGAGGACTTGAGTGACTCTCTAGAGGAATGGATGGCAGGAGACCTGGACAGGAACCCTACCCAAGGCAGCACAATATTAACTGGAGAGGTGAGTTGCCTGCTTAATGAATGGGGCTAAAGGAAAAACTGAGATTGAAACTGAAATAAATTGAAACCCACTTCTCTCCCTGTCACCCATTCCCAGTGCCGGACACACCACCATCTCTCTAAGATCTTCTACCACACCCATCACTGTGGTCTCAGAGTAGGGATTGGTTGGTACATATTTTACAAAAGCACCTTTTTAGATTTTTGTTTCAGTGGGTTTTATTGGTTTAATTTGACTAATGCCAAATAGAGGCAGATAGGGATGAGTCCTATGCCTTGGAACCTGTCTGTTTATCTACATTTTTATTTGACTATCATTACCATAGTATCTGGCACCTAATTTGTCCGTCCATTGCCAAATTCTCTCCCCATAAGTTCTGACCCAACTGCTGCTTTCTCATGGGCTATTAAACCAGCCAATTAACTGCTGGCAAAACCCAATCTGTAAAGGGGACTTCATCTTGGGCCCCGTGCTGTTCAGCTTTTCAGCATGTGGAAAGGGAGTGATTTTACTTTCTGGCTGATAGTTTGATAGTTTAACCGCAATCCTAAACTTTAGGTTGGGCATTTTCCTCCGTGCCTGCTCTTTGCTAAGGGTAAGATTCTGTCACGGGTATTTTTCATAAAAGTCAGGGACAAGTCGCTGGCAATAAACAAAAATTCATGTAAGCCCGTGACCTCTCCTTAACTTTTACTAAAAATATCGGAGTGGGGGGACGGATGGGGACTTACAGTGGGAGGGCTGCAGGGATGAGGGGGGCCATTGGGGGTTGCTTCTCCCCTCTCAGGGCTGGTGGCCACTGCTGCTCCAGTGGCACTGGGGGCCGGCTGGACAGCTGCTTGGGTGGCCAGCCCTGGGGCTGGGTGCAGTAGCTGCCCCAGTGGTAGGGGCTGACCCAATCCCAACCCCACACCCTGCTGCTTCAGCCCTGGCACTGCTGCTCTGACAACTCCGGGGCTGACAGCTGCTCCAGCCCTGCTACTGTGGAAGTCCTGGAGGTCCCAGAAAGTCATGGAATCCATGACCGAATCGTACTCTTACTCATCATGCAGCAGAAAACATACTGAGGGTCATGGTGTAAATAAAATATTAGTTCTACAATGTGATGTGAAATGTCTGAAACATGCTGCTGCTGGCAAGTGTGGTGTCATGGGGAGTGGGGGTTATCCCAAGGAACATAGTGTCAGGAAGCAGCCTCTCTAAGGAGGCATTCTCTCTAAATATCTTTTCTCTTTGGGTCCTGTAGAATGTCAAGATGCTGGCTTGCCACAAAGAGGCAGAAACCGAGCAATTAATGCACCAGGCTATCCTCGGAGAGGAGCAGCCCAACCTGGAGGAAACCCCAGGGTTAACGATAGCCCTCTTCCCCCTGGGCAGAGGGAAGGAAGATACCGTGGTGCAGGACGGTATCCCAATCAGGGAAGGAGAAACCAGGGTGGACAGGCCAACGATGGACCCAGAGGACAGTGGAATGAGCAGGAAAATGAGGCCAGAAGAAGAAGAAATGAGAACCAAGATGGTGGCAGGGGCAGAAGAATCCACCCTTGTGAAAATCCTCGTTTCTATCAGAATCCTGTTCCAGGTGGTGCCCAGTGCCAGGAGCCCAATGAACAGCCTCAGCAAGTCAGGAGGATTGGCTACAAATTTCTGGAAAGTCTCCTTCAGAAAGACCCCTCTGAAGTGGTCATCACACTTGCCTCCAGTTCAGGGCTCAAGGAGCTTCTGTCTCAAACATCCATGAAATCCAGCTTCCTCCAGCTCATCTGCCAGGTTCTTAGGAGGGCATGCAGCTCCAGAATGGACCGCCAAAGTGTCCAGCAGCTCCTGGGTATGGTAAAGGAATCAAACTTCCTCAAGATCTGCCTGCCACAGTATGTTGCAGACATGATGACTGAGGCCATTCCTGCTGTACGACATCAGTTCCCTGAGCATATAAGCAACATCATCTCCCTCCTTCAGGACCTGGTGAGCATTTTCCCAGCCAGTTCTGTGCAGAAAATCTCCATGTTGATGTCTGTCCTGCCAGCATCTATAAATGCCTTGAGAGCATCTGGTGTGGACATTACAGAACAGATTGAGAAGAACCTGGAAAAAGTCCAGACCCTTATTCAGCATCTGCAGGAGAAGAGGCGTGAGGGCACCCTGAGAGCTGACAACTACACCTTAGTGCAACCTCAGGCTGATGGTCAGGAAGAAACCTACCGCACAATGACCATCTACCCCACATACAATGAGGTGCATCGGGATAAAAAGCCCTTTCTTCGTCCCAATATTGTCTCTGGGAGGTATGATAGCACCAGCGTTTACCTGGACACGCATTTCCGGCTCCTGAGAGAGGACTTTGTCAGGCCATTAAGGGAAGGCATCTTGGAGCTTTTGCAGAGCTTTGAGGACAAAGGTTTGAGGAAAAGGAAGTTTGATGACATCAGAATCTACTTTGACACCCGGATCATCACCCCCCTCTGCTCCTCATCTGGCATAGTCTACAAGGTCCAGTTTGACACAAAGCCCCTAAAGTTTGTGCGATGGCAGAATTCCAAGCGTTTGCTGTATGGGTCTCTGGTTTGCATGTCTAAAGACAACTTTGAAACATTCCTTTTCGCCACTGTGTCGAACCGTGACAATGCAGACCTGTCCCAGGGTATCGTGCAGCTGTGCTTTAATGAGCACAGCCAGGCGCTGCTGGCAGAGGTCCAGCCCTCTGACTCCTTTCTCATGGTGGAGACAACTGCTTACTTTGAAGCCTACCGACATGTGCTGGAAGGGCTGCAGGAGATCCAGGAAGATGATGTCCCATTTCAGAAATACATCGTGGAGTGTGATGTATTGGTGAAGGAGCCAGCATACCTGGCAATGGGCAGCACCTACAACCTTGCACCCCTGACAGAGGAGCCTTCTGCAGTTGGAAAGGAGGGTTTCCTGGATGGCTTGAGAAGACAGAGGGTGAATGTTCTAGACCCCAACCAGTGGCCTTCAATGGAAGCCTTGAAGTTAGATGTGTCCCAGATGCAAGCCCTGCAGTTAGCACTCACCAAGGAGCTGGCCATTATCCAGGGACCTCCTGGGACTGGTGAGATATGCTGTTACTTAGAACTGCACTGTTGGGCACCAGTTAATAAATTCCGCTAAACATCCCTTGAACCAGCCCAGTTGGAAAAGCACTAAAAGTAGAGGAAAATTCTAAAGAATAATAACTTCTTTTGACCACCCCAACTTCACGCACAGGCTGGACTCGGATGCTGTTCCTGGGCTTTGTATGCAGAGAATGAGAGAGTCCTAACAGGTCCATGCAATGAATAGAGATCCTTTTCATAGGAGGACAGGTGCTTGGCGTGTTTAGAAAGGAGAAGCTGACCCTGAATCTCTGCCTTCTGGACCATGCTGTGTGCGGGGAGGCACAGAGCTGAGGTGTTTTTCGGCTCTGCATAAGCCATGCATGGTTGGAGCAGCCCCTCTCAGAGGCATTGGTGAACAGGCATTGGTCTCAATGGGTTTTGTGTGCTTGGAGTTCAATTACTGGTGCCCAGCTGGTGCCCGTGTAACTCCACTGCAGTCTAGGTTGTGTGTGAGAGTGACCTTATCCTCTTTTTTTTTCATTTACTAAAACATCAAATATCAAGATTTGTCCCAAAGCTAAATATGACCACGTAGGTGGGTTTCTGGTGTGGATACAATGACACTGTGAGATCTGGGTCTGTGTCTTTGGGGCAGAAGGCTTTTAGCTCCCACTGATACCATGGTGTCTGCATGTGTGGAGTTGGTGTAGTCCTGCTCTGCGTCTGTCACACCCATCCACAGAATTGCAAAATGTTATAAGCGGTCAGCTCCTAATCCTCTGACCTTGCATTGCAATGATGACTACAGACCCTTCCATTGTAGCTGGTGTAGGGAAATGGCACTTGGAACTATAGATCTCTCCATTATGGCAGGCGTGGAGGAGAGCAGAATCTTGTCTAAGTTCTTATATGGTACCTGTTAGTGTCTGAACCTTGCATTATTTTATTATTTCTCTTTGACACCCAGAGATACCATCTCAGATCAGGGCTGCATTGTGCTAGGCACTTTATATATACACAAAGGCAGTACGTGCCTCAAATATCTTAGTCTATGTAGATAAGACTAGCAAGTCGCTTCCCTGCCTAGGCTTTGTTGAAGGTCACATGACCGGTCAGAAGGGGAGCTGGAAATAGAGCCCAGGTCACCTGTCTCCCAGTCCAGTGCCCTATATACTGGACCATACTGCCATTGTACTGCTGGTTAACTGAGGCCTAGAGAGATTAATTGACCTGCTTATGGTGACACAGGCAGTACCTTGCCAGAGCTGGGAATGGAACACTCAGGTTTCCAACCCTGTTCCCTGATCTGATGAAACCTCTGATTCCAAGACTGCACATCTAGCCTGGATTTCTGATCTCTGATTCTGGGCTTCTCTTGCAGGGAAGACCTATGTGGGTTTGAAAATTGTTCAGGCTTTCCTGACCAACGAGCAGGTGTGGCAAAGCACTCTCCAGAAGTTTCCCATCCTTGTTGTCTGTTACACCAACCATGCATTGGATCAGTTCCTGGAAGGTAAGAGGGTCTGCATGGCGTGGGGTGGGGGTTTAAGTTCAAACAGCTATGCTTTGTGCTGGAACTGCCCTCCTTTGAATCTGATGTTCTCATTCATGGGTTTGCTATTCACTCCGGTCCCCACTGCTGTGCGGTGAGAAGGTCACACTCCAAATTGGATTGGACTGACTGGAATTCCCCCCCCCCCCTACAGGAGGGGCTCCCTGATGTGAGTGGAGGCATGTGGCCATGATGTGATTCTCCCTGCTTTCCCCACCCCTCAGAGAGAACAGAGAGTGGCTCTTTCATGCTAATGTTTTTCATGCTCAGGAATCTACACATCTCAGAAGAGTGGGATTGTGCGAGTTGGAGGGAGAAGCAGCAGCGAGATCCTGAAGCAGTTTACCCTGCGAGAGCTGCGGAAGAAGTGTGAATTTCGCCGCAGCCTGCCCACGCACCTCCGCAGGGCATACATGAATGTATGTGTGGGGTTCTGGAAAATCTTGTGGGGGGAAAAAGGCTGTCTACACATCAGGGAACAGATGCAGCAGCTAATCCACCTGTACAGTTGTTACCTATCCAGGCCCACTTCTCCCCATCTCATTCTTTAATCCCTCTCATGCTGAAGCCCATCTGCTGGGTCTCCCATTCTCATTCGCTCTTTAGTCCTGGCTTGTCCCTATGCTGTTCTTGCTGTTTCTTCTCGGAGCCTGGATTTCCAGAGTATAATAACTCCTGAAAGCCTCACTCGTCTTTCCTTTTGCACAGATAATCACCCAGATGAAACAGTCAGAGCAGGAGCTGCGTGAAGGAGCACGGCACTTAGAGTGCACAGCATATGGAGTGCTGCATGAACGCCACTTGGAAAGATACATCACCACGCAACACTGGGACAGCCTGATGAATGGTCTGGTAAGAGGAATCCTGTCATTCCAGGCCAGTAGCCCTAATGCCTGACTGTATCTCTTCTGCACATAATCCTTAGGTACAGAGATTCAGTGCTAGCTTCTAGGAAAGTCCCAGCCATTCCCAGCAGGCCTCACTGCTTGCAGTGAAGTGCTAGTTTCACTGACTGAGGAGTTCAAGGCAAGAAGGCCACAGTGAATAGTCTGGAAGCTTATCAATAAGGCTACAATTTGGTCACAGATCGGGTGATTTTAGGTGACCTCTGTGACTTCAGCCCCAGGTGGCAGGGCTCGGGCTTCTGTGGTTTATTGTTTGTTGCCCGTGACTTTAACTAAAAATCTTAACCTTACTTATGCCCTGTGTATTCCATGGCTGCAGAATTGTCTGCTGAAAAATTGTATTCTTTACCCTTACCTTGAGGCTGCAGAGAGGCCTTCCCAATTTGAATTGAATATAATTGATGCAGGCAGCCCAGAACAATAGCTCTGAGAGATCTGAACAGTCCCATTCATCTCAGTAGAATGCTAACTGTGAAACTGAATGATGGCAATTTAACAGTCAGAATTAACTGTTTCTCTGCTGAGCATGTAAGTGCAAGAGCTGAATGTGGTCTGCTTCTCTCCAACAGATGCAGTGAAGGAAACAGGGTAGGGGCAGTGGAATAGCTGGTTAATATCAAGAATCAATGGGGAAGTGAACTAGAAGTTTCTCTGAGCATGCTCACAAGGGTTAGGGAAAGAGGAGATTTGTCCCTTTCCCTGTTGCCAAAACCTCAATGCCTCTCCTGCCTTCCTAGGTACCAAAATCCTCAGCAGTTCCCCTAGCTGCTGCCAAATCCTTCAACTGCCCTCATGATGCTACAATGTGTTTTCTCTTTGTCAGTGCAGAAGTCTTGGGCAAACAGACTGGTTTGGGGCAAAGTGAATTCCAAGTGACCCTTTCAGCTTAAATCCCATTTGTCTGAAAATGCTTTGCTTGTGCCTGTGACTAGAGCACTGCATTCTCTAAGGCCCTGGACCTGCAAGCAGCTGGGTGTGGGCAGACCCCATGCAGAGCCCCAGTTACAGAGCTCCTTGCAGGATTAGAATTTAAAGGGAAAAACCTTTCTCTTTGGTTTTCCTCTGTGCAGCTGGAAGCACTCTGTATGGAGTCAGTGTCAGATTTTCCCCATGGAGTCTGTTTCCTCTGTGGGTCTCATATAGCCAGAGGGAAGAGAGGAGTTATTTAAGTAGAGTATGACGGCTAACCCATAAAAATTGGCAGTGATCTTAGGGTAAAGAGGTGGGGGAGATATAGGGCTGATGTAGGACCAGAAACTGCTTTCAGCTCACTCTTTGAAACTGCCTAGATTTCAAGCTGATATTCCCTTTATTATCAATATAAAAACACCAATAATGAAGGGAAATTGTTCTATATTAAATTCAGTAAAAATCCTGATTTCTGAAGCTGCCACGGACTTCCCCTCTGCTGCACTGAGGCAGCAAGCAAGAGTCTTGCTGACAGATTTGGGTCTGGCCCTAGTTAAGCTGCCTGTGTGTGTGTGTGTGTGTGTGTGTATATGTGTATATAGAAGAAGAGTGTATGATAGTTTGGCTTCAAACTGCTGCTCTGAGCTGAACAGGCCTTGCTGATTTATTTCTCATTGCACTAGGATGATGAGTGGTTTTGCTACAAGGGTTCAAGGAACTCTATGATTCTGGAGTGGTTGGGCCTTGGTGTTACTGCCTTCACTCAGAATGGTGCAGAGAACCTAGTGGCTGATAATGCAGGTAAGAGGCTCACACCTCCTTCAGGTGTGTGAAGACAAGAGTATATCCGTGTGTGACGTTGCACTCCATATGATTTTATGAAAAATGAGTGTGAATATAATGTAACTGGAATATGCTTCATGCAAAAGGTCTCTTGTAAGGTATCATTACAAACCTTATAATCTGAGCGTGATCATCCTATTTGTATAAATGTTTCATTCTTCTATCTGAAACTAGAAAGATGAAATATAACTGAGGTCCTATTGTAATTATGCGAAGTGTGGGCCATTAATGGTGGTTTGGAATCTTGATGGCTCCCATCAACTAGGACAATTGGTTGTAAATAGCTCTGTTTGCTTGCAAGCCTTCCTGTGAGTCAGACCAGGAAGAATAAAGGTTTGGGGGTCTCACAGGACATGTGACCATGTCACCTGGTACTGGAATCCATTTTTAATCTGGTGCTTTTCCATTTAGAAGTAGGGTTGGGGACCCAGAGACACAAGATTCCCACCTTGTGCCAAAGCTATATAAGGGGGTGGAACAGAACAAAGGGGGCTGCAGTCATGAAAATTCCCCAGGCTACCACCTGAGCTGAAACAAGGACTGTACCAGGGGAAAGGATTGGGCTCAGACTAGAAAGGAGTCTAGTGTGTGGTAGAAGCTTATTGGAACATTTGAGGGTGAGATTTACCTGTATTCAGTTTCTTAATGCATTAGGCTTAGACTTGCGTGTTTTTGTTTTATTTTGCTTGGTAACTTTATTCTGTCTGTTATTACTTGGGAACCACTTAAATCCTACTTTTTATACTTAATAAAATCACTTTTGTTTATCATTGAACCCAAAGTAAGTAATTAGTACCTGGGGGAGCAAACAGCTATGACTCTCTCTCTCTCTCTCTCTCTCTCTCTCTCTCTCTCTCTCTCTCTCTCTGTGTTTTAGAGGGCGGACAATTTGAGTTTATCCGGTATAAGCTTTATATAGAGTAAAACGGATTTATTTGGGGTTTGGATCCCATTGGGAGCTGGGTGTCGGGGTGCTAGAGACAGGAACGCTTCTTAAACTGTTTTCAGTTAAGTCTGCAGCTTTGGGGCACGTGGTTCAGACCCTGGGTCTGACTTGAAGCAGACTGGCATGTCTGGCTCAATAAGACAGGGTTCTGGAGTTCCAAGCTGGCAGGGAAAATGGGCTCAGAGGTAGTCTCGGCACACCAGGTGATCGTCCCAAGGGGGGTCTCTGTGACCCAACCCGTCTCACCATGCATGAGGCCTGTGGTAGAGGTGCGAATGTGTAAGCCCGGAGGTGCGTGGTGAGGGGGAGCTGTGGTCGAGCAGATATTGAAAAGGAAGGGAGGGGAGATGATAGTGTTTGAAAAGTACCATGGCTAATTAAAATCCCAGCATGCCCCTCTCCACTGTTGCATTCTCCTCCTACTGCAGTGTCCCTCTCTCCTCCCTTTAGCTGCATTGCCGTCACTGATGCCTCCACGTATGGCTGATTTACTGTCTTCTAGGTGGCCAGCAGGATGGAGAGGAGGAGCAGGAGGGGGAGGAGGAGGGGGAACAACTGCTGGAGATCCCAGAGGAGGCCGACCTGATTCAGGCAGACCGAGTGATTGAGGAAGAGGAGACAGCCAGGCCTCAGCAGAGGAGGGAGGATGAGAATGGTGCCGTCATGGAGCTGGCAAATATGCTGCTGGCCATGAAGCTGGAAAAGCAGGGTCAAGGGGCAGCCCAACCACAGCAGGAAGCCGTGGAGTGGGAGGTAAACACATTCACTGGGACTGGGAGGCTTGTTTTTTCGCGCTCTTGCTTTTGCTTTGTCTGGATAGGGAGGGAGTGATGGGGGAATGCTGGTGCTGAGAACTGTAAGTGTAACTGCTTGATGGGAGTTCTTCCTGCAGATGCAACCAGCTCAGAGGAGAAAAATGAAGCAGAAGATGAGGGCTGAGCTCCGTAAACTGAATGCAATGACTGAGGCAGAGGTCAGGGCTATCGAGGACTTGTGGCAGCTGGACCTCAGCTCCCGCTGGAGGCTGTACAGGTAACAGTGCTCTTGGATGTGTTGGGCAGGCGATGCCCAGAGATTGCCCCCAGTTTGCTTGCTCCCCTATTTATGTAAAGTACTCATCTGGCCCCCACTATTTTCAGATGGGGAAGTAAGGCACTAATACTAAATGGCTTGCCCAAGATCACAGTCTGGAATCTAGGTCTGAGTCCTAGGTTAGCGTCTTAAGCACTGGACCATCCTTCCTCTCATTTGGTGATCATGCCCTTCTCCAGGCGCTGGCTACAGATGTACCAGGGGGAGATTCGACGAAAGATCCTGCAGCATGAGCAGCAGTACCAGGTGGCAGCAGAGAGGTTGGCGGAACTGAGGCTGCAGGAGGATCTCTGCATTCTCAAGGAGGCCCTGGTTGTAGGGATGACGACTACAGGTGAGTGGCATTTGGGGAACAAACCAGCACTGCATCCTAGGTCAGTGGAGGGACACAGCTTCCAGTGGACTCCATCTCCAGAATCGGTAGGTGGGGGGTTGGGTATGTGTGTGTGGAGTCACGAACCGGGGCAGCTAACGGGAGAGTTTTGGAGGTTGAAGCAGTGGACTCTGTGCTTGGGGATAGTGGGCCTTGGTGACTGGTGCACTGAGCTCATCTGTTAGTTTTTTCTCTGTGTTGTGTAGATGGGCCATGGGCCCCTGAATTAGCAGCTCAGACAGATGTTTGTTGGTGTCTTGGTAAGGGCCATGTAGCTTTGACCTTTGATCAGTCGTCATCTCCTCCCTCTCTCCCTCCCCCTCCCCCCCCTTGAAGACTGAGTGACTAGTTGCTTCTTGCTGGTAGGTGGTGGAGCCGAGCGGGATAAAAGTCAGTTGCTTGACAAATGTGTGAGCTACAAACAGGCAGCTAACAGGAGAGCTTCAGAGTGTGTTTGGCCAGGGAGTGTGAGGGACTGTACGTAAAAGGAAAGCCCAACTCTTGATTACGTGATGACCTTCAATGGAACAGCTGTGACCTGCACCAGATATGCCATGTTTTCTTTCCTGCCTGAAGTCAGAAGGGACTTTGTGTATGACCTGGAAGTTGGTGGCTGTGTTGGAAGAATGGTCTCTTGGATTGGAAGGGCAAGTGCAGACGTTACACGGCATCAGAGAGACTGAGAAGTTCAGTTGCTGATGCAGATTTAGTGAAGAAAGGAGCTGGCCACCAAGGAATCTGAGGAGGCTTGGCAATTCATAACCACGGAATGCAGACGATGAGGCAGACAAAGACAGGCAGGCTTTGACCATCGGAATGATGATGACCAGGATGAATTCCACAAAGCTAGAGATTTCCAAATTATACCAGAACTCTGTGTGGAAACTGCTGAAAATATCTCTGAAGCTCCACCTGGTCAAATTCAACAGAGAGGTGTATGGGACATACCCATGGATGGCTGCTCAGCCCAACTTGCAAGAAAAATCTAGCATGCTGACAAAGGTGTTCAACTGTCCAAGGAAGACAGACAAGCCTTGCTGGGGATTCCATCCTAAGAAGAATGGATAGAACGTTCTGCAAGGGACAGATGATGACAGGATGGTGTGCTGTTTTCCTGGAGCTGAGACGATAGACATCACTTTCGATTAGATAGGCTTTTAAAGTCGATGGGGATGAATCCTCTGGTGATGGTGCACGTCAGTACTAATGGCACTGCATTGTAGGATATCTCATAAATTATGAATGACTTCAGGGAACTCAGAAGGGTGCTGAGGGAGAAAAATGTCCAAGTGATCCTGGTGATCCTTCCTGTTCCATGAGTGAAGGAAGACCGAAGATGCTGGAAGTGAACTGCTAGCTAGGTAAGTGGTGGAATGTAGATAAATTTGGTTTTGTGGAATATTGGTCAACCTTCTTTGGGGAGAGGGGACTGTACAGTTTGGATTTGAATGGCCTCCATCTCAGTAGAAGGGGAGCCAGAGGAGTCAAGCATGTGTTGTTAAACTAAACAAAAGGGGAAGGTGAAAAGAAGGGCCAAATGAGCACTCATTCAGCACAAAATTATGATGAGAACAAAATTCATCAAGAAACCAAAGGATGTGAAGAGAAGAATTTATTTAATTGCTCATACAGCAATGCTGGGTGTCTGAGTAACAAACAAACAAGGAATTAGAATTGCTCATTTATTAGCAAAAATTCAACATGGTTTATATCTGGTGGGATGATTTGTGTGATTGAAATGCTAAAATCAATGGTTATAACTTATTAGGAGGGACTGAGTGAGGAAAAAGGGGAGTGGGAGTAGCAATCTGTCAAATTACATTACCTATTTCAGAGTCACTGACATCTTGGAAAATGATCTTGAATGCATATGCATCAATGTCTTAATTGATAAAGTATAAGATGGGGTACTATCTGGTGTCTGCTGTAGACCACCAAATCACACTAGGGAACAGGATGATCAGCTGTATAAGCCCTTATATATAAGTGTAGGGGAAAAAAAACTCCCCTTGATTATGGGGGACTTCAATCTAAGTGAGTGACATATGCTGGAGGTTTCATGCTGCCAGTACTAAAATATCTTTGGAATTACTAAATATTTTATAGATAATTTCCTAACTCAGTGTTGCATCCAACATGAGGGAATTCTGTATTGGGTCGTCTTTTGACAGATAAAGAGGAAGTGATCACAGAACTAAAAATGAGCGGTAGTTTAGGTACAGTAACTCCTCACTTAAAGTTGTCCCGGTTAACGTTGTTTCGTTATGTTACGCTGCTGATCAATTAGGGCAGTGGTCTCCAAAATGGGGTGCACGAGATGATCCCAGGGGGTCCGCGGCAGCAGGATTGCTGCCAGACAGCACTCCGCCGTTTTTGTTCTTCGGTAGCAGCTCTACACATCCACGGCTGGTGTTCCCCTCCGGTGGTGCGCCTGCGGCAGGTCTTCTGGTCTTTACCCTGGGGGAGTGCGAGCCAAAAAGTTTGGAGACCACTGAATTAGGGAACATGTTCGTTTAAAGTATAATGTTGTTTGGCAACTGCTTGCAGGAAGAGCAGCCCATTGCAGCTAGCTGGTGGGGGCTTGGAACCAGGGTGGACCGGCAGCTCCCCTAAGTTCCCTGTGCAGCAGCTGCCCAGCAGGCTACCAATTGCCAGCAGTTCAGCTGTCCCTCCCCTGTCTGCCATGTGCTGCTCCTGCCCTCTGCCTTGGAGCTGCTCCTGGGCGCTCCTGCTTGCTGTGCAAGGGAGGGGGGAAGAGGGGGACTAATGTCAGGGTGTCCCCCTCCCTCCTACTCCTGCCCCCCACTTATCCCTTCTCCATAGAGAGCAGGGGGGAGACACATCAGGGCTCAGGATGGAGAGAGCTAGCCGCAGCTGCTGTCTCAACTTCCTGATGTTTTTAAAGGCAATGTACTTAGAATGTGGTGTCCGCGTACTTAAAGGGGCAGTGCGCAACACACACGGTGTGTCTCTGTCTGCCATGCTGTCTCCCCTCCCTCCATTTGTGCTGCCTAACCCTTGAGGGCTCAGCTGAATGCAAGTTCATCATTTAGCAATAAGGCATTCCCTGGGAAATATCCCATCTTCTTTCATCCTTTAACTTCACCACCTCAACCAAAGCTTCACAATCATCATTGCTGTGTACAGTATTAAATTGTTTAAAACTTATTGTGTGTGTATATGTGTGTGTTTTTTTTTTTTTTTGGTCTGGTGAAAAAAATTTACCTGGAACCTAACCCCCCCCCCCATTTACATTAATTCTTATGGGGAAATTGGATTCACTTAACATTGTTTCACTTAGTCGCATTTTTCAGGACCATAACTACAACGTTAAGCGAGGAGTTAATGTACTAATGTCATAGATCCACAGGTCCGGTGCTCTGGAACAGTATCTGGGAGGACCCCTACAGTGTGTTAACCCCCTTAGCTTCACCGCCTCTTGGGACCAAATCTTGGAGCCTTCAGCACCTCTGCTTCATGCCGTGAGGTCCCCCTCAGTGAGTCCACGTGAACTGGATACCTGGGCAAGACTTACACGCCCCAAAAGAGCAATGCAACCCCCAACTTAATCGGGAGTGACTCAGCCAGCGGTGTAAAAACAGACTTTATTAGATTTCTAGAACAAAGCGTAGAAAGTCCTTAGGTTAGCATACAGAACAGAAAAGTTATAACCAAGTCCATCTGGGTCTGTCCAGAGCCCCAACCTCTCTTAGCTTCAGTCCAGAAGAGACTCCTGCTTCCAGCAGCCCCACCTGACCCTCCTTAGTTCTTTGTTCCGTTCCCAGGTGAGGAGGTTTTTACTTGTCTTTCTTCCTTAGCTCTTTGTTCTCCAGCTGGTTAAAACTGGCTGGCTTCCTCCATGGTCATTAGCTGTTGGGTACCAAATGTGTGGTCCATTGTCTTCTGGGACGCTCCAGGGCAAGGGACCCAGGCCCCAGACAGCCAGGTGCCAGTCACACCTGGATCTCTACAAAGAATAAACAACCTTTTCCCCCTACCTAGTTAACCATGCAGGATATAGGGGAAGCTAAGACACACACACACACACACACACACACACAATAGTCATCCAAAATATTGCGAAAAATTCCCTCTTTGTCACAAGTAGTGATTGTAATTTGATCACATTTGTTATATGGAAACAGAATAAAGTCTAAACCAATAATAAAAATGTGGTGCTTTAAAAGGGCCAATTTCACAAAGCTGAAAATAATTGGAGAATTTAAGCAGAAAAATGAAAAGGAGTAATTGTGGCACCTTAGAGACTAACCAATTTATTTGAGCATGAGCTTTCGTGAGCTACAGCTCACTTCATCGGATGCATACTGTGGAAACTGCAGAAGACATTATATACACAGAGACCATGAAACAATACCTCCTCCCACCCCACTCTCCTGCTGGTAATAGCATCTAAAGTGATCAAGTTGGGCCATTTCCAGCACAAATCCAGGTTTTCTCACCCTCTGCCCCCCTCCCCCCCCCCCAACTCACTCTCCTGCTGGTAATAGCCCATCCAAAGTGACCACTCTCTTTACAATGTGCATGATAATCAAGGTGGGCCATTTCCAGCACAAATCCAGGTTTTCTCAACCCCCCACCCCCACCCCCCCACACACACAAACTCGCTCTCCTGCTGGTAATAGCTATCCAAAGTGACCACGCTCCCTGCAATGTGCATGATAATCAAGGTGGGCCATTTCCAGCATAAATCCAAGTTTAACCAGAACGTCTGGGGAGGGGGGGGTAGGAAAAAACAAGGGGAAATAGGCTACCTTGCATAATGACTTAGCCACTCCCAGTCTCTATTTAAGCCTAAATTAATAGTATCCAATTTGCAAATGAATTCCAATTCAGCAGTTTCTCGCTGGACTCTGGATTTGAAGTTTTTTTGCTGTAAGATAGCGACCTTCATGTCTGTGATTGCGTGACCAGAGAGATTGAAGTGTTCTCCGACTGGTTTATGAATGTTATAATTCTTGACATCTGATTTGTGTCCATTTATTCTTTTACGTAGAGACTGTCCAGTTTGACCAATGTACATGGCAGAGGGGCATTGCTGGCACATGATGGCATGTATCACATTGGTGGATGTGCAGGTGAACGAGCCTCTGAGAGTGTGGCTGATGTTGTTAGGCCCTGTGATGGTGTCCCCTGAATAGATATGTGGGCACAGTTGGCAATGGGCTTTGTTGCAAGGATAGGTTCCTGGGTTAGTGGTTCTGTTGTGTGGTATGTGGTTGTTGGTGAGTATTCGCTTCAGGTTGGGGGGTTGTCTGTAGGCAAGGACTGGCCTGTCTCCCAAGATTTGTGAGAGTGTTGGGTCATCCTTCAGGATAGGTTGTAGATCCTTAATCATGCGTTGGAGGGGTTTTAGTTGGGGGCTGAAGGTGACGGCTAGTGGCGTTCTGTTATTTTCTTTGTTAGGCCTGTCCTGTAGTAGGTGACTTCTGGGAACTCTTCTGGCTCTATCAATCTGTTTCTTCACTTCCGCAGGTGGGTATTGTAGTTGTAAGAATGCTTGATAGAGATCTTGTAGGTGTTTGTCTCTGTCTGAGGGGTTGGAGCAAATGCGGTTGTATCGCAGAGCTTGGCTGTAGACGATGGATTGTGTGGTGTGGTCAAGGTGAAAGCTGGAGGCATGTAGGTAGGAATAGCGGTCAGTAGGTTTCCGGTATAGGGTGGTGTTTATGTGACCATTGTTTATTAGCACTGTAGTGTCCAGGAAGTGGATCTCTTGTGTGGACTGGACCAGGCTGAGGTTGATGGTGGGATGGAAATTGTTGAAATCATGGTGGAATTCCTCAAGGTCTTCTTTTCCATGGGTCCAGATGATGAAGATGTCATCAATATAGCGCAAGTAGAGTAGGGGCGTTAGGGGACGAGAGCTGAGGAAGCGTTGTTCTAAATCAGCCATAAAAATGTTGGCATACTGTGGGGCCAGGCGGGTACCCATAGCAGTGCCGCTGATCTGAAGGTATACATTGTCCCCAAATGTAAAATAGTTATGGGTAAGGACAAAGTCACAAAGTTCAGCCACCAGGTTAGCCGTGACATTATCGGGGATAGTGTTCTTGACAGCTTGTAGTTCATCTTTGTGTGGAAATGGCCCACCTTGATTACCATGCACATTGTAAAGAGAGTGGTCGCTTTAGATGGACTATTACCAGCAGGAGAGTGAGTTTGTGTGTGTGGGGGGGGGGGGGTGAGAAAACCTGGATTTGTGCTGGAAATGGCCCAACTTGATGATCACTTTAGATAAGCTATTACCAGCAGGAGAGTGGGGTGGGAGGAGGTATTGTTTCATGGTCTCTGTGTATATAATGTCTTCTGCAGTTTCCACAGTATGCATCCGATGAAGTGAGCTGTAGCTCACGAAAGCTCATGCTCAAATAAATTGGTTAGTCTCTAAGGTGCCACAAGTACTCCTTTTTCTTTTTGCGAATACAGACTAACACGGCTGTTACTCTGAAACCAAGCAGAAAAATGTGAATGATTGGGAATTGTTTAAGAACACTTTACTGGATGCACAAAAGGCCACAATAAGACAGAATGCCATACTGATTAAAAAAACAATCTGGCTTTTTTAGAGGGGAAATGAAGGCAGCTATAAATCTTTAAATACAATTGGAAGAAAGGAAAAATAGATGATAAACCAGAAGCTAGGAATTGTAAAAAACTGATAAAGGAAGCAAAAGGACACATTGAGACATCTATGGCCACCAGAGTAAGGACAAGGAAGAGATTAAGTACATTATGAATAAAATGTATTGGGCCATTACCAAATGGAAATGATAGAATTATCAATGTAAAAAAGGCAGGAGTATTTGTAGCCTTAGTGATGGATTGGTGATTGGATAATCTTAGACCAGTGGTTCTCAAAGCCGGTCTGCTGCTTGTTCAGGGAAAGCCGCTGGTGCGCTGGACCGGTTTTCCTTATCCATACTTCCACACCCCATTATTTTAGGGGTGCTCCACTTCTCATGGGCTATCCCCTTAGCTCCTCTTATTTCATTAACGTCTGTGTGTGACGAAGTGGGACTGTTCTTAATGTTTCCTCTGAATAGTGTGGGGGTGCCTCAGTTTCCCCTACACAGTTCTTAAGTATCTAGTGTATGATCATTGCAGAGCCCTAGAGGGCAGGTGTGTGCAGGGGTCTGGACACAGAGAATGGCCGACACCCTGTTTCCTGGCAACTGATGGCCTGGGCCCTTCCCCCCTGCAAGGTGAGAGCTAAAGGGTTGGAGAACAAAGGAATCGGGTGACCTCCTGGCCCGGGAAAGGAACAAAACCCGGAGGAGGAGGGGCTGGAGGGAGTTTCAGTTTGAGGCTGGCTGGGGACATGGAGTGAAGGGCAGACGTGGTTGTCTGGCTCACTGCCCCCCAAAATGGACCCAGCTGAGGGGTCCTGTTCTTTGCACCTGCAAGCTCTGTTTTAGACCATGTTCCTGTGGTCTAATAAAACTCTGTTTTTGCTGGCTGGCTGAGAGTCGCATCTGACTGTGAAGTTGGGGTGCAGGACCCTCTGGCTTCCCCAGGAGCCCCGGCTGAGCGGACTCGCTGTGGGAAGCGCACGGAGGGGCAGAGGATGCTGAATGCTCCGAGGTCAGACCCAGGAAGGTGGAAGCTGTGTGAGCTGTGTGTCCTGCAGACAGGCTGCTCACAGAAAGGAGACTTCCCCAGAGTCCTGACTGGCTTCATGGGGAGTAGTTCCAGAGCATCGCCCGGGCACTCTGTGACACTGTCAATGAGTTACCATAGCAACTTGAGGTTTTTACAGAATTCCTCAAAATGTTACTATCAGGCATTAACTGGCACTTTCAGCACATTTTGCTGTCTATTGCTACATAGTTTCTGGAACATCTGCACTTAACACATCTATTATTGTAATCTTATACTTTACTGATACATGGTTATCTTTCAGTCAGCTAGTCATGCCAACCTGTTTCAGGTCTAAAGCCTCGTGTGGCTCAGCTGAACATCTGATAGGCCTGAGGCCTGTAGGTCCTGTGTTACAGCATTAATTAATACTTAGATTTCACCTCTATATCCTAAATATACTTTATTCTTGGCTACAAGCTGAATAAATATTCTGTATTTAGGGGAAAAAACAGATGTGATGATGATGATGAAATACTTTGCATTCCAACAGTAAGTCCAGGAGGATGGTAAATAGCAGCTACTAAAGTTAGACATTTTTAAATCGGCAGGTCTGGATAACTTGCATTCATGAATTTTAAAAGAGATGGCTGAGGAGCTCACTGGACCATTAAGGTTGTTTTTCAATAAATCTTGGAACACTGAGGATGTTCCGGTAGACTACAAAGAAGCTAATGTTGTGCCAATATTTTAAGAGTACATAGGACGATCTGGGTAATAGGGGCTTGGGCTGATATGGGACGTGATTAATTAATGCCAATCAGTGGAGGTTTGTGGAAGATAGATCCTGTCAAACTAACTTGACATGTGTTTTGAGATTACATGTGTGGTTGATAAAAGTAATAGCGTTTGTGCAATATACTTAGAATTCTGTAAGGCATGTGACTTGGTTCCACACAACGTTTGATTAGAAAACTAGACTGATACAAAATTAGCATGGCATGCAATAAATAGATTAAAAACTGTCTGAAAGGTCTCAAAAGGTAACTGTAAATGGGGAATAATCCATGAATGGATGTGTTTCTAATGGGGTCCCTTAGGGATCCATTCTTGGCTCTACAATATTTAACATTTTTATCAGTGATCTCGGGGGTGGATGACATAAAATCATCACTGATCAAGTTGGCAGATGACCCAGAAATTGGGGGAGTGGTGAATAATGAAGAGTACAGGTCACTCATATAAAGTGATCTGGATCGTGTGGTAAACTGGATGCAAGGAAACAGTGTTTTAATACAGGCAAATGTAAGGACATATGTATCTGAACAAAGAACGCAGGCTACGCTTGCAAGATTGGAATGGGACTATCTGGGAAGCAGTTTCTCTGAAAAAGACTTAAAGGTCATGATGGGTCATCAGCTGAACATGAGCTTGCAAGTGCAATTGTGGCCAAAAGGGCTAATGCATTCCTTGGATGTATAAACAAGAAAATATCAAGTAGGAGTTAGTAGTTTAATATTAATTCTGCATTTGGCACAGGTGCAACTGCTGCTGGAATACTGTATCCAGTTCTAGTGTCCACAATTCAAGAAGGATTCATAGATTCCCAGGCCAGAAGGGACCACTGTGATCTTGTAGTCTGACCTCTTGTATAGCACAGGCCTGAGAACTTCCCCAAAATAACTGCTAGAGCAGAGCTTTTAGGAAACATCCAATCTTGATCTAAAAATTGCAAGTGATGGAGAATCCACTATGATGCTTTGTAAATTGTTCCAGTGGTTAATGACCATTTTCACCCAAGCTGCCTTCCAGCTAGGTCCTCCCTGTTTGTCAGGACCAAATCCAGAATAGCCTCTCTTAGTTGCTTTCCCCACTTATATGTAATAAAAAATTGTATCCAATGCATTCTAAGAACTTGTTGGATAATCTGTGCCCTACTCTATTATTTTCCCAACAGCTGTCTGGGAAGTTGAAGTCTCCCATCATCACCAAGTCTTCTGTTTTGGATGATTTTGTTAGTTGTTTAAAAAACAAACAAACAAAACCCTCATACATTTCTTCTTCCTGGTTAGGTGGTCTGTAGTAGACACCCACCCTGACATCACCCTTGTTTTTTTTTTTTTTACCCCTTTTATCATTTCCCTGAGGCTTTCAGCAGGTATACCTCCCACTTCTATCTCATCCTCCGTGCAAGTGTATATCTTTGATATATTGAGCCACACAACCTCCCTTATTTTCCTTCCTGAACAAGCTGTTCCCTTCGAAACCAATATTCCAGTTATGTGAATTCCACAAACCTTTTCTCCTCCATGAGCTGAATGGGTAGTTCCTGCAGAAGGAGACGGTTAGGAACATGGTAGAAGCAAAGGTCGTAGGACCACACTTGTTGCCCATCTGTAATGCTTCCCAGGGATGTCTAGGGTTGTGGGGCACCTAGCTACCACCTGCCCTTCACATGATGAAACCTTGTCTGTGCCTGCCAGGCATCAGCTTCCTTAACCCCACCATCCATAGTCAACATAAGCGCTCTCCTTTTAGCCTACACAAGCTCCACCATACCTTTTCAGGTTAGTGATGAATACAATCCAACATCATACACACATTCTGGAGCCTAAATTTAACTAACATGCCTACTTATCGAAGAAGGTGCTGCTTACCTGGAGTCCTTCTCACAGTATTTTTCAACCAGGATGGCTGAGACCATCCTTTCCTAAAACCAAGCCTGCCAGCTGCTTTTCTTCCTAGATGAAGGGTGCCTGAGCGTCTCTCTGCACCCCTGGATACATTAGACCAGTCCTTTGTTCTTCATCTGTAAACCGGTGTGTGTGTGTGTGTGTATGTACACTCCCTCACACCCCCCCCCCGTTCACCTCTTCCTGTTAATTTCCTCTCTTGAAGTTCCTGCAATCTCTTCATTAGCATTTGACTTATGTCAATAGACCTTCATTGTATGACACCCAGTATACAGAGGTTTATTAGAGCCCTGGGCAAAAGAACATTTGGGCCCCCACTCCCCATTAAAAACACAAATGTATCAAAAATCATTAATACAAAGATGCCATTCAGTGTTTACACACTGCATTAATAAAGCAAATCCTATTCCAGTTCATTATGCCTAAATTAATTGCTCAGTTTTTCCACATAGAAAATGAGTCTGGCTAGATATTTTCTGTACCATTACACAAAGGTATTCACTGCTGATCTGGACAACATGGCTGTTGCAAGAATCAGTCATTCACTGTTCAACAAGTGATTCTTTCATCTCCCCCAATTTTCTTAAACCTGACCATTAAACGTTTTTTTCCACCCATTGATCCTGTTACAGTCCAGTTGTTCTACTGTGGAAGCAAAGGTGTCTGAAAGACAACAGTCACAATTCCAGAAAGTAACTTAATTAAAAGAAATAATTCTTACCTGAGGTAAAATTACTCTATTATTAAGAACTTTAAGTTCTTCTTCAAGTGATTGCTTATCTCGATTCCAATGAGATGTGCATGCGCTGCATGCACAGTCGTCGGAAAGTTCCTCTAGCAGCAGCCGTCAGGTTGGCTGTGGAGCCCCCTGGAGTGGTGTCTTCATTGTACTCAATGTATGATCCTGCCGACCTGGAGCCGCCTCAGTTTCTTCTTACTGCCAGTGACAGTCGTTGCAACTGTGGTGTCTTGCTGAGCAAGTTCTACTGCATTTCCATAGCCTCTTTGTTTTTGTCTCTGTTCTTTATACGTTTTAGTTAGTTAGTATTTGTTCTTAGCAGTTGGGCTGGGGGGTTTACCCTCTATCCTGACTGCTTTTTTCTCTGGAGGGCTTTCGTGCCCAAGTCCATCAGGGACCCCTCTCATGAGCAACTCCTTATCCAGGAGGTGCAGGCGCTCCTTGCCATGGGAGAGGTTGAGGAGGTTCCTCAGGCGCTTAGGGGTAAGGGATTCTACTCCCAATACTTCCTAATCCCCAAGGCCAACGGGGGTCTCAGACCCATTCTAGACCTGCAAGGACTCAACAAACTCATGGTAAAGTTGAAGTGCCACATGGTCTCCCTGGGCACCATTATCCCCTCCCTGGATCCAAGAGACTGGTATGCCGCCCTCGACATGAAGGACGCGTACTTACACGTAGGTTTCAGAGTAGCAGCCGTGTTAGTCTGTATTCGCAAAAAGAAAAGGAGGACTCGTGGCACCTTAGAGACTAACACATTTATTTGAGCATAAGCTTTCGTGAGCTACAGCTCGCTTCATCGGATGCATTCTAATGAAGCGAGCTGTAGCTCATGAAAGCTTATGCTCAAATAAATTTGTTAGCCTCTAAGGTGCTACAAGTACTCCTTTTCTTTTTGCATACTTACACATAGCGATTCGTCCAGTACACAGCGCTTCCTACGCTTCGTGGTCAACAACAAGCATTACCAATTCACTGCTCTACCATTCGGCCTCTCAACAGCCCCCAAGTCTTCACCAAGTGCATGTCAGTCGTGGCTGCTTTCCTCTGTCGCCAGCAGGTGCAAGTATACCCCTGCCTTGACAACTGGCTGCTCAGGGGCCACACCAAGGCACAGGTGCAGTTCCAAATCTGTTTGGTCAGGTGCACGTTCGAGTGGCTGGGTCTCCTCCTCTCCTTGGGGAAGTCGACCTTGGAATCGACCCAGAGAATACAGTTCGTTGGGGCAGTGTTAGACTTGGTTCAGGCACAAGCCCTTCTGCTGGAGTCCCAATTCTGAGCAATCACGGATATAATTCAAAGCCCCCAGCAATTCCCAACCACAACAGCAAGGGGGTGCCCGAGTCTCCTCGGCCACATGGCTGCTTGCACTTACGTGACCTGGCCCGCCAGGCTGTGGCTCAGACCGTTGCAGGCCTGGCTCGCATCGGCCTACCGCCTGGGGAGCAACAGCTTGAATTCAGTGGTCACGGTGCCAGGACAGATCCTCACATCCCTCCACTGGTGGCTCGACCCCCAGGCGGTGTGCGGAGGAGCCCCTTCCACAATCCTCAACCTTCCTTGTCCCTGGTTACAGATGCATTGGCTCTGGGATGGGAGTGGGGGGGGGGCGCATCTGCAGGACCTCCAGGCGCAGGACCTCCAGGCACAGGGCCTATGGTCACAGGATGAGCTCTCCCTACATCAAGGAGCTGAGGGTGGTGCGCCTCGCTTGCCAGGCCTTCCAGGCTTGACTGCAAAGCCATTGTATAGCGGTTCTAATGGACAACACCACCACCATGTTTTACATCAACAAGCAAGGGGGAGCCCGTTCCTATGCCGGGAGGCCCTCCAGCTGCAGGAGTTCTGCATAGCCCACTGCATTCACCTGGAAGCATCCTTTCTACCAGGAGTTCAGGACATGCTGGCGGACCACCTCAGTTCCTTCTGCATGCACGAGTGGTCCATCCAGCCAAATGTCCTACACCTCATTTTCCAAAGGTGGGAGTTTCCCCAGGTTGACCTGGTTGCCACCCAGCACAACAGGAAGTGCCCAATGTTCTGCTTCTTCCAGGGTCACGGCCCAGGCTCCCTCACGGATGCTTTCCTTCTACCCTGGAGAGGTTGCCTGCTCTACGCCTTTTCCCCCATTCCCTCTCGTGCATGAGGTCCTCCTGCTCCAAGGTCCACAAGGAGTGGGCAAAAGTAATTCTGATAGCTCCAGTGTGGCCTCGACAACACTGGTACCCCACACTACTGGAGCTGTCGGAGGCACTGGTCATGTTCCCTCTCCTCCCTGACTTACTCACTCAGGACCACGGTTGCCTCCCATCACCCCGACCTATGGTCCCTCCACCTCACGGTTTGGAAGCTTCATGGCTGAACCCCATGGAACTTCGTGCTCAGAGCAAGTAAGGGAAGTCCTCCTCGGTAGCAGGAAGCCCTCTACTAGAGCCACGTATCTGGCAAAGTGGAAGAGATTCTCGTGTTTGTGTGACCAGTGTCGCATACCTCCCCTCCAGGCGTCGATACCTCTCATTTTGGAATACCTCCTACATCTGAAACTGCAAGGCCTGGTGGCATCCTCCATAAGGGTACACCTCACTGCTATCTCGGCCTTCCACCCAGGAGTGTCTGGTTCATCTGTCTTCACCAACCGTATGGTTGGTTGCTTCCTTAAAGGTTTGGACCACCTACATCCCAAGATCCGGCAGCCTGTCCCTGCGTGGGACCTTAACCTGGTCCTTTCCAGGCTCATGGGGCCCCCATTCGAACCACTGGAAACTTCCTCCCTCCTGCACCTGTCTTGGAAGGTAGTGTTCCTGGTCGCCATTATGTCTGCGAGGAGGGTGTCTGAGCTAAAGGCCCTCGCCTCTGATTCACCTTACATGGTTTTCCACAAGGATAAGGTGCAACTCAGGCGACATCCAGCCTTTCTTCCCAGGTGGTGTTGCACTTCCACATCAGTCAAGACATTTTCCTGCCCATCTTTTACCCTAAGCCTCATGCCAGTAACTGGGAGCAGCAGCTTCACTTCCTCAATGTTTGCCGAGCACTAGCTTTCTACACTGAGCGCACTAAGCCATTCAGAAAGTCAAACCAGCTATTCATAGCAGTGGCAGACCGGAGGAAATGACTCCTGGTCTCATCTCCAAGAATATCCTGGATCACGTCGTGCATCTGCACATGCTACGAGCTGGCCAATATACGAGCCCCGGCTCTTACTGCGCACTCCATGAGGGCCTGGGCCTCGTCAGCGGTGTTCTTGGCCCAGGTCCCGATCCAAGAAATCTGCAGGGCAGCAACTTGGTCTGCGGTGCATATCTTCACTTCTCACTACGCCATCGTCTGGCACGCCAGAGATGATGCGCCTTTCGGAAGAGCGGTGCTGCAATCAGTGTTCTCTTATCTCCGGCCCCACCGTCTAGGTAAGGCTTGGGAGTCACCTAATTGGAACGATATGAGCAATCACTCGAAGGAAAAACGGTTACTCACCTCTTGTAACTGTTGTTCTTCGAGATGTGTTGCTCATATACATTCCAAACCCACCCGCCTTCCCCTCTGTTGGAGTAGCTGGCAATAAGGAACGGAGGAAGTGCTGGGTCGGCAGGGTCCTATATTGAGCTCTATGAAGGCACCGCTCCAGGGGGATCCACAGCTGACCTGACGGGTGCTGCTAGGGGAAAAACTTTCCAACGACTGAGCATGCAGCGTGCGCACACACCTAATTGGAATGGATATGAACAACACAACCATTTTCAACCAATGGTGCAAACTGGTTTAAAACAAAGTTTTGCAACTGATCACGTAAACTATGAAAAAATTATGAAAGAATCTGATGTGTGCCAAAGCGATTGTCTAGGCCTTCTGCCAACGGCAATTCATGTCCAACCTGAGAAAGTTGACATTTTACCAGTTAAGTTTTAGGACTAACTATTTCAGCTAACCAGAAACTAGCTTATATTTATACGTTAAATCACACTTCTAAGGATAGTCCAGGTTCTGATTAGTTAGAGCACATAACAGGATGTTTGGTCATTACTAAGCTAATGAGAATGTAGTTTTTTCCAATAACACTGCAGAGAGAGAACATTCATTACTCCATTATACGAATGCCATATCAGTGTAATGGAGGGAAAAAAGTAACTAAAACTGAAGGTAAATTTCTCCTACTTCTGTAACTATCTGGGTTTTTCCTTTTGTTTTATCCCTCCTGCAGGCTTGGCTTTGGCATTCACATAGCAACAGATGACCATTAGCCCATGATAACAGTTGATTCCACTGACCATCTTTGTTAAGTAAATTTGCATGGGCCACAATTCATTTGTGAAACACCTAGTTGAGTGAGTTGTGTCTGGAAGCTGTGGCCCAGTTTAAACAGTGCCACATCAGTCCATGCTGGGTGAGGGGGGAAATACACACAAGCATCTTAATCATGCAGTCTGGGGTCAGTAGCACTATAGCCTTTCATCCACTGCTAAGATGGGAGAACTGTACTATGGAAGGCCTCATATCAGCTGAGCAGGGGGTAAATTAATGCCATATCACAGTGGACATGCAAGAATCCACACTAAGATCCCTAGGCTGTGAACCATGTGCACGGGGAGGTGGGCTTGACAAAGGTCTTAGGGATTCAGGTGGGGGTAAATGGGGCTATATCATGACATATTAGGATGGGGGTAAATAATGCTGCATTGTGAGATGCAGTGATAGTGGCATCCAAAGGCCTCAACACTGTGGACGGAGGCATAAAAAAACCCCCCAAACAAAGCCTGTCTCACCATATACTTTGCAATCACCAAATGAGACAGGGAAAAAAAATTGGAAGAGAAGAGGAGAGAATAGGTCATGTCTAGGGGAGAGAAGTGATTGAACATTGAGAGGCAAGGAAGAAACAATGGGGGCTCCCACAGGAGGGGGGGTTTGGAGTTTCCATGTTTCCCCTCTTGACCAGGACAGCAGAGAGTGTCGTCGTCCGTCCCCCCACCTTTGGCTCCCTGTTGCATTTCCCTGGGAGCTGCCGCTGTGGGTTGAGGTGGCGGGGATTTCCCTGGCTCTCCTAGCCGCGGGGAGCTCCCTATCCTGGTGGCGCCCCCTCTCCCCCCCATCTATGTTCTTCTGGCCACTGATGTGCTGCAGGTTGCAGCCCGTGTCCTTGCGGCTCAGCTTGGGCTTCGGGCAGTAGGACTTCAGCCAGGAGTGGGCATTCCTGCGCAGCTTGGGGCTGGAGGAGATGCAGCAGGAGATGGTGTTCCCTATCTTCCTTCGCCACCTATCTCTGGCTGCCTGGCCAGGTGCAGGAGGATACTGGGGGAGCCTGTCACCAGCAGTGGCAAGAAGCCATGGGCAGCAGCAAAGAAAACAACAAACAGGAAAGGAAGAGGTGATGGCTGCTGCTGCTCCCTCCAGCTGCACTCACTGGCTGACCACTCCCCCCTCTCCCCCCAAACTGGTGCATCCAAGAATCCTTGCCCCAAGCACAGCCAGCAGAGCAGACGGTGCAGCAGCTAAATCATCCTGTACTGGCATCATGAGATTTTTCTGGGGGCTCCAAGCGTTAATCCACCACTACCAGTATACAATGGCCAGCCGGGGAGATAAGTGTCTCCTACTTCCTGTCTGGTAGAACCTGTCTTAAGGCATGTCACTGCTTTAAAACCATAATTTCTCTCTCTGTCTCTCACTCACACTCACGCACACACACACCCCTTTACATATTATCTGCAGATACATTTAGCAAAGATTATGACAACCAGTGCAACACAGGCTGGCAGTAGAGACCTCACATGACACTCTTTGGTGAACTAGTATGTAGATGCCAGACCCAGGGGACTTCTGTAACCTTTATGCATCTCTATGCCCGTTAGCATCAAGAGGTCTTTGGGTCACACCACCTACTCCCTGTACCCTTAGGAGCCCTCCTGGGCATGGGCCAAGATGCCAGCTACAAAGCCCCTTTGGGGATGAGTCTTGGAATGTGCGATGTGTGGCAGAGAACCCCTTGTGTCTTCCTGGGAACTGAGACCTGGGGAGGTTCTCTCCCTCCCTTAAAATATCTGCCTTGGAGTTCCTGGGCACTAGCTTGCTGCCTGTAGGGGAAGTTGTGCTCTGTTGAGGGTGCCTTTCTCTTTCCCACCAGGTGCTGCTAAATACCGTCAGATCCTGCAGAAAGTGGAGCCTCGAATTGTCATAGTGGAAGAAGCAGCAGAGGTGCTGGAGGCTCACACCATCACCACTCTGAGCAAAGCCTGTCAGCACCTCATCCTCATTGGAGACCACCAGCAGGTAACGTGTCCGTGTGGGGCCTGCTCCACTGTACAGAGACAGAGATAGGGTACAGCAAAATGCCAAGCAGGAGGGTCCCACAGGTTTATCATCCTCCCCCTGCCATATAGCTAAATCCACAGTGGCAGTCACTGGCCCTGCCTCCCCTTAGTCCCCCAATGTGCTTCCGGGGACAAAACTCTTGTGCAGCTCTGGCAGTAACTTAACCTCACTTACTTCTAAGCCTGATTCATTGTAGCTGAGCTGGCCCGAATACTTGGCATTGCTTCAAAAACCCTGTTGCTGCTCTTCCAGTGGTGGAGAAAGGAAAGCGTTGCAGATGGATGGGTGGGAGAACTCATAACAGCTGGACTCTAACACTTTCATTTCCAGTTGCGGCCTAGTGCTAATGTGTATGACCTGGCCAAGAACTTCAACCTGGAGATGTCTCTCTTTGAGCGGCTGGTGAAAGTCGGCTTCCCCTTTGTCCGCTTGAATTATCAGGTGAGGAGCAGCTCTAGAATCTCCGCTTGCTGTACTCATTTTCCATTATATAGGTGTGACAGGTCGTTACCCCGGAGTGCAATCTGGGAACTGTGGGAACCGCTGTGCTCCTCTAAGACACACAGCTGGGTTGGGGACACAACCAGCCTCACCCAGGCCCTGTTATCACCTAACATGACAGCAGGTGGTGCCACTCATCCAAACTGGGTTACCTGACTGCAAACAGCAGACAACGGCCAATTTCCCTGTTCCCCCCTCTATAGTATAAACCCAAAATTATACCGTCTTGCACCACACAGGGATCTGTACAGTGTTAGTTCATTATTGCGCTGCTGCCCCCCCCCCCCCCATGGTGAGAGGAATATGCACACTTGTGGTAACCAAACGGAGATTTTTCCCCAGACACTTCATTTAAAAGCACACCGGTTTAGGTTAAAACATAAAACAAATTTATTAACTACAAAAAGATTTTAAGTGATAGCAAACAGCTCAAAGCAGATTACCTAGCAAATACAGGTGAGTCGCATCATCCGCGCATTTAACTTACACAAATTCAACTATACACGCTCAACAAAAAAAAAAAGAAAAATAACAAGATACCTGTAAATAGTGTGGGCAATTCCGCCCACCATTCCATCAATGAGCATATGCCCCGGAGTGAGCGTGAGATGGGAGATATGAATCTGCTGTTCCCTCAGTCGGTGTCAGTTCCCACGTGCCTCTCATAGTGTGAGCATCTCGCCGCGTTGAGTGTGATTCTAGTGTTTAAAGATACTGTACGTATTTTTCGTACAAAATGGCCCCTAAACGCAAGCCAACTACTTCATCTGGTGCTCAACTGAAGAAACAGCGATCTGTTCCAACGTTGGAGGAAAAACTGGCTGTGTTGGACTTATTGAGAGATGGTATGTCGGTCTCCAATGTGGCGCGTAAATATGGCCGCAATGAATCTAGCATCCGTGCCATCAAGATTCGAGAGAGAAATTTGTCAAGCCATGGCATCAAGTGCTCCAATAACTGCTAAGATGATGAGCCAGGTGCGAGTTAAGACTTTAGTGAAGACTGAAAAGGCATTAAACTTATGGCTGGAAGACATGAACTGTAAACGTGTGCCTATCGATGGCAACACATTTAGAGAAAAGGCTCTTAGCCTCTATGCGTTCAAATCTCCCGCCGAAGGAGGACAGCCTTCTGATGAGAAGGAGTTCAAAGCCAGCCAAGGTTGGCTTAACAGTTTTAGGAACCACTTCAACCTCAAAAACGTGCAGACTACTGGTGAAGCTGCATCTGCCAATGAAGAGGCAGCAAAAGCCTCCCCCGAACAATTAAAGAAAATCATAGAAGAAAAGGGCGATCTTCCGGAACAAGTTTTTAATGCTGATGAGACTGGGCTCTTCTGGAAAAAAATGCCCAACCGCGCTTACACTTCAAAATCAGAAAGACAAGCCCAATTTGCTGAAGTGTTCCAAGCAGCGAAACACTTGAATGATTTAATTTCTGAATTCGATCTCTCTATGGAATGAAGCCACAAAATCACACGTCGTATTACGGACGATTTGAGACCACATCAAGAAATGTTTGAGCAGCTCAAGAGACAACAGCGACAGTTGCTGATCACCATGTTTTTCAAGGAAAAACAACCAGCAGCAGATGAGCCTACGTAATCAACTTCTCGAGCTGAACCAGAGCCAACCACTTCGTCTACGACTCGCTCTCCGTCACCCAAGCTCTCAGTCACCAACGTCTCCTGGATCAACATCAAGCCCTGATGACCCCCTGTAATTAAAAATACAGTCCTGTAAAATTATATTTTGCATATGTGCTCTTTATTATATACTATGCATTACTGTATACAGTAGACATATTACTGTAGAGGGTTGTATACACAAAACCATGTACAGTATACTTTATGGGTGATTTTAAGGGATTTTCAAGGGTAATTTTGACTATACACGATTTTCGCCTTATGCGCTGACTTTAGAACTTAACCCCTGCATAAGATGTGACTCCACTGTAAACAAAACCACAAACTAAGCCTAAAATACTAGAAAGATTGGATATGAATTAGCAGTTTCTCACCCTGACTAACGATTAGGCCCTACCAAATTCATGGCTGTGAAAAATGCATCATGGACTGTGAAATCTGGTCTTTTGTGTATTTTTACCTTATGCTATACAGATTTCATGGGGGAGACCAATGTTTCTCAAACTGGGGGTCCTAACCCAAAAGAGGGTTGGGGGGGGGAGTTGCAAGATTACTGTTGTGGGGGTTGCAGTATTGCCACCTTTACTTCTACGCTGCCTTCAGAGCTGGGTGGGTGGAGAGCAGTGGCTGTTGGCCAGGTGCCCAGCTCTGAAGGCAGTGCCTCACCAGCAGCAGCACAGAAGTAAGGGTTGCAATCCCATACCATGCCACCCTTACTTCTGTGCTGCTGCCTCAGAGTTGGGTCTGGACCCGACAGTTACAACACCATGAAATTTCAGATTAAATATCTGAAATAATGAAATTTACAATTTTTAAAATCTATGACCAAAATGGACTGTGAATTTGGTAGGGACCTACTGATGATACAAGCAGGCTTGCAGATTCTCAAGGCACAAGCTGCACTTGCTTTGCAGCTTGGGATCCCCACCTCCATTCCAAGTTCTTTTCTTTCAGAGCTTTTCTTAGGTGTTGAGTTGTTGTGGGAGAGTGAAGAACAACAGATGATGTCACTCCCTGTTTTATATAGCCTTAGCATAGGCGGGAACCCGTTGTTCCATAAACAGTTCCCAGCCCAGTTTGTAGAAAAATACAGGTACTCAAAATTGAGTCCAGAGTCATGTGCTCTAGTCACATGCCCTTGCAGAGTCATAGCTGCCATTACTTACAGGCTGTCCGGAGCATTCTTAGAAAGGCTCACCAGGTGGGGGATAAGCTTCTCCCTAAAGCCTATTGTTTTTCCTAATGGCCCATTATTCTGAATAGGCCCTTCACAACCAGCTGTTTAGGCTGGAAGCATTTTGCCTAGTGGGTGTCACCCAGGTAGTCCATATTCATAACTTTAGATACAAAAATGATACATGCATACAAATAGGATAATCATATACAGCAAATCATAACTTTTCCAATGACCCCTTACATGACCTATCTTTTACAAAATGCATCATAATTATGTCATTATCATATCATAATATTACTATGACAAATATGGAGTGTAGTGTCACAATAGGAATTTACCTGGTTGGAGTCTTGGAGTCTAAAGGAAGCTCAGCCTTATATTCCTGCTCCCATAGCAATCTGAAAATCAAAACAAAAAACCAGGTTTTGCTTAATCCCTGAGAAGAGCGCTGGGATCTGTCAGATCCATGCAGACCAGCTTCTGTGTCCGTTCAAGACACAGGCACTACATCTTCTGATACAGCCTTTCTGCTCTTGGGCTCTCTCCCTGTTGCATAACTGAAGCTGGTGAGAGAAGCAGACTCACAAAACACATAGCAACATCTCATAATTTCATATACAATGAAGATACGTTATAACATTAATATTTAACAGATTGTGACTTTTCAAATGGTATCTCACAAGGCATACTTTGTACAATACGTATAATCATATAACAGTAGTGAATATGTGGGTACAGGGGGTTACATGGGGTATATAATGTCACAGTGATGTCATGCTGGTGGTGGCTTTTGTGATCTGGACAACCTGTCCACTGGGAACTGCACTGAAAGCAACAAACTTACTTACAGTCCCATATCTTCATAAGATACATTTGGTCATTTCCATCTGGTTGGATTGGAATTGATGACAGAGGGAGGGTTAGTTTCCATTTCTGCGGCACCATTGTCTCGTATTTGGTCATTGTCTTCCCTGATGAAGCAGAAATGGAGGGATGGTTCAGTTCATTCCATCATGTGAGAAATTTGCCCATTTATGTTGGCTACTGCTAACCCTAGCCCTCCTTTAACTTTTGTTTCTGTATTCCAGCACCGCATGCGCCCTGAGATTGCCCAGCTCCTCACTCCTCACATATACCAGGAGCTGGAGAATCATCCCTCTGTCCTCAAGTATGAAAACATCAAGGTAAGTTTGCAGAAGGCACCAAGCAATTTCTGTCTATGTTCCCTCTAATTTTTGACAGGCTGTGTGCACAAAAAATTTCTTCTGTGCAAATTTTTGTGCGCGCGGTGTTTCGCCATGTGCGCGGGGTTTAGGTCTGTGTGTGTGCGCACACGCGCACAGCTTAGAGGGAACAGTGCTCTCAACCCCCCTTACTGGGTAGAATGATCCTCTGCTTATATCATCCAAACCAGTCACTTCTATGGGTTTGTATTCACGTATTCTGTCTCTTTGATCAAGTTTAGCTGATTAAAAATTGGTAATTTAAATAAAGAAATCAGGTGATGTAGGAATAGTCATCTTATAAACAAGATGGATGGATGTTGTTTATATTACCTTAGTGCCTACACCGTAGTCAAGGACCTGGGCCGCATTGTGCTAGACGCTGTACAAACACAGAACAAAAAGATTGTCCCTGCCCAAAGAGCTAAGTATTTGCATGGAGAGAAAATACTGGGTACGAAAGGGCTCTTTAATCTAGCGGAGAAATGCACAACAAATACCAATGGCTGGAAGCTGAAGGTAAACAAATTCCAATTAGAAATAAGGCGCAAATTATTAACAGCGAAGGGTGATCAACCACTGGAACAAACTCCCAAGGGAAATGGTGGATTCTTCATCTCATGATGTCGTCAAGACTGGATGCCTTTCTGGAAGATGATTTAGTCAAACACATTAGTGGGGTCAATACAGAAGTTAACTGGGTAAAATTCTCTGGCCTGTGTTATGCAGGAGGTCAGACTAGGGTCCCTTCTAGCCTTAAATTCTATTAATCTGTGGACACTAACATGGAATCCTGGTTTTGCTCTAATGGGAAAAACATGTTCAACCAGTGCAGTTAATTAAGCAGCCGTTACTGTAACTTCAGGCACTCAAAGAGCCACAGAATTGTGCCCACATCCATGAATATCCATCTTTCCTGAAGAAGCTTGTCTCTGGCTGAAATGGCCTGATTGTCCCTTAGGGAGATAGGAGCAACCCAACTAATAGGCAGTTCCTCTTTGTTCAGTGTCAGGGAGTGAACATTCTACTTGCATGTTCACCTAGGGTGAATGGAAACTTTAGACAGGTGCATGGGCTACATTCTCCACCTCACTGGAGGAGGGAGCCAGGGATCAACAGGGACTCTGACACTACTAGCCCTTACTATGGAAGAGAGGAGAAACCCTTGCTTTCTTCTCTGCAATGGGTAAGGTTTGTGTCGAAGGGGCCAAGCACTGCGGTGGCTGTGTCAAAGAGAATGGGGGTTGAGAGGAAGGTAAGATCAAACAAAACACTGAAAAATAAAAGGAATGGTGTGAATTATGGGATTGAGAAAGCAAAACAAATTGAGAAAGAAAAAGATTGTCATGAAAGACAAGAATCTAAAATAGCCAGTCTCTGAAGTGCCATGAAAGGGGGAGAATAGTGTGATGGGAGAATGAAGTACATACACTTATTCAGAGTCCAATAACAAACTCTCAAACTCATACATATAAAGCTGTATTATGTGGACTACAAGTATTGCATATACGTGTTAGAGAAAAGTGTCTAAGGGTCCCATGGGGGTGGGATACTGAAAGTGTTTTTCACGCTAGCTAGTAGGTATCAAGTAAATAAACACTGTGCATGGCTATTTTATCACCCATTTCTCCCACCTAACCTTAAATACACGAGTATTCGCGCTGAGTAGTGTGAATGAATGAGCCGTGATTTCTCGTTTATAGCCTGGGAACATGCCACTAGCACAAACTCCTTTTTGTAACCTAAAGAATAAATTGTAGTTGTTGGACTCTAATTAAGATAAGGAATCAAATCCTCTACATGCTGCTGGATTCCTGGAATAGTCAGTGATGTACCAGTGGGACACTGTATGGCCAACAAGCTCCCAAACTCTCCCTTACTAGGTACATTATGAGGGGTCTGACTGAGGGGTATTTGCCTTAAGTGTGCAATGACCAGGGTCCTGCACCCTGAATCCAAGTCATCTACAGAGGAACTGCTAAGTGGGTCACCGTAGGCATGAAAGAGTGGGTTGCAGTGCTGGAAGGTTAGAATGTTTTTTCCATGGTAACGTTTTTCCTTCTTTTCTTTTCAGGGGATCTTATCTAACCTTTTCTTTGTGGAGCATGACTTCCCTGAACAGGAGATCCAGGAAGGGAAAAGCCATCAGAATCCACATGAGGCCCAGTTTGTGGTGGAGCTGTGCAAATACTTCTTGTGTCAGGACTACTTGCCCTCCCAGATCACCATCCTCACCACCTACACTGGGCAGCTCTTCTGTCTGCGCAAACTCATGCCTGCCAAGATCTTCACAGGTGTGAAGGTTCATGTGGTGGATAAGTATCAGGGTGAGGAGAATGACATTATCTTGCTGTCACTTGTGCGGAGTAATAAGGAAGAGAGAGCTGGGTTCCTGCAGATTTCTAACCGGATCTGCGTAGCATTATCCAGAGCTAAGAAAGGGCTGTACTGTATTGGGAATATGGGAATGCTTGGCAAGGTGCCTCTCTGGAGCAAGATCATTCACACCCTGCGGGAGAAGGGTCATATTGGTCGCTCACTGATGCTCTGCTGTCAGAACCATCCTGACACTAAGACTCTGGTGTCCAAGGGAGCAGACTTCTGCAGAGTTCCTGAAGGGGGCTGTAGTCGCCCCTGTGAATTCAGGCTGAATTGTGGACACGTCTGCACTCGAGCATGTCACCCCTATGACTTAGAGCACAAAGAGTTTCAGTGTATGAAGCCCTGTCAAAAGGTGCTCTGCAAAGATGGCCATCGTTGCCCCCAGTTGTGCTTTGAGCGCTGTGGACAGTGCATGGTGAAAGTGCTGAAAACCATCCCAAAGTGTGGCCACCAGCAGATGGTCCCTTGCTCCACTCCTGAGAGTGAGTTTTGCTGTCAAGAGCCTTGTCAGAAATATCTGAAATGTGGGCACAGATGTAACATGTCCTGTGGGCAGGAATGCAGTGTTCAGTGTCTTGAGATGGTTATGGTCACACTGAAATGTGGCCACAACCAGCAGGTGAAGTGCTGGATCACAGTGGAGATGAAACATGGGATGCCTGTGAAATGCAAAACCAAATGCCCTATCCCATTGGATTGTGGCCATGCGTGCCCAGGTTCCTGCCATACCTGCTTTGAAGGGCGATTTCATGAGCACTGCAAGAGCCCATGTAAGCGCTTCCTGATCTGCTCCCACAAGTGTCAGCAGCCTTGCACCAGGGAATGCCCTCCATGCCAGCAAGCCTGTCAGAACCACTGCATCCACAGTCGGTGCAAAAAGAAATGTGGAGAGATGTGTATCCCATGCATGGAGCCATGTGAGTGGCGGTGTCAGCACTACCAGTGTACCAAGCTTTGCTCTGAACCATGCAACAGGCCCCGTTGCGATGTACCATGCACTAAGCTACTGCGCTGTGGTCATACTTGCATTGGGTTGTGTGGGGAACCTTGCCCAAAAAAGTGCCGTGTGTGTCACCAGGATGAAATCACTCAGATCTTTTTTGGCTTTGAGGATGAGCCAGATGCTCGCTTTGTGGAGCTGGAGGATTGTGGCCACATCTTTGTGGTCCAAGGCTTCGACTATTACATGGATGAAGATGAAAATATCATCAAGCTGAAGGTCTGCCCCAGCTGCCAGACAGCCATCAGGAAGAACTTGAGGTATGGCACCATTGTGAAAAGGCGGCTGGAAGAGATAGAGAAAGTGAAGGAGAGAATCCAAGGTCCAGTAAGTGAAATTGAAACTAGCAGGCATAGACTGCAGGGTGTGTTGGAAGGGAAGGCGGTTCTGCGAAGAAATCTGTCCCTTAAATATCTCATGCTGGAAGAGAAGCTGATACATCCTGATCTCTCCACAAAGAGCATTGGACTTCTTGAGAACTTGATTGGCTTCTATGGACGCCTGGGTGACCTGATGAGCTCCCTGAACAAGCTTGATGTGAGCGAGAAGGAAGGATTGAGGAGGCGACTGGCTGAAATTCAGGAGTGGTTGGACAAGCCCCGACTAAGCTTCACTGGCCAGGAGCTCTCTGACCTCCAGAGTGAGATTCAGAGGCTTACATACCTGGTGAGTCTCCTGGCCAGATGTAAAACAGCAACTGCAAAGATGAATACTTCTGTCTCGAGAGAAATTGCCACTCTGCGGCAGATCCTGGAGGGAACGAAGAAGTTCACCCAAGAGGACGAAAAGGTGGTGAAGATGAAAATGGAAGAACTAAAGACAGCTCTGCCAGAGTCTGGGTTGGGAATCTCTGAGGAGGAGCGAGTGCAGATTGTTAGTGCCTTCGGTTATCCACAAGGTCACTGGTTCAAGTGCCCCAATGGCCACATTTATGTGATTGGTGACTGTGGTGGGGCAATGGAGAGAAGCAAGTGCCCAGAGTGTAAGGCAGTTATTGGAGGTGAAGATCACACTCTAGAGCACAGCAACCGTCTGGCCCCTGAAATGGATGGGGCAACTCATGCAGCCTGGTCAGAAACTGCAAATAACATGCTGAACTTTGAGGACCTTCGCAGGCTGATATAGAAGAGCCCATCTCCCTCAGTAGAAGACCTTTTAACCCCATTAATGCCCTTCCCCATTGCCAAGCTGCATAGCGTGTGGAGTAGCCAGATGGTGCTCACTGGCTCTGCTTGGCAAATTGGGTTTCTCGTGATTAACACTTGCTGGTGTTCGTTGCTAGAACTAGTCCTATTTCCTATTGGCACTTTATCTGTGGAATCAAGCAACTGAATGAAGTAGAAACAGAAAAAAATTCGCCTGCTTTAGCCTGAAGTATGCATGGGGCCTCATGCAATTCCAGGGCTGGCAGGCACCAGTCTGTGGTGGCATCAGCCCCTGCAGTAGCTCTGGCTACTGCTCATTGCACTGATCGTTTAACCCGAAATCTTTTATAGCCTAATAAATTTTATTCATAGTCCTATAAATGATATATTTACTTTGTTGGGTTCTTCCCCTACCCCCCCTCTGGCCTGCTGTCTGTCCCCCACCCTAAGGGCTGGGCTCTGTATCCCCCTTAGCGCTGCTGTCTCCCATTATCTTCCCCGTGCTGGGCCCTGTGTGTCTTGCCCAGCCCAGTGCTGCACTGCCAGCTGCGCCCGCAAGCCGCTCTGTAGCGGCGGCTGCTGGGAGGGAGAGGGAGATGTCTCCACAATGGCCCCTGGCTTGTTCCTGGTGTTGGACGTGTCCTTGGCTCGCAGGGGCCAGGGCATTCTAAGAAAACAGCCAGCGTGTCCCTCTCTCAGGCTGGGGTGCGGGGGAGGGGCGAGACCAGGTCCACAGACCTTCAGCTAGGCCCCGCTGCCCTAGTGCCTCCTGGCAGGGACCAGCAAGTCTTGCCTAATGGGTCCAGTGCTGGCCCTGGCACAAGGTGTTTCACTCTAAGGGGTCCGCTGCCCCCTCCCCCCCCCGGGGAGCGTGACCCCCATGACCTCCCACTTCACTATGGGCTGTGCGGAAACAAAGCGCGTGGAGGAAGAGTCGGTACTCCCCCGCCCGGGATCTCGGTGCCCTGAATCCCGTCCCTCATTGGCCGGAACGTGGAGCGTTGGTCTCTCCCCATTGGCCCTGGGGACTGCCAGTCTCCTCCAGATCCTTTCTTTGGTTAGCGGGATTGTGCAAGCAGGAGCCAATCAGGCTCTCGGGCAGGAAATTAGAAGACGTAGCCCCGCCTTTGGAAGCCCCTTAAAGCAGGAGACACAAACCAGGGGCAACAAGCAAGTCCAAGAAATCACAGGCCGAGGCGGCTTGGCAGGCGCGGAAACGGGCTCAGCACCTCTCGAATTGGTTCCGGGTGAGAGCGGAAGTCGTTCCGGTGCCACACTGATCGGGGTCCGTGCGAGGCCGGAACTGAATGGGGGGCGGGCTCGAGCGCCTTTAACCGCCGCCCGCTTCCGTTCTCGCTCCATTTTTGCCAACTTTTGCGCCCTCGGGTTCCGTCCCCGTGCGGCCCTTTTAACGCTGCGCCGCGCGCCCCTGGGAGCGGCCGGCGAGCGAGGGCGGCGCCTTCCGGCGCGGCTCGTGAGCATGCGCAGATCGCTCGAGCGGGCGCCGCGGGGAGTGCGTGCGAGGGAGCGGATGGAGCGCGAGCCTGGGGCTGCGGGGCCCGCGCCGGCGCCGCTGCGGCACCTCCGCGAAGCGCTGCGGACGGCGCTGGCCCGGATCCGAGGTGCGGCCGCGCTCAGGGGCGGCGGGAGGGGAGCCTCTGGGCCGGGCCTGGCGGCGCCGGGGGACCCGCGGCGGGGTGGGGCGCCGTAGTCCGGGAGGCGGGCGGGGCGGCCCCTTCTGAGCTGCTGCGCTGGTGTCTTTGCAGAAGGGGAGTCGCGGGAGAGCAGCGAGACCTTCGAGCAGCAGCGCTTCTGGGACACGCTAGGTAAGGGCCCGCCTGGGCCTGGGCGGGCTGGCGCCGAGGGGAGGGCTCTGTAGCGGGGACAGATGCCAGGGGCTGGGCTCGAACCTAGGAGCTCTGGAACCAAATGCAGGAGCGTCGGGTTCTGCGCTGTATTCGTTGCTTGCTGAACGATATTTTCCCCATTCTACAGTCTGGTCTCATAACTCACTATTTTCACAGTCTTCATTCCTTTGCTGGGTAGGTCATTTTCTTCCTTACTAGGAAATATATTATTTTCTTAACTAACGTTAAACTAACTTTAATTTTCAATTTCATAAGTATCCTTACAAACATTTTAGAGTTTCTTGCCCCTTCCTGTCAAGCAGCTGGTCCCACTGGAGACATGACGTTGGGCTAGATGGACCTTCGTCTGATCAGTTCAACAGTTTGTGTTCCTCTGAATTGCTGCCATCTCTTTCCTTAAGCTGAGTTTCCTAACTGGGAACTGATGTCGGCTTTATCTAACAGATGGGGCAGATGGAGGGAAAGGGGCTGGTATTGCCCCCTTTGACTGAGACAGTGCCTAATGTCCTGACTCCATTGAATTGTTCCTTAGGTCAGACGTTCAAAGCGACATCCCAGGAAGCTACGAAGTTGAGTCTGGCATTCTCGCGGCCTCCACTGCCTTCTGCAGAGGTGAGTGCATGCCCCATGTCAAGGAAAATCTCAAGGTTTCTCCCACATTGCAATCCCTTTCTGCGTCTTGCTCCCTTGAACTAGGACAAAGTTAGTTTGGGTTAAAAAATAAAACAAATGGTTCTTCTCATTGACGTTTATGGGATGTAACTGCACCCTTTCGCTCTTCTTTAGAACGGCACATGGCTTCCCAGTCTTGTTGCATAGAGAATTGTCAGAGCTGAGGGAACGGCTCATTGGCTGTGGAAGGTTTCAACCCAAGTGTTTATGGGAAAAGAGCCACATAGTTCAAGATAATAGTACGAGCTCTTCTTCCCCCCCCCCCCCACCCCCCCAGCTTGACAGTACCAGTTTACCAATATGCGAATGCCTTGGGGTGGGGAGAATGCTATCTGATGCGTAGAGCATGGTGTGGCATTAGACAGCTGAGCACCAGACACGGCCTTACTCTGTTGTTATGTTTCAAAATAATTCTAAGTGTGTTGGACTGTGGTCCTTCACCTTCTTCCCATGTTACCCCCAGCTGGCTTTTTGCCACTCCTCTCCACTTGAGAGTCCCTAGCTGAGAACAACAGTGTGTAAGAAGGTGGTCTGCCTTCAGATGGAGCTGGTGCATTTTAATGGGATTGCAGTGTCACCCCTTTCATTCCTGATTCTTTTTGTCCACTGTTCTCAGGACTGTCAGAAACTGAGTGAAGGCGTCCAGAATGCTGTCCTAGCAGCTGCCACAGTGTATTACTGGCTTCCCAAGGGCCAAGGTGAGGCAGCGAGAGCAGGTTTGTGCCAATTCTCCTTCCCCTCAGAAGGGGGGTGTGTGTGTGTGTGTGAGTGAGAGAGAGTAGGAGCACCTACCTGTTTGACCTTGTCTGTGTTTGGAGAGGGGCTGGCTTTCACTGTGATAGTGTCAGGCTGCATCATTCCTTGCTCAATCTCATCTAGGTACCACTCTGCGGAAGATGGTGCGAGATGCGACTGCCGAGGTAGTGGAAGGAATGATCCAGCTCACAGACGTGATTCTCAGTAGTCCACTGCAGAGGTAATACTGATCGAGCAGTACCCCCATTAAATGTTGATAGGTTAAGTAGATGGGGAAAGAAAATGAAAGCCCTGTGCACACCTTCTCATCCCAAAACAGTAACCAACTGTAAATATGACCCCCTGCACAGAGGGTTGAATGTAGCTCTGCATGTGGCAGGGAGGGGAGGCCTGGGAGAGGTAGGACTCTTGTGAAGGAGGTGGGGGGAATATTTGTGTTGCTGGGTAACTTGTGCAATTTGGAGTAGGTTGTTCTCAGCACAGATTCTTGGCCTGATTCTTGGAGCTCCATATTTCCTGCCTCTTGCTAAGTGCAGGGTATCCCCTTGTCAATGTTTATAGGTCCCAGCACCCTGAGGGACTCTCTTCTTTTTCAGTTTGTCTCAGGAGCAGCTTATATCAACTGGTAGCATATGGGAGGCATGTGAGCAGATTTCCCATCTGCCACAAGGTGAGCGACACGGATGCAAGGAGTGCAGAGCTCTGCACTCCCAACCGGAGTGGGGGATATGGGCTTCAGAAATCGACAGTCCCTGAACCTACTAAAGGGGAACACTGCAGCTGGTATCTTGGAGCCTAGCTCCTACAGCAGAAATGATGCCATTCCTAGAGCCATTACATGCTCAGGAGCCAGGTGGGGTCACCTGCATGGTGACCCTGGAGTTCTGTGGCGGTGACTGATCCAGTGACCTAGAGGAGTATGGTGGATGCTGGGTAGCTGGTAACATCTGTACAGTCGCCTTTCATCCTTCTCTCTTTTGACTTCTGTGTGCAGATAACCATGCAGCAGTCTTGTCAGCCATGGCCGCCTATCTGGGTGTGGTCAGGGATGCGGTGGAGGAGATGGAGCAGGTGAGGAAGTCCCTTTATTTTTGCTGGGGACAGAGCCAACTGTTGCGGGGGGGTGGTGGTCCTGCAGTGATGCTGTAATGAAACAGAAATGTGGTTTTCTACTGTGGTGAATTGGGAATTCTCTGAAATATTTTTATGACTGATATGCATGGCAATGACTTTCTTGGTTATTGATTGTTACCCAGTGTGACAAAGGGTTAAACTGCTCCTGAAGCAAAGCAGATGTGTGTGTCACCTAACTGTCTGGCGTGGTATGACTAGGTTTTAAAGACTGGCTGTAACAGACCCATATCAATGGAGGGTCTGGAAGGATAATGGGAACCCCAAGGGCTGAACAATTGACACCTATCCATGGGAAACCCCACCAGCGGTAATATGTAAACTCAGCATGGTTTGCAGGAGGAAGACAGAAGTGACAGGAGACTAGGATAAGAACTTGCTCGTGCGGGGTATAAGACCTCTCACCTGGGACTCACACAAAGAGAGAGAGAAAGAAAAAGGAAACCAAGATGGTTCCTATAGAGAGCTTTGTCCAGTGTGGACTGTGTTCACTTTTGCTGCTTTATGTAATCTAAGGACTTCCTGATGCTGTGTTTCAATTGACTAAAAGCCATACTCTGTTTTGAAAAGGTTGCCTGGTGTCACTGCAAATACTTGCATAGTGCGTGGATCTTTGAAGGGGGTAAAAAGTCTTTGGACAGGAGTCTGTTGCAGTGGAACTTGCTGGGCAGAGCTCACGTTGTGAAACTGGAATGTTGGAGCCCAGAGGCTCAGTCTCAGGAGTGTTGAGGCTATGTGGCCTACCCCTGTGGACAGGAAGGACCCCCCTAAGGGTCTGGCATTCTGAAGGAATACCTACAAGGGACTGTTTAAAAGCTGGGGCGTAGCACAGATCCTGTAAATCCGTGACATTTATCCAGGTTGTCATAGCTCCTATATCTTGATTCTGACCCAAAACAGTGTCATGCAATCCGTGGATCTTGTTGAGTGTCCAAACCTCAGCCTAGTTCCACTACTTAATATGTGGCTTCTGTGAAGCCAGTTCCTTATTTTGTCTTTGCATGGCTTAGTTTGCTGGTGTAGGGTTAGAGCGGGGACTGCCTGCTAGGCTGTTGCTGATCAGTGGCCTGGTGTGCCTGAGGGGTTGATTTTTAAGCTAATTCCCAAAGGAGAAAAGGTCTCAGGTGTCCGACTCCAATCCTGAAGACATTGCCCTGCAAACTACTTGAGCAGGCTCTAGCTAGTACTCACCTCTTTCCTCAGGGGCACTATGGGGACAGGTGGTGGGCTCTTGCTTTCCAATATATGTGTTCTCAGGCTCAGAGGGAAGATCAGGACCCCTACAGTGACATCATGGAGGATGAGGAGCTGGGCTCTCGGGGCAATAGGGACACGTACTGGTCTGAGGCTGACCGGAAGCTACTTAGTCCCTGCATGGGGCTGATGAAGGCCTCCAAAGCCTGCCTGAAGAAGCTCTTGGGTGCAGTGAAGCTTCACGGCAAAGCAGACACCCCAGAACAAGTGGCTCAGCTAGATGACCTTGCAGACATCACCAATGAGATCAGCCCGAGGTGAGTCAGTCTCTTTCCCCTCTCAATGTTACCTGTGCTAGGGCAGTCCTTGTAGGCCGGCTAGGTCAGGGAACTGCATTATGCAAGGGTTTCCCTCTGCACTCATGATGGGAGTGGGGCCTTTGTGAGACTGGGGCCCTGGAATAGTCTGTAAGAGAGTTGCTGTGACTAGGCCAGGGATAGTTGTGATGGGGGATGGGTGGTCACGAGGATTGGGACAGAAAAGAGATGTATTTGTTAGATACAGCTGATGTTGGTTTCCTGCTGAGCTGTTCAGAGCCTGACTCGCTCCCACAGTTAACGTGTTTGGTGGGAGGCATAGCCTTTGCCCATCCATTGGTTGGGCTGACTGCTCAGCTCCCTCTCTCATACTGAAACCTCTGTCTTCTGCCCTAGTGTTGATGAGCTGGCACTAAGCATGTATCCGCCCATGAACCAGCTGTCTGTGCGACTCAATGTAAGTACCTACCACTCCCCAGCTCATGAGCAAAGGGCATCAGCCTGGCTCCTGCAGGGAACAGAGAAAATAAAAGTGGGAGCTAGTGTTTCTAAGGGCAGTTGGTAATCGGCCCCGGCCCAGTGGCAAGTTTTTGAGTTTGAAGACTGCCTGTTTTTTGTTGGGTCACACCCACTTGGCTTCCAGAGTAAGCTTCTCCGTGCGGTTCTCTTCGTTCTCTCGCAGGGTCTTGAGCCCACCAGGAAGGAGAGAGTACATGGAGAGGGTACATGGTCTGTGCTGATACAGTACAGACCTGTTTACGCACAAATCTGCTTAACGCACGGTAGCGCCATGCTTCCCAGTGCTACCTATTTAACACGTGAGACTCGTTAACACGCAGAACTTGATATGTAGCACTACAGATTTGCTCACTAACTCACTGACATAGAAATTGACAGGAAGTGCGGAGTGGAATTATTGTATATATTATTGTATGTCTTTACCGATATTGGTAAAGACGTATCACGCACGCTTAGTCATTGTCACGTTAGAGAGATGTATAATATATACAGTCAGTGTTCCTACACTGTAGAAGAAAAGCTAGCTGCAACAGATCGAGTAAATAGCGGAGAAACCCAGGCCAAGGTTTCAAAAGCTATTGGGATGGCCGAATCTACTCCGAGGATGGCTAAAAAAAGAATCTAAACTGGACGGCTTTGTACAACATATCGATTCTGCCGCGGGGCTTAGGCGAAAACGTGTGCGATGTTCAGCAAAACCCACAGTAGACACAGCCGTGCGCACAGGGTTTGCTCAGGAAAGGCTGAAAGGAACGCCACTCAGTGGGCCGAATCTTCAAGCCCAAGCGAAAAAATTTGGAAATTTAACGGGGCATGAATCATTCCAAGCCAGCAAGCGGTATATAAGTCGTTTTAAAAAGCATCATGGCATAGCGCAGGTATTGATTTCTGGAGAGAGCTGATCAGCCGATGAATTAGCTGCGAACACGTTTCCTACCAAGTTAAAATCTGTTTTACAAAATGAAGACTACCACAACGAACAACTTTATAATTGTGATGAAACAGCTTTATTTGCAAAACTGCTACCAGATAAGACTTTAGCCTTTAATTACGAGACAGAAAACAGCCGGATTTAAAAAGATAAGATCGTGTGACTTTTTTTTTTTGTAGTAATAAGACAGGCAGCTATAAGCTTGCCCCTCTTCTAGTTGGCCGCGTTCATAACTCTCGCTGCTTTAATCACCTCAGTAGAGCCAAACTGTCAGTAGTATATGCTAACAGCGAAAATGCTTGGATGATGAGACTCATTTTCGACGACTGGTTCCACAACAGCTTTGTTCCAGCTGTTCGTAAGCATCTGCGGTCGAAGAAACTCGAAGCCAAAGCACTTTTGCTACTTGACAGTTGTCTGGCCCATCCTCCGGCCAAATCACTGGTATCGAGTGATGGAAAAATTCGAGTGCTATACCTACCGTTCAACACAACATCAAAAAGTCAATCTTTAGACCAGGGTATTATTCAGTATTTTTAAAAACAATTATTGACGGGAGCTGATTTCGGCGATCGTGTCATGCACGTCTTCAGGCATTTCTGAATTCCTGAAACAGATAAACATGAAGGAAATTATTTATTTAGTTAAAGCTTGGGACGGAGTAAAACAAAAGTCCATTGAAAATTGCTGTATGAAGGCTCTTGGTGATGCCTTTTCTGTCAAAGACGGCTCAGACTTGGAAAACTCCAGCAGTGGCACTGATTCAGAGCCAGACTCTGAAGGATTTTCGGAAGACGATGTCCTACAAACACGCACGCAGACAAAAGAGGATAAAGGTAAACTTCTCTTTCAAATGACAAGATTTTAGTTTGGATATGTCGCTGGAAATCATTACCGAATGGCTGGAGATGGATGAAGATTGCCCGACTTCAGAACTTCTGTCTGAGGAAGAAATATTAACAGCCTGCAAGGCTACGTCGGACCGCGAAAGTGATGGCGAGGATGTCGTTGAAAAGGTCAATTTTGCCCACAGAAGCCCTTAGTGCTGTTGTAAGATTTATGGAGGAGCAAAATGCGGAAAATATCAAAATCATTCATCTGTGGCGAATGACAGACTTCATAAGAAGCAGAAAATAACGGCATTTTTTTTCTAAGTGAATCAGACACTTTTTTTCAGCATGGCTCTCTTAACCCGCGGTCTGTTAACACGCGGTCGTGACAGCTTGACTCCTGACATCCACGTGTAAACGGGTCTGTACTGTACTGCCATCTTGTCATAGCTGTGTGACCCCTAGAGGTGTCTGGGTGCCACTGCCCAAGGGAGCAGAGACCCAGAGCTGCCTCTGTGGTTGGGAATAGTTCCTCCTCCATGGCAGCGCTAGGCTGGGGGTAGCTCCCCACAACAGCTTTAGGTGGTCACCTCGCTTGCTGGGTTTAGAGTTGTCTCTTCCTCCCCCCGGCTATGCTAGGATGCCTCCTATGATAGAGGATTCCTGCATGTGTCCTTGACTCCCCACAGCAGTGCTGGGACCATGCTTGCCACATTGGCTCAATCGTTTTCCCTTTTGCTTCCTTTTAGGCTGCCAAACTGGCCTCTGTATTAAAGAAAGTCCTAGAAATTACAAAGTGAGTATGGCCTTTGGGCCTTCCTGAGCTCAGAGTGTTTCTGGAGGGGAGGGGGCGAGAGGTTGCCCTCTTTCTGGATGTTGTTAGAGAAGCTGTGCCAGACGTGACCAGCCTGGGCTCCTCAGAAGGCTTGTGGAGAGCCAGTGTGAACCTTTGGGAATTACCCTGATTGCCCCAAAGGGAGTGATGGCTGTGGGGAGAGAGGATATGGGGGTTTCACAGAGTCGAGGACCAGAAGGGGCCATTGTGATCATCTAGTTTGATGTCCTGTGTAACACTGGCCAGAGATCTGCCCCACAATAATTCCTTTTGAACTAGACCATATCCTTAAAACAAAAATCAACCGGGATGGAGACTCCACCACAGCCCTGGATAAATTGTTCCAATGGTTAATTATCCCCACTGTTAAAAACTTACACCATATTTCCAGACTGAGTTTGTCTGGCTTCAACATCCAACCATTGGCTCATGTTATACCTTTACTAGACTGAAGAGCCCCTTATTAAATATTTGCTCCCCATGTAGGTGCTTATAGACTAATCAAGTCACCCATTTACCTTCTGTTCGGTAAGCTAAAAACACTCAAGGAGCTCAGTCAGTATGAGGCATGTTTTCTAATCCTTTAGTCATTTTCTTGGCTTTTCTCTGAACCTTGCCCAATTTATCAACATCCTTATTGAATTGTGGATACAAAGTGTGGCAGAGACCCCTCCCTGTAGGGGGTGGGGATGCAGGGCACTGGATGGGCAGGCGGTTACAGAAATTGCTGGGAATTAGTGAGGAGTGGACATAGCGAGGGTAGAGATGACAGATTTGTCTCCCTTACTTTCCCCTGCCGCCACACACACACAGACCAGCATGCAGCAAAGAATCATAGAACTGGAAGGGACCTCAAGAGGTCATCTAGTCCAGTCCCTGCACTCATGGCAGGACTAAGTGTTATCTAGACCATCCCTGGCAGGTGTTTGTCTAACCTGCTCTTAAAAATCTCCAGTGATAGAGATTCCACAACCTTCCTAAGCAATTTATTCTAGTGCTTAACCACCCTGATAGTTAGGAATTTTTTCCTAATGTCCAACCTAAACCTGCCAGACTGGTGAGGCAAAGGGTGGTGGTGTATCTAGGGTGTTGTCCAGAGACCACTCCCTGCTGGGGGTAGGCAGGAGGTACAGATAACTCCCGCCCTGACAAGGGCACTCTGAGGCTGCAGAGACCTTTCCTTTATAACCCTGTAGTAGTCTAGCTCTTTGTGACATGGTCCTGTGGTACTTGGCACTCTGTAGTTTGGAGGTGCCTAGATATACAGTACCTCAAAGTCATTCTAATGCCTCTCCCTTTCCTGCAGGGCAAGCCATGTGTGTCCCCCATCGGAGGAAGGCTGGGTTCAGTTTCTCACTGGTGCAGTAGATCACAACATGGACAAAATTAAGGACTTCACACAGAGTGAACTTTAATGCTTCTGCAGTTGGGGTCTCTAACAGCTGCCTTTCTGGTGCGTCTGGTCATTCCCTGAACACGGGGAGAATGATGGGGTTGACGTTTGAGGGAAGAGCTTTTCCAATCTGGAAGAAGTTTGCAAATGCAAAGTGTGACTTGCTGGTCTCCTCTGGCAACTGCCAACACTGCCACCCTTGATTTGTTTCCTGGGACAATGAGAAGCTGCATCTTGTTGTTGTGAATATGCCTTGTCCCCTTTGACTTGGCTCTAGGGCTGCCCTATAGGGCAGAAAGGGCAATAAAATGTCACTAGGTTCACATGGTGGCTTTGTTTTGTGGAGGGGGAAGGGTTTTGCTACCTTCATGAGGCTGGACTGGACCCATGAAGGGTACATTTTCTCCTGGCAGCCTGAGAATGTATGGAGTGATGCCCTCACTTCCCTCTGAATTATGGGAAAGGAATAAAGGAATTTGCTCCCTTCCAGTGAGGATGCAGTGGAAACTGTTATCTGCTAGTTCAACAACTCTGTGGGCACCAGAGTGCAGTTCTAGGGAGATGCAGCGTCTTCCCCTTAAAATGCCAGGCTGATACTCTTTTCTCCTTGATAGCTGAGGCACCCTGATGCCACGGGGATGGGCATAGTATAGTGAGAAATCAGTGCCTAGTTGGGATGGTTTTGCCTGGACGCAGGGGATGTTGGGCTAGGTGGGCATTAGGCTGAGAATGTAATAAGACAACATTTAACATGGCTTAAATGTGACTTTAATTAGAATGAATGTTGCTGACTCCTGTGCAGCTCCACCATCCAGCATAAACTCCCCTCCCTGGAGAGAACCCACCTTGGGACCAGGGCTCAGGATAGTAGCACCTGCTGTACGCTGGGATCTAGCAGCCACAGTGCTGATGCTTCTGTAGCCCTTCAGATTCTGACTGCAGTCAAGATGCACGGTGAGTCTTCTGGGCCCTGTCTGGGTGGGGTGAAGGGATGGTAAGCGCAGCATGCTGCCGGGCTGTACAGAGCCCAGTCTGCTACGCAAGAGAAAGCAATGCAATTATTTGCTTTGTTCATAGTTCTCAGGGGCTGGAGATGCATCTGACAGGCACCAAATATGGAGTCAGAAGAAAGGGTCAAAGTTCTGATACCGTAGCATTGGGGAAGTACTGGGGGAAGCTAAGGCAAAGGGAGTGAAAACTCTCAAAGGATGTACCTGTAACCTGTCCCCCACTCCTTGGGATCCCCCATTCATATTTGGGGATTATCTGCAAAGCCAGCGATAGATGTTTAGTAAAAACCTTCTGGAAAAAGAGCAAGAGGAGAATGACTGCACCTCATGCTCTAGGAGGGTCCTATGGTTTTCTGAACTGCCTGGGGCTGTGTGAAGACCTCTTACAAGAGCAAATCAGCCCAATAAAGACATGGACACTTATAAAGAGCTCAGCCATGTTTTGCTTTCTTCCTCTGTATCCTTCTCCTTCGGTTGAACTTGGGATGAAACTGGTTACAGGGGCCCCTGAAGAGCTGGAAAATCTGGCAGCTGGGCCAAGGGAACTGCCACCAGTAGAGCTAAGACCACTGTGTCTCGTACATGTGTTTATGTAGTTAAACTACACCCCAATGAGTGTAGCACTGTGTGAGACAACTTAATACCCAGCCATGTGGGGGGGAGAGCCGCTTGCACTCCAAGGGATGAGAGCTTTCTGCAAACGAAGGAAGTAGACTAGTCTCTTACCCCAGCAGAGAAGCAGGGGGGATTTGCTATACTGCTGGGCATTGCTTTCTCGCATGCGCGCGCGCGTGTACACACACACCCCCCTACGCCTCTGAGCGATGGCTTGAAATGTCCCTGTCAGCATTACTTACAAGCCTTGGCTGAACAAACAGTTAACTCAGTTGACCAAGCAGCTGGAACGTACTCCCTGTCCCATGCTGAGAAACAGCTCCTTCCCGTTCCTCAGGGAGAACATGCACAGCTTAATGCAGTAAATATCTCCTCCATGTTTTGTTGATGTGTATCTGTTTCATCTCCATGCCCCCGGTGATGCTTTAGTGTTACCGTTATGTGGTTCCTCTTCCACTGCTCTGTCAGCGGGCTGAGGCTTTTCCCAAATGCCATGTGTGGAGTTTGTCTTTCTGTATTAAACATTTGTTGCAATTTTTCTTCCTTGGTTTTTCTCTTTCCTGTGATATTAGTGGAATCCAAGGCATCAATTCTTAGTAAAAAAACAGATGATGGACTTTCAGCTATAGTGGCTTCTGCTGGTCTTCCCCACCCTGCTTTGTGAGTAATGCCAGCCTTGTAGCCAGTTCACCCTTGGGGGCTATAAAGAAATAATAAATGCAGCCTGTCTTCAGTGCAGTTGGCTCTAGCTCTGGGTCATGCCTATTGCAGAATAAGTTGCTCAGCTCAGGGAGAGTCAGTTTGCCCTTAGCCATACCTCCTGTCTCTATAAATGAGCCCTGTCTGTAACTGCCATCACACACTCCACCAGGGGGCTAGGAGGCTGATCTGTGCTATGGTTGGCTGGTAATGCACTGCACTCTGGGAGCGGTGAAGAGAAGTAAGTGTTCTGGAGGTAAGAAAGAATAAGTGAGAAGCTTCTAGGGGTTGAGGAGATTAGAACAGGCTATCTGGGAGCCACTGGTGGTTGTCCATCTTCTAAGGTGAGCCTCTTGACCTCTCACTTCTGCCAATCTGCACCGCCTGCTTGTGAGCTCCTATTGTATCCCTTGTGCTCTAGACTGGAGTGCAGGGTTTATGATGTGCTTTAGGGATCTCTGAAGTCCTGTGCCATTGATTCTAAGGCCAGAAAGAACCATTGTGGTTGTCCGGTCCAACAAGTGAGCTGGGACAGTTTGGGGGCGGCGGGGGAGGAGGGGCTGTACATGGCAATGCAGCCTAGCCTGCTATCTCCCAACCCACACCCAATGGTCTATTAGTTTTAGTTCCATAGTGGAAAAGATCATCTCTGAGCCACTCAGCCCAACAAAACTTGTCCTGCTTGTGGCTATAGAGGTCACTGTGTTCTCACTGCTGCAGTAACAAAGTGACTGACCCCTCCTTTTACTTCAGTAGTGAGCTGGGCTTTGCAAATGCTGATCTCCTCCCGTCCAAAGTACGTACTGGGGGAGGCTTCGTCCTTCAGCATGCTGTCAGCCTCAGCAGATGACCTTCTCCCTGTGCCCTCTTGGACTGTGCATCAGGCACCCAGGCTGGAACAAATGGTGATGAGTTCAGTCTAGTCTTAGCCTGGGTAATTCTGCTGGGATGGTAGTGCTCAAGACTACCCATGCCCCATCTTTTTAATAGCTACATAGTCCCAGCTAGGCTTTGAATTTGCACCCCAGTAATAGGGATAGGGTCCCCATGTGGCCCCCACTAACAGTAAATCAAGTTGGCGACACTTGGTTATTCGGTCAACTCTTCACACATTTGGAAACTAAACATACTTCTCTCCAAGTGGAAGGTAGGGTCTGGAAGTGGTTTTCTGGAGCTGGAGTGTCTGTGCCTGTCGGGTCAGACTACATTGTGGTTGCATGTGGTACAGACCTTACCTTGGTTATCTTTGAGAAGGAAATGAAGCTTCTCCTTCCAGAGCTGGGTAATGGCCATGCCTCTGTACTGCACGGACAGGGACCTCAGCAGCAGATGCACAGCCTTCTTACCACCGGTCCTGTTAGACACTTCCACAGACAGGTGGACATCCTATCCCAGCAGCAGGGAACTCTGACATTGGATGCAGGCAAAGAGCAGAGGAGCTGGTTCTTCAAGGGCAGGAGGAACAGTGCAAGGAGCAGTCTTGCTGGTGCTGGCAGTCCCAAGTTCTCTCATCTTTCTGAAGGCGCTCTCAAGCATCTCTTTCCTGAGAACCTGCTACACAGATGAACACAGTCTCTTACTGTCCTCCTTTTCTCTTTAATAGTGTAATCAGGCAGATGGAGCAGGACCACAGTGGAATGATTCCAGCAGAGCTTGACTGTTGTCTGTCAGCTCTCTCATGTTATTAGAAAGCAGTCTTTGAAGGCACCAATTCAACAATCCTATGTGATGAGATGCACTCACATCTTTCCTCCCCTTCCTGTCCACTTCAATTATAGTACCAGGATGCAGGTCTCTGAAGTGACTGGATATTGTAACTCTTTCAGTTGCTCCTATTAACAGAGCCTTCAAGGTCCTGTCTCACTGTGCCCTAGTCTATGTCTCAGAACTAAACTCTTATTGTGTCCACCAGGCACCTCTCTGTCACCCATGCTGGTCTCAGTTCACTTCCTCGTTCCATGCAGCAAAAGCGAGGAGTGGAGAGGACAGAAATAAAGCCCAGGGAAGAGAACAGAGATGGGGAGAGGAGCTAGAACATAGGGTGGGGGACACAAACCCTGAGCAGCCTGTACAGATCAGAGTCAGGGTGTGGGGGGGAGAGTATCCTGGCTTTTGTTAGTAAATGGTCACCTTATTCCAACAGTATTCTACCCCTGCCCTGCAAGCCTGGGATAAGGGAGAGCATCATCCCTGGGAGCCCATCCACATCTGGAGAGAAGGAGTGTGCAGAGAGAGAATGAGGTGAGAGGAGTGTGACTGGGAGGCAGAGACTTAGTGAGGAGGTAGGGAGAGTGCAGAGAGAGAGTATGTGAGCGTAGTTGATTTAATTTAGGGGGAAAGGGGAAGTGAAAGGGGTGAGAAGGCTATTCTTGGAGGACCTGAGTTAAGTCCCCGCAACTCGATTAATTACATCTCCACATTTTATTGGTGACCCCAGCATATTTAAAGGCTGGTGTGGGGGAAGGCAACAAGTGAGAATCAAGGGACTTTTGGTGCTGTGATGTTGCCATCAAATGATGGTTTAAGTTTTAATAATAAGACTCTGGCACTTTCCATCTGAGGACCCCACAAGTGCTTTACAGCTCTTAGCCAACTGTAGGACAATGGTGGTTGGGAAAGCCAGTGGCTGGTTCAACCTGACAAAACTTCTCCTGTAACTTACTAGTGCCACAGAGTAAGTCCGTTCCTTGGCCAGGCAGGTGATCCTGGATCCAGAGCTGTTCAGTGTGCCCCTTTCTGCCCTTGTACCTCCCATTTGCTCTAGGTTCTCCATAATCACGGAGTCTGAATAAGAACAGACCCCAGCTTCAAGAGCACTCAAATGTTGCATCAAGATGTAGTTACCCACAGGGCTGTGCAGTGCCAGGCTTGCAGTGCAGTGCCAGGCTTGCCATGCAGTAGCTCCTACTGCCTAGCACCCTTAGCCAGGACTTGGAGGAAGCAGGCTCCTCTGATAGGAGTCTATTTGTGTTATAACCAAGCTGGCAATGGAGACTGATAGGATTGCAGTATCTTGTTAATTCAAAAGAATGGACTGTAGCAGCAGGTTCTGCTGTCCCAGCTCATCTGGCCTTAAACAGCCACTGGGGTACAGGGCCAGGCACCCACAGGAGCTTAGGAGCTGCTGCACCAGTGTACTACCTAGCAGGAGCCTTGCATGGACGTGGACTCAACCTTAGCACTTTCCTTGTGCTCCAGTAGCTACTGTGGTGAAAGGTCATTCTCCTGATTTGGATACTTCCTGCTGTTGCATTACACTGTGTGGGGAGTTTGCGCTCCTTCTCTGTGAATTTCATTTCAGGCTGCACAGCTATGATCATGGAGTTGTTAAAATCTAGTGTAGGGTGCCACCATGAGAGTCTTGTACCCTTTGATATCCCTGAACTTGTTGCTCTTGAAGTTTACTTGGAGCTGCCTTTGGCTGCTCTTGAAGGGGATGATTTGGAAAGTGATGCTGGTCCTTTCTTGGGGTCTGAGGGCTCCCATGCTAAATAGCGGAAATAATGGTGACTTCACGTAAAATACCTGCTCTTCCCAGCCCTGCCCTCCGCTCCCCTTGCTGGCTGCTATTCTTGCCTCCTACTCTGCTGTTTCCCCAGCTTTCCTGGAAGCCAGTGTTCCCACCAGATTTGACCCTCTCTCCACTGGTAACTCAGCAGCTCTATTTCCTCCCCTCATTGGGGACTGAATTCCCAATGATAAGAGCTAGGCACACGTGGTGGGGGAATAGACCCCAGATAACCTATGACCCATCTCTCTGAGCAGCCACGCAGAAGAAAATACCGATTACTTACTCGGTGCTGAGCTGTTCTTTGAGCAGGCCGCCGCCTTCCACAGTAAGGACACAGTCTGCCACCGGCTCATAGAGGGGATTGGCAATTACCACTTGGAGAGCAAATGGCTGCTTCTCCACAACCGGCGTCAAGACCTGAAGAGAGAGGCCAGAATGCACTTCATATGGTTGTAAAAGAGAAGGGCAGGTGCTTAGGGGGTTATTGCCTTAAATGTGATTTGGTGCCATGGTCCTTCATCCAGCCGAGCAACAACATACAGAGTGCAGAGCAAGCTTCTCCCATACCACCCTCTGCCTGCATGACCATCCCACAGCTGGAGGGGCTCTCCTGACAGGGAACAGAAGGGAGTTCAGTCTCTATTTCCCTTTCAGCCCTGGCCTCCCTGCTGAGATCACCAATTGGTATAAAATGCCGTGTGGACACCTGTCCCACTAGGAACTGGACAGCGCACCAGCTCTAATACAGGCCTCTGAAGTCATCAGAGGGGAATGAATGCTGACCTGGCCCATGTGGAATAAGAGTTGAGAAGTCAGTTCCAAGCCACATATTCCGTCTAGGGCAGGGGTTCCCAACTTGTTTCGCGGCTTGTTCAGGGTAAGCCTTGTAACCATAGGGCCATGTAACCATCTTATAAGGGGTGCAAGTGCTGGGAGGGGCCAGGCTGAGCAATGCTACAGTGATGGGGTATATCTGTCCCCTGATAGTCACTGTGAGCAACTGCAGAAATTTCCCTTCTCTCTCAGGATCTGGCTTTTCCTGCTCCAAATGAGTGGCTCATACAAAGTGAGGTCAGTTTCACACTCTTCAGCTGCAATTGATGTCTGTCTGTGTTAGGGCTTGTCTCACAGAGTGCTAGTGCACAGCAAGCCAGGGGATGCTGTATGGATCCTGCAGCTGCACACTGAAATCCAGGTCTCCAACGTCCCAGGTCAGTGCTCTAACTCCTGGGCTATTTGGCATAAGGGGGCGGGGGCAGGCACCACCAGTACCTCTCTTTTTTGGTTTGTTTTTTGCAGGAAGGGCTGACCTGGCTTAAGTGACTAACTCCAGGAGAGGGTGCTTAGCTGTGAATCCTGAGTGGAGACATCTGTCTAACTCCCTTTGAGGGGCAGGGCAACTAACTCAAGGCTGTAGATTCTATGAGGCAGAAGTCTGTGGCAGAGCAGGGAATTGAGGTTGGGTCTTTAAGTCTCGGGCTAGTGTCCTAATTCCTAGAGCATTCTTCCTCTTGCTTTCTGAGGTACTTTCCTGGATGCATCTAAAAATGTGTCAGATCTTCATCCCCACCATATGCTCTGTATAGATCTTTGCTCTGATGTGACCCAGCTTGAGGTGGGGACAGATGCTGTGCTCCAGTGCCAGCCTGCCCCCACTATTGCAGTATTTGTTAGCTGGGACTAATGCAGAGGAGTCGGAAATGCAACTTCTTCTAACATTCATGACTGCCTCAGCCCTGTTCCTATAACCTAAGCAGCTGCCTCCAGCTTATCATTCTCTATTCCGCCTAGAGCCACTAAAAACTTCTTCCCATGCTGCACAGGGCTGTGGCCAGCTTCAGGGGAGCATGAACTGAAGCTTAACTACCCCCTTCTGTGTGTCAGCTGTTGGAGAGTATGCAAATCCTGTCCAAAGAAACCAAGAGAGTCTTTCAGTGGACATTAAGGGTATGTCTACACAACAAGTGAGCAGTGAGTCTCAAGGTATGTCTGCACAGCAAAGAAAAACCCGCGGCTGGTCCATGCCCGCTTGCTTGGGGTAGCAGGGCTCGGGCTACAGTGCTGTTTCATTGCTATGTAGGCTTCTGGGCTTGGGCTGGAGCCTTAGCTCTGGGACCCTCCCACTCCACAGGGCACTAGAGCCTGGCTCTAGCCTGAGCCCGGAAGTCTACAGAGCAGTGGAACAGCCCTGCAGCCCTAGCCTGAGTCAGCTAGCACGGGCCAACTGTGGGTGTGCAGTTGCTGTGTAGACATACCCTCAGAGGCCAAGTGTGCAGACTTGGGCTTGTAGGGCTCATACTGTGACACTAAAAATAACTGTGTAAACATTCCGGTTCATGTTCTGAAACCCACCTCTCTCCCTGGGTTTCAGAGCCTGAGCTGGAATGTCACGTGGCTATTTTTAGTACTATGGCGTGAGCCCAAATCTGCAGAGCTGGGCTGTGAGACTTACAGCTACAGGGTTTTTTTTGTTCTGTATACATACCCCATACATTATTTTCATTTGTAACTTCATTATTTTTCCATTGGTGAAATGGTATTAAAAATTCTCTGTATGCTGTGCTATTTGCTATTCACATGCTGGCCACTGGAGGTCCCCATTTACTAAAGGCAGATGAGCCAATAGGGCTAGTGGCTTGTCAGTGGGTATGTCTACACTGCAGTTAAACACTGTAGCCATCCTGACTGGTTTGGGCCTGCAAGGCTTGGGCTAAGGGGCTGTTTAATTGCAGTGTAGGTGTTAGGGCTCAGGCTGGAACCTGAGCTCTAGGACCCTGTGTTGGGGGAGAGTCCCAGAGGTCAGGCTCCAGCCTGAACCTAACAGTCTACGGTGTAATTAAATAGCATGTTAGCCCAAACCTGAGTCAGCTGGCACAGGCCAGACCAAGGGGTTTATTTGCAGTATAGACGTAATCAGTGTTGTCCTGTCTCTAGAGCACTGATGGCTGGCTGTGCTGAGCTTGCAGTGCCATTCATCTAGCTGAAGTCAGCAGCTGCTCACCCATTTCTGTACAGTGGGCACAACCAGGTGGGCTTGTGATTGGATCAGCAGCAATAGCAGCAGATGGATAGGAATAGTCAGATGAGGTATTTCTGACTCTTTTGAGTCAGAGAGATGTCATCCATGGGTGGGTGCCAGGAACTTCCCAACTCTAACCCCAGTTACCCACGGACTGCCAACTGTCTGGGGACAAGTCCCAGTTCCTAAATGATAAAATGTGGACATTGCTGCTCCCCTCTCTTCTGGAGGCAGTAAACATGTACAGTGGGCGTGCTAGTAATGATAGACTCTCTCCGTCAGGCTAGATGGATGGAGGCTCTGCCTAATCCACAGTGGGCAGCAGACAGTCTTCCCTGTCTTCTGGAAGAGCAGCATTTGGTGGGGGTTCTCTGTTCCCTGCAAGAGCTCCAGAGACAGAGCTTCCTTTCTAAAGGAGAAGTTCTCCCTGCTTCCCTTTCCCTCCCAACCCTGCGTGGCCCTGGCTTTCAGCCCCTAGGGGAAACAATTAACTACACAAGATTGCCATACATTAATGAGGATAGCAGGGTAAGCCAGGGTGGTGGTCTTTTTCACGAGCAGCTTCTCCCAGGTGGTGGTCTCCTCCCCCATGGCAGTGACCTGAACCAGTTTGTCTAGGGCAGATGGTTCCTATAGTAGGGGTATGAGATCATCCATGGAATGATCTTCTCTACAAACAGAACAGATATTCACAGAGCTGTAGGCCAGGCACTCTGGGCTCCACTGATGCTCCCTAGTGCCTGGTGGGCTGACTTCCTGAGCCCATGCAGTGTCCCTATGGGCCCTGCACCAAGATTAGAGCAGCAATGAAAATTACCTTCTTTGGGATGGACAGTGATGTACAGTGTGTCCTGCCAGAAGGGAGGCAGGGGGGTGCTGTTGTGCAGCATGGACTGGATACTCACACTCAGCTTTACATTCTTATACTCAAAAGCCAGGTTACAAGCTAGCAGGATCAACTTGATGTCCTGACCAATTTCAGGGGACTCAGTGATTTTAAATTTCAGATAGGTTTGTGCCACTTTCCGTGGCTCCTGGTTATGGTTCTCTCCTGGGGTGGGTGGAGCCGGTGAGAATCTCAGGGCTCCTGGCAGGAGCCTGTTGGGCCCTGCTGTGCTAGGACTTCTCATTGGTTTGTGCTGTGCCTGGGCACGGGCCTTTACATACACCCGCCTTTCCTCCTGGGAGCTGGTTTGAAGAGAGAAACAGCGCTGGTACTTTGCTCTCCATAAACTCAGCAGAGCTGGGCTGGAAAAATGTCCAACCATCCGTAACAAAGGAAGAGAGGCTGAGGCCCAGTCTAGGTTGAAGAACCTCTAAGGCCTCAGATCTCCTTTCCCTACAGCTGACACTTTCTGCCAGCTAAGTGAGATATAGATGCCTTCCCAGCTCAGTTTGCAAATTGGTTTGTTGTATTATACCACTGTGCAAGCCTGTCCTTGTGCTGTGGCTAGTGCTGGAAGAGCAGCCTGGGCTGGATGTTTCTGTACCTTCCTTGTACTTATAGCTATTGGTGATAGCCTCGCACTCGTCGCTCCCAGTGCTCTTGGTACTGATGTGGTTCCCAATAGAGTGCGTGTCCCGGTGAAGTATTTCCTTCCTTGCTCCATAGACAAGCCAGGCAATGCAGTCGGCTTTCACCATGGAGAACATACAGTGGGGGAGGGATAGCTCAGTGGTTTGAGCATTGGCTTGCTAAACCCAGGGTTGAGAGTTCAATCCTTGAGGGGGCCATTTAGGGATCTGGGGCAAAAATTGGGGATTGGTCCTGCTTTGAGCAGGGGGGTTGGACTAGATGACCTCTTGAGGTCCCTTCCAACCCTCATATTCTATGATCGTAACAGAGGTTCAGGTCCCCTTCTCTGATGGCTATGACAGAGGCAGGACCACAGCAATACACCCCTACAGAGAGGAAGCAAAGTTAGCAAAGTGAGCCAGGCTCTTGCAGAGCTGAAGCGCCTGTGCATAAGGACCAGACAGAGAGGAGACCAGCCTTTACCATTGCCAGTTTCCTGAGGAGTTGCATCCAGTACCTGCCACCCTGAGTATCCTGGGGGCAGGTTCCTTTGTGCCATCCAGCCCTCATTCCAGACATGGAAGTTCCTACAGGAGGAAATAGAGACAAGGATTTGCTTTGCAGATAATTTTTATGTGATTGCTGTATGAGGCCCTTGAGAGCTGGAGGAACTGCCCCACTAGGGTGTGACACATGTGAGTCACTGCGCTAGGGTGAGGCCCTGGGGAGCCATTGTGCTGCACGTGGGAGCCGAAAGCGGCCATGTTACCAAGCTGCATGTGGGAGCCAGGAAGATCCATGCTGCTGTGCATAGGTGCTGGAATGGTTTCCATCATTTACAGGATTTACAGATTGTTGCAATGGCTCTTAGCACTCCCACTATACAAATTGTTCCAGCGCCCCTGCTGCTGTGTCAACTGGGCAGCTCCTTGTCACCTTGCAACATTCAGGTCAGTTAAATTCAGTTGCAAAGTGCCCAAGCTGAGGGAAGGGAGTGAGGCGGGTGCTGCAATGCCAGTGAAGATGATCCCATATTGTCCCCCCCCCCCAACCTCTTGCTGTGTGTGGGGGGGAGGGGTTGCTTCTCCCAGGCTTCGATTGCAACAGCATTCGTTGTTGTTCTGAAAGACTTTTTTGCAGCCCTGAAGTGTCCTTCTGAGGGCTTCTAGGGGGCCAGAGGGATGGAGCAGAGGAAGAAAGCGGGGCCCTTCCATTCCTGGGCTACCTGGGAGGGTGTAGCCTAGCCTGTCCATCCCAGAGCTGAATACAGGGACCCGCAGCCAGAGCCGATCTCACCACACACTGTCCTTGCTGTCAGAGCCAGGATCCTGCCTGTGGTATCATAGAACTTGTCAATAATCAGGTTGCTGTCTTTCTTGTGGCCTGACTCAAAGTTGGTAACGTTACGGGTTGGGATCCCCAGGCATCTCATCACTGGGAAAGGGAGAGGAAAGTTACAGCTACTGGGCTAGTGCTGATCCTCAGGCCCCATAGGACCCCATAGCCTGTGACTGAATAGACATGACCCCATCTCTGTGCTTTACCTATAATGAGAGAGTCACAACAGCCAGCACTGAGGAGCAGGTGGACCTGAAATCTCCCTTCAGTTTGTGTATGAATCAACTAACTTCTCTGGGAGCTTGCCATCTAGGGTGGTAATGGGGTTCGAGTGCTGCCTCTCCAGTGAACTCTGAGCTGCTTCTCCCAGAGGGAGACTGTCATGTTGGGGTTAGTGCAGGTGTGACAGCCCTCTGCTGTGTCAGACCTGCTGTGTGCCTTAGTTACCTTCAGCTCGTTGCATTTCCAAGGTCTATTCTCTAGGGTACGTGTGGTTAGCTGGTGACTGTGGCCATGAAAAGCAGCCACAGCTACTAGGACTGAAGCATCTAAACCAAGTATTTTTGAAGTCAGCCTGTATCTGATGGAGCCTGCCTTGTATGTGGCACGCAGAGCCCTCAGTCTGCAAAGCCATGTGCTAGTTTCTTCTCCTGGCTTTTACTGAGAATTTGAAGAGTTGAAAGTAAGGGTTTTTCTCCTCATACAATGTGAGATTCACAGATCTGGAACCCAGTCTATCCCCAGCCTGGGTAGCAGCAGCAGTGCAGGCTCGCTCACAGCCTTTTGCCGTGTGCCTGGATTCCTTCGGGGAGACGCCTGTTCAATCTCCATCATCCATCTAGTCCCTGGCCTCTTTGCTGACATTACCAGTTAGAGGACAGTGAAGAACATGAGTCTTTTGCCAAGGTGGGTTGGATGTGAATGAATGGCTCAGTGGTGAGAAACTCTGTTTTATTCCCAACCTCCCAGACTCTCCTGCTTCCCTTGGATTGTGGCAATGAGCTGTGTTATAAACACATTTTATATAGTTGGATGTTCGTTTCTCATTCTTTCTGAGCTAATCCCCAGAGTTAACATGAACTTTAATTTTACGTACATACCCTTCAGTGTCCACTCGCCCTATCTGTGCACATCACAACTGCAAAGACCCAGCATTGCCCATATTTAACTGGTTGACCTCCTGCAGCATCCCACTGTCTCAGTATGACGACTGCTATTCAACTCAGATGGGCAGATGCAGCTGGAGTAATCTTCGCTCCAGTTCCCGTCTAGAACCCCGCTGTCAACATTGCTGTTGATCTGGAAGGAAGCAGGGATACCAGAACCCGCAGACTGCAGCCTAGAAAGCTCTTTGGCATGCATAGATGGGGCACATCATGGGCATCTTTTGGTGAATCACAACATCTCCTGGATGCAGCCACAGCCCATTGTGGGGATGACACAGTTGTCCTGGCAAGGCATGAAGGGGACATGTAGCTGCTACTAGAGTGGCAGAAAGGACTTTTGTGAGTTCTGTGTCTGTACAGTGATGGATAAGTAAGTATGATTAATCCTTCACTTACCGTAGCGCTCCCCACCCTACTGATGTATATGGGATTATTTCGTAAGGAATACTCTTTGACTGGGTCACGCTGGAAGTTTAAGCTCCTGTCCAGTAGCTTCAGACAGATATCCACAGTGTCCTCCTCAAACTGAGAGAGGAAAGAAAGAGACACGTCTTAGCATCATGCCTTCCTGCCTGTGAAACGTGACCTAGTCATTTACACAACAGGAGTTATAGAGACCTGCTTCCCATGTTCTGTATTAAATATGCCTAGCCCTTCATATACACATACACGCTTCTTCGCTTCCTGAGCCAGAGAGCAGCAGCTGGAAGAGCTTTGTGTGGCACAAATGTGAAGGGTCATGGTGTAGTTTTTTTCAACTAAAATTTTCCCTTGAGAATTCCATCTGCATGTTTAATCCTATAGCCCTTCAAATGCAGAGTATCTGCCGCACAGCGACCCATAGCCTTCTTGCTGCAGTGCATGAGCACCCCTGCAGCACAGTGACCCATAGCTTCTCACTCTTCTGAGGTCTAGATCCTCAGTTACAGCTGAACTCTGTTTGGGACTAAGCCACCCTTCCACTCCCCCAGTCCTAGGGTTGGGGGGGCTATTTTGGCTCCCAGTTTAACTTCAAGTTTAAAAAAGCCTGCTTTAAATGATGCCTCACAGAGATGGCTCTGCTAGACAAAGACTGCCCCCTGCTCCAGCCACACCCCATTGCACTCTCTGCATACAATGCAGCTAAAAGAGGGGCCAGGGATCTGGCTCTGTCAGCATATGCTGTGAGAAGGTCCTGTTTTTCCCCAAAGATAGCAGTGGAGTCCATGCTTGGGACAGGTGAAATGTCCAACCTTTGAGTGACAAAAGGGGCTGCATTAGCATCTTCTGGAAGACCAAGTGCCACACCTAATTTGTGTAAAGTGGAGCTTATTGCAGCAGTCTTCAACTGTAATGCAGAGGTTTTGCCCACAGAGCAACAGATCACAGCATAAGGGCTGGGCTGCTCAGATCAAGAGGGAATATTGTACGCTGGAACTTCTGTGCACCTAATCTCTGCATTACAGACAAGGGCAGTTATAGGCCACATATTACTCCAGGAGCCAGAGCTGGCCACCCCCGGGCCTCTGCATGCGTGCTCACAAGTGGCAGAGCCGAATGATCCCAAAGTGAGGAGCTGGAGCAGCAAGCCTCATTTAGCAAGGGGAGCTGGCGACAAGTTTTGTCCTTGTAACAGATAAGAACATGGGTTCCATCCCAAAGAGGCTGCTGGGAAGGCCCAGTTTACCTGTCCATAGTTCCAAGGATAGGGATGGATCCAGTTCTTGTTTCCCTGGTAGATTAAGCCATAGTCATTCATTACATATTCCTGCCTTCCAGGAATTGCTAGATACATATCACCAGCTGAAAAATTGGAACATAAAGCGCTGTTATCAAGGCTGATCCTTCACTCTGGCACTTCGAGTGCATAAGATGGGGGCCCGCAAGGATTTTAAAAATTAATACTGGCCACTCCAGGCTGGTATTAAACTCCCAAGGTCACAGCTTCTCTCTGACCTTGGATGGGTAGATGCTGCCACCACGCACTTGGGAATTCCTTCCTGTGGGGTACCCTCAAGCCCTTTCACCCCCCCTCCAGGGAAGAGCTGAGAAAGAAAACAAAGGAAATTAGCTGTTGCCTCCAGCTAATTAAACAACACATGCACAAACCTCTTAGGACACCAAAAATCCAATCCTGTTCTTAATAAAGGGTAAATTTTATTAAAAACAAAAAGAAAGAAAATACATCTGGAACTTAGGCTTTTGCTAGATTTAAAAAACCCAGTTACAAAAATTAAGCATTCAGATAGCTCTCTTGGGGTTCAGCTTAAAGGTTACAAACAAAACAAAAGCATCTGGGGTTAGCACAGAGGAGTCCACAAGCCTTACAAAATAAAAAATAAAACCTAATTGCATCTTTCTAGACATTTCTGATCTACTTATATATTTTGGGTTTCAGATAAGTAGGTTCAAGGTATGAATTGATGGTTTTTCATACGTGACTTAAAGCTTTTTACAGCATAACTGCTCCCTCTTTCCTGGAGAACAACACCACACAGACACAGGGAAGCTTTTTTCCCCAATTTTAAAAAGTTATAGTCCTCCCATTGGCTCTTTTGGTCAGGTGCCCACTCCTTTCTTTTTACCTGTGGGCTTGTTAACCCTTTACAGGTAAAGCAATTAGAGGACAGCTCCTAACAGGGGTTTTATAGCTAACTGGCTGGCTGGGTGTCCATAAAAGGGAGCTATCCACCCCCCTTCATTTAACATAGCTGTGAAAATACAGAAATTGCCTTCTTTCTGGCTTTTCTCTTTCTGTCAATGCTGCTTCCATAGATCATGAGTTCTTTAGTATCAAAGCTCTTCAGAACTCACCCTGACAGTAGCATTAATGGGGAGCTGGGAATGGTAAGCTTTCCATTCCCATGCTGGAGTCACTGCACTATGAAAGTGTGTCCTTACCACATTAAGGAGCAGGTCCAATGGATGTGGATCCAGGGCACTGAACTGTCCACTCCTCTCACACTGAGAGGCTCATGGGGAGAAGCAATTGGGATAGCTCTAAAGGCCCTGAGAGGCTGTTTGTGTCGCACTAGCACAGTGTTCCTTCCCCAGGAGAATAAAGACACATTCAAAGGGAAAAACATTCACTACTAGGTTTTAAACTCTCTCAGGTGACGTGTTTATTAGCTGTGTCTCTGCCTGGGTCAGAGCCTCCCTCAGACTGGGATTAATTGCTTGTTGTGGTTTGATTGTGGTAGCATTGACAGCGTGCTTGGCACTGTACAAACACAGAACACTGTTCTCTGGGGTTAGCATCCAGAAGAGATGTGGGCTCTTGGGACTGGATGGGCTGTACAGGGGGATCAGGAAACCCTGTGGGAAGGTCCATGCTGGCTGAAGTCACTGAGAAGTACCTCGGCGGAGAGACATCCCTTTTGTTTGTCCTGGGCTCAGCACAGACAAGTTAGAACCACCCAATGGCAAGCCACATACCTGGGCACCAAGCATTAAAGAGCAGGATGAACTCCCCCAACTGGTAGGAGGGGATGTGACCTGTACCAGAGTCAATGTGAATCTTCAGGAGAAACTGCCCGATGACTGCACTGGCTGGAGCAGACAAGGTGATTTCCATGGAGCTGGGACTGTTTGATGCACAGGCTGCCCTCCAGCTACTCCTGAGGCCTGACCTGACCAAAGAGAATATAGCTTGTGTTCTGGATGACCTGTCAGGTCAGGGCCCTTTGGCAGATAGACGGAAGGTTAAACATATCCTAATAAGACAGAATGCTTGTGTTGGATTCAGAACCCCCTTGCACCTACTGAAATTACATGGGGGAGGGGGCAGGCAGACCCAGTGTTTGTCAGGAATCTGGCCTGAAGCAGAGCAAACCTCTAGGCAACCTAATGAGTGCAGCTGGCCTATAGTAGGCTGCATGAGTGGTTACACTGCCTGATTGGTTGGAAATGTCAGCAGATGGGCTCTTAAGCCCAGCAGCTGCTCACACTGTATTTATCCTCAGCTGAGCTGTGACTACTCCTGAGCCTGCTTGTTCCTAGCCCTCCTCCTGCCTTGAACTCAGCTATGCTCCTGGCCTCAGGCTTAGTTCCTGATGTCAGCATCTAGCTGCTGGGCTGGACTCTCCATGTCCCTCTCAGTCGCTTACGGGAGGGCAGGCAGGGTTCTTTAGCGGGGGTTATTTCTTATGCTAGGAGGGTTCCCCTTCCTTGGTCTCTGCAGGGGCTGTCCTAGCTCTTACCAGTCTCTGTGATGAGGAGGATGGTGTCTGCTCCTGGCTGGTATCCTCAGGCTTGGAAGTGCAGAGTGATGGTGAACGGCTGCCCTCACCTCACCACCAAGCGCTTAGTGGTGATCTCTGCTGTCCAGGGTTGCAGGTTGTTTCTGTAGCATTGGAAGTCTGTGAATGCAACTTCTAGCCCTAGGACTAAGTGGGGTTTCTTCAGTCCCATTGAACCAGCCTCATTCCGTTCCATAACCCTACAATTGCTTTCCAGACTCTAATATCCTCGCCCTGATGCCTTTTGTGAATAATTAAGGAATCATTTTATTATTCAGCCCCATAGGAGTTCATAGTGTTTTAAGAACCATAGGAGAACAAGAGAATCCTGATTAGAACAATGTCTTTGCGTGTAAAGAGGGGGGGGGGACACTCAAATGTGGAGAACTGGTGTTTACCTGTACCACTAGGCACTTGTATACCCTTGGGATAAGGCCAAGATAGGCCATACTGCCACTGTGCCAAGGTGATCTCTCCTCTGTATGGCCCCCATAGGTATCTTATGATGTCCTTGCCAGTTATCACCCATCTGTGGCCTTGCCTGCCTAGGAAAGATCACTGAGGGAGTCCAACATGAACAGCATCTGACATCCTCCAGTTTGCTCATGTTCCAGGCCAGACCATGCATGCTAGATAGACACTGTTGGTCTCCATAGCTGACAGTCTCCTCGTGGCAATAGACAGAGAGGGGATGTCTTGACTAATTCTGTGAGATTTTTCAGCAGCCTTTGATACCATTGATCATCGTGTGATATTGACACATCTATAGGCCCTGGGTGGAGTTGAAGGAGTCACCTTAGAGGTGATCTTGGGTCTTTTGGGGTGATCCCAGTGGGTGACAACTCTTCCTTGCTGAGGCTTTCCAGCTGTCAGCTCCCACAGGCTTGCTTCAGTCTGGGTTTTCCCCCTTCCTTTTCACCATCTACATGAAAATGCTGGGGGCGGGGGGGAGGGAACGGGGACTGTGAGGCGATACAGAGTGATGTAATCAGTATGATGTGGCTATTCTAAATCAGACTCCAGTTGGACTTACTTCCTTACTCGCCTACTGTGTTGCAGAGATAGTTACCTGGACAAAAGTCAGGCAGTTTAAGCTCAAGGTGGAGAGGACGGAGGCTGACTGGCAAAATAATTTTGAGGCTCTGGCAAAGTTCATAATCACCCTCTCACTCAAAAGATGTCTGTCACAATCTTATTAGCCTAAGCTCTGCTCTTGGACTCACAAACACCAAGACCAGTGGTTCTCAAACTTTTTTTTTCGTGGACCACTTGAAAATTGCTGAGGGTCTCGGTGGACCACTTAATGATCTTTCCAAATGTTGTTTGTACCATTAGCTCACTATTGTAAAGCGCTTTGGGTAAAAGCTCTATATAAAAAAACCCCTATAATAATTAACGTTTTTTGTTCTACAAATAAAAGCACACAACTCATATTTTAATATCAGTAGTCTTACCTTTCTAATGCAATGGATGTGCCCTCTTTTCCCCGCCATGGCAGCCCCCGAGCTGGGCCACGGAAGAAGGGGGGTCTCTCCCCTGCTGTGGCAGCCCCTGAGCTGGGGCTGGGAAGGAGGGCCATCTCGCCCTGGAAGCCACAGCACTGGAGCTGGGGAAAGTCGCCTCTTTCTCTGGCCACCGCAGCCCTGCATGTCCCTGTTAAAATATAGATATTCAGGCCTGTCTGTAAAGGCCTGTACTCTAAGAATTTAGGTGTATTCTTATCACTTGGCTAGTTATAGAGGTATAAAAGAAAGAATCAAAATCACTGTCTGCCGGTGTAAGGTCCTTCTCTTACTGTGACAGTCTGAGGCCCTGTTCTTAAGCTAAGGCCTTTGGCTAAGCAGCAGAGGCAGCCACAAGCTGGGAAGCGACCGGTCACATCCTCACATTCCAAACCAGTCACATTGAAATAAGGTGCTATTGGGCTGTTAGGAATACAGTCCTGTCCTGATAATGCCTATCACTTCCAGAGAAAGGGAAGTGCCTAGAAGACGTAAAAGGAAACTTAGTTTGATAGCATCCTGTCTGGCAAGAACTCACTTATCAATAGCTGGGATGTGAAATCCACACTTCTGTATTGTTTTGTCATTATAGTTCCCACTTTGCTATTGTTTGTCTGTATAATCTCTGTCTGGTTCTGTGATTGTTCCTGTCTGCTGTATAATTAATTTTGCTGGGTGTAAACTAATTAAGGTGGTGGGATATAATTGGTTACATAATCATGTTACAATATGTTAGGATTGGTTAGTTAAATTTCAGGAAAATGATTGGTTAAGGTATAGCAAAGGAGAACAAGTTTTACTATATAGTCTGCAGTCAATCAGGAAGTTGCGGGGGGGAGGGAGGAAATGGGAACAGGGGGGGTAAGGAAATTGGAATCATGTTTTGCTAAAAGGGGGAAATGAGAACAGGGAATGGGGGTGGGAAAATTGGAATCATGTTTGGCTAAGGGCAGGCATGGGAACAGGGACACAGGTGTAAGGCTCTGTGGTGTCAGAGCTGGGAAGGAGGGCACTAAGGAAGGAAACTAGAATCATGCTTGCTGGACGTTCACTCCAATAAACATCAAATTGTTTGCACCTTTGGACGTCGGGCATTGTTGCTCTCTGTTCATGCGAGAAGGACCAGGGAAGTAAGTGGGTGAAGGAATAAGCCCCCTAACAGTCCCAAATTCCCCACACCTCCTCTTCTCAACCCATTGCCCCCTCCCACCTACCCCCTATTCCCCCCCAAGGCCATCACCTCACCTTACATGTGCATCTTCTTCAGGGTCCAGGCACCTAATTAGTGGGCTCCACTAATTAGGTGGGTGGCCCTTCATTCTTTTGTGTGCGGCCACCCAGGCGCGCACCTTAGAGGGAACTGTCTGTGGACCACCTGAATGGGTGGTCCGTGGACCACAGTTTGAGAACCTCTGACCAAGATTGTTACTTCTAGTCTGTGCCACTGCAAGGTACTCTGCCTAGGATTTAGCCCAAAGATTGCTCAGATTCTCCCACTAGCTGGCTTACAATGTGGCTGCCTGCCGCCTGAGCAAGAACTAGCAAGAGTCCTTTGCACTCTGAGTCTGCACTGGCTGCCAGTAAACAAACTGCAGGGTAAAATTCCAAGTAGCTGCACCCCATTAGATGGGAAATGACATCTCAGGCATGCCCTCCCTCTCTCTCTCTCTGAAAGGCCTCCACACCTGCATTTGCCTGGAATGCTTAAGTTAAATATAAAGGGATCTGGGGGGATGGAATCAGTGTGTTCTTGGGAACGTGCTCTCACCCTTGTACTCCCCTCTTGCCAGAAACCTGTGCGTCAGGCTGGTGGAGAAGGAGTTGCGCCCAAAATTCCGAGAGCACTTCTCCCAATACCAGAGTAGATGGATATTTCTGCTAAATTACCTGCAGTGAGATAGCTAGCAGTATTGACACTAGGCTTCAGAATTAACCTCCCTCTGAGATGAATGGGGCAGTTCACACAGCTGTTGTACAGCCTATATCAAGCAACTTTTGCCTCTCCCTGGCTGGTATGCCTCAACCCCACCACCACACCTGCCTAATCCCGTGTACTGTGGATACTGACCAAATGGCCATTGCCTGAAGGAAAGTCTGTCAAGGGTTCAGCGCTTGCCTGGCCCCCTGAAGTTAGTGAGTCAGGAAAGCACTTGGCCCCTCATTTTTACTTTTCAATCTAACAGTAAGTGTCCCTTTGGCTTGGAGTTTAACTAACTGGTTTTAAAACATCTCTAATGCCACACACAGAAAGCGATGCCTGGGGCAGGTGACTTGCTACTGTTTTTCCCCCGGTAGAAGCTGGGACAGCTACAGGATGGCTTCTGAATCCAATTAGATAGTGCTGATAGAGCCAGGGATTCCTTCACAACTAGCAAGTGCCTTTTGGGCTTCCTGCCTTGGTTATTTTCTGTGTAACCTTTTCCCCTCAAGCTGTTTCTCATTGAGTTCCCATTTTGCTGCCACTCTCCCCACTTTCTGTACCTCTTGGGAATCACCCCATGGCTGCTTGTGCTCTTGCTACATCACATAGAAATGCCTGCACCTACCTTTGGCCGTGATCTTTCTTGTTCTCTTCACACTAGTGCTGCTGGACTGAATCTGCTTCACTTCTGCATGCTGCTCTGAATACCACAGGCAAAGGCAGGGCAGTATCACTGATTAACCTTCATGTATTGCAACTGACCTGCTCACTTTGTCACAGATGGTTGGCAGTGTTATAAACTCATGCGAGGTGTGGCAGCTGCTGGAGCAAGCCCAACTCCCCAGAAGGAAGAAGGGCAAATGAAATTCTGAGGACAATGGGGATTCACATCTCTTAGAATTCAAGAGTAGGGAAATAAAAATTCCCCAAATTTCAGTGGATTCTTCTATAAAACCAGCATCTGCTGCTAACTCAGTTCCCAAATAGCATTAAACACCCCATGAAGGCAACCACAAGTTGCACAGAGTAGAGATGGAAAATGACTTAGCAGAGCCTTTCTAACTCATCCTCTGAGTACCAGAGCAGGACTGCCCCTGTCAGTACCCCCACCCTCCCCCCTTCTATGTAGTGCTATAGATATGCACAGTTTCTTACACAGAAACCAAAGACCTGATCTCTGCCCTGAGGAATCTACATTCCTGAGATATAACATGCTGCTAGGGAGATGATATCAGGCCGAGTGGGAGTGTGTGTGTGTGGAGAGAGTAACACTGATTTTGAGGTAGCTTATTTTTGCTTTTACCACTTGGGGTGGGAGAGCAGGCCCGTGCAGGAAGGCTTTAGAAAGAAGTAGATTTTGAGATATGCTTTGAAGGCAGAGATGGCAGTTCTGTGGTGTACGGGCCCAGGAAGCATGTGCCAGACATAGGGAGCAGCAGAGGAGAAGGGAACAAGGAGACACAAAGGAATGCAGAGTTAGCAGAGCACAGGTCCCAAGCAGGAGAATGATGCATGATATGTGGCATGATGGAATTAGAGGCAGAGCTATGTACTGCCTCAAAGTGAGGCCGTGGAGTTTGCCTCTGATGCAGAGGCTGTCAGAAGGGAGGGGAGACATGGTGAGCAGGAGAAGAGGGCCTTGGCAGCTATTCCCTGTCAGAGGGGTGTGTATTGCTGCCGGCAGTGACTTGAGCATGAGAACCAGCCTCAGGGCACTGCTAGGAGGCAGGGCACAAACCCCAAACTGGTTGTGAGTTCTGTACTTAGATTTCACCAACCAATTATCAAGTGTGAACTCCTCAAGCAGTAGAACAGCCTTAATGTGGAGTCATAGACAGTCCCCGTGGGTACTCTGCCCTATCATGCCACCCAGACGACTGTACCTTTGAGATGAATGGTCCCTTACAGCTGAATACTGTTGTGATTCTTGGCTGCTCCCAGTCTCAAAGGAGCAGTCACTTACTGCAGGTCAACTATTCCTTTTGTCTTTGGTGTGAGATCTGTTTGCAGCTTGTAGCCAATCCTAGAACAAACTATATATCAAGATTTTGTTAAATAGGAAAAGGAAACCAGAGTTATTTACAAGGATAAAGAAAGTATGTAAACAGATACATAAATGAGTTACAATCCTAGGTTTCAAGAACTAAAAAAAGCTTGTGGATTATAGAAGCTTAATGTATGCAAGCAGGCTCCTAAACACACTAACGTGACCATGGACAGCTGCTGCCTGCCAGCGAGCCTGGTGCCTGCCCCACTGGCTAGGGCTTGGGGCGGTACAGCCACGCCAGGGGAGCTGCCCGGGCTGGGCACTGGCTCCTGCGAGCGACAGCCCAACATGCTGCTGCTGCCGTTCCAGGTAGAGCCCTGAAGCTGCACAAATATCTGCATTATACGTACCTCTTGACAAAATTAAAACTAGTATCATATTAAAAGTCTTTGGAGCAGCTACTTCATGCCTACAAACCAAAAATAATCAACTAATCAGTGTTGCCAGTTCTCACAAATCTTATTATGTCTCACAACTTCCAGTGTGTTACTTATAGTTCCAGCTAATGGCGTCAAGTGACTGGGAGAATTTCAGCTTTCATCTTGAAGAAAAAAAACCCACAAAGTTTCTAGGCTTCTTCATGGTTATGGAGTAAAGCTTGAAAATGTGAAGTGAGTGTATCCTAAAGATTCAGAAGGCAAAGGAACACCTCACAATTTATTGACTTAAAAATCATGATGCTTTTTAACATCTGCCCTTTTTGTTTGTTTGTTTAAAAAATCCTCCTGGGGGTGTGGGGGGGGGTGCAGTTTGGAGCCTAACTCATTATCTTTGAAATGTTGTGGTTGCCAGTACTGAAAACCAACAACCTTTCTCTCCTCCACAAACAGCTGTCACTGGCTAGCCCTCTAGGGCAAGCTAGGCTCAGCCTGGCTTGTGGCCTGGCAGATATTCCCCAGCTGAATGTACTAATTATAATGACTTACCCAGCTGTGTGGGATTGAAGATGATTACATAAACTGAGCAGAGCAGGCATTTAGGAGAGCTTCATAAGGGGGAAATTTCTTGGCCTCTGAGATAGGCCTGGCAAAGGCTGTAGTAGAGAAAAGGTAGTTTGCTGTGTGCTGGCAGAGGAGCCCTTCACAAGCAAGCTAGGTTGTGGAAAGCAGAAAAGTACCAAGAAGCCCTTTGGGAAGAAGGTAGGCCTGGGGAGGGCAGAGCTTAAGAACTAAGAAGTGGTGGTTCTTGGCAGGGGACTAGACAGACCCATAAGAGGCAGTTAAATGAATGGTGAAGTCTATGGTAATCTGGATGGTTTGTTGTTTGGGGGGAAATTGAGAACTGTGCCCAGCTCCGATGACTAAAAGCCAGAAGAGGCAGGGGAAAAGGAATAGAAGAACTAAATTTAAAAAAAATGCCAGAATTTCTCTGAACCTTGGAAAGCCTCTGTGAGGTAGCTACTAGGGAACCAGCTCCGAGCACAGTCCTGGAGTGGCTGGCTGTGGGTGTGTACAGTACTTTGGTCAGCAGAGAGTGCACCTGGATGTATGGCTGTGGTTGCATACTCCCACCACCACCCCAGCCTGGGTAAGAGGAGGGGGAGCTCAGGCTGTGCCCTGCAGGCTAACTGATCCACACTATAGTGGGAGAGCAGATGCTGAAGCTGAGGGCACCTCATGAGGAAGGCTCTGCAGGCTGTCCCTTCTTTCTAGCTTGAGTGCCTCCACTGACCACAACTGCAGTAGCATGGCCAGGGGAAAAACTTCTCTTGCAAGTAGGCAAGGCTCAGGCCCCTTTGTATTTGTAGGTCAAGACCTCCTCATTCCATTCACCCCAACCCACAGGCAGCACAAGTAGATCTCGGAGCCTAGGTGTCATGGTCTGGCTCTAAGATTATATTGTTTACTAAGGGTGTGCCTGTGTCCTGCAGCAGCTCCTGTTTCCAGCTTGACTTATGATGTAGCCCTCATAGGGAGCGCCACAGAATCCAGCTCTAATTTGACAAAGGCAGGGATAATGGTAGTGAGGCTGCATCTAAAAGAAACTGTTGACCTATAGGGAGCATGTAAAGTAGACTGTAAACTACAGCAGCACTGAGGCTAGTCTCTTACACTGGGACCATGCTCAGAATAGAGAGTGCCAATGTGGGTTAAGCTCACCTTTACCCTCCACTGAGCTCACAAACAGAATTTCCTGAGACTGCTGCAGATAAAAGTTGGAGGAGAGGGAAGAAGTCAAGGTTTTGTGAAGTTGTCTTGTTTCTTCCTCAACCATCTCTAAAATCTCTCCTTTTCTCTCCATCCTTCCTGCTCTGTGCTGTTGTCCTATCCAACCTGCCACAGCCTCTTCCTCCTCCTTTCTGCTCTGTCTTCCCACCCCTTTGCTTCCTTTTTCTCCCCTTCAGCATGAAGTTCAAGCTCAGGCCATGTCTACACTAGCCATCTTACAATGGCACAGCTGTACTGATGCAGCTGCCCTGTTATAAGATGGCTCATGTAGCTCCTCTATGTGGATGGGAGAGAGCTCTCCTGTCCACATAATAAAACCACCTCAATGAGTGGCAGTAGGAGAAGCTCTCCTGCTGACATAGTGGTGGGCACATGAATGCCTATGCTGATGAAACTTTGCTCAGGGGGGTGCTTTTTTACACCCTGAGCGACATATATGGTAATGTAGACATGGCCTCAGTCTCCTCACCCTCAGGATCTTCACAAATCTGCTTCTGCATCCACCTCTGCCTTCATCTCATCCTTCATTTACTTAAACTCTCTTCTTGACTGCTCCCTTTCTCATCTACCTGCTACTGAGTCAATACCTCTTCTTCATGCCACCCATATGCAACAGCACACCAAGCTCCTCCCTCTCCTGAAGTGCCCCATCTGTTAGGAGATTAATTTTAGCTCTAGGAAGCCAGGGTCAAAATGGAATTCTGCACTATGTGACATCCACTCGTGCCTTCAAAGTGGAAACCCTTCAGGGCAGGGGCTTAGCATCTCCTTGGCACGTTGACTCTTGTGCAGGGCCATGCATACCTGCAGTACTGCACAAGTTATTGGAACTGTGACACATGTTATCTTCCTCCCCATCAAAGCACTGAAAACGTTTCAGCAGCAGTACCCTCAAGCAATTGTGTAAATCAAGAGACCAGATACAGTCATGACTAATAAGGCTCTCCAAGGCTTTTCCACAGCAGGTATTGGAGCAGTGTATAAAAAGCCACCTTTCCTGGCCTGGACACATTGCACACAAAGGGCATATTGGGTCTCCCCAAGAATGACTTAAAATGAACTCTTAATAAGCAAAAGATTTCTCAGTGGGCAGAGAAATGGATTTTAAGATGGACCTTGCCCAGGGTGGCATTAGGGTGACCAGACGTCCTGATTTTTAGTTCTTTGTCCCGCGTCCCGACCGATGCACTTACTTTTTTTGCTTCCCCCATGTGTCCTGATATTTTGTCCATTTCATCTGGTCACCCTAGGTGGCATAGTGACCTAAATCAGTTGGAGTCAGACTCACATGTTGTGCAAAAAGCTTCGCAGACGCTTAGTTCCTTAATGTGTTCTCCCACCTTAATGCCGCCACAGTCTCATCCCCCTGCACCTCCACACTTTCTTAATTACTGCCTGGAATCCAGGAATGGTGACGAAGGGGCCACTATCCTCTCTGAGGGCAGCCTGGCTTCAACCTTAGTGAAGACTTTCACAGGGTGAGCTGGCCCTTTAGGAGAAGGATCCAGGGAATTAAGGGCAGAGGAATGTGATAAGGGTCATGGAATAAATCCCAGCAGGCCTGGTTTTAAAGAGCAGCCTATGCCTGGTCTGGATCTGGGATGCAGCACTTTCTAAAGAGTGGGAAGGTAGCCAGGAGACTGAGAGACAAGAGGTTCTGGGAAGAAACAGGGCAGGTTGGGGTGGCATGTGCAGATAGCCTGGTTGTTTTGGGTTGCCAGGGCTTGGAACCCATAATAGAGGTTATGCTGCCACTCTTCCCAGGAGAAGGGCAGTGTTGGAAAAGTGTGTTGTGGAAGAAAACAGACACTCAGAGAGGAAGGCTTGTGCCTGGTGAGACTGGAGTAAAAGTTCTTTGTGGCACTCTAGAAGGGGTGGACTCTCTGTGACTTGGCTGGAAAAACTAAGTAACTTGAGTGACTTAAAGCATTGGTGGCTTTCCATTGGAGAAAGGGAAACTGCAGTGTGACATCAAGAGGAAAACTGAGGCAGTAGTTGGGCCTGAAACCAGTCTGGATAGGTCCCTGCTATGGAGACAATGGAAAATAGTGGCCATCATTACTAGGGACAGTCTCTGGCCCTCTTGCTTGAAGGCAGCCTGTGGTTTCAGTCCAACAGATAGTAATGGTAGATGGGGGCAGTTTTGGATAAGGGCAAAACTCTGCAAGTTAGAAAACAAAATCCAGAAGTTCTGAGAACTCTTAAAAAGAATGCACATTGCAAGACTTGCAGTAAAACTGAGAATTGGCAGCTTTATTTGCATTACATAACAGCAAGGGTAGGGGGTCCCTCTCAGGGAGACAGCGCCGGAGTCAGACATGGAGAAATTCACTGGGGCAGCTTTGTGCGAGTGTAGCTGATTGTGATTGAGCCTGGGCTGCTCTGAGGGGCCACGCTGAGGTTGCTCAGTCAGGGCAAACTGCAAAGAAGGGTGCAGACGATCCCCGAAGCTGGTGGCTATTCTAATAATTAGGTTCATCAAGCCAGCAACCAAACAGCTTCTACAATACTGGTTACTCCAAAGCCAAAACACAGCTCCCTTATAGCAACCCAGTCTTGGGCTCCCACCCAGACAGCCATATCTGATATGATGAGGATTCCTGAAAATCTTGTTCATCATATAAAAGGTTCTACCAATCGTAAAGGATTGGACACATTACCCACCAGGTCAAGGAATATTTCAGATCTTACCCGAATACATGCTTACAGCCAATTCGTATTAACTACACTAAGATTCTTTAAAAAAGAAAAGTATTGTGGTTAAAAGATAACTAAACATACAGATATGAATAAAGTTCTTAGGTCACTTTCATAGTAGAGATGGTGAGCTGCTGAGTTTCAAGAAGTTTTTTCTAGAATCAGTTAATCCAGGGTATAGTCCGAATAGGCAGTCCATATATAGCATTTGTTCAAATTCTTCCATGAGAGTTAGCAGGGTAATCTAGACTGGAGCTAGAGACCTCAGTCTTGCAACTCAGGCTTCCCCTGGCCAAGCTTAAGCAGATCTGAGATACAGGATCTGGGCCCTAGAGTTCTTTTATAGATCTCTGGCAGGCTATCAATAGCCTCTTGACAGCAGATATTCCTTGGCTGAAGAATAGTGGCTTTGAAGTAAAACCCTCCTATGTATACACAAGTTATTAGTTGCCTTCATCATAAAGTAATTATCCACTAAGCAGTTCATAGACAGTGCACTACAAACTTCAGAGATAAATATAGACAATGATATTATATCCAAGTTCCCCCTTGATGTCAATATCCCGTTCTGATATCTGAATCAATAGAATATAGTAACAGACAGGAACCATCAGATGGACATCATACCAAAAGGACTGAAGGTAAAAAATCCATTACAATCAACATACCACACAGACTATGGTGAGAGTTGTGCCACACACACTCAAAAAAACTGCAGGTTTCAGAGTAACAGCCGTGTTAGTCTGTATTCGCAAAAAGAAAAGGAGTACTTGTGGCACCTTAGAGAGTAACCAATTTGAAGTGAGCTGTAGCTCACGAAAGGTCATGCTCAAATAAATTAAAAAAACTGCAGAACCACCTGATCAACATCCTATACAGCAAACAGGAGAAGATCAAGAATGAGCTCTCAAAACTGGAGACTCTCAAAAAACCAACCTTCCACATAAACTTTCTCGTGGCTAGACTTGACAAAAACTAGACAAGCCATTTACAACACACGCTTTGCTTCTCTGTGGAGGAAAAAGGACCCTAAACTATCTAAACTCTTACATGCCACAAGGGAACCACTGTTGTGGCCCCTTAACTCACCCAACAATATTGTTAATCTATCCAGCTATACTCTTAGCCTGGCAGAGTCTGTCCTATCTCTGGGCCTCTCCTTCTGCCTCACCACCCCCATGAACATGATAAAGTTCTGCGGTGACCTAGAATCCTACTTTTGATGTCTCCCACTCAAGGAATATTTCCAACACACCACTGAACAGCACACTAACCCACGGAAACCTTCCTACCAACGCTACAAAAAGAAGGATTCTGCGTGGACTCCTCCTGAAGGTCGAAACAACAGACTGGCCTTCTACATAGAGTGCTTCCACCAATGTGCACGGGCTGAAATTGTGGAAAAGCAGCATCACTTGCCCCATAACCTCAGCCGTGCAGAACACAACGCCATCTACAGCCTCAGAAACAACTCTGACATTATAATAAAAAAGGCTAACAGAGGAGGTGCTGTAGTCATCATGAATAGGTCGGAATATGAACAAGAGGCTGCTAGGCAACTCTGACACCACATTCTACAGGCCATTACCCTCTGATCCCACTGAGGGTTACCAAAAGAAACTACGCCATTTGCTCAAGAAACTCCCTGAAGAAGCACAGGAACAATTATACACGGACATACCCCTAGATCCCTGACCAGGGGTATTCTATCTGCTACCCAAGATACATAAACCTCAGAATCCTTGACACCCCATCATCTCAGGCATTGGCACCCTGACAGCAGGATTGTCTGGCTATGTAGACTCTCTCCTCAGGCCCTACGCTACCAGCGCTCCCAGCTATCTTTGGGACACCACTGACTTCCTGAGGAAACTACAGTCCATTGGGGATCTTCCACAAAACACCATCCTAGCCACTATAGATGTAGAAGCTCCAACATGTACACCAAGATTCCACACAAAGATGGACTACAAGCCGTCAGGAACAGTATCCCCAATAATGCTACAGCAAACCTGGTGGCTGAACTTTGTGATTTTGTCCTCACCCACAACTATTTCAGATTTGGGGACAATTTATACCTTCAAGTCAGTGGCACTGCCATGGGTACCCACATGGCCATACAGTATGCCAAAATTTTTATGGCTAAAAGAAAAGGAGTACTTGTGGCACCTTAGAGACTAACCAATTTATTTGCGCATGAGCTTTCGTGAGCTACAGCTCACTTCATCGGATGCAAGTACTCCTTTTCTTTTTGCGAATACAGACTAACACGACTGTTACTCTGAAACCTGCCATTTTTATGGCTGACTTAGAACAACGCTTCCTCAGCTCTCGTCCCCTAGTACCCCTACTCTGCTTGCGCTACATTGATGACATCTTCATCATCTGGACCCATGGGAAGGAGGCCCTTGAGGAATTCCACCAGGATTTCAACAATTTCCACCCTACCATCAAGTCAGCCTGGACCAATCCACACAAAAGATCCACTTCCTTGACACTACAGTGCAAATGAGTGATGGTCACATAAACACCACCCTATACCGGAAACCAACTGACCGCTATACTTACCTACATGCTTCCAGCTTTCATCCAGACCACATCACATGACCCATTATCTACAGCCAAGCTCTAAGATACAACCGCATTTGCTCCAATCCTTCAGACAGAGACAAACACCTACAGGATCTCTATCAAGCATTCTTAAAACTAAAATACCCACCTGGTGAAGTGAAGAAACAGATTGACAGAGCCAGAAGAGTACCCAGAAGTCGCCTACTACAGGACAGGCCCAACAAAGAACGCCACTAGCCGTCACCTACAGCCCCCAACTAAAACCTCTCCAGCGCATCATCAAGGATCTACAACCTATCCTGAAGGATGATCCCTCACTCACACAGTCCTTGGGAGACATGCCAGTTCTCGCTTACAGACAACCCCCCAACCTGAAGCAAATACTTACCAGCATCTACACATCACATAACAAAAACACTAACCCAGGAACCAGTCCCTGCAACAAACCCCGTTGCCAACTCTGTCCGCATATCAATTCAAGGGACACCATCATAGGACCTAACCACATCAGCCACACCATCGGGCTCGTTCACCTGCACATCTACCAATGTGATATATGCCATCATGTGCCAGTAATGCCCCTCTGCCATGTACATTGGCCAAACCGGACAGTCTCTATGCAAAAGAATAAATGGACACAAATCAGACATCAAGAATTGTAACATTCAAAAACCAGTAGGAGAGCACTTCAGTCTCCCTGGACACTCCATAACAGACTTAAAAGTGGCAATTCTTCAACAAAAAAACTTCAAAAACACACTTGAACGAGAAACTGCAGAACTAGAATTAATTTGCAGATTAGGCCTGAATAAAGACTGGGAGTGGATGGGTCACTACAAAAAGTAATTTTCCCTTCGCTGATACTTGCACCTTCTTGTCAACTGTTGGGAATGGGCGACGTCCACCTTGATTGCATTGGCCTCATTAGCATTGACCCCCCCACTTGGTAAAGCAACTCCCATCTTTTCATGTGCTGTAATATATATACTGTTTACTGTATTTTTCACTCCATGCATCTGATGATGTGGGTTATAGCCCACTAAAGCTTATGCCCAAATAAATTTATTAGTCTCTAAGGTGCCACAAGGACTCCTCGTTGTTTTTGCTGATACAGACTAACACGGCTACCGCTCTGAAATCTGATTACATTGTTAACCTCCAACAAGACATAGATAAGTACCGACTAGTACAATAATTATCTTCCAGTTCTCTAGCAATAAAAGCCTACATTTCAAAGCTCTAGTCTATCTAACACGGTTTTGTTAGCTATTTATAAGGACTAGCCCTAATGACTATTTACATACTTTTCTAATATGTCTTTTAAGGTTGAATTTGGATCATTTAGCTTACTAGCCATGTAACCCTTTCTGGCTCAGTGTCACATTGATGCAAGAGGGTTTCAAGGACAACCTTTAGGAATACTGCTGTTACAAAGGCAGGAGCAACAGAGCTGAGTGGGGTGAGGGGCACATGAGGAGGAGTGAAATGGGGAGGGTCTAGAGTGTCTTACTCAGGAATTGCTCTGCCTGCACTGGAACAATGCCAGAAAAAGAAAGCTATTTGATTTATGAAAGGAAAGAAAAAGATAAAAGGAAATACCCCAGGCCCAGGAAAAGCTTTCCAGCCCCCTGCTCCCCTCCTCACACACCGCATAGCAAGCACCTGCCCCTGATCTCTGCCGCGCTGGTTGGATCTGCACTGAGTTTTGTAACAGTCACCTCTCTGGGAGTTTCCAGAGAAGGGGCTTTCCATGATAGTATTTTAATTCGTTAAATAAACAGAACTACCATACCACAGCACTACTGAACAATGTATTCTTGCCATTGTGTTCAGAGATCACAAACCCAAGGTGATGACCCCTGTCAGTGGGAACACAGTGCATCACAAAATATTTTAGGGGAAAAGAGGGAATGGTCAAAGCCACAAGCACTGATGCCTAAAGGAGGAAGAGATGCTAGAAAACCAGTAACACAAAATAAATGGGCAGCTCCTGAAGACAATGTTATGGCCTCACTTGGCTTTTTTCAGCAGCATAGACCTCTCCTTGCCTACATCTGCTGCAGGATACATTTGAGCATTGAGTATCTGGCTGGGCCATAGCCTCCCAACCACTTGTCTGTACACTTTATTTTAGTGCAAACCTGGGGGAGACAAGCCCTATTAAGGGCAGAACACTAGGGCTCCTGCGCCATTTGTTCCCTGAGTAGCAAAGGATGGTCTTACTCTGAAACCTGTCAGTTTTGGATAACGGCCGTGTTAGTATGTATTCGCAAAAAGAAAAGGAGGACTTGTGGCACCTTAGAGACTAACCAATTTATTTGAGCATGAGCTTTCGTGAGCTACAGCTCACTTCATCGGATGCATACTGTGGAAATTGCAGAAGACATTATATACACAGACACCATGAAACAATACCTCCTCCCACCCCACTCTCCTGCTGGTAATAGCTTATCTAAAGGGTGCCAATGCCTGAGATGATGGGGCGCCCAGGATTTCTGACATCATAATCAAAAAGGCTGACAAAGGATGTGCTGTTGTCGTCATGAATAGGTCGGAATATGAACAAGAGGCTGCTCGGCAGCTCTCCAACACCACTTTCTACAAGCTATTACCCTATGATCCCACTGAGAGTTACCAAAAGCAACTACAGCATTTGCTCAAGAAACTTCCTGAAAAAGCACAAGATCAAATCCGCACAGACACACCCCTGGAACCCCGACCTGGGATATTCTATCTACTACCCAAGATCCATAAACCTGGAAATCCTGGGCGCCCCATCATCTCAGGCATTGGCACCCTGACAGCAGGATTGTCTGGCTATGTAGACTCCCTCCTCAGGCCCTACGCTGCCAGCACTCCCAGCTACCTTCGAGACACCACTGACTTCCTGAGGAAACTACAATCCATCGGTGATCTTCCTGATAACACCATCCTGGCCACAATGGATGTAGAAGCCCTCTACACCAACATTCCACACAAAGATGGACTACAAGCCGTCAAGAACACTATCCCTGATAATGTCACGGCTAACCTGGTGGCTGAACTTTGTGACTTTGTCCTTACCCATAACTATTTTACATTTGGGGACAATGTATACCTTCAGATCAGCGGCACTGCTATGGGTACCCGCATGGCCCCACAGTATGCCAACATTTTTATGGCTGATTTAGAACAACGCTTCCTCAGCTCTCATCCCCTAACGCCCCTACTTTACTTGCGCTATATTGATGACATCTTCATCATCTGGACCCATGGAAAAGAAGCCCTTGAGGAATTCCACCATGATTTCAACAATTTCCATCCCACCATCAACCTCAGCCTGGTCCAGTCCACACAAGAGATCCACTTCCTGGACACTACAGTGCTAATAAACAATGGTCACATAAACACCACCCTATACCGGAAACCTACTGACCGCTATTCCTACCTACATGCCTCCAGCTTTCACCCTGACGACACCACACAATCCATCGTCTACAGCCAAGCTCTGCGATACAACCGCATTTGCTCCAACCCCTCAGACAGAGACAAACACCTACAAGATCTCTATCAAGCATTCTTACAACTACAATACCCACCTGCGGAAGTGAAGAAACAGATTGATAGAGCCAGAAGAGTTCCCAGAAGTCACCTACTACAGGACAGGCCTAACAAAGAAAATAACAGAACGCCACTAGCCGTCACCTTCAGCCCCCAACTAAAACCCCTCCAACGCATGATTAAGGATCTACAACCTATCCTGAAGGATGACCCAACACTCTCACAAATCTTGGGAGACAGGCCAGTCCTTGCCTACAGACAACCCCCCAACCTGAAGCGAATACTCACCAACAACCACATACCACACAACAGAACCACTAACCCAGGAACCTATCCTTGCAACAAAGCCCGTTGCCAACTGTGCCCACATATCTATTCAGGGGACACCATCACAGGGCCTAATAACATCAGCCACACTCTGAGGCTTGTTCACCTGCACATCCACCAATGTGATATATGCCATCATGTGCCAGCAATGCCCCTCTGCCATGTACATTGGTCAAACTGGACAGTCTCTACGTAAAAGAATAAATGGACACAAATCAGATGTCAAGAATTATAACATTCATAAACCAGTCGGAGAACACTTCAATCTCTCTGGTCACGCAATTACAGACATGAAAGTTGTGATATTACAACAGAAAAACTTCAAATCCAGAGTCCAGCGAGAAACTGCTGAATTGGAATTCATTTGCAAATTGGATACTATTAATTTAGGCTTAAATAGAGACTGGGAGTGGCTAAGTCATTATGCAAGGTAGCCTATTTCCCCTTGTTTTTTCCTACCCCCCCCCCCCCCAGACGTTCTGGTTAAACTTGGATTTATGCTGGAAGTGGCCCACCTTGATTGTCATGCACATTGTGGGGAGAGTGGTCAGTTTGGATGAGCTATTGCCAGCAGGAGAGTGAGTTTGTGTGTGGGGGTGGGGGGTTGAGAAAACCTGGATTTGTGCTGGAAATGGCCCACCTTGATTATCATGCACACTGTAGTGAGAGTGGTCACTTTGGATGAGCTATTACCAGCAGGAGAGTGAGTTTGTGTGTGTATGGGGGTGGGGGAGTGAGAGAACCTGTATTTGTGCTGGAAATGGCCCACCTTGATTTTCATGCAGGTTGTATGGAGAGTGGTCACTTTGGATAGGCTATTACCAGCAGGAGAGTGAGTTTGTGTGTGTGTGGTTTTTGGAGGGGGGTGAGGGGGTGACAGAACCTGGATTTCTGCAGGAAATGGCCCACCTTGATTATCATACACATTGTGAAGAGAGTGGTCACTTTGGATGGGCTATTACCAGCAAGAGAGTGAGTTTGTCTGTGGGGGGGCGGAGGGTGAGAACCTGGATTTGTGCTGGAAATGGCCCAACTTGACGATCATTTTAGATAAGCTATTACCAGCAGGAGAGTGGGGTGGGAGGAGGTATTGTTTCATGGTGTCTGTGTATATAATGTCTTCTGCAGTTTCCACAGTATGCATCCGATGAAGTGAGCTGTAGCTCACGAAAGCTCATGCTCAAATAAATTGGTTAGTCTCTAAGGTGCCACAAGTCCTCCTTTTCTTTTTATTCAAAACTGTTAGCTCAGATCTTGGGAACCTGTAACTCACATACCAATTGCATTCTGGGATGTGAGATGAATAAACTGTTTCTGAGAAAGGCTCTTTCAGCCTGTTTTAGGCCTGGTCTGTCGGATTTAGCAGCATTACATCGAATTAACCCTGCACCCGTCCACACAACGAAGCCATTTTTTTTGACATAAAGGGCTCTTAAAACTGATTTCTCTACTCCTTCCCAACGAGGAAATCGACATTGCCTTTTCCAATTCAGGTTAGTGTGGACGCAATTCGAAGGTATTGGCCTCCGGCAGATATCCCACGGTGCACCATTGTGACCGCTCTGGACAGCACTCTGAACTCAGATGCACTGGCCAGGTGTACAGGAAAAGCCCTGGGAAGTTTTGAATCTCATTTCCTGTTCGGCCAGGCAATCTCATCAGCGAAGGTGACCATGCAGTCCCAGAATCGAAAAAGAGCTCCAGCATGGACCGAACTGGAGGTACGGGCTCTGATCGCTGTACGGGGAGACAAATCCGTGCTATCAGAACTACATTCCAAAAGATGAAATGCCAAAATATTTCAAAAAAATCTTCAAGGCCATGAGGGACAGAGGCTACAGCAGGGACGCAACACAGTGCCGCGTGTGACATAAGGAGCTCTGACAAGCGTACCAGGAAACCAGAGAATCAAATGGACGCTCCAGGACAGAGCCCCAGACATGCTGCTTCTACGCTGAGCTGCATGCAATTCTAGGGGGGGGCCACCACCACTACCCCACCCCTGTCTGTGGACTTCAATAATGGGATACTCTCCACCATGGCTGAGGATTTTGTGGACGGGGAAGATGAGGAGCAGAAGGATGAGCTTAAGGAGAGCACACAGCATACCGTTCTTCCCCAACAGCCAGGATCTTTTTATAACCCTGACTGAAATACCCTCCCAACCCAACGAAGCTAGAGAAGGGACCTCTGGTGAGTGTACCTTTTTAAATATCATATACGTTTATAAAAGCAAGCGTTTTTTAATGATTAAGTAGCACTTAGAACTTGGGATGCATTCGTGGCCAGTACAGCTACTGGAAAAGTCTGTTAATGTGTCTGGGGATGGAGCGGATATCTTCCAGGGACATCTCCATGAAGCTCTCCTGGAGGTACTCTAAAAGCCTTTGCAGAAGGTTTCTGGGGAGAGCAGCCTTATTCTGTCCTCCATGGTAGAACGCTTTACCACGCCATGCTAGTAGCAAGTAATCTGGTATCATTGCATGACAAAGCCTGGCAGCGTATGGTCCCAGTGTTTGCTGGCATTCAAGCAACATCCGTTCTTTATCTCTCTGTGTTATCCTCAGGAGAGTGATATCGTTCATGGTAACCTGGTTGAAATAGGGGAATTTAATTAAGGGGACATTCTGAGGTGGCCGTTCCTACTGGGCTGTTTGCCTGTGCCTGAAAAGAAATCCTCCCTGCAGTTAGCCACGCGGTGGTGGTGGGGGGCCATTGGCGCCGAGCAGTTTGTGTTTGGCTAGCAGGGATCTTCCCTGATACCAGCCATGTGGTGGGGGAAGGGGTAAACCGATCATCCCAGAGAATTGGATGTGGGGGGAGGGGGTTAGTATGGTTTCTGCTGCTGCACATTAACACGAAACCGCAGCACTCAATGGCCAACTCAACGGGCTTTGTTTGGTATGGGAAAGGAGGGCGCTGCTGTTATGAAGGTTGCAGAAGTCGAAAAACTATGGCTTACCATGGCTGCCTGCAAGCCGAATTCTGTTTCCCGGCACTGTGTGTGTGATCTCTAACACCAAAGCCTCAGGCACTCAATATAAGATGCAAAATGCGATCTTGTACCAAAATCACCTGTGCTATGTAATGTGAATAGTGTTGTTCACCGTGAAAGAGTATAGCCATTGTTCTGTAAAATGTATCTTTTTAAATACTTCGCTCCCTTTTTTTCCTCCTGCAGCTGCAAATGTTTCAAGCCTCCCTCCTCCATCCCAGAGGCTATCTCAGATAAGGCGGTGAAAAAAACGCACGCGCGATGAAATGTTCTCTGACCTCATGCAGTCATCCAGCACGGACAGAGCTCAGCAGAATGTGTGGAGGGACACAGTAGCACAGTACAGGAAAGCGGCCGATGAACGTGAGGACAGGAGGGACGATTGAGATGAGAGGTGGCAGCAGGAAGATCAGAGGAGGCAGGATGCAACGCTGGGGCTACCGCGGCATCAAACAGACATGCTCCAGCGTCTGGTGGAGGTTCCTGAACGGCAGCAGGATCACAGACTGCCGCTGCAGCCCCTGCTTAACCGCCCTCCCTCCTCCCCAAGTTCCACAGCCTCCTCACCCAGATGCCCAAGAACGTGGGGGAGGAGGCTCCGGGCACCCAACCACTCCACCCCAGTGGACAGCCCAAGCAGTAGAAGGTTGTCTTTCAACAAGTTTTGAAGTGGCCTTTTCCTTCCCTCCTCCCCTCCTCCCACACCCCACCCGGGCTACCTTGTGAGTTATCTCCCTATTTTTATAATCAATTAATAAAGAATACATGTTTTTTAAATGATAGTGACTTTATTTCCTTTGCAAGCAAGCTGTGATCGAAGGCGGGAAGGCGGGTGGCTTATAGGGAATTAGAGTCAACCAAGGGGGTTGGTTTTCATCAAGGAGAAACAAACAGAAGTGTCACGCTGTACCCTGGCCAATCATGAAACTGGTTTGCAAAGCTCTTCTGATGCACAGCGCTTCCTGCTGTGCTCTTGTAATTGCTCTGGTGTCTAGCTGTGCGTATTCAGCTGCCAGGCGATTAGCGTCAACCTCCCACCCCACCATAAACGTTTCCCCCTTACTCTCACAGAGATTGGGGAGCACACAACAAGCAGCAATAACAATGGGAATATTGGTTTTGCTGAGGTCTGAGCGAGTCAGTAAACTGTGCCAACGACCCTTTAAACGTCCAAATGCACACTCTACCACCATTCTGCGCTTGCTCAGCCTATAGTTGAACAGCTCCTTACTGCTATCCAGGGTGCCTGTGTATGGCTTCATGAGCCATGGCATTAAGGGATAGGCTGGGTCCCCAAGGATCACTATAGGCATTTCAACATCCCCAACAGTTATTTTCTGGTCTGGGAAGTAAATCCCTTCCTGCAGCCATTTAAACAGAGTTCCTGAAGACGCAAGCGTCATGCACCTTTCCCGGCCACTCCACGTTGATGTTGGTTTAATGTCCCTTGTGATCCACCAGCGCTTGCAGCACCATTGAAAAGTACCCCTTGCGGTTTATGTACTGGCTGCCCTGGTGGTCCGGTCCCAAGATAGGGATATGCGTTCTGTCTATAGCCCCACCACAGTTAGGGAATCCCATTGCAGCAAAGCCATCTAGTATGACCTGCACATTTCCCAGAGTCACTACCTTTGATAGCAGCAGCTCAATGATTGCGTTGGCTACTTGCATCACAGCAACCCCCACAGTAGATTTGCCCACTCTAAATTGATTCCCGACTGACCGATAGCTGTCTGGTGTTGCAAGCTTCCACAGGGCTATTGCCACTCGCTTGTGAACTGTGAGGGCTGCTCTCATCTTGGTATTCTTGCGCTTCAGGGCAGGGGAAAGCAAGTCACGAAGTTCCATGAAAGTGCCCTTACGCATGCAAAAGTTTCGGAGCCACTGGGAATCCTCTCAAACCTGCAACACTATGCGGTCCCACCACTCTGTGCTTGTTCCCGGGGCCCAGAATCGACATTCCATGGCATGAGCCTGCCCCAGTAACACCATGATCTCCAAATTGCCGGGGACCGCAGTTTTAGAGAAATCTGTGTCCATGTCCTCATCACTCTCGTCACTCCGCTGCCGTCGCCTCCTCGCCTGGTTTTCAGGTTCTGCATAAACTGCATGATAATGCGCAAGGTGTTTACAGTGGTCATAACTGCTGTGGTGAGCTGAACGGGATACATGCTTGCCGTATTATGGCGTCTGCCCAGGCAATCCAGGGAAAAGGACGCAAAATGATTGTCTGCCGTTGCTTTCACAGAGGGAGGGTTGACTGATGACATTTTCCCATAACCACCCGCAACAAATTTTTGGCCCCATCAGGCATTGGGAGTTCAGCCCAGAATTCCAATGCGCAGCGGGGACTGCAGGAACTGTGGGATAGCTACCCACAGTGCACTGCTCGGAATGTCGATGCTTGCCACAGTACTGTAGATGCACACCGCCGAATTAATGTGCTTAGTGTGGACGCATGCACTCGACTTTATACAATCTAGTCCCAAAAATTGACTTATGTAAAATCGGAGTCACTTCATAGTGTAGACAAGGCCTCAGACTCTGCTGAACAGAGATCTGAAGTGATTAAGTCACTCCGTGGGGGGGAGATTCTGCTTCCAAGGCCACATCTGTACTAGAAAGTTTCACTGCCAGAACTTTTCCCCCATCACAATGGTTAAGAGTCTCTCCTCCCCATTTGCTAGTTTGATGGCTTTATTTACTTTCTATGTAAACGTATTTCCATTGTTCTTGGCCATGCTCAAATTTACATTGGAGACACAGTCAAGCCTGGGAAACAGACACTCCTTTGTCTTGGACAGGTTGAGCTGAGGCACTGCCTGCCAAACCAATTTTAGAGGGACAAGATGGGTGAGGTAATAGCCTTTATTGGACCCACTTCAGCTGGTGAGAGAGACAAGCGAACTGGGTCCAATAAAGGTTATTACCTCACCCACCTTGTCTCTCTAGTATCCTGGGACTGACACAGCTACAAACACATTTTAGGAACATATTTCTAGCATACATCTATAATTCTTTATACACCACCTGTACATACATCATGCAATACTATCAGTGACAGAATGTTACCTGGCTGCATGACACTTTTTAGATACAGATTATGACAACTGTGAGTTAGGGCAATGAGTGTGTCAGGCCTGATGAGAGTTATGGTATGGTGTGCACTCTGCTAGTTCAAATGGAACCTCTCCTGGGTCACACCTGCACAGGTCAGCAGAGTTCTTGTGACTGTTTTAGATACTAGATCACTGTGTCTCCTGTATTTGAAGAACTTGACTGACTACTGCTGCCACAGCAGCCACGGGTGCTGGGATGTAGATTAGACAAGATGAGGAATGGCTGATGCAGCCAATGCATAGAAATCACAAGGTGGTGCAGGAACTTGCTGCTTGCATCTTAGAAATACTGGACTTAAAAAAAAAATGCAAGCAGGAACAGTTTTCCCAGGCCATCTTCTTCATATTGGTGGGGTTGAAATGCCAATAGTGATTCTGGGGGAACTGGCCTATCTTTTGCTTCCCGGTTCATAAACCATATACTGGATACCTGACAGCAGCAAGGAAAGATTTCACTTCTGCCTGAGCAGGTGCAGGATGGCTTCTGAATATGCATTTTGTTAGACTGAAAGGGCTCTTGTGAGGTCTTATGACCCAACTGATCTCAGCAAGGGACATATTCTTATATGTGTGTTACAGAATATTTGGGAAGCAAAGGGGGAAAGACAAGTGGTGGAGTGAAAAGACAGTTGATTTTGAACAGCCAGACAAGGACAGTTACAAGAACTCCAAGAGGAGCTGTACAGTTGAGGGAAGCCGTAAGATCCTTTTCTATATTGTTCCATAGTACTGCAGTATGCTGCTTGTGTGTACTTGGGTTGAATCTTTAATTGGTAAATGCCTGTTATAAATTTGGTTGGAGGGGTTGCAATTTGGCCTGTGACATTTATTTTGTGAGACCCAGTAAATACCTGTATTTACAAAAACAATTTTATTGAGCAGAAGAAAAACCACCTTTGAGGTTTAACACTTACACATTAAAAGCTATTAAACCTATTTAAAAAATGCCAGGGTTCTTGCTGACTGATCCTGTATTAGTCACTGGCCAGGGTATGTCAGACATCCCTCAACTTCCACCAGCATGGCATGGTAGAGATAAGGATACAAGCTGCACTGCCGCCTTTCTTAGGGTGGTAGTATGGTCCTGTGAACACTGAATCATCATATACAGTGTCTGATGACGTGATGGTCTTTGGGTGTTTTGCTCCATAATATTCTCTAACATTTGTTTGTTGGTTGAGGAGCTGCGTGATGTCCTGGTCCTGTTCTCAATGCACCGCCTCCAATCCCTGCTCTCCTGGTCAGTCTGAGGACTGGAGAAACTCTGTAAATATGTCCTCCTTGTGCTGTTTCTTCTTCTTCTGAAGATGGGCAACAGCACGGAGGGGGCCTCTCACAGATACCCTGCCCGAGGACACAGATGAGAGATATTGTTGGCTTTACAGTGGTAGCTGAAAGGAAGAGAAGTCCCAAAACGCCTTAATTTCATTCCCCACAAAGATCTTTATGAAAATATGCAGAGGGTCAGAGCAGCTTCAGGATTACTCTGCAGCTGAACATGGTGCAAAGCATGGAGATGCTGCTGAAAACACACAGTCATTAAGGGTGGGGTGACACTGTAGTAAATACAGTGGTGATTACAGGCAGTGGTGATTATGGCACATCTCTCACACCCAAAGGTCACAAAGGCTCTGAGAAGGAGCTGCTCCAGGTGGCTTGAGGTTGCCCTGGCTCATACACTGCCAGGCCCTGACAAAGTAAGAGGAGTCCACCCTCAAAAGAAAAGAGCAAAAGTACAATTGAAGAAACATCAAAGCAAAGTCCTAGGCTGAAAGTCATGTCTGCAATTGACGGGTGATCAATCACACCGGACCCAGAGGCAGCCTGACACAGCAAGACCTATAGACTCTTGATTCAGACTAAAGCCTACGAAAAGGATGGGTGAGATGGAAGACTTTGGAGGGTCACATTCTGCTTCCAACATGGAAGGGCATCAGTGCATGCCCAACAGAAACCCAGCTCTTCCTTGTGCTTGGCTTTCCTGGCCAGTTAGCTGCCACAAGCTACGAACCCAAGCCATGAACTCAAGCTACATTCAGGACTGGTAACTATACAGCAGCTGCAGAACCTGTGTGTGTATGAACGAACGTGTGAATGAATGTGAAACTGAATGAAATGTTATAGCTATAACTGACTGCCTATTATGATTCTTTCTGTAGTCACAATAAATGTGACATTTTGTCTTATCCTCTTTAATAAGATCCTGCTGGTTTTTATTTTATTGGTAGAACAGGAGGTATTAAAGCACTGTCTTTTGCTAGGTTTACATTAAACATGCACTCTTCAAAAGAAATCAGGTACTCCAACTGGACAGTCACTGGAGTGAGTCCAAAAGATTTTTACATTTCTTATGCACTTTATTTTTATGGCCAGGTATTGGTTTCAGTATGTTTGTTTGCAGTGGATTTTCTAATATGTTAGAATTTCAGCTATTGTAACACACTAACTTGATGGCTACTAAATGATTCCAAGGACTTATTTTAATTGCCAAGTGCGTTAAGATAAAATTGGCTAATTTGATAAAACCCAATTCCTTTATTCTGATCACATGCCATTTTGAAAGGGGGAGAGGAGAGGCAGGGGGAGATTTTGGGCACCATGAAGGAAAAACAACCCCTTCCCTCATACAGAATCCCCCTTCCCCAACAATACACTTACCTAAGCTCCCATCACCTTCCTCCCTGGGCTGTCTCTGGACACTGAAGAGCTCCAGGCTTTCTGCAGGGTCTGCATCCCCTGCAATGAGCTCATACTCACCAAGCACTCAGGAGGTTCCTTCCTCTGGGTCTGATGAGGACTCTGATGTTTCCCCACCAAACATGGCATGGAGCTCATCATAGAAGCAGTGTTGCCGACTCTTAGTTTTGTCATGAGTCTCATGATAATTATTTTCCTTAGAGTCCCAGCTGTTGGAGTCAAGTGGATCTGTGATGATTTCAGCCTTCATTCTTAAAGAAAAAGTAAGTTTCTAGCCCTTGTGTGTATGAGGAGACACAAAAAACAGAAGGCAAATAAGAATGGCAATTCTATTATTTTTACATAATCTTGTGGTTTTTTTTAACCTTTGGGGTTGGCAATACTGTGCATGACTGGGGCACCCCCAGATTTTCTGTTGGCCTCTCTTGCCTTCTGTATAACTGCCAAACTCCTTGACCCAGCATTGCTTCTTGTCCTTGTTGCCCAGCTCTTGCATCCCCTTCCCAATGCCCACATGGACATCTTGACTCCTGCAGTTGCCTTCCAGATGGGCTTGTACTGCCTCTTCTCCCCACAGAAGGAGGAGATTCTGGACTTCTTTCCAGGTCCAGGTAGCAGCCCAAAATTTATCTGGCCCTTTTCTTGCTGAGCTGTACCTCTCTGCTCATGAAGGTGGGCTAGCAGGAAAAGGGGTGTTTCCAAAACACCTTGGGGATTTTTAAGCAGGGTTTGGCTTCCTTTCACTGTGATCACTGGGCCATGGAGTTCAAAATTGTGACCAGAGCAGTCACTGTCACAGGGACAGGAGCATTATGGGACTTGCTGGAGAACTGTTTTTACTAGTCCAAGGTAATACAGGATTCATGCTGGCATTTTGCCAACGTAAGTATGTCAGCTAAGGACTTGAGTCATTTGGGGGAGGGGGATATTTTGGCAACAGAAGGTCTGGGTTTCACCAGCACAAATCAGATTTGCATGTGGACTCATGCAAAAAGCAGCTACTGTCACCAAAAATACTTCATAATGTCAACAGAACAGTTCCTTAGGGGAAAGATGCTCACCAATCAGGCTGATTTACCATTCAATGGACGAAATCCATCCCTTCAAGCCACAGAGTGATGGTATCACAGCTGAGAAGAGGGCAAGATAGATAGTGTATTCACACACCCTTCTTTAAAGGATAGAGCCCCCAAATCCTGCTTTCATGCACCAACATGGATGGATATTTGAGAACACAAAAGGCCAGGAAATTGATGTTCAGGTCCCCAGAGCAACCTTCATCAGTGCATACTTGTGACCGGGGTCCCAGTGGGGGCCAGCTGTGGTCACCCAATTAGGGTGAACAGCAAAGAATGGGGCAGCCAAACTCCAAAAAGCTGGTGGATATTCCAATACGTAGATTTACCAAGCCAGCATAAAACAGCTTCTTTATTACCTTACTGGTTATTCAGACGTTCAAACAACACAGTTCCCTTAAAGTGATCCAGCCTCAGGCCTCCATCCAGGTACCCACGTCAAATACGATGAAAATTTCTGTAAATCTTATTTCATCATATAAAAGAAAAGGTTCTACCAATCCCAAAGGATCAGACACATTACCTCCCAGATTAATGAATGTTTCAGATCTTACCCAAATACACACTACAGCCAATTCTTATGTCATGCATCACAATACTGTATGAGCTGTATAGGCATATTAACATGACTGTGTTATTCAATGTCTGTTTCAATTTACTGTGTGTGCACCACGTGGTGGATTTTAAAATTGCAAGAAGCATAAATCTGAATGAATTCACTTCTGTGCTTTTAAAATCTGCCCAGGCATGCCACACACACTGCATTAACATATTGTTCACACTGCATCTTCTTTCTTAAGAAAGGGAAATAAACAAATGTTTTGGCAAGTCTGTCTGTGCCAGCAAAGCTTACATTTGAACAGAGTCATGTAGTAAAACTCACTACAAGCTCCTGCAGAGGCAGAGAGATTCTGCATCAGGGGTGGGCAAACTTTTTGGCCTGAGGGCCACATCGGGGAATAGAAATTGTATCAAGGGCTGTGAATGCTCACAAAATGGGGGTTAAGGTGCAGGAGGGGATGAGGGCTCTGGTTGAGGGTGTGGGCTCTGGGGTGGGGCTGGGGATGAGAGGTTTGGGGTACAGGAGGGTGCTCTGGGCTGGGATTGAGGGGTTCAGAGGGGGATCATGGCTGGGACAGGGGTGCAGGTTGTGGCTGGGCGTGAGGGCTCTGGGGTGGGGCTGGGGATGAGAGATTTGGGGTATAGGAGGGTGCTCTGGGCTGGGATCGAGGGGTTTGGAGAGTGGGAGGGGGATCAGGGCTGTGGCCGGGGGTTGGAGCATGAAGAGAGGCTCAGGGGTGCAGGCTCCGAGCAGTGCTTACCTCAAGCAGCTCCCGGAAGCAGTGGCATGTCCCTTCTCCGGCTCCTATGCGGAGGTGCAGCCAGGTGGCTCTGCATGCTGCCCCATCCGCAGGCACTGCCCCTGCTCCCATTGGAGCGCCAGAGGGGGCCACTGGAGCACGTAGAAGCCGGAGCAGGACCATGCCACGGTTTCCATGAGCTGCATGGTGCAGCCCCCGACCCAGCGCCCGGGCTGGAGCACCGGAGTGGGGCCGAGCCGCGTGGTGCAGCCCCTGACCCAGCGCCCCAGCTGCAGTGGGGCAAGCCCCAGACCCTGCTCCCAGCGGGAGCTGGCGGGCTGGCTTAAAACAGCTTGCGAGCCATAGTTTGCCGACCCTGTTCTACATGCTGCTTGTCACCAGTCACCACCACTCAAAGCAATTCCTGCTCAGATGTTCCAATAAAGGAACAAGTAGCATTAGTTTTAAAGTGGAGATCTCCACACCTGACAAGTACTCAACTCTACAAGAACAGCTGTGTTCCACATATGCAAAAACTTATCACTTTGTAAAAAGAAGGAAAGAAGAGAGTTGCATAGTATACCTATGTTGTATGTCATCCAGATAGGGGAGTCTTCTGATGCGAGAAGCCACCCCAGAGTATTCTCAAGCACACAGAGAACAGCTCTGTTTACCTTATTTAGAAGGTCACTTCTAGTACACAGCTGATCTTTTTTTTCAGTCACTCACTTAGGTGAGGTTTTAAAGCAGGTTTTCCTACACAAAGACTTGATTGCTTGCTACAGCCAGCTGGGATCATGCTGTAGGGCTGTCATGTTCTGGTATAAAGAAAAGGAGTACTTGTGGCACCTTAGAGACTAACCAATTTATTTGAGCATAAGCTTTCGTGAGCTACAGCTCACTTCATCGGATGCATACTGTGGAAAGTACAGAAGATCTTTTTATACACACAAACCATGAAAAAATGGGTGTTTACCACTACAAAAGGTTTTCTCTCCCCCCACCCCACTCTCCTGCTGGTAATAGCTTATCTAAAGTGATCACTCTCCTTACAATGTGTATGATAATCAAGGTGGGCCATTTCCAGCAGAAATCCAGGTTTTCCCCCCACACACACACAAACCCACTCTCCTGTTGGTAATAGCTTATCTAAAGTGATCACTCTCCTTACAATGTGTATGATAATCAAGGTGGGCCATTTCCAGCACAAATCCAGGGTTTAACAAGAACGTCTGGGGGGGGGGGGGGGGAGGGGAGTAGAAAAAAAACAAGGGGAAATAGGTTACCTTGCATAATGACTTAGCCACTCCCAGTCTCTATTCAAGCCTAAGTTAATTGTATCCAATTTGTAAATGAATTCCAATTCAACAGTCTCTCACTGGAGTCTGATTTTGAAGTTTTTCTGTTGTAATATCACAACTTTCATGTCTGTAATCGCGTGACCAGAGAGATTGAAGTGTTCTCCGACTGGTTTATGAATGTTATAATTCTTGACATCTGATTTGTGTCCATTTATTCTTTTACGTAGAGACTGTCCAGTTTGACCAATGTACATGGCAGAGGGGCATTGCTGGCACATGATGGCATATATCACATGTGCATGGATGTGCCATGGATGTACAGGTGAACGAGCCTCTGATAGTGTGGCTGATGTTATTAGGCCCTGTGATGGTGTCCCTTGAATAGATATGTGGGCACAGTTGGCAACGGGCTTTGTTGCAAGGATAGGTTCCTGGGTTAGTGGTTCTGTTGTGTGGTATGTGGTTGCTGGTGAGTATTTGCTTCAGGTTGGGGGGCTGTCTGTAGGCAAGGACTGGCCTGTCTCCCAAGATTTGTGAGAGTGTTGGGTCATCCTTCAGGATAGGTTGTAGATCCTTAATCATGCGTTGGAGGGGTTTTAGTTGGGGGCTGAAGGTGACGGCTAGTGGCGTTCTGTTATTTTCTTTGTTAGGCCTGTCCTGTAGTTGGTGACTTCTGGGAACTCTTCTGGCTCTATCAATCTGTTTCTTCACTTCCGCAGGTGGGTACTGTAGTTGTAAGAATGCTTGATAGAGATCTTGTAGGTGTTTGTCTCTGTCTGAGGGGTTGGAGCAAATGCGGTTGTATCGCAGAGTTTGGCTGTAGACAATGGATCGTGTGGTGTGGTCAGGGTGAAAGCTGGAGGCATGTAGGTAGGAATAGCGGTCAGTAGGTTTCCGGTATAAGGTGGTGTTTATGTGACCATCGTTTATTAGCACTGTAGTGTCCAGGAAGTGGATCTCTTGTGTGGACTGGACCAGGCTGAGGTTGATGGTGGGATGGAAATTGTTGAAATTGTAGTGGAATTCCTCAAGGTCTTCTTTTCCATGGGTCCAGATGATGAAGATGTCGTCAATATAGCGCAAGTAGAGTAGGGGCGTTAGGGGATGAGAGCTGAGGAAGCGTTGTTCTAAGTCAGCCATAAAAATGTTGGCATACTGTGGGGCCATGCGGGTACCCATAGCAGTGCCGCTGATCTGAAGGTATACATTGTCCCCAAATGTAAAATAGTTACGGGTAAGGACAAAGTCACAAAGTTCAGCCACCAGGTTAGCCGTGACGTTATTGGGGATAGTGTTCTTGACGGCTTGTAGTCCATCTTTGTGTGGAATGTTGGTGTAGAGGGCTTCTACATCCATAGTGGCCAGGATGGTGTTATCAGGAAGATCACCGATGGATTGTAGTTTCCTCAGGAAGTCAGTGGTGTCTCAAAGGTAGCTGGGAGTGCTGGTAGCGTAGGGCCTGAGGAGGGAGTCTACATAGCCAGACAATCCTGCTGTCAGGGTGCCAATGCCTGAGATGATGGGGCGCCCAGGATTTCCAGGTTTATGGATCTTGTGTAGTAGATAGAATATCCCAGGTCGGGGTTCCAGGGGTGTGTCTGTGCGGATTTGATCTTGTGCTTTTTCAGGGAGTTTCTTGAGCAAATGCTGTAGTTTCTTTTGGTAACTCTCAGTGGGATCAGAGGGTAATGGCTTGTAGAAAGTGGTGTTGGAGAGCTGCCAAGCAGCCTCTTGTTCATATTCCGACCTATTCATGATGACAACAGCACCTCCTTTGTCAGCCTTTTTGATTATGATGTCAGAGTTGTTTCTGAGGCTGTGGATGGCATTGTGTTCTGCACGGCTGAGGTTGTGGGGCAAGTGATGCTGTTTTTCCACAATTTCAGCCTGTGCATGTCGGCGGAAGCACTCTATGTAGAAGTCCAGTCTGCTGTCTCGACCTTCAGGAGGAGTCCACCTAGAATCCTTCTTTTTGTAGTGTTGGTAGGGAGGTCTCTGTGGATTAGTATGTTGTTCAGAGGTGTGTTGGAAATATTCCTTGAGTCGGAGATGTTGAAAATAGGATTCTAGGTCACCACAGAACTGTATCATGTTCGTGGGGGTGGACGGACAGAAGGAGAGGCCCCGAGATAGGACAGCTGCTTCTGCTGGGCTAAGAGTATAGTTGGATAGGTCAACAATATTGCTGGGTGGGTTGAGGGAACCATTGCTGTGGCCCCTTGTGGCAGGTAGTAGTTTAGAAAGTTTAGTGTCCTTTTTCTTTTGTGGAGAAGCAAAGTGTGTGTTGTAAATGGCTTGTCTAGTTTTAGTAAAGTCCAGCCACGAGGAAGTTTGTGTGGAAGGTTGGTTTTTTATGAGAGTATCCATTTTTGAGAGCTCATTCTTTATCTTTCCCTGTTTGCTGTAGAGGATGTTGATCAGGTGGTTCCGCAGTTTCTTTGAGAACATGTGGCACAAGCTGTCAGCATAGTCTGTGTGGTATGTAGATTGTAATGGATTTTTTATCTTCAGTCCTTTTGGTACGATGTCCATCTGTTTGCATTTGGAAAGGAAGATGATGTCTGTCTGTATCTGTACAAGTTTTTTCATGCAGTTGGTAGATTTCCACTCCATACGGCTAAATGCAGTGCTTTGCATAATGACAGGTTTCAGAGTAACAGCCGTGTTAGTCTGTATTCGCAAAAAGAAAAGGAGTACTTGTGGCACCTTAGAGACTAACCAATTTATTTGAGCATAAGCTTTCGTGAGCTACAGCTCACTTCATCGGATGCATACTGTGGAAAGTACAGAAGATCTTTTTATACACACAAACCATGAAAAAATGGGTGTTTACCACTACAAAAGGTTTTCTCTCCCCCCACCCCCCTCTCCTGCTGGTAATAGATGAAGTGAGCTGTAGCTCACGAAAGCTTATGCTCAAATAAATTGGTTAGTCTCTAAGGTGCCACAAGTACTCCTTTTCTTTTATCTAAAGTGATCACTCTCCTTACAATGTGTATGATAATCAAGGTGGGCCATTTCCAGCACAAATCCAGGGTTTAACCAGAACGTCTGAGGAAGGGGCGGGGGGGTAGGGGGGTATGTTTGTATTCAGGCAGCAAGCAAGACATTAGCAAAGCAACCTAAATTCACATCAGAGCTCAGCCAAGCTTTTCCTGTTGGGGGCTTTTAACAGACACACTTTAAATCTAAACCAGGGGTTCTCAACCTTTTCCAATCTGAGGGCTGCCCAACATGCTATAAAAACTCTACGGCCCAGCTGTGCAACAATAACTGGTTTTCTGCATATAAAAGACAGAACCAGCATTAGAGAGTAGAAAGCAAGGCAATTGCTTAGGGCCCCATGCCACAGGGGCTCCCACAAAGCTACATTGCTCAGGCTTTTGCTTCAGCCCCGGGTGGCAGGGTTCAGGGCTCTGGGCTTCAGCCCCATGTGGTGGGGCTTCAGCTTTCTGCCCTAGACCCCATCTGCCTTATTCTAATGTTGACCCTGCTTGGCCGCCCCCGTGAAACCTGCTCTCAGCCTCCTAGGAGCCCCCACATCCTGGTAGAGAACCACTGATCTAAACCATCTTTTGTGATGAGAGTTGGTAGTAACAACTTGCCTCACAGTTTAACCTCTGGAAATCCAACGTTTCCTAGAAGAACTGGTGGGGAGCAAAATGGACTTCAGTTGTAGTGCTTTCTAGAATGGCCCAACCTGACCAGACTAGATGCTCCCCAAGAAAACAAGCTATGAAACAGCTGAATGCACTATAAAGGCCTGATTGTTTAATGTAATTGTTTAAGAATATCTTCTACGAGGCCCTTCCTTTACTGACTGCCCTAGATATTTCATTTGCAGCGTTGTGACAGGCGTTTCCTCATTCAGAGCTCTCCTGGTTTGTCCTTCTGTGGTGGACTGGAATCAGGAAGGCAATAGTTCAGAGATGATCCATTATCCCTGTCCCTGAGGCTTTGTGTGCTCCCTCCACGTTTTCATTTTCTCTCACACACACTCTTTATCAGCAGGCTCAAGTCCTAATGACTCACATTTGAATTACTTCACTTTTCTGAGGAGCAGTTTGGGCAGGGCCCTTTTATTTAGCACCTAAAAAATGACAGAGTATTAAGGAACAGCAGAGATCAGTTGAGCCTCTAGATTCAGTTGCCCAATGAAAAGGTGACCTGCATATGGAAGGAGAAGGGCTCAGGGGTGGCAGGTTTGTATAATTTTCCACTGCTCAAGTATAAACTTCTCCTGACCTTCAAGGCCTTGCACTGCACTGTTGCAGCTGCTGTGTTCTCTTCCTCCCACCCAAATGCACTCCAGGCTTGATGCCATTTTCTCACTTCCCTCTCCATGGCTCTTACTGCCTTCTATGCATGGCATGAACCTCATCTTAGCACAACATGCCCTGCCACCCTCATGTCTCTGAACAGCGACCCCCTTCAGGGAGCCTCACAACTATGAATCACGGTTGCCAACTTTCACATGGTAAATAAGCACCCTGACTTTCACAATAAGCCAAAAAAATCAAGCTAATCCATTTCAAAACAAGGACAAAACAAGCCAATCCCTTAGAACCCCAAAACTCTATGCGACTAGATCCCCCCAGCATGCAGTCCGGGACTGTGGTAGGCCCACTGTGCACCCCTGATTCTCTCCCCTCTTGCCCCTGCTTGCCTGGAGCTGATTAAAAAGAAAAGCAACAAGCTACAACAAGCAACAAGCCAAAACAAGCAACAAGCTATAAGCCAAAACTAGCCAACAAGCAACTCATAAGCCAATTAAGCCAAAAACAAGCCTAATTTCTGCATTTTTTTTCATGGGTTTGGTATGTCTGCTATGAATCCACATCAAAAGCCTCCATACAAACATCACATAAAAGGAAAGGGGGTGAGAAAACACCCATGAGGCTCCAGCACGTCCTGCCTTCTCGCTGTCCTCCTTCTCAGGGCAGGGAACATCCAAGAATGTTCAGAGCTAGATACCAAAACCCAGATTTCCTGACTAAGTTTTGTGCTTTTATAACCAATACTTAGGGACCACTGCACTAAGCAGTAAAACGTAACCACTATGGTGACAGAACACAGCAGCTCTGCATGGCAACTGTATATAGAGTAATGAGACAATCATAACCCATTTCGTCTCAGTGTCTCCTGTACTGGGACCACCCTCCTGGCATCCAACTCATGTCCCTACTATCTATCTAGGAAACCTGCCCCATTTGGTGAAATGGGCAAGACAGGGTGGTCACAACTACCTGTCACCTGTTTGCACCTCCCCTGAGAATCATGTTATCCAGGTTGAGAACTCCTGTGATAGCCATGTAAGCATAGAGAAGAATGTATAAAATACTAGAATTATGGGAACATTAAAACTCCATTTACAGAGTGTTGTGACCCAAGCTGGAGTTTGGAAGAAGTCTAATACTGAGCATTCCTTGGAGCTCTGCCATCCATGTACTGGTCTAGTCTGACCAGAGTTAGTATGCAGTATCTCCTGGCTTTTGGGAACACAGTATGTGGTGGCAGAGTGAAAAGCTGTTACACTGAGGAGGCCTGCTGTGGCAAACATCTTCTAAATAAAGTTGTGTAATTATAGCTACATAATCGTATGGAGTTCCTGGGCAGTCTCTTACCTGGGGCAGCTCTGGAGAAAAAACTTCACCAACAGCCTGTAGCCAGACAGCCAGCCCCCCGCCCCCCCCTCAGACCAGCATTGCTGGAAACACATGGAACAGGGCACTTAACATAAATTCCAGCACAGCCTTTGAAGCTGAGAGAAGCACAGGTGTGCTGCTACAATGTGCCTCTGGGAACATATACAAGGATTAGGCTCACAGCAGGCAGAGGCGCTGTGACAGACATGGCTCTTAGCCCCTACTAAATAGCATGATGCACACACACCAACATCCTAGGTGGGAAAATATTTACCCTAATAAAAGGAATGTCTGGGAGTCGAAACTTATTGTTTCTCTCCCTTGCAAGTGTGAACTACTCTTGCGAGAGCTGGCGTCGCCCAGACAGACCAGCCCCAATTTGGCATAAGAAAGGAGAAAGAGAATAAAGGAGTACAGAGGTATAAGTAGGGAACCTACAGCACCATGATTTTTGAGTGCTTTTCACTATCTATCTGCTGGTCAGATAAGTGACAGCCTCCCAAGGCTTCTGCAGCTAAGAGGGTCCCTAAGCCTTGTCCCTTATTCGTCTTTCCGTGGAATTGAGTGACCGATCCTGGCTTGGCACCGCTAGAATCGAGAGATGCAAGGAGGGTAAGAAGCACCCACACCTGATCTCCTATCTTTAGTGTACACATATTTTGAAATAGAGCTCTATACTTTGTTTTCTTTCTTTGGGATTGTAGCTTCAGTTTTGTAACTTGTTTGTGTGTGTAACATCTCTACATTTAAATAAGTAGGCACTAGCAATTTTGTAACCACATGATTAGAATCTAGTTTAATAAATTTTGGTAACCATTTGTGCATAAGCCTGACTTGTTTCTCTGGTTTACTGTAAAGCAGCCAACACAATTAAAGAACCTCAGCCGTTTTGGCTATAAAGCCTGGCCATTAGGTGAGAGTACTAAGAGCCTAGCGTTGAGTTGTGCCGCCTCCACGGGGCAAACTCTTGGGGCACCTGTCAGTCAATCCTGACTGCCTGCTGCGAAGGAGCTCTGAGCTCTAGCAGTTAAAGTCATGGGTGTGGAGAGGCTCTTAGTACTGCCATTGGGGCACCTGTCAGTCAGTGTTGACTGCCCACTGCGAAGGAGCTCTGAGCTCTAGCAGTTAAAGTCACGGGTGGTTAGGACCTTGGGGCATCCGTCAGCCTAGCCCGGGCTGCCCGCCGCGAAGGGACAGTGCGTCCTAGCGGTTAAAGTCACGGATGGTATAAACGGGCATAGCTGGCACCTCACCAAACATCCTGGCCATCGGCTAACACAGCCCAATTTCAGAAGGGCAGGACTTGCAGAAGTTCTGAGGCCCATATCCTGCATTGATATTCGCCAACATTGGCAGCTTCAGCCTGACAGGTCAGATGATGAGATATTGACCTTTGTGGCCCTGCCTCAGGTCAGGAGTTTCAGTGCATCTTGAGGGACCCCAGCCGGGGCAGGTCCTGGCCTGGCTGATTGCACCACTCCCGAGGGGCCAGAGCAATTCTTGGCCCTGGAACCAGTCCTTGCTGTGCTGCTGGCTCAGCCCGGCAGACAAAGTCACCTCCCAGCAGGGCTGGTGAGTGTGGCTGGGAGGCAGGGCTTGTGGGAGTGGGTCTGTGGGGAGTATTTATGGGGGGGTGCTGAACTGTGAAGGGGCACGGAGGATCTGTGTGTGTTGGGGCACTAGGGAGTGGGGGTTCAGTGAGGGGTGCTGGGCAGTTGTGGTGGGGCTGTGGGCAGGGGTGGTGTGCAGGGCGCTGTGCATTTGTGGGTGGGTCTGTGGGGGTGCTGGCCATAGTGGGTCCAGGGGGGCTCTGGCCATAGGGATTCGGGGGGGTGTTGGATGGGGGGGTGGGGATGTGTGGCGTGGCATGGGCCAACCCCCGAGGGGAAGGGGCATGTTGGCAGCACAAGGCCGGGCAGGCCACTGTGCAACTGGCAACTGCCCGTTTGTAAATAGTGCCCTCGCATTGGGTGGAGCAGGGCCGCCCCTGCCATGCCAGGCCCCATTGCCCCTCGCTGGCCCCTCGCTCTGGGGACTGACCTCCATGCGCCAGGCCCCATTGCCTCCATGGGAGCCCTCAAATATGTTTGGTGCCGGGCCCATAAAAGGTTAATCCGGCCTTGCGTCCTGCGCCCCAACCCCTGTCCTACCCCTGATCCCCCTCCTGCCCTCTTAGCCCCTCGGTCCCAATCCAGAGCACCCTCCTGCACCCCCAACCCTTCATCCCCAGCCCCACGCCAGAGCCACAACCCCAGCTGGAGCCATCACTGCCCCACACACCCCAACCCTCTGCCCCAGTCGAGAGCCCCCTCCCACACCCTGAACTCCTAATTTCTGGCCCCACCTCAGAGCCCTCATCCCCTCCCGCACCCCAACCCCCAATTTTGTGAGCATTCATGGCCCACCATACAATTTCCATACCCAGATGTGGGCCCTCGGGCCAAAAAGTTTGTCCACCCGTGGCTTTCGTGGTCAGATCAGATTCCTCTAATATGGTACTTGTGAGGCTAGGCATTATACTCACACATGAGAGGCTGTTGTAATGACAAAGTGCATCTTACTGGACATCTGCAAATTCAAATTATCTGGAGCTTACTTAGGAAGTGTTACAGGGAGCTCAGAACTCTGCACCCAAGTTATTAAATAAATATATATAAAATTACAAAAGCAAGTACTTCACAAACAAATGTCTTCAGCATTATCCTGTTTTATATCAGCTGCAGTGACCACAATGCTGTTATCACAGTATGCTTCCTTAATATTTAAAGAGCTGCCAAATGCAATTCTAAACAAAATACAACTTCTTGCACAAACTCACACTAAAGAAATTTTAAGAACTACTTTTCATAGTATTGAACTCTTTCAGAATGTTTCTATCTCTAATACTGCAGCTTTTGACTGGGACTTGCAAACACTCCCCAGGTCAAAGTAATAGTTGGTGACTATTCCTTCTGTGGCTGCAATTTAAACTTCGTAACATCTCTACAAGCCATTGTAGCAGCACCATTTTAACTTAAGAGGATTACAATACGAACATCCATAAAGATGCTCGGCCAGGTTCAAAAATGCCAGAGAGCTCAAAGCCCTGCAGCTCTTCCTGCTCCCCAAACCAAATATTGACCACGGAAACCATGGAACAGTCCCAGATTTACAGAAAGAGGGGAGGAAATAGAGCTTAGGCATGTTATCATTGCATTAACAAGACAGGCTACATTCACACAGGAAGAACATAACAGTCAAGTCCTACTCTAACAGACAGCCCCAGCAGTGAACTGTCCTGCTCCATGGCCTTGCGATTCTCAGTCTCAGCAACAGCTTCATTTGTTTACTGCAATGAAGTTACCAATAACTTTGCAAATAGATGTGGCCAAGTGACTGGCATAGTTTAAAGGAAGTGAATTTAAAAAGAGATCCAGGGGCAAAGGAAAGGCAGTAGCATTTGTGGACCTCAGCCCAGAGTCATCCTTGTACCAACAAGGCAACTAACAGAAGTTACTAGCTCACAGACCCTGATTCTCATGGGGGACTTCAATCACCCCAGTATCTGATGGGAGAGCAATACAGCAGTGCACAGACAATCCAGGAAGTTTTTGGAAAGTGTAGGGGACAATTTCCTGATGCAAGTGCTGGAGGAACCAACTAGGGGCAGAGCTCTTCTTGACTGCTGCTCACAAACAGGGAAGAATTAGTAGGGGAGGCAAAAGTGGATGGGAACCAGGGAGGCAGTGACCATGAGATGGTCAAGTTCAGGATCCTGACACAGGGAAGAAAGGAGAGCATCAGAATATGGACCCTGGACTTCAGAAAAGCAGACTTTGACTCCCTCAGGGAAGTGATGGGCAGGATCCCCTGGGAGAATAACATGAGGGGGAAAGGAGTCCAGGAGAGCTGGCTGTATTTTAAAGAATCCTTATTGATGTTGCAGGAACAAACCATCCCGATGTGTAGAAAGAATAGTAAATATGGCAGGCGACCAGCTTGGCTGAACAGTGAAATCCTTGCTGATCTTAAACACAAAAAAGAAGCTTACAAGAAGTGGAAGCTTGGACAAATGACCAGGGAGGAGTATAAAAATATTGCTCAGGAATGCAGGAGTGAAACCAGAAAGGCCAAATCACAATTGGAATTCCAACTAGCAAGGGATGTTAAGAGTAACAAGAAGGGTTTCTACAGTTATGTCAGCAACAAGAAGAAGGTCAGGGAAAGTGTGGACCCCTTACTGAATGTGGGAGGCAACCGAGTGACAGAGGATGTGGAAAAAGCTAATGTACTCATTGCTTTTTTTGCCTCGGTCTTCACGAACAAGGTCAGCTCCCAGACTACTGCACTGGGCAGCATAGTATGGGGAGAAAGTGACCAGCCTTCTGTGAAGAAAGAAGTGGTTTGGGACTATTTAAAAAAACTGGACAAGCCCAAGTCCATGGGGCCGGATGCACTGCATCCCAGGGTGCTAAAGGAGTTGGCGGATGTGATTGCAGAGCCATTGGCCATTATCTTTGAAAACTCATGGCGATCGGGGGAGGTCCCGGATGACTGGAAAAAGGCTAATGTAGTGCCCATCTTTAAAAAAGGGAAGAAGGAGCATCCGGGGAACTACAGGCCAGTCAGCCTCACCTCAGTCCCTGGAAAAATCATGGAGCAGGTCCTCAAGGAATCAATTTTGAAGCACTTGGAGGAGAGGAAAGTGATCAGGAACAGTCAGCATGGATTCACCAAGGGCAAGTCATGCCTGACTAATCTAATTGCCTTCTATGATGCGATAACTGGCTCTGTGGATGAGGGGAAAGCAGTGGACATGTTATTTCTTGATTTTAGCAAAGGTTTTGACACGGTCTCCCACAGTATTCTTGTCAGCAAGTTAAAGAAGTATGGGCTGGATGAATGGACTATAAGGTGGATAGAAAGCTGCTAGATCATCGGGCAGTGATCAATGGCTCCATGTCTAGTTGGCAGTCGGTATCAAGTGGAGTGCCCCAAGGGTTGGTCCTGGGGCCAATTTTGTTCAATATCTTCATTAATGCTCTGGAGGATGGCGTGGATTGCACCCTCAGCAAGTTTGCAGATGACACTAAACTGGGAGGAGTGGTAGCTACGCTGGAGGGTAGGGATAGGATACAGAGGGACCTAGACATATTAGAGGATTGGAGCAAAAGAAATCTGATGAGGTTCAACAAGGACAAGTGCAGAGTCCTGCACTTCGGACGGAAGAATCCTATGCACGGCTGCAGACTAGGGACCGAGTGGCTAGGCAGCAGTTTTGCAGAAAAGGACCTATGGGTTACAATGAATGAGAAGCTGGATATGAGTCAACAGTGTGCCCTTGTTGCCAAGAAGGCCAATGGCATTTGGGGATGTATACGTAGGGGCATTGCCAGCAGATCGAGGGATGTGATCATTCCCCTCTATTCAGCATTGGTGAGGCCTCATCTGAAGTATTGTGTCCAGTTTTGGGCCCCACACTACAAGAAGGATGTGGAAAAATTGGAAAACATCCAGCGGAGGTCAACAATATTGATTAGGAGGCTGGAGCACATAAATTATGAGGAGAGGCTGAGGGAATTGGGATTATTTAGTCTACGGAAGAGAAGAATGAGGGGGGATTTGATAGCTGCTTTCAAGTACCTGAAAGGGGGTTCCAAAGAGGATGGATCTAGACTGTTCTCTGTGGTACCAGATGAGAGAACGAGGAGTAATGGTGTCAAGTTGCAGTGGGGGAGGTTTAGGTTGGATATTAGGAAAAACTTTTTCACTAGGAGGGTGGTGAAACACTGGAATGCGTTACCTAGGGAGGTGGTGGAATCTCCTTCCTTAGAAGTTTTTAAGGTCAGGCTTGACAAAGTCCTGGCTGGGATGATTTAATTGGGGATTGGTCCTGCTTTGAGCAGGGGGTTGGACTAGAACCTCCTGAGGTCCCTTCCAACCCTGACATTCTATGATTAACATTAGAGACCAAGTGGAGGCATAAGCCACCTCCCATTTTTAGGGGCTGCCAGTGTATCCTCCAGTGCAGTGCCTGCCGTTAGTGTCAGCATGAGGCCTACTGAGGACCTATATTTGTGTGAAACATTTCAGAGTGGCAGCCGTGTTAGTCTGTGTCAGCAAAAACAACGAGGAGTCCTTGTGGCACCTTGGAGACTAACAAATTTATTTGGGCATAAGCTTTCGTGGGCTTATCTGATGAAGTGGCTTCTAGCCCATGAAAGCGTATGCCCAGATACATGTGTTAGTCTCTCAAGTGCCACAAGGACTCCTCGTTGTTTTTGTGTGAAACATGTTTGGTTCAGTCCATCACAGTAGGCAGCACTTTAAGGTAGGTAATACAGTGATAAAAGTAGGGTGACCAGATAGAAAGTGTGAAAAAGTGGGACAGGGGGTGGGGGGTAATAGGTGCCGATTTAAGAAAAAGCCCCAAATATTGGGACTGTCCCTATAAAATCAGGACATCTGGCCACCCTAGGTAAAATGATGGAAATAGATTAGCCTGGGACTCATGCATGTTGTCTGGGGTAGTGCTGTGTTTCTGGGCAAGGGTTTCTAATGCTATTTAAAGGCAAGAATGAGCAGGGGCTTTGCTGGCTTGTCATCCTGGTTCTCATTTTTTCCACATCACAAATTACAGTACAGGTTGGGACAACTATCTGTGTATGTGGGACATCTATGTAAGGCTTAATTGATTCTGACGTTATACTCGGTAACTCTGCCCCACCCTCTGGAGTACAGATAACATAACATAACAACTGTTCTAATGATCCCCTATTCCAGTCTTGTTTTTAACTGGCTGAGTACATAGGTGCTGGAACTAGGGGTGTGGGGTGTGCTGCCCCACTCCCTGGCTTGAAGTATTTTCCATTATACACAAGGTTTACAGTTTGGTTCAATGGCTTTCACCACCCACACTATACAAATTGTTCCAGCACCCTTGGCTGAGTATGCTGTTAGTCACTACCTTGATGGGAAGACATTTCTGTGAAAGCTGGTCTGATCTGATTCTAGCTACAGTGATGTCCCCGTGCTCTTGCCCTTTCTTGCAGATGAATTAACCTCACTTAACAACCTTATCTCTAGATGGATTATTCCCAACACAATGCCAGACTCTAATTGCAGCTACTATTAGCTGGAATGTTGGGAGCAATTTTGGCTGAGCAGTTCAGAAAAAATCCACCTTTCTGCTTTCATTTTAGGCATCTGGACACCTGTCTCCTGCTGAAACCCCAGAGTGGTCCACAGACTGGGGGAAGATGAGCATTCATCCTCCCAAGTTGCATACATGGCCTGCATGCTCAGAGGCTACCTACCAGATTGGGGTCCATTCAGAATCTGACTTCTTCCCCCCCCCCCCACCCGCCTTATAACTTCTAGCCCAGTCGTAAGAGCATTCACCTGGGATACAAGAGACCGAGATTCAATTCCGCCTTCTCTGGCAGAGGGGGAGAAAGGATTTGAACAGGGGTCTCCTATCTCTCAGTACAGTGCTCTGACCACTGAGCTTTGGGATATTCTGATGCGGGGCTCCCTCATTCTCTCCTGTTGAAGCTATTCCAACTGTGGATAATAATGAAAGAGTGATTAGAGCAGGGGGACTCGACCTGGGGTCTCCCACTGGGTGCCCTAACCACTGAACTACCAAGTCATTCTCTCTCTCTCTGTCCCAGTGACTGTTCAACTGTGGATAAATAATTAAATAGTCATTGGACTGGGGTGGGGGAAGGACTATGTAATTAAATAATATAATTATATTATAATTAAAGTGTTCTTTCTCTCCTCCTATTTCTAGTACCTAGATCTTGGTACAGATTCTTGTAATAATTTACATCTGCATTTAAGGAGAGAGGACTCTATTTACTCCCTGTGGTCATCATTGATACATAGGTTCTGGATTTCTGGTGGCAGAAAGCCAAAACAAGGGATGGTGTTTACAGGTGGCACAAATTGCCCATATCCCCTGATCTACTGAGGACCCTGGAGCTTGTTGGTACAGCCCAATGGCTGCATGGGCCTGGCTGGTGATGGGCCATGATTCAATGCATCTCCTGGGAAGCCCTTGCTAGTGCTTTTCATATGGATCTAAAGTTTAAAACTTAAAGCTGCTCTCCTCTGACAGAAACACCTTGGGAGAAGGCAGCAGTGCAGCCACTGCCTGTCCTTGGGGCCGACTTTCCCTCCTGGTGCAGCTATCAATTCTGAAGCACTTAGAGGAGAGGAAAGTGATCAGGAACAGTCAGCATGGATTCACCAAGGGCAAGTCATGCCTGACTAATCTAATTGCCTTCTATGATGAGATAACTGGCTCTGTGGATGAGGGGAAAGCAGTGGACATGTTGTTCCTTGACTTTAGCAAAGGTTTTGACACGGTCTCCCACAGTATTCTTGACAGCAAGTTAAAGAAGTATGGGCTGGATGAATGGACTATAAGGTGGATAGAAAGCTGGCTAGATTGTCAGGCTCAGTGGGTAGTGATCAATGGCTCCATGTCTAGTTGGCAGCCGGTATCAAGTGGAGTGCCCCAAGGGTCGGTCCTGGGGCCGGTTTTGTTCAATATCTTCATAAATGATCTGGAGGATGGTGTGGATTGCACCCTCAGCAAGTTTGCAGATGACACTAAACTGGGAGGAGTGGTAGATACGCTGGAGGGTAGGGACAGGATACAGAGGGACCTAGACAAATTGGAGGATTGGAGCAAAAGAAATCTGATGAGGTTCAACAAGGAAAGTGCAGAGTCCTGCACTTAGGACGGAAGAATCCCATGCACCGCTACAGACTAGGGACCGAATGGCTCGGCAGCAGTTCTGCAGAAAAGGACCTATGGGTTACAATGAATGAGAAGCTGGATATGAGTCAACAGTGTCCCTTTTTGAGTCTTCTCACAGGCTTACTCCCACTTTTGCATCAAGTCTGGTCTTCTCATTCTTCTATTCAGTGGTGTACAGTGCTGTGACCCTACCTGCTTCTCAGTGCCTTTCCCTCTTACATTTAATCTTGTGGTCTGCCCAGTCTCTTCTTCACTCACTCTTTGTCCTCCTCCTCTTTGTGTCCTTGTGCCTACTTATATTGGTCTCTTTGCTTGGAACAGCCTCCTTCTTTCAAATCACTCCTTTAAGGTAACCTCTGCACTATATTGCTCCTCTGATGCATAAAGAAGGCCTTCAAGTGTTTAGTCATCTTAATTATTTTTCCTGCTTGTTTTTTACATTAGAAATTCAGATCTTGTCTACCCAGTGTGTCATAGAAGATTCTAGGGATGATTAGGGACTATGACCTCACAAGGAACTGAAACTTGAAAAATTTAAAGGGAAGAGATTTGATTTCTTTATTCAAACTGTTTAAAATGTGTTGTCACTTTGGTTAAATCTTGAGGGACATATCCACATGCATGAGAAATTCTCTACCCAGCCTCTTCAATTTAGAGCTGAAGAGTCCTCCAGCAAAGACAGAGAAATAAGACTTGATAGTTCTACGATATAAAGCAAGCAGAAAATGTAGATTTAAAAAAAATCCACTTGATCCATCAATAAAATGCAATAAAAAATACCCTCACAAACTTTTCACATCTGTGTTACCAGATGCCTCTTTCAGTAATACCTGGTATTTTATCATTTCTGTTGTGTCTGGCTCTGTTGGGACTAAAGTGAACAGGAGCTGCATCTGTCTTAGGTTGTAAATTCCTCAGCATAGGAATCTCCTCTGTTGCTCTACCTATGTGTTGTAAAGTGTCATGCCCACCTATGGCATTATATCAGTAACATAGATTTTCCTTGGCTTGTGTCTCTTGTGCTCAGCTGGCTCACATCCAGCTACAGGAATGTGTTACATCTATCAGCAGCACAAAGTAGTGCTGCACCCTTCAGACAACCAATTTTGAGAACCCTGTACTGTACCCATTCAGCCTTTAGACTGCAAGTATCTGTTACCCATTAGACAAAGCCATGGTGCTATATAAAAGTTAGCAATAAAGACATGTTTGGCAAACTTGTGGTGCTCTTGTTACTCACATCCATTTATAAGCTGTTGAGTACATTTATTTCATTCCTATCATTGCTTATTACCAAGATATGTGCCCAGAAAATTTAGTCACCCTTCAGCACTGTTACAGACAGCATTTCATATTGCAGCTGGCTGACGTGGGAGGTGGACATCTTCACTATCGGAGTAGTTCCGGGGTTTATTCTTTCTGTAGAATATTTCAACACTTAGCAGTTACAGAGTTTCTGAAACACTATTCACACTAGACCATTTCTGCATAACAGAGACAAGGTATCAGAGTAGCAGCCATGTTAGTCTGTATCCGCAAAAAGAAAAGAAGTACTTGTGGCACCTTAGAGACTAACAAATTTATTTGAGCATAAGCTTTCGTGAGCTACAGCTCACTTCATTGGATTCATGCAGTAGAAAATACAGTGGGGAGATTTTATATACATAGAGAACATGAAACAATGGGTGTTACCATACACACTGTAATGAGAGTGATCAGGTAAGGTGAGCTATTACCAGCCGGGGGGGGGGGAGGACAAAAAAACCCTTTTGTAGTGATAATCAAGGTGGACCATTTCTAACAGTTGACAAGAACATGTGAGGAACAGTGGGGGTGGGGAATAAACATGGGGAAATAGTTTTACTTTGTGTAATGACACATCCATTCCCATTCTTTATTCAAGTCTAAGTTAATTGTGTCCAGTTTGCAAATTAATTCCAATTCAGCCATCTCTCGTTGGAGTCTGTTTTTGAAGTTTTTTTGTTGAAGAATTGCCACTTTTAGGTCTGTAATCGAGTGACCAAAGAGACTGAAGTGTTCTCCGACTGGTTTTTGAATGTTATAATTCTTGACGTCTGATTTGTGTCCATTTATTCTTTTACGTAGAGACTGTCTGGTTTGGCCAAGGTACATGGCAGAGGGGCATTGCTGGCACATGATGGCATATATCACATTGGTAGATGTGCAGGTGAACGAGCCTCTGATAGTGTGGCTGATGTGATTAGGCCCTATGATGGTGTCCCCTGAATAGATATGTGGACACAGTTGTCAGTGGGTTTTGTTGCAAGGATAGGTTCCTGGGTTAGTGTTTTTGTTGTGTGGTGTGTGGTTGCTGGTGAGTATTTGCTCCAGGTTGGGGGGCTGTCTGTAAGCAAAGACTGGCCTGTCTCCCAAGATCTGTGAGAGTGATGGGTCATCCTTCAGGATAGGTTGTAGATCCTTGATAATGCGTTGGAGAGGTTTTAGTTGGGGGCTGAAGGTGACAGCTAGTGGCGTTCTGTTATTTTCTTTGTTGGGCCTGTCCTGTAGTAGGTGACTTCTGGGTACTCTTCTGGCTCTGTCAATCTGTTTCTTCACTTCACCAGGTGGGTATTGTAGTTGTAAGAATGCTTGATAGAGATCTTGTAGGTGTTTGTCTCTGTCTGAGGGGTTGGAGCAAATGCAGTTGTATCGTAGAGCTTGGCTGTAGACAATGGATTGTGTGGTGTGGTCTGGATGAAAGCTGGAGGCATGTAGGTAAGCAAAGCGGTCAGTAGGTTTCTGGTATAGGGTAGTGTTTATGTGACCATCGCTTATTAGCACTGTAGTGTCCAGGAAGTGGATCTCTTGTGTGGACTGGTCCAAGCTGAGGTTGATGGTGGGATGGAAATTGTTGAAATCATGGTGAAATTCCTCAAGGGCTTCTTTTCCATGGATCCAGACGATGAAGATGTCATCAATATAGCGCAAGTAGAGTAGGGGCATTAGGGGATGAGAGTTGAGGAAGCGTTGTTCTAAGTCAGCCAACAGCACCCAGGAGCCAGAGCTTGAGTGTGGAATGTGATGAGTTCTGTGCTGCTAACGACTTCCGATGTCTGCCTTTGGTGCAGGGAGCTTGTTTATAAACAGAGGCAAGGCGATTAAGATAACAAAAGGCTTGTCATTAATTTAAGGATCGTTAAATGCTCCTGAAAGCCTTCCCAGGCACTTCAGTTAAAAGACAGGAAACAAAGGGTAGGAATAAATGGCCCATTTTCAAACTGGAGAGAAGTAAATAGAGGTGTCCCCAGGGATCTGTACTAATCTGGGATCAATGCTGTTCAACATATTCATAAATGATCTGCAAAAATGGGTAAAGAGTGAGGTGGCAAAGTTTGTAGATGATACAAAATTACTCAAGATAGTTAAGTCAAAAACAGACTGCAAAGAGTTACAAAGGGATCTCACAAAATTGGGTGACTTGGCAACAAAATGGCAGATAAAATTCAATGTTAAATTGAGATCTTGGACTCATTTTCAGTATTCTGGAAGCACTATGTTTCCAGAGTACTGCAAATGTATAAGAATCCTTCTCATTGCCCCTGTATCATCCTGAACTCATTCTCCAGCTTCAGAAGACTTAAAAATTATCTCCAGTCATCAATGGGACAGACACAACTGAATAATGTAGCTGTCCTTAACATGCAGGTCATGAGGGGGGGCCATGTGTCCCCTTTTGTGTCCCTCCAACATGGTGCCTGTAAAATTACTGCATTTCCTATCTCTCTTTCATGTATGGCCTCTGCAGAGCAACATTCTATAGATCGAGGTGGCCAAACTTACTGACCCTCCAAGCCGCATATGACAATGTTCAGAAGTTCAAGAGCGGGGATGCACCTGTTGAGGCTCAGGGCTTCAGACCCATGGGAGGCACCTGCCTGGATGAGAGGATTCAGCCATGCTTCTGCTGAAGCCCCGAGTCCTGACAGGTGTGCCTGGGGTGAAGCCCCAAGATCCCCCTTCCCATTGGGCAGAAGCCAGAGGCTGTGTATGGGGGAGAATGTGGGGTCACCCCCCAATTTTTGCCAGGGTTTTCTGGCCCCACTCGGTCACATGGTGCCACCAGGCCCCCTCCCTGAATGGCAGCTGCTGGAGCTGGCAAGCTGGAAGCTACGGTCATGGGGAGAGGCAGCAGCAAACAGGAGCAGCAGGGAGAGCCGCTGCTTTGCTGCTACCTCTCCCCATAGAGCTGAAGCTGTAGCCCCTCCCTGCAGCTCCTAGCTGTTTGCCACTGCCCTGGGAGCTGCAGGGAGGGGCAGTTGAGAGTAAGAAGGGGGGCATGCCTGGTGGGACATGACTCAAGCTGTTGGGTGGGGCCCGAACAGTTAAATTGTGCTCCCCCATTCTCAGCAGGCACCAGTCATCTCTGGCAGAAGTCCCTACCCCTACCACCCTGCTGCAGGGCAGAAGCCACGAGCTCTCCTCCCCCCAGTCTGGTAGGCAGACAATCACCTTTGAAACCATATTTGGAGCACTGCATTATGATACATTTGATGGTTTGGATGTTCTCATTGCAGTTTCACAAAAGTGTCTCTGACTTTCCACTTGACTGCACGTCCTATAAAGTGTGGCCAGCAGAAAGATTAATTCACCTGCATGAGCTGGGGAACTGCAGTCTCCTCTAAACAGGGGAAACCATTTCAATCTGGCTCTCACAAAACTCAACCCACACAACTCCCCAGCAAAGATATTACTGTACATTACAATAGTTACATCAGCAGATTTATTGCAATTGGCTGATCCGAGCCCCAGAGGATGGAATGCTGTTACCTAGTAATTATTCAAAGCTGGTTTTAAATGAACTCTTTGATGAGTTTCGCAAACGCCATGCTTAACCCCAATGTGCTGACTAGATATTGTAAATTGGCATAGGACATTTTGAAAATTCATCATAATTCTGCTCCATCTGAAGCAGAGAATCTAAACCAATGACCACCCAATAAAGGCTTATTCTTTTGGTGGTTGTGACTGCCCGTGGCAAGAGAACTGGGATAGAGAATTTACCTGCTAGATACTTGTAATGGTTAGTGACATCCAACTGGGAATTGCTGCCCACAGCCTTGGTGCTGATAGATTTTCAGACCTCCTGGGGTCAGAGTATATTCTTTCCTTTTTTGTTGTCATAGTAAATCCAATTAACTTAGTAAGCATTCACCTCTGCTAACACAAAGGAGCTGTTGTATTCCAGGTCCATGACAACTTCTTTGCTGGCTCTGACAGAGAGGCAAGAGTACACCAAAATATATCTAGGTTACAAGAGAAATTAAGTGACTGCCTAGGGCACCAGGAACCTAGTGAGATGGACCTGATTTAGGAGTAGGAATGTTGGGTGTTAACTTTGCTTTCTTCTGAGGAGTCGCATCCAGAACCTGTAAGGTGAACACGGTTCTTTTTTGATGAATCAGCTTCTATTCCAGACATGAAAATTCCTGTAGGGGAAGGAGAAGAGGGAGCCTGACTAATGATATTTATGTTGTGCTGGAAGATTGTTTGTTATGTACATGGTGCAATACCCTGTGTGATCCTTGCGAAGTGACTGATCCCTTCTCTGTGGAGCTTGGAGCCCAAAGGCACAAGTGGGTGTGATACTGTATAGTTCTCAGAGTGGCAGATGCTCCTAGCCAGAATGCTTCATGAAACAAGTTCATATGGGAGGATCCCCTCTGTGTGGGAAATACATGTGAGTATACAGGAAGGAAGTTGATTCTCCTGAATCACATTTATGCCTGAGCATGTATTCCTTTGATATTGGCAGCTGGAGAGATCACAGCATAGAAATTCCAGAGATTGAATTTACATTGATTACCTAAAAAGAAAAGGAGGACTTGTGGCACCTTAGAGACTAACACATTTATTTGAGCATAAGCTTTCGTGAGCTACAGCTCACTTCATCCGATGCAACTGTAGCTCACAAAAGCTTATGCTTGTTAGTCTGTAAGGTGCCACAAGTCCTCCTTTTCTTTTTGTGGATATAGATTAACACGGCTGCTACTCTGAAACAATGATTACCTGTAACTTAGTGCCAATGGGAAATGGGAGGCTCCTCCACCAACTTTTCTGAGTCATATTGTGAAAACCATTATGTGGACCTGGGTAAGGGTATCACTAGTCCAGCTGGGACAACTTTAAAATCCCCTCACTGTGTTGTCAACCCAATCACTTGTGATCTCTCCTTTCCTTTCCTCTGTTGTGCTGCACCATGTTTCACAAGTGCTTCAGATGCTCGTGTTTTGTAATAAGTGCATAGTAGCATGGAGCAGAACAAAGGAGAATGGAGGGAAGGGAAGTGAAAGAAGGAAAACTGTGGAGAGGGAGGAAGGGACATTAAAGGGGTGGGGCACTCACCCATGTACTAGTTCTCCCACTCACACAATCCTTTCTCTTTCCCTGCATTCCCTTTTTCCCTCCTCTGCCCCTCTTTTGTGTTCTGGTCTCTGACAAGCAAATGATAGACTTATATACAAAGGTTGGACTAGGTGACCTCCTGAGGTCCCTTCCAACCCTAATCTTCTATGATTCTATGAATGTTGTTTGGCCCTTGCTTTATTTACTGGACACCATCCAAAACCTGCACTGAATAAAGAATGATTAGTTTCATTATGGGCATTTCTATGGCATTCATCACCATAGTATACCAGTAACTCACAAATATTCTTGAATGTATTTTCACAGCTCCTGTGAGACAGGTAAACAGTGTTGTTCCCCTATGGGGAGCTGAGGCACAGTAGTGTTAACTAACTTTGGATGTCTATCTCATGACAGGTAGGCCTGATTTTTTTCAGAGCTCTTTTAATCGTGCTTTATATGCTCTAACAGTTAGTTGTCACAACACCTCTAAGGGAGCAAAGAGTTGTTAGATTCATTTTACTGTGGGAGACATGGAGATAAAAAGGTGAAATGACTTCCCCATTGCCTTGTAGTGTGTCATTGTAAAAACCAGGACTAGATCTCAAGTCCACCTGACTCCCAGTCTTGTAGTCATGTCTCCAGAGCATCCACTGATTTCAATTTCAGTTGTGAAAGCTTGGCTTAGCTGCAGATTGGGCCATCAGAAAATGAACACACATTCAGTGGTCACCGGCTTTGGTTTAAGAGGCTTGCCCAGCATCACATAAGTCTAGAAAGATGGAATCCAGTTCTCCAGAGTGGCATGCAGTTGCCTTAAATCATAAGACCATTCTCTCTCTTCCTGCAGTGCCCAGTTTTATTCTCTGTAGCAGTAGAGAATGAGATAAAGCTACTGCAGATAATCTGGTTCAAAACACAATCTTGGTTCTCTACCTGGGCACTAGCCATCCTGTGACTGAATGACACAGGAGTCCTGTGATCACGTCAGTCGAGCCCATATCATAATGCATATGTGCAAGGTGACAGAATAAAGGTTTCATCCATAATGCCGGTATTTCCTAACTTTCAAGTGCTTGAACTTGCAACTTTATTTTTATTTTAACATAACTTTTAAAATATAATTTCCTAGCTGTTTCATTAAAGGAGAAGGTCAAAAACAAACAACTGGATGAAGCTGTAACACTTGGACTTTCACTTAGCATCATCAGCAGGGTTTGAACCCAAGTACAGTTAAGTGTGGCTAAATTAATGGGATTTGCCTCTGTCATATTAGATATCTGCGTTCTATTCCCTACTGATGCAACCTCTCAGTGGGTGTAAGGCTTGCTCATTGATAATGGTTGAGAAGGGCACAGACTAACACCATGCACTGTAATAGAAGAAGGGAGTCTAAAACCCATGGTCCGCTGGGAATGTGCCCTGTTCTGGGAACCAGATGGAGGGTTCTTGCCAAGAAGCCAAAAAACAAGCTATCCCTCACGAACCACAAGTGGCAAATGGTGAATTTTTGATGGCTTATTATTGTCAAATTGCATGCGTAAAATTAGAGGGCAGGTTGAAAATGGAGCTCCAAGTGCTGAAGCAGCAAAGGTCAAATGTGTTGACCCCTCAGTGCCAGGAAGCAGAATATTTTAATCATCCCCTCTCTGGTATTCAGGTTTTACAGCATTTGTTAGAGATCCAGCTGTGCAAATCTAGGTCTTGTAAATAGTTCCAGGAGGATCTGAAGAAATGTTGCTAAAATGGAAAGTGTGAATATTTACCACATGCTGTCTTCAGTAATGTACAGGATCTTTCCAGGGGTATAAACATATTTATCAATGCATAGGTTTTTGTTCCTGTCATGAGTGGAGTTGACGTTTGAAATAAACATGGGTAGGAATTCTCAAGGACCTCAGGACTGAAATAAATAAAACCACTGAAATACACCAAACCTTTCATTACAGACATTTAGGAAGTATTTATTCTTTTTCAGTTAAACCATCTGGTCTGTGGCTCTCAAAAATTTTGGTGTGGAGTGCATCTTACCAGAGAGAGAGAGACTTGTGGACACCTCCCCTCCTGTTCATGATTGTGTGACATCCCTGTAAAAACTGCTTACATGGAAAAGTAACACTAGCAAAGTATTTAAGTATTTTAACTACAGTATCTTTAGATCAATATGTATTTGTGGTTTTTGAGAAGAGTTAATTATACAGATTCTTTTTGTTCTTCATTTCATCTCCCTCTCTCGTGCTTTCTATTTCCTTCTCTCGGCTTCTCTGAGTAGTTACTACAACTCCTGAGGAAGCTTGTAGAAGGAAGGTAATATGGATGGGGAGTATTCAGCTGTTGTGACCTGCACTGGATGTGCCATGTTTGTCTTTCTTCCACAGGACAGAAGCGACTTTGTCTGTACAAAGTGCAAGCTGGTCTCCATATTGGAAGAGAAGGTTCAAGGTTTGGAGAAACAAGTATCGACCCTGTGTTGCATAAGAGAAACTGAAGATTTCCTGGACAGACGTCAGGATATGCTTCTATGGGCACAACGTTCTGAAGATTCAGAGCAGGCTGCGCAGTGGGGACAGAAGGATGGTGAAGAAATTTGGCAGCATGTGACCTCCAGAAGAAGAAAGGGGAGCGTCCATGTACCAGCAACGCAGATACAGGTAAGCAACCATTTTCATGTTCTCTCTACAGGTATTAATGCGGAGAGTGGATTAGATGATACATCTGAGGGAAGGGAACAGAAGGAGACTCCGCCAATTGGAAGGCATGAGATGCACTGTCCTAGGGATGGGGGTTCCACGATTACCGCTCCCAAGAGAAGGAGGTGGGTGGTGGTGGTCGGGGACTCTCTCCTCAGTGGAACTGAGTCATCTATCTGCCGCCCCGACCGGGAAAACTGAGAAGTCTGCTGCTTGCCAGGAGCTAGGATTCATGATGTGACGGAGAGACTGCTGAGACTTATCAAGCCCTCGGATCGCTACCCCTTCCTGCTTCTCCACGTGGGCACCAATGATACTGCCAAGAATGACCTTGAGCAGATCACTGAAGACTATGTGGCTCTGGGAAGAAGGATAAAGGAGTTTGAGGCGCAAGTGGTGTTCTTGTCCATCCTCCCCGTGGAAGGAAAAGGCCTGGGTAGAGACCGTCGAATCGTGGAAGTCAACGAATGGCTACGCAGGTGGTGTCGGAGAGAAAGCTTTGGATTCTTTGACCATGGGATGGTGTTCCAAGAAGGAGGAGTGCTAGGCAGAGACGGGCTCCACCTAACAAAGAGAGGGAAGAGCACCTTCGCAAGCAGGCTGGCTAACCTAGTGAGGAGGGCTTTAAACTAGGTTCACCGGGGGAAGGAGACCAAAGTCCTGAGGTAAGTGGGGACATGGGATACTGGGAGGAAGCACGAACAGGAAAGTGCGAGAGGGGAGGGCTCCTGCCTCATACTAAGAAAGCAGGACAAACAGCAAGTTATCTCAAGTGCCTATACACAAATGCAAGAAGCCTGGGAAACAAGCAGGGAGAACTGGAAGTCCTGGCACAATCAAGGAATTATGATGTGATTGGAATAACAGAGACTTGATGGGGTAACTCACATGACTGGAGTACTGTCATGGATGGATATAAACTGTTCAGGAAGGACAGGCAGGGCAGAAAAGGTGGGGGAGTTGCATTGTATGTAAGAGAGCAGTATGACTGCTCAGAGCTCTGGTACGAAACTGCAGAAAAACCTGAGAGTCTCTGGATTAAGTTCAGAAGTGTGAGCAACAAGGATGATGTCATGGTGGGAGTCTGCTATAGACTACTGGACCAGGGGGATGAGGTGGACGAGGCTTTCTTCCGGCAACTAATGGAAGTTACTAGATCACAGGCTCTGGTTCTCATGGGAGACTTCAATCACCCTGATATCTGCTGGGAGAACAATACAGCGGTGCACAGACAATCCAGGAAGTTCTTGGGAAGTGCCAGGGACAATTTCCTGGTGCAAGTGCTGGAGGAACCAACTAGGGGCAGAGCTCTTCTTGACCTGCTGCTCACAAACCGGGAAGAATTAGTAGGGGAAGCAAAAGTGGATGGGAACCTGGGAGGCAGTGACCATGAGATGGTCGAGTTCAAGATCCTGACACAAGGAAGAAAGGAGAGCAGCAGAATACGGACCCTGGAGTTCAGAAAAGCAGACTTTGACAACCTCAGAGAATTGATGGGCAGGATCCCCTGGGAGAATAACATGAGGGGCAAAGGAGTCCAGGAGAGCTGGCTGTATTTTAAAGAATCCTTATTGAGGTTACAGGGACAAACCATCCCGATGTGTAGAAAGAATAGTAAATATGGCAGTCGACCAGCTTGGCTTAACAGTGAAATCCTTTCTGATCTTAAACACAAAAAAGAAGCTTACAAGAAGTGGAAGATTGGACAAATGACCGGGGAAGAGTATAAAAATATTGTTCGGGCATGTAGGAGTGAAATCAGGAAGGCCAAATCACACCTGGAGTTGCAGCTAGCAAGGGATGTTAAGAGTAACAAGAAGGGTTTCTTCAGGTATGTTAGCAACAAGAAGAAAGTCAAGGAAAGTGTGGGCCCCTTGCTGAATGAGGGAGGCAACCGAGTGACAGAGGATGAGGAAAAAGCTAATGTACTCAAGGCTTTTTTTGCCTCTGTCTTCACGAACAAGGTCAGCTCCCAGACTACTGCACTGGGCAGCACAGCTTGGGGAGGAGGTAATCAGCCCTCTGTGAAGAAAGAAGTGGTTTGGGACTATTTAGAAAAGCTGGACGAGGCACAAGTCCATGGGGCCGGATGCGCAGCATCCGAGAGCGCTAAAGGAGTTGGCAGATGTGATTGCAGAGCCATTGGCCATTATCTTTGAAAACTCATGGTGATTGGGGGAGGTCCTGGATGACTGGAAAAAGGCTAATGTAGTGCCCATCTTTAAAAAAGGGAAGAAGGAGGATCCTGGGAACTACAGGACAGTCAGCCTCACCTCAGTCCCTGGAAAAATCATGGAGCAGGTCCTCAAGGAATCAATTCTGAAGCACTTAGAGGAAAGGAAAGTGATCAGGAACAGTCAGCATGGATTCACCAAGGGCAAGTCATGCCTGACTAATCTAATTGCCTTCTATGATGAGATAACTGGCTCTGTGGATGAGGGGAAAGCAGTGGACATGTTGTTCCTTGACTTTAGCAAAGCTTTTGACACAGTCTCCCACAGTATTCTTGCCAGCAAGTTAAAGAAGTATGGGCTGGATGAATGGACTATAAGGTGGATAGAAAGCTGGCTAGATAGTCAGGCTCAGTGGGTAGTGATCAATGGCTCCATGTCTAGTTGGCAGCCGGTATCAAGCGGAGTGCCCCAAGGGTCGGTCCTGGGGCCGATTTTGTTCAATATCTTCATTAATGCTCTGGAGGATGGTGTGGATTGCACCCTCAGCAAGTTTGCAGATGACACTAAACTGGGAGGAGAGGTAGATACCCTGGAGGGTAGGGATAGGATACAGAGGGACCTAGACAAATTGGAGGATTGGAGCAAAAGAAATCTGATAAGGTTCAACAAGGACAAGTGCAGAGTCCTGCACTTCGGACAGAAGAATCCCATGCACCGCTACAGACTAGGGACCGAATGGCTCGGCAGCAGTTCTGCAGAAAAGGACCTAGGGGTTACAGTGGACGAGAAGCTAGATATGAGTCAACATTGTGCCCTTGTTGCCAAGAAGGCCAATGGCATTTTGGGATGTATATGTAGGGACATTGCCAGCAGATCGAGGGACGTGATCGTTCCCCTCTATTCGACGTTGGTGAGGCCTCATAGAATCATAGAATATCAGGGTTGGAAGGGACCTCAGGAGGTCATCTAGTCCTACCCCCTGCTCAAAGCAGGACCAATCCCCAATCAAATCATCCCAGCCAAGGCTTTGTCAAGCTTGACCTTAAAAACTTCCAAGGAAGGAGATTCTACCACCTCCCTAGGTAACGCATTCCAGTGTTTCACCACCCTCCTAGTGAAAAAGTTTTTCCTAATATCCAACCTAAACCTCCCCCACTGCAACTTGAGACCATTACTCCTTGTCCTGTCCTCTTCTACCACTGAGAATAGTCTAGAACCATCCTCTCTGGAACCACCTCTCAGGTAGTTGAAAGCAGCTATCAAATCCCCCCTCATTCTTCTCTTCTGCAGACTAAACAATCCCAGCTCCCTCAGCCTCTCCTCATAAGTCATGTGCTCTAGACCCCTAATCATTTTTGTTGCCCTTCGCTGGACTCTCTCCAATTTATCCACATCCTTCTTGTAGTGTGGGGCCCAAAACTGGACACAAGTACTCCAGATGAGGCCTCACCAGTGTCGAATAGAGGGGAACGATCACGTCCCTCGATCTGCTCGCTATGCCCCTACTTATACATCCCAAAATGCCATTGGCCTTCTTGGCAACAAGGGCACACTGTTGACTCATATCCAGCTTCTCGTCCACTGTCACCCCTAGGTCCTTTTCCGCAGAACTGCTGCCTAGCCATTCGGTCCCTAGTCTGTAGCTGTGCATTGGGTTCTTCCGTCCTAAGTGCAGGACCGTGCACTTATCCTTATTGAACCTCATCAGGTTTCTTTTGGCCCAATCCTCCAATTTGTCTAGGTCCCTCTGTATCCTATCCCTGCCCTCCAGCGTATCTACCACTCCTCCCAGTTTAGTATCATCCACAAATTTGCTGAGAGTGCAATCCACACCATCCTCCAGATCATTTATGAAGATATTGAACAAGACCGGCCCCAGGACCGACCCCTGGGGCACTCCACTTGACACCGGCTGCCAACTAGACATGGAGCCATTGATCACCACCCGTTGAGCCCGACAATCTAGCCAACTTTCTACCCACCTTAAAGTCCATTCATCCAGCCCATACTTCTTTAACTTGCTGACAAGAATACTGTGGGAGACCGTGTCAAAAGCTTTGCTAAAGTCAAGAAACAATACATCCACTGCTTTCCCTTCATCCACAGAATCAGTAATCTCATCATAGAAGGCGATTAGATTAGTCAGGCATGACCTTCCCTTGGTGAATCCATGCTGACTGTTCCTGATCACTTTCCTCTCCTCTAAGTGCTTCAGGATTGATTCCTTGAGGACCTGCTCCATGATTTTTCCGGGGACTGAGGTGAGGCTGACTGGCCTGTAGTTCCCAGGATCCTCCTTCTTCCCTTTTTTAAAGATTGGCACTACATTAGCCTTTTTCCAGTCATCTGGGACTTCCCCCGTTCGCCACGAGTTTTCAAAGATAATGGCCAATGGCTCTGCAATCACATCCGCCAATTCCTTTAGCACTCTCGGATGCAACTCGTCCGGCCCCATGGACTTGCGCATGTCCAGCTTTTCTAAATAGTCCCTAACCATCTCTTTCTCCGCAGAGGGCTGGCCATCTACTCCCCATGTTGCGATGCCCAGCGCAGCAGTCTGGGAGCTGTGTCCAGTTTTGGGCCCCACACTACAAGAAGGATGTGGAAAAATTGGAAAGAGTCCAGCGGAGGGCAACCAAAATGATTAGGGGACTGGAGCACATGAGTTATGAGGAGAAGCTAAGGGAATTGGGATTGTTTAGTCTGCAGAAGAGAAGAATGAGGGGGGATTTGATAGCTGCTTTCAACTACCTGAAAGGGGGTTCCAAAGAGGATGGATCTAGACTGTTCTCTGTGGTACCAGATGAGAGAACGAGGAGTAATGGTGTCAAGTTGCAGTGGGGGAGGTTTAGGTTGGATATTAGGAAAAACTTTTTCACTTGGAGGGTTACCTAGGGAGGTGGTGGAATCTCCTTTCTTAGCAGTTTTTAAGGTCAGGCTTGACAAAGCCCTGGCTGGGATGATTTAGTTGGGGATTGGTCCTGCTTTGAGCTGGGGGTTGGACTAGATGACCTCCTGAGGTCCCTTCCAACCCTGATATTCTATGATTTGCTCCCTGCATATGTTTTTCCGCTGCATGGTCCACTTCCACCTGCTCTCCTCAAAGTACTGCTCAATGATATCATTCTTTCTCCCTGTTTCCCTCTGCTGGCTTCAGTCCCCAAGGACAGCTCTGATTGGAGGCAGCTAAGCTGACTTCTACTCTTTGTTTCATGTCGCCTTTACAGGCCCCCAGACCCTATTTTTGTCATGAAGAGTCTGGACACCTGTAGGAACAGCTGGAAGCAATGAGGATGCAGAAACAATGACTACCAGCTCTTCAGCAGTCCCCTTATGGGAACAGCTGACCTAGCCAGCTTCATCAGTGTGGCTTGGCAGTGTCTGTATTCCAAAAAACATGAAGGTGCTTGCTTGAAAATTTAAAAAGTGGGTGGTGGGGGTTAGACTCAGAGACTTGAAGGTCAGAAGGGACCACAATGATCCTGCACATGCAGGCCACAGAACCTCACCCACCCACTCCCATAATAGACCCCTAATCTCTGGCTGAATTACTTAAGTCCTCAAATCATGATTAAAAGACATCATGTGCTGATCAGAGGCAGGAGTCAACTTACTGATACTGAATGAGAGATGATAGGTAAGTGTGGTAAATGGCCAGTGCTACTGTAGTGGGTCCCGTGCTTTTCCTTGGTGTGGTGGGTCAGGTTGCTACTCCTTGCCCCTATTCTAGGGTATTGAGGGCTCCACTAGTGCCCCAGTGGGGAAGAGAAGGGGAGTGGGGAAGGGACCCAGGTCCACCCCCTTACTCCAGGTCCCAGCCCCTTCAGCTTCATGGGCTTCTTACCCTCTTTCCCCTTGGGTAGGGTTTCCTTCAGTCCTTTGTGCCAGGGAGTCCCTCTGCTTGGGCAGGGTTTTCCTTCCCCTGGTATTCTGATTAACAGCAATACTCCTCCAAACTCTAGTCAGCTCTCCTTCCCTCTCTTTGCTTGAGGGGGAAGGGATAGCTCAGCAGTTTGAGTGTTAGCCTACTAAACTCAGGGTTGTGAGTTCAATCCTTGAGGGGGCCATTCAGAGATCTGGGCCAGAAATTGGGGATTGGTCCAACTTTAAGCAAGAGGTTGGACTAGATGATCTGATCCTTCCAACCCTGATAGTCTATGACTGAAGCACGGGTTTTTTATTAGGTCTTGGGCAGGGCCATAATTGGCTACAGCTGCTCTAATTACCCCATAGTAACCTTTCCCTCGTCCACAGGGAATAAGGCCTTGATCATCCTAGGGCTTATATACCTCCCATCTACCACTCTCCTGCTGCCATCTGGCCCTGCTGCATCATGTAAGGTGGGGATAAGCTGTGAAAGGGCCTTGAAAGTGAAACTACTTTGTTTGATATCAGAGAAAAGAGGGAGCCAGAGGAGGGATGTAATGAGAGGGATGGTATGGTGAAAGCAATGGGCTAAGAAGATATTCTTTGCAGCAGCATTCTGAATGGAGATGAACAGGGCAGGAGTGCATTCGTCAAGGCCAATAAGAAGAATGTTGCAGTCATTTAGATACCAGATTATGAGAGCCTGGTGTGGATGGTTAGGAAAAGCTGGATCTTAGCAATGTTGTATAGAAAGAATCTGCAAGGCTTAAACATAGCCTGGATATGAGGACCTAAAGAGAGGTTCTAGCTGAAGATAGTATCTAGGTTAAGGGCCTCAGTGACAGGTGTAGTCATTTGCAGAGTCGTTGTAGCCATGTTGGTCCAAGAATATAAAAGAGACAAGGTGGGTGAGGTGATACCTTTTATTGGACCAACTTCCATTGGTGGAAGGTACAAGCTTTGGAGCTAAACAGAGCTCCTCTTCAAGTCTGGGAACAGAAGCAGAGTGTCTGAGCTTAAATTGGGACAGATTTGAAATGATCACTTCAAATTCTTTATGCATAAAGGTCTAACCCCCAATTGTCCGCTTCATTTCAAGTGACTGCCTCCTTCTGCTTAACATTTTGTCTCAACTTGTATTTAGCTTTATTTTAAACCCGATCCTGACCAACAAGGAGGAATTGGTTGTGAATGGGAAGGTGGAAAGTAATTTGGGGCAAGCGATCATGAAATGATTGACTTCATGATTCTAAGAAAAGGAAGCCGTGGGAGCATCAGAATAAACACAGTGGACTTCAAAAAACCAGACTTTAACAAACTCAGAGAATTGGTAGGTAAGGAGTTATGGGGAGAAAATCCAAGTGATAAGAGTTCAAGAGAACTGGCCGTTTCTTAGGGGGACAATATTAAATACACAACTGCCAACTATTCCAATGTGAAGGAAAGATAGGAAGAATAGTAAGAGGCCAATATGGCTCCATCAGGAACCCTTTAATGATTTGGTAATCAAAAAGAAATCCTATAAAAAGTAGAAACATGGACAAATCGGTAAGGAGGAGTGAAAAGATTAGCACAAGTATATAGGGAAATCCCAGCAAGGATTATACAAAATCAGAAAGGCTAAGGCACAAAAGGAATAAGAAGAGCTTCTTTAAATACATCAGAAGCAAGATAAAGACAAAAGAAAGTATAGGCCTTCTCTTTATCAGGGAAAGAAAGCTAAGTGATGACCTCAAGAAGGCTGCGGTGTTTAATGCCTATTTTGCTTCAGTCTTCACTAAAAAGATTTATGGTGGTCAGATACCCAACACAATTAATATTAACAACAAGGAAGAAGTAACACAAGCCAAAATAGGGAAATAACAAGTTAAAGAATAACAAGTTGGGACAGAGTGTTAAGCAGAATGAGAATAAGTGGTCAGTTTCAACTGTGGAGAGAGGTAAATGGCGCCCCCACCCCCACAGATCTGTACGGGCACCAGTGTTTATCATGTTCATAAATGATCTGGAAAAAGGGTGAACAGTGAGGTGGCAAAATTTGCAGATGATACAAAATTACTCAAGATAGTTAAATCCAGAGCTGCTTATCAAGACTTGCAAAGGGATCGCACAAAACTGGGTCACTGGGCAACAAAATGGCAGATGAAATTCAATGTTGATAAATGCACAGTAATGTATATTGGGAAATATAATCCCAACTGTAGATGCAACATGATGGGGTCTAAATTAGGTGTTACCACTCAAGAAAGAGATCTTGGAGTCATCATGCATAGCTCTCTGAAAACATCTGCTCAAGATAGAGTGGCAGTCAAAAAAGTTAATGTTAGGAACCATTAGGAAAGGGATAGATAATACAGTAAATATCATAATCCCACTATATAAATCCCTGGTACACTCCAGACTCCATACAGTTCTGGCTGCCCCATCTCAAAAAAGGTATATTAGAATTGGAAAAAGTACAGAGAACGGCAACAAAAATCATTAGGGGTGTGGAACAGCTTCCATGTGAGGAGAGATTAAAAAGATTGAGACTGTTCATTTTAGAAAAGAGATGACTAAGGTAGGATATGATCAAGATCTATAAAATCATGAATGGTGTGGAGAATGGGACTAAGGAAGTGTTATTTACCCCTTCACATAACACAAGAACCAGGGGTCACCAAATGAAATTAATATGCAGTAAGTTTAAAACAAACATAAGGAAATACTTTATCCCACAATTCACAGTCAATCTCTTGTTGCCAGGAGATGTTGTGAATAACCCAGTTAAAACTATAACTGGATACTAAAAACAATGAGATAAATTCATGGAGGATAGGTGCATCAATGGCTGTTAGCCAAGATGGTCAGGGATGCAACCCCAGACTCTGGTTGTCCCTAAACTGCTGACTGCCAGAAGCTATGACTGGATGACAAAGGATGGATTGCTTGATAATTGCCCTGTTCTGTTCATTTCCTCTGAAGTATCTGGCACCAGCCACAGTCGGAAGAGAGGATACTGGGCTAGATGGGCCACTGGTCTGACCCAGTATGGCCGTTTTTACGTTCCAAACCCATAAATTAATGCTCTAAACTACCTAGTTAATGAATTGACAATACAGTCTCTTCAGGCAAATGTCATTTAAAGAAACCATATAAGAGGAGTGATGCACTGAGTAATCAAATTAGGCATTTAACTCATCAGCCATGAGATTTCTTCCTTCTCTTCCATATTTCTGAATAGCTCATTGTATAGACGTAAGACTGTCAAAGTGTATCCTGTCCTATCAGCATTAGTAATAAAGGGCTTAGGGTTCTCTTACTCCACTCAAAACAGCTAAAATTTAAACAAAGCAGGTGTGCAATGGTATTTCTTTGTCCCTTGTATACTCTGCCTGTGGCATGTAATAGTCTAGTCTCCTGAGGGGTGCAATACTTTGGTCTAATTTTGATTGTTGGGTTTAGTATGCATGTGCTTGGTGCTGTTGGTAGCCTGTGATATGCAAGAGGTCAGACAAGCTGATCTGGTGGTCCCGTCTGGCCTTAAACTCTATGTCTGTGTGTGACCTGTGGTTCTTAATTATGGTTAGTTGTAAACATCCTTGTAAGTGTCCTACTTAAAACATGTTTTGTTACACAATCTGAAGGTTAATTACACTTACCTAAGACTGGCACATGTCCAAGGAAAGATAAAGTGCTTCCCCAAGCTTTTAATAACATTTAACACTGAGAGTGATTATCCATTGGAACAATTTACCAAGGGTCATTGTGGATTCTCCATCATGGGCAATTTTTAAACCAAGATTGGATATTTTTCTTACAGATCTGCTCTAGTTCAAAAGGAATTATTTTGAGTAAGTTCTATGGGCCTGTGTTATACAGGAGGTCAGACAAGACAATCACAATTATCCCTTCTGACTTTGGAATCTGTGAATACTCATGGAACAAGATTTCCTAGGTGGGATGTAATGGGGGAAACATGGTCCATAAGAAGGAAAAAGCAACTTCATGTCTGGCCAATTTAACTTTGGGTTTTGGACACTAGAGGCAGGAGTTGGGGAAGGAAATAGCAAATATCATGCATCTGTTCTACAACTTGGTTTTATGGAAAAGAAGAGGGTAGGCCCTGTTAGCATACCCGTAACCCATATTATTATTTTTTTATTTCTATAGTATCATAATTGTGTAGGTCACAGGCCAAATAAATATAGAAGATGTGTCCCTGCCCAACCAACTTACAAGGCCTTCTTCCCTGGAAACATTGCTGAAATGTGGAATTCTGATTTTATGTAAATTACATGACCGCCTGCCTTTAACACATAATTCTCTGGTAAGTGCCACAATAGAGTAGTCTGAGCTACATGCAGGCATTGTTGGCAGTGTGCTCTGGTGTTGGCTTGTGCCTGTGCACATACTGGACATCAGGGGTTTCCCTTTAAAAAGTTCATAGGTTTGTCTTGTTTCTGTCTCCACTATACTCGTTAATTGTTTGTTAATAGTTTTGGCGTTAATGATATGTAGACATTTAGGCCTTTTCTACACTACGAAATTAGGTCGAATTTATAGAAGTCGGTTCTGTAGAAAGCGTTTTTATACAGTCGATTGTGTGAGTCCCCACACAAATGCTCTAAGTGCATGTAGTCGGTGGAGGTGTCCACAGTACCGAGGCAACCGTCGACTTCCGGAGCATTGCACTGTGGGTAGCTATCCCACAGTTCCTGCAGTCTCCGCCGCCCATTTGAATTCTGGGTAGAAATCCCAGTGCTTGATGGGGCTAAAACATTGTCGCGGGTGGTTCTGGGTACATATTGTCAGGCCTGCCTTCCCTCCCTCCCTCCATGAAAGCAAGGGCAGACAATTGTTTTGCACCTTTTTTCTTGAGTTACCTGTGCAGACGCCATACCACGGCAAGCATGGAGCCCGCTCAGCTCACTGTCACTGTACGTCTCCTGGGTGCTGGCAGACGCGGTACTGCATTGCTACACAGCAACAGTTTGTTGCCTTTTGGCAGCAGACAGTGCAGTATGACTGGTAGCCATCGTCGACGTAGACCAGGGTGCTCTTTTAACCGACCTCGATGAGGTTGGGGCGCCTGGGCAAACATGGGAGTGACTCAGCCAGGTCATTTCCCTTTTAAGTTTCGTTTCATGGCAATTCAGTTCTACCGGCAGTGCACTGTCTTTTAATCTGCAGCCAGCAGAAGATGATGGCCAGCAGTCATACTGCACCATCTTCTGCCAAGCCCCCAGGTGATGACGATGGCTAGCGGTCAAGAAATAGAACAGATTTGTTTTGTATTCATTTTCTCCTCCCTCCCTCCGTGAAATCAACGGCCTGCTAAACCCATTTTTGAGTTCTATCCTTGCGGTTTTGACTTCTATCCTTGAGGGGGCCATTTTGTTTCTCGCAAAGCCACCCCCTTTGTTGATTTTAATTCCCTGTAAGCCAACCCTGTAAGCCATGTTGTCAGTCATCCCTCCCTCTGCCAGAGCAACGGCAAACAATCGTTTCACGCCCTTTTCCCTGGATTGCCCGAGCAGGAGGAGACGCCATAGCACAGCAAGCATTGAGTCCATTCAGCTCACCCCAGCAGTTATGACCATTGTAAACACCTCGCGCATTATCGTGCAGCGTATGCAGAACCAGCACCTGAAAAACCAGGCGAGGAGGCAACGGCAGCATGGTGATGAGGCCCTGAACACACTTTTCTCTAAAACCGCGTTCCCCCGCAATTTGGAGATCATGGTGTTCTTGGGGCAGGCTCATGCCGTGGAACGCTGATTCTGGGCCCGGGAAACAAGCACAGAGTGGTGGGACCGCGTAGTGTTGCAGGTCTGGGATGATTCCCAGTGGCTCCGAAACTTTTGCATGCGTAAGGGCACTTTCATGGAACTTTGTGACTTGCTTTCCCCTGCCCTGAAGCGCAAGAATACCAAGATGAGAGCAGCCCTTACAGTTCACAAGCGAGTGGCAATAGCCCTGTGGAAGCTTGCAACACCAGACAGCTGCCAGTCAGTCGGGAATCAATTTGGAGTGGGCAAATCTACTGTGGGGGTTGCTGTGATGCAAGTAGCCAGCGCAATCACTGAGCTGCTGCTATCAAAGGTAGTGACTCTGGGAAATGTGCAGGTCATACTAGATGGCTTTGCTGCAATGGGATTCCCTAACTGTGGTGGGCTATAGACAGAACGCATATCCCTATCTTGGGACTGGACCACCAGGGCAGCCAGTACATAAACCGCAAGGGGTACTTTTCAGAGGTGCTGCAAGCACTGGTGGATCACAAGGGATGTTTCACCAACATCAACGTGGGATGGCCAGGAAAGGTTCATGACGCTCGCGTCTTCAGGAACTCTGGTCTCTTTAAACAGCTGCAGGAAGGGATTTACTTCCCAGACCAGAAAATAACTGTTGGGGATGTTGAAATGCCTATAGTGATCCTTGGGGACCCAGCCTACTCCTTAATGCCATGGCTCATGAAGCTGTACACAGGCACCCTGGACAGTAGTCAGGAGCTGTTCAACTATAGGCTGAGCAAGCGCAGAATGGTGGTAGAGTGTGCATTTGGACATTTAAAGGGTTGCTGGTGCAGTTTACTGACTCGCTCAGACCTCAGTGAAACCAATATTCCCATTGTTATTGCTGCTTGTTGTGTGCTCCACAATCTTTGTGAGAGTAAGGGGGCGATATTTACGGCGGGGTGGGAGGTTGATGCAAATCGCCTGGCCACTGAATATACACAGCCAGACACCAGGGCGGATAGAAGAACACAGCAGGAAGCGGTGCGCATCAGAGAAGCTTTGCAAACCAGTTTCATGACTGGCCAGGGTACTGTGTGACACTTCTGTTTGTTTCTCCTTGATGAAGACCCGCCCCCTTGGTTGCCTCTAAATTCCCTGTAAGCCACCCGCCCTCCCGCCTTCGATCACAGCTTGCTTGCAAAGGAAATAAAGTCACTATCGTTTAAAAAACACGTATTCTTTATTAATTGATTATAAAAATAGGGAGATACCCCACCCGGGCTACCTTGTGAGGTAAGAGGGGAGGTGGGTAAGAGGGAAGGAAAAGACCACTTTTAAACTTGTTGAATGCCAGCCTTCTGTTGCTTGGGTTGTCCATGGGGGTGGAGTGGTTGGGTGCGTTCTTGGGCATCTGGGTGGGGAGACTATGAAACTTGGGGAGGAGGGAGGGTGGTTAAGCGGGGCTGCAGCGGCAGTCTGTGATCCTGCTGCCATTCGTGAACCTCCACCAGACACCGGAGCATGTCCGTTTGATCCCGCAGTATCCCCAGCGTTTCCTCATGCCTCCTCTCATCTTCCTGCCACCACCTCTCCTCACATTCATCGGCCACCATCCTGTACTCTGCTATTGTGTCTCTCCACACAGCTCTGTCACTGCTGGACGACTGCATGAGCTCAGAGAACATTTCAGCACGCGTGCGTTTTTTTCGCCGCCTTATCTGAGATAGCCTCTGGGATGGAGGAGGGAGGCTTGAAACATTTGCAGCTGCTGGAGGAAAAAAAGGGAGTGAAGTATTTAAAAAGATACATTTTACAGAACAATGGCTATACTCTTTCACGGTGAACAACACTATTCACATTACATAGCACATGAGATTTTGGTACAAGGTTGCATTTTGCATCTTATATTGAGTGCCTGCAGCGTTGGTGTTAGAGATCACACATGCAGTGCCGGGCAACAGAATTCAGCTTGCAGGTGGCCATGGTAAGCCATAGTCTTTCGGCTTCTGCAATCTTCATAACAGCAGCCCTCTCCTTTCCCATACCAAGCAAAGCCCGTTGAGCTGGCCATTTACTGCTGCAGTTTTCCTGTTAACGTGCAGCAGCAGAAACCAAACTAACCCCCTCCCCCCACATCCAATTCTCTGGGATGATCGCTTTTCCCCTCCCCCCACCGCATGGCTGGTATCAGGGAAGATCCCTGCTAGCCAAACGCGAACAGCTCAGTGCCAATGGCCCCCTCCTCCCACCGCGTGGCTAACTGCAGGGAGGATATCTTTTCAGGCACAGGCAAACAGCTCAGAAGGAACGTGCACCTCTGAATGTCCACTTAATCAAATTCCCCTATTTCAACCAGGTTACCATGAACGATATCACTCTCCTGAGGATAACGCAGAGATAAAGAATGGATGTTGCTTGAATGCCAGCAAATACCGGGACCATACGCTACCAGGCTTTGTCATGCAATGATACCAGATTACTTGCTACTAGCATGGCGTTGTAGTGTCCTACCATGGAGGATGGAATAAGGCTGCTCTCCCCAGAAACCTTCTGCAAAGGCTTTTAGAGTACCTCCGGGAGAGCTTCATGGAGATGTCCCTGGAAGATTTCCGCTCCATCCCCAGACATGTTAACAGACTTTTCCAGTAGCAGTACTGGCCACGAATGCATCCCAAGTCCTCAGGGCTACTTAATCATTAAAAAATGCTTGCTTTTATAACATGTATTATATTTAAAAAGGTACACTCACCAGAGGTCCCTTCTCCAGCTTCGTTGGGTTGGGAGGGTATTTCAGTCAGGGTTATAAGAAGATCCTGGCTGTCGGGGAGAATGGTGTGCTGTGTGCTGTCCTTAAGCTCATCCTTCTCCTCCTCATCTTCCCCATCCACAAAATCCTCAGCCATGGCGGAGAGTATCCGATCCTCAGAGTCCACGGACAGGGGTGGGGTAGTGGTGGCGGCCCCCCCTAGAATTGCATGCAGCTCAGCGTAGAAGCGGCATGTCTGGGGCTCTGTCCTGGAGCGTCCGTTTGATTCTTTGGTTTTCTGGTACGCTTGTCTGAGCTCCTTAAGCTTCACGCAGCACTGTGTTGCATCCCTGATGTAGCCTCTGTCCCTCATGTCCCTCAAAAATCCCTCTGAGATTTTTTGAAATGTTTTGGCATTTTGTCTTTTGGAATGTAGTTCTGATAGCACGGATTCCTCTCCCCACACAGCGATCAGATCCAGTACCGCCCGTTCGGTCCATGCTGGAGCTCTTTCTCGATTCTGGGACTGCATGGTCACCTGTGCTGATGAGCTCGCCTGGCCAAACAGGAAATGAGATTCAAAAGTTCCCGGGGCTTTTCCTGTACACCTGGCCAGTGTATCTGAGTTCAGAGTGCTGTCCAGAGCGGTCACAATGGTGCACTGTGGGATAGCTCCCGGAGGCCAATACCTTCGAATTGCGTCCATACTAACCCTAATTTGAAATGGCGATGTCGATTTCCGTGCTAATCCCTCGTTGGGGAGGAGTACACAAATCAGTTTTAAGAGCCCTTTATGTCGAAAAAATGGCTTTGTTGTGTGGACGGGTGCAGGGTTAATTCAGATTTAATGCTGCTAAATCTGACATAAACTTGTAGTGTAGACCAGGCCTTAGTTCCAGTTTGTTTGGCCCTTTGCCCTGGAGAAAGCTTTTGAAAGCAGAGCTGTTTTTCCTGAGTGAGTAAGCACTGCCTACACTAATGACCCTTGTCTTTCTCTCCTCTGGTCCTTTCATCTTCCCCATCTCAAGAGTTAACTAGAAACAAAAGCTGGCAACTCATCCTGGAATGAAGCTGTTATGAGATTTCAGTACAATGTGATCAAATTCAAAGGGAAAGAACTAGGGGAGCTTCCTATCACACTGTTCTAGGTATCTTGTATCTTTGTGCTGGGTTTTTCTTGTCTTCCATATTAATTTCAAGGGTGCTTATAAATGAAAAAAAAGTCTGTGTCCTTTTGCTGCTTTGATGTCTTATTTTTCACACACAGAAATGTAGATCTTGTCTCTGCTAAACCAGTTTTTTCCTGAAAGACTCTGTGACCAACTGAAGAAACAGTGGGATTATATCACATCAGATAATTTTGGCCTGCTAAACCCAGGGTTGTGAGTTCAGTCCTTGAGGGAGCCATTTAGGGATCTGGGGCAGAAATTGGGGATTGGTCCTGCTTTGAGCAGGGGGTTGGACTAGATGACCTCCTGAGGTCCCTCCCAACCCTGATATTCTATGATTCTAACAAACAACTGAAACTTGATTAATCTACTCAAACTTGTTACAACTCTTTGGTTCAGCTTTTTGGCCCTGTTAAGGCTGCTTTGCAATGCTCCAGTGACAACGCAGCTTTAAATGGATGGTTAGTTGAACTGGTTGGGTTGGCATAGCAGTTCTTATCTCACCTTCTTTCACACCCTGATGTAAGGAGAGCAAATCTGACAGCAGCTATGTCCACCTCATGATACCCCAGTTGCCATATGGGCCCTTAAGGGGCCACTGTCCCTTGTGTAATTTAGAGAACCCTTGAGGCTGCCCTTAAATTGTGCCTCAGGACTTGACCCTGTGTTTTGCAGTGCCAGGATCAGGGTACTGTAAAGGTGGCTTAAATTGAGGTTTGTGAACGCAAACACCGTCATTGAAGTGTGCAGTGGTGATTACATATGCAAGTCAAGTATGAGCAAAAGTATGCATTTGACGTTTTGGCCTGGCTGTACAGTGTGCTGCTTGTGTAACTGTGATCAGCTTATTGGGGGGAGGGGTGGGGAGGAAATAACACTGGATTTTGCATGTAAATACAAGACTTTAATTTCTACAGTCCTAGACACTTCTTGGTCACAGCATGCTGCCCTAAAATTAGACTGTGTCAAATGTGCATGGGTCATACCCCCAACTCTGTTCTATGAGTGGGCGTGACACTGACATGCACAAGAATTCTCAGTTTGTGGTGGTGATATCTTTGGTTTCTTTCTCCAAATGCTTCTGTGGCTGACTGGGAACATGTGATAGGTGTATTGCATGGATTATGGAAATGCTTAGTGTCCTGGATTTGCTTTTCCAGGTCCCCAGAATTGATTGTCCAGCCTCAAATTGATTGCAATGTTTGTCTTTCTCATTCTTAGAGGTCAGACAGGAAGTTGGAAGAAAATACTAGTTTACATTTTGTTTTGCTTGACAAAGTTTATCATGGTGCAGTAACTTATTATGCAGATATAGAGGTAGTAGCATAGCACAAAAGTACAGAAATGAAGTAGGCACTGCCAAAAATATTCCATTACTGATTAATTTGTAAAATCTGGAAAAAGAACCCTCAACACCTTGAGTTTCCCATGCTATTTCTGTGGGATACATAATTCACAATATCACTGGCATTACAAGGAAATTATACTTCATTGACACCATTCTTTGAAAGTTTTATTAATTGCTAACAAACTGGGATTAAATCACAGCCAGACTGGAACTGTAATTAAACACCTATGGGAAAAGCCAATGTTCTGACCAATCTTAACGCAAAGAGTCAATGTATAAAGTCAGTAAAACACTGAAGCAAATACAACCCCCATCCCCTTAGGAATATTGTAATATTATCATTGTTTAACTCTGTCACTCTCAATTCACCCGAGGCAGGAGAGAATCCACAGGATGTACTTTATGTTGTTGCATTTGTTCTAGGACAAGAGTTGCAGAGTAGAGAGGCGAAAAAGAAACACAAATAGAGATATTTGAGATTAGACAAGGAAATATTGTGGAAGCAAGAGAGTCATCCTGTTGTTGTAATGCAGAGAGATGAGCTATTTTTCTGCATTGCACTTCACAAGGACATTCAGAATGAAAATGTACTAATTTACAGTCATCACTAGGATTGTGCAGGGAAAAATGCTTTTTAATGCTAGTGTAGAAATAGGGGATTGGCTCTGTGATCAGAGACATTACAACTATTGCAACTGACCGAGGGCCACATCGATGGTCTCAAATCCCTTAACATAGGCAAACTTGTCACAAGAGAAGTCCACCTGCAGCTGCATCGCACCGCTTCTGTGGGGTGTGAATTCTAAGTAAATCTTTGATCGCTCCTTGGGTCGCAGTGGTGCCACACTAAAACAAAGAAAACATCAGTGAGTTCAGGCTCAGATAGGAAACCCTCCTATTATGTATCCCAGAGAGGCCCAAGGAACAAGCTAAAGTGGAAAGGAAAAGCAAAGCCACCTACAACTGTCACACCAAAGAGATGATTTGAAGTATCTGAAGGGCAGCCCTGTTTCCTGGGAATTAGTTGGGACTCAAGGCTCCTGTGTGGATCAGGAAGCAATAAGAAATGCTAGATTTATAAAGGGAAAGAGATGAGAGGGCGGAGAGTGCTACTGCATATCTCCATATTTAGATGCAATACAGAGCTGTCAACTGTCCAGGTTTGAGACTGATGATTTGGGTCCTCAAAATGGGCAAAAACTCATATTTTAAAGAGCCCCTCCAGTTGTCAGGCACTTGCGTTACTGACACCCCATCATCATCGCCTAGGGGCTGACGTGTGGTGGGCTTTGTTTTTTTTCTTTCCCCTGAACTGAGCTGATAATTCAGAGGCAATAGCTTCCAGGGACCCTCTGTGGAATTTCATTTTGCAGACCCCTATGGATTAGTAAGGGGACTTTTATAGTTCCCACAGGAAGCATAAGCCAGACCAGCTCATGGTAAAAAACGCTGTTAGACCCAGTATAGAATATTGAACATTGTGGATTCCTCACTGAAGAGCTCAAAAAGACAATGCCTGGCAAAACAATAATTAACGGGGCATTCTGCTCACATGCTTTGCAAAGGCACGTTTTTTCCCCAGCTTCCCATTCACCAATATTTATTTATTTTAAGGGAAGCCAAAGCAACCCTGCTTGCTTATGCTGGCAGGAAGAAAGCTATGGCAGGCTTTTATCTATCTATTGTATATTGGACTCATCACTGTACTGTCTGAGTAGCTCCCACATATTTAAAAGCAGAACTAAAAAGCCCTGCTCTAGGTGCCTTGCTGAAGACTCGCCAACCTGTTCCACCACACTTCCTCTTCAATATTTTTATACAAAAAGTCAAGAATAACAAATAAATTTCACCTGAAAATGGGAAATCTCCTGAAGTTTTACTTCTGTTTCGTGTGTTGCACTAAAGATTCCTGATGGACTGAAAACCTCAAAATCACATGTTCAAGACCTGATGGCACACTGAGAACACATCCAGCAGATCTGGGCATTGTTGTTCATATGTATTTCCTAAGACTTGCAGTTTCATACTTAGTTTAAAATGCATGTTGAAGATGGAATGTAAATGTTCTAAGTCTTGCTCACCAAGATACCAAGGTCAGGACTCTGTCAGTCTTTTATCAAAAGTGATGGACAGGTGACCCCCCTTTTACTTACTCTATCTTGACCTCTTGATTCATCAGTTTCACCAGCACCACACAGTCCTTCACTGGCTCTGGGAGAGGATTTGCATATGAGATCTCTACAGTAACAGGCTTGTGCACCACAACCTGTGCAGGAATCTAAATGGGGGGACAAACATTTCTGATGATTCACAGTTCTTATGCTCTCTCCTCCCGCCCTTGCAGGACATTTACTTGTGAACAGTCAACGGTGTTAAACTTTTCAGGAGGTGTCAGACACTCTCCCAGGAATGGAGTGGCAGACATAATGCAGATGTGGGCAGAGCATGTTTCTCCTTCAGGGGATGGATGGGCTATAGGTAGAACTATGGAATTTAACTTCTGGTTGATGTGCATCTCCCCTTTCCTGCCTTTCCTTGGTGCTGAAGCTGGGCTGGTATTAGCTGTGCAGTTGAGTGGAGGCAGGGAAATGTATATATTTTAAAAGATTTGAGGCTCAGATTTACTCAAACATGTCTTTTTAAATCAGTTTGTCCTTTAGTTTGCTGCCTGATTTTCTGTAGTACAATGAGCACTGAACGTGCTCTTGATAGTGATTAAAGATGCAAAACAGTATAAATCAGCCTTCATGTTAGTGTGAATTCAGGCTCCAAGTCTATTTCAGGACAGGGCAATGTCATTTGAGAGCAGCCAGAAAGCTACAATAATTAAAGTAAGAATGGAAAATTTATAACTAATCCAAAACAAATGATCTGATGGCACTTGACTTGGAAGGTGACTTGGTAGGGAAAGTGCCTGGATACATTTGTATTACAGAAGAGAAAACACAAGTGGTAAATAAACACAGAGAGTCAGGGCAAAGTTTCAAAAGTGGCCTCTGATCTTTTCATTCCCAGCTTGACATCTTAAGGTTTCTCAAGCTGGGCAACAAGAACTCAGTAGCCACTTTTGGAAAACTTGGTTTGGATTTTCACACTTGATCCTAGAATTCCCATAAGAACATAAGAATGGCCATACTGGGTCAGACCAAAGGTCCATCTAGCCCAGTATCCTGTTTTCTGACAGTGGCCAATGCCAGGTGCCCCAAAGGGAATGAACAGAACAGGTAATCATCAAGTGATCCATCCCCTGTCACCTGTTCCCAGCTTCTGGCAAACAGCCCATCTTCTGGGCTGAGCTCTAGCCACAGGACTCTGTGAGAACTCTTCCATTTGCTTTCCATTAAGGGCAGCAGGGAGACAGCTCTTTACCTTGATGAAGATGGTTGGAGACTCTAAAGTGATGGTCTTCTCCACCAACATCTTTGCCTCCTGTGTGTGCATGACTTCACACAAGGCAGTCACTAAGATCTTTTTATCATCAGTCAGGGACTTTTCATACTGGGCGTAAGAGATCTTTAACTGAATCTGTTTCTCTGAAATGCAAACATATTTGGAAAGTATCAGACTCCAGTAATTTCACAGATGCCCCGGGTGACTTTGTTTTTAGTCTTGTCTTCTCTGTAGTATGTGTTTACAGGATGGCACAGACAGAGGATGCTTGGTTCCATGTGAATCTCTTGCCTGCAAGCCCCTGCTCTGCATCACTCCTTGCTGGCTGCTGCAGACAGTTCTGCTATCTGGTACAAATTCCATTTTGCTTCCTCAGTCTAACCTACTCTCTTCAATAGAGAGTACACTGGTGAAACTGAAAGCTGAATTTGGCCCTCTACATTTAATTGTATACCTGTCCTTATATTACTGACAACTGGCTGGGTAAGACATTTGGTCTATCCCTCCATGTATCCTTTTCTAGATTTTACCTCTGCTGACTGGGTGAAAGATTGGGCCAATTATCACAAGGTCCCTGCCCAATCCCCTTCCTTATTGTCTCATTCCTTACAGTTTTTCTGCTATGTATGGAAAAAGAATAGCTTCTTCCTCTGCAGCCCTCTGGGATGAAGAAGTTCTGTATATCTTGCACTTGTTTTATTAACCCTAACCTCATTAAGGAGACATGGAGCTTTGCTGAAACTTTTACTGTATCCTAATTTGTTTTTACTGCATGTACACCCTCCTCTGTTAGATTCTCTTCAGTGATCCCTGTTGACTGAGAGAGAGAACATAGCCTAGTCTTGCAACATTTTGACCCATTTGGGGGAGGGATAGCTCAGTGGTTTGAGCATTGGCCTGCTAAACCCAGGGTTGTGAGCTCAATCCTTGAGGGGGCCATTTAGGGATCTGGGGCAAAAATTGGGGATTGGTCCTACTTTGAGCAGGGGGTTGGACTAGATGAGGTCCCTTCCAACCCTGATATCCTATGATTAGCCCACCACAGAGAGGAATTCATCTTTTTTCTTTTTTAACACTATAATCGTCATACTAGTAAAGGATGGACAAGCAGATTTTGTTCCTGGGCAATTTTGCAAGAATTGCAAGGCTGATATAGATATGCATTTGGTGTATCTTTCTCCTGTCCTTTTGACTATGAATAGTTATTTTCTCAGTTTAAGAACATGGTTTTGTTGACTGTCCAATCATGTGAAAAAAGTTACCTTCTTTAGAACCAAGATCAACAGATGTGGCTGCCTGCAAGATCTCTGCCACTGCTCTCCTTGTGTACAGGATGGTTGATGCACTCAGGTTCACCTTTACAGGTTTATATTCAGAGGACAGGTTGGTGAGAATTAAGATTAGGTTGATATCTTTGCCAAACACAGGGGGTTCAACTAGCTTGAATACCCCAGAGACCTCAGGTTTTCTAACTGTTTCTGATGATCCCTCATTAGGAGCTTCTGAGAGTCTTTCTGTGAGGTGTGATCCACGTGCCTTGGCACAGGCCTTTTTATACACCTCTCTTTCCTCGTGAGAGCCTGGGTGAAAGGGAAACATCAGTAAATTTCATAGCCATGTCTCCATTACATAGTTCCTAGGTTAAGGTTATAAAGAGAGTCTAGTATACCAGCTCTGCACTACCCACAAACCTGAGGTACCTGCAGATCCCATTTGTATTGTAGCTCCCTGGATCTGGGATTTGCACATCTAAGTATTTGTGATACAGTGAAATTATAACAGTCACTAAAATGAAGCACCTTGTCTTCCTGCTAATTGCTGGTCCATAGGGCTCCTATTGTCTCCTGTCTTTCACTACAGTATGCAATAGGACCTTGCTCTGTAACTCTGCAGGCCCTTCTGATAACTAACCTCTACACTATTTATGGTTGCATTAAAAACATCCTGAGCAAATTTCCAGAAATGGCCACTGATTTTAGGTGCTCAACTCAGGATGCTTTTATCAGAGCACCTCCAGCTCCCATTAACTTCAGTTCATGCTTTAGGTGCTCAGCACTTGTGAAAGATCAGATCCTAGATGTTTGAAGTCGGGTATCTGGACACTAAAGCACCCAATATCAATGGCCACTTCAGAAAATGTGTCTGTAAATCACTGATGTCATAGCATCAGCATGACTTAAAACCATAAAAGCCAGGTAGCAGAAAAAAGTTGTCCCGCTTAGGTCAGCACAGCATTTCTTGCCAGTCTGAATGTTCAACCTATGAGCATTTCATGCCATGAATAAACTGAACTGTATTTTGTGACAAATAAACTTCTAATTGCAGTATTCCAGAGCCATCAGGCAGACAAATGACAACCTTTATGATACAAGCTATGTGGGGGATGACACATGTACTCAGATTTTAAATCTGTTTCCATTTAGTTTAATACAGTTTTAATCCTTAAAAATCTGAGTAGTTCCTTGGATGAAAATGCTTGACTGTTTTCTGGGGGTTTGTTACTCTGAGAGAGGTAGTTGCTGCTGGAAGTCAAGGAGGTTCACAGCAGCACGGAGCAAAGAAAGGCTCAGACTCTTGTCGGGAGTAGGTTTGACTCCATCTCTCCACCGGGGAAAATCCACACTGGTGTCCTGCTTGTGCTCTATTATTGTTTGTTATGTGTATTGTAGTAGTCCCCAGAGGCCTCAGTCAGGACCAGTGCCCCACTGGGCTGTAGAAACACATTGTTAAGACAGTCCCTGACCTGAATCACTTAACAACTGTATTTAAGATAAGATGAAACAAGTGGGTGTAACAAACATTTGGAGGGAGGATGAGGGTATAAGTGATAGGAACATGTGGCTACATAGGCCACAATTAGAAGACAGTGTTTTGTGGGGGACTGGGGATATTAAAATATGAATAAATGCAACTTGACGCCCATTACTAATTCTCCATCCATCTATCAGGCCAGAACCGCAAGGTGGAGACAGGGCAGCCAAGAGTGAATGTGCACAGGAGTGTCTGGGAGTCAGAGGGGGAAATGAGCCCTTGGCTACAGGTAGGCAGGCAAGGAGAAAGAGGGATGATTCACTCCGAGAAGACGGGGTATTGCTGTAGGAAGGGTGAGGTGGTGGGGAGTGGTGGGGACATCTTTCTGATGAGGAAAGGGAGAAAAGGGGCTAGCAGGGAGGATCTGGTGAAGTTACAGGGTGGAAGGGTGACTGAGGAACTGAAACAAGTATTTACCCATCTGAATCTCCTCATATCACAGTAGTTAACATGTTAAACTTTGCTCATTCAAAGTGAAACCATGGAATTGTCCCAGTTGTAAAGCAGAATTAATGACTGATGGAAACAAGTAGAATGATGTTCCTGTGGAACCCTCAGAATTTCAGGATGTAGCGAGTGCATGCGGCTGCCTGCGCAGATCCAGTTCCTGTCATAGCTAATAGCATGAGTGGAGCCTGGACATAGCCAGTGCCTTGGTGGCACAGAGAGGTCTAGAGATTTCTTATGTAGCTGGTAGTGTAGATGGGACTCAGTTTCAAGGATATTAGTGGTGTCTTCTACAATCATTTTTTTTACTTCGGTTTTCAGGAAATTTTAATTGCTGATTTGCTTTGGGTGGCAAAATGTACCTATGAAATGATGTACTGCAGAATATTGGCCAGTGCATTTCCTGCTAAAGATTCCATCCAGCACACACCATGAATGTGGTACCCATTGTTTTATGAAGCAAGGCTGAAAACAGTATTGCCAGGAATATCGTTCCAAATGAAGCAGAGAAGTGATTAAACCAAAATATGCAACCAGTCCTAACCCTCCAGTCCTGAGAACCCAAGAGGAAATTCATTGTGATAGTTTTCCTTTACCTTCTGGATATTTATAATTGTTAGTGACATCCACACGGGAATTGCTGCCCAGAGCTTTGGTGCTGATGGCCTTGCCAATTCTCTCAGTGTCACAATACACTTTTTTTTTGGTTCCATCTTTGTAGACAATCCATTGGTTGCAGTCAGCATTTACCTCCGTAAACACAAATAGGGTGTCATAGTCCAAGTCTACATCACCTTCTTTGATGGCTCTGACAGAAGCAGGACCGCACTGAAATATCCCTAGGGCATGAAGAAAAATCAGCAACCTTATTAGGCACTTTGAGTCTCAGCAAAGGGACAACTTCATAAGAGGAACTTTATCTGTTACCTTTGCTTTGCTCTTGCGGAGTTGAATCTAGAACCTGCCATCCACTGTATGGTGTTCCCAAGTCTCTTCGAATGAACCAAACTTCGTTCCAGACATGATAATCCCTGAAGGTGAGAATGAACAGAGGTGCGGTTCAAAAGAATGGCAGAAATCCAGCCAATCTGTCTAATGATGGGACTATGAAGAGATCCTTCGGAGGACCTACATATTACCACTCTGGGCACAAGAATGGAATGTGATGCTTTTAAGGTGTTGCTGAGATGTAACATTGAGTCTCTTGGGATTGTAACAGAACATGATGGCTTCCCTAAGGGAAAATGATACTATCTGGGTATTACTGGGGTTCAGCCTTTAAGAAAGGGCATCCTCAGAGGGACAGTGACCCAGAGGAGTCGTGTGGCTATTAGGACTATATAAGAAAGCATCTGTAGCTCAGTTAGGGAGTCTCCAGGTGGAAACATGACCTGGAGGGTGGCTCTCAATTAAGGAAGCTGGGTAAACCTTGGCCCAGGAGGGGCTGTAAGGGAAACCTGCAGGGAGAAGGAGGCACCTGCAGCACTAGATGGTGAAACCTAGGGAAGGGGTTCCCTGTCGAGAGAGTGAGAGAAATGCTGAGCTCAGAAATGGGGCTGTAGTCTGTGGGAGACAGGTCACAGAAAGGACCCTGAAAGGTGTGAGAGCAAAAAGGAAAGACTGGAGGCAAAATAGCACTGGTAGGGGCTTGACAGCTCAGTTAAGAACACAGAATATAAGAATGGCCATATTGGGTCATCGAGCTCACGATCATGTCTTCTCGCAGTGGCCAGTGCCAGGTACTTAAGATGGAATTAACAGAACAGGCGATTATAGAGTGATCCATCCCCCTCTTAGAGGCTTAGGACACCCAAAGCATGGGACTGTGTCCCTGACCATCTTGGCTAATAGCAATTGTTGGATCTATCTTCCATGAACTTATCTAATTCTTTTTTGAACCAAGTTATAGTTTTGGCCCTCGCAACATCCCTTGGCAATGAGTCCCACAGGTTGACTGTGCATTGTGTGAAAAAGTACTTGTTATGTTTGTTTTTACACCTGGTGTCTATTAATTTCATTGGGTGACCCATGGTTCTTGTGTTATGTGAAGGGATAAATACCACTTTCTTCACATCATTCATGATTTTATAGACTTCTATCATATCCCCTCTTAGTTGTCTCTTTTCCAAGCTGAACAGTCCCAATCTTTTTAATCTCTCCTCATAAGGAAACTGTCCAATACTTCTAATAATTTTTGTTGCCCTTCTCTGTACCTTTTCCAATTCTAATTTTATTCAGGGGCCTCAGGATGGGGAATTTCAGAAGGGAAGGAAAGAGGAAGACCCAATCCCCTTCAATTCTGTATTATCAGGGTAAGGAACCAATTAGTCCTGGTGAGAACAAAAGGACCACTGATTGAGTCCAGGGAGGGCAAAAGACTACTGCGTTATGCCCTCCAGCAATAAATAGACTACTGGTGCAAGGAATAAGCCAAGAAATGTTGCCAACTCTTAAAATTTTATTGTGAGTCTTGTGATATCTGGTGTTTTTCTTAAAGCCCCACATGATGGCGTCAATTGGTTGTGTGAGAATCTTGAGAATCTCCACTTTCATTTAAAAAAAACAAAAACAAACTAGCCCAACTAGTTGTAGAGAAAAGCTGGAAAACATGAAGTGAGTAGTCTAAAGGCTCAGAAACCAGAAGGCAGTTGAAAATGAATCCAAAATGTATTTTTAAAAAACCAACAACACAACATGATTTTTAAACTAGTGCCATGACTTTTTGGGCCCAGACTCATGATTTTTGAATACTTAGCTATTGGTAATTCTGGGCATGAGCTGGTATTTTAGCAACAAGACGGAACTACTGAACCTGGGGAGGGCTGGAAGATAGTTGTTTGTTTTTGGACTGGTTTTTGTGTTGCTTATTTCCATAAGGGGAAGGCCTAATTTTAAGGTTGGTCAACAAACTTTGGTCACCTATTCACCGGAGGAGACCCAAGAGTCCAGTGAAGGAGACTGAAGCATAGATGTGTGATGACAAGAGGTCATTACATCAGTAAACCTGTTAAGAGCATGAGAGAAACAGAATTGCATGTGACTGCATGGGCAGGAACAAGATTTTTTTTTTTTTTTTAAGAGATTGGTGGGTGAGAGATTTGGTGCATGAAATCTTAAACTTCTTAAATTACTGCTAATTTTCAAGTCCTTTGGGTGTTTTGCCAAAGGACAACCAGATACTGTTAAATCAAGAGCAAAGTAGCTCAGTGTACAGTTTCCTTCCAATCTGGAAACTGCTTTATCAGGTTTTTTTTTTATATGAAGATTCTCTGATTTCCTTCAGGTCTGTGCTGCTGCTGCGCTGTATTTACTAGCGCAGAGGCCAGAGCAGCATTGCTTTTTTGGTAACTGATGCCCTATCTCTAAGTGTTGCTGAGATACAGAAGCTTTTATATTTACCATGAGGAGTCTCTGCTGATGTTAAGGCACTTTCCAGCACTGTCATAGTATTTATCAATACTCAGGTTTCCATCCGCATCATGGGCAGAATTAAAGTTTGAAATCAAACGAGTTGGAATCCCCAAACATCTCAGGACTGAAACACACAAATATACAGAAATGCTCCAACTGTCTTATTGAAAATGTTTAAATGCTAAACACCTGGTTTCTCAGCCACTCCAGATCAACTAGTTTCACTGGCTGTGACTCATCAGCATTTTCACAGCGTTTGAAGCACTGTTTCCGAGTGTTGAGTGAGTCATGTTGTGTTTTGTAGGGTATCTTGACACTGGAGCTAGAAGGTGCAAATTGCAGCTCAAGAAGGCATACCCATGCTAGCTCTGATCAAGCTAGTGTGCCAAAGGAAGTGTAGATGCAGTGGCGTGAGGGGCTACCCGCCCTAAGTACGTATCTAGGGTATCAGATGGGATTGTACTTAGGGTGGCTAGCCCCTTCCTGATGCTTGCACTGCCAGGGCTTAACTTCTATTTTTAACGCACTAGCTTGGTCAGAGCTGGCGTGGGTATGTCTCCCCATGCTGAAGTTTACCCCTTCCAGCTCTAGTGTACTCATATGCTCGTGAAGTGATGGAGGTTACAGAACACCTCCATTTCAGTAGCATTATTTTTTCTAAGATGTACCTGTGCACATCACGCCTGCAAAAACCCAGCACTGGCCGTACTGGACAGGCTTGTAATTTTCTTGACGCCACTTCCTGAGGATCACCACGCTACCATTCCATCTGGATGGGTTTTCATGCTCAGAGAAATTGTCATCCCAGCTTCCCTCCAGCACCCCGTTATCATTATCATTCCCGTTGATCTAAAATATTAAAGACATAGAATTAACAAAAGGAGAAGTCCTGTGTCAAGTTCTTCAGTCACATTATTCACACACAGATGGTTCTGTTGAACTTTGCTGAGTTCCACTATGCAGCTACGGCTTTTTGCTCGTAGGCATGTTTGAAACCGAGAGCAAATAACCCATTCCTTACCATTGAACTGATCACCCGCCCCACATATTTAGGATCTCCTCTGTGGAACGCATCGGTGACTGGGTCCTGACGACAGTACAGGCTCAGATCCAGCATGGTAAGGCAGGTATTTAAAATGCCATCTTGGAACTGTAACCAGAAGAGACAAAGCCTTGTAAAGAGAGAGTTAATTTTTCAAACAGAATTTGAAGATAAACTCCCCAGGAGCTTCCTCTTTCTGAGAAATCCAAACACAAAGATGTACTGGGACTGGAGGTACACAGAGCCCTCTGGCTGGAGTGCAGCGCACACAGCTGCTGTGCTGGCTAAGTGACAGGACATAATAGAGGGGGAGGGATAGTTCAGTGGTTTGAGCATTGGCCTGCTAAATCCAGGGTTGTGAGTTCAATCCTTGAGGGGGCCATTTAGGGATCCGCTGCAAAAATTGGGGATTGGTCCTGCTTTGAGCAGGGCTTTGGACTAGATGACCTCCTGAGGTCCCTTCCAACCCTGATAGTCTATGATTCTATGATACCAGACTGGAGAAGTATGGTATAATCAAAATAAGCCAAATTCATCCTGGTAACTGTTTTGTTTCAATAGAGTTACACCAGGGATGAACTGGTGCAGTAGAACTGTATTGCTCCAAAGATAATTCAATCAAGGCAAATTATTGTATTGATTAGATCTGTATTTGTATCCTATGGGCTGTAATCTGGATCAGGGCACCCCCTGGTGTTTTGGCACTACATAAACATATAACACAGAGAAAGTCCTTACCTCAAAGGCCTTACAAGCTAAGGCAAGCAAACTGATAAAGCCCAAGGGAATAGAATGTTAGGAAGAACCTGTCCCTTCCTGCAAGTTCTTGTGTGGTGCACTGCAGCGAGGGCAACATTATTGTCCTCCAATGAAAATGTGAGCTGAGGCTATTCAGAGAGTTTTAAACTCAGGATGTAATCCTCTGAAATGAATGCAAGGTTTAATTCCCCAGCTCACCAGCTTCCTTTGCACCTGCTGACTTACACTCCATCCCTTTTTCACCCTGCTCTCTTGAGTGAGTGAGTGAGTGAGTGAAGAATGGGTGTCTAATAAGATACGTGTATAAGTATCATCCTCAGTTTGCTGATGAGGTGCTTAGCTATGTACCTTCCTCTCAGGCAAAACTTCTGCCTGTGCATGATGCTGAGCGCATTCATTAATACTGGACTGGGGCTCCTTTGTCCTCCTTATAGCTGCACTGAACAGCAGAATTGACATACATAAAACCATAGTCAGAAGCATAAGATATTCTTGGAAATAAAGCAAATATCCTGACTCCCCTCATACTGCCCTAAATAAACAGGTACAGATACCAAAGAGACAAATGTGGATAAGAGAACATGAAATCAAAAGTGGGATAAAGACCTGAGTTCCCAAGTACATCTCCTATAGTTGATACAATTGCAGAACTACTAACTGTGGTATGTAACCTATCACTTAAATCAGCTTCTGTACCAGATGTCTGAAGGATAGCTAATGTGATGCCAATTTTTTAAAAAGGCTCCAGAGGAGATCCTGCAGATGATAAAAAACTACTCAACATAGTTAAATCCAAAGTAGACTGTGAAGAGTATTAAAGGGATCTCTCAAAACTGGGTGACTGGGCAACAAAATGGCAGATGAAATTCAGTGTTGATAAGTGCAAAGTAATGCATATTGGAAAACATAATCCTAACTATAATACAAAATGATGGGGTCTAAATTAGCTGTTACCATTCAAGAAAGAGATATTGGAGTCATTGTGGATAGTTCTCTGAAAACATCCACTCAATGTGTAGTGGCTGTCAAAAAATCTAACAGTGTTAGGAACCATTAGAAAAAGGATAAATAATAAAATAGTAAATATCATAATGCCACTGTATAAATCCATGTTATGCCCACACCTTGAATATTACATGGAGTTCTTGTTGTCCCATCTCAAAAAAGATTTTAGAATTGGAAAAGGTACAGAGAAGGGCAACAAAATGATTAAGGGTACAGAACAGGTACCGTATGAGGAGAGATTAAAAAGACTGGGACTGTTCATCTTGGAAAAGAGTTGGCTGGGGTGGGAGGGATATGATGGAGGTCTATAAAATCATGAATGGTGCGGAGGCCATGAATAAGGGAGTCTTGTTTACCCCTTAACATAACACAGCAACTAGCGGTTGCCTGATTAAATTAAGAGGCAGCAGGTTTAAAACAAACAAAAGGAAGTACTTCATTACGCAGCACACAGTCAGCCTGTGGAACTCATTGCCAGCGGATGTTGAGAAGGCCAAAAGTATAACAGGGTTCAAAAAAGAATTAGATACTTTCATGGAAGATAGGTCCATCAATGGCTATTAGCCACGATGGTCAGGGATGCAACTCCATCCTGTTACCATCCCTAAGCCTTGGACTGCCAGATGCTGGGACTGGACAAAAGGGATTGGATTGCTTGAAGATTGCCCTGTTCTGTTCGTTCCCGGTGTACCATCTGACATCATCCGCTGTCGGATGAGTGGATGCTGGGCTAGATGGACCATTGTTCTGTCCCAGTATGAACATTCTTATGTTCTTACCTGCCCATAGTACCATCCTCTAGCTTCAATATAGTTGGCATTTCCAATAAAGATGATTCCATTTTCGTCCAGAACATACTCCTGTCTTGCATCTTCATTAGCTATGTGGACATCATCACCTGAAAGCCCAAAGTTAGATGTGCTGTTGCACCTATAACTGAGGACATTGTAAGAGGGTTCAGTGTAGCTTATTGATTGAGAGGTCACATAACCAAGCTCAATCAATTTCTTCATCAATGATTATACATCAAAGATTAATCAGCACTCTCTACAAAAAGGGTTAATACTTGACCAAGTCCAGGGAGAGAGGTTGCAGCTCACTTATGTTCCAACTTTCTCTCTCTTGATCCTGGAGTTTTAGATCTTGCTTGTTTACAGTATTTTACTTTCCCATTACATTTTGCAGTTGATTACATATTTACATTATCCAGTCATATGTTAATGTCATTTCTGTGGTTAACATTTCCTGTACACCTGCAAGATCCATGTCTCCCCCCCACCAATACATTTCCAATCTATGGGCAGTACAAAGCTCATCTGTGAGTCATTTTCCATTATTTCTCTTTGCATAACTATGAAAAGCTTCACTCCATCATGTCTACCTATTTCTTTCTTTCTTTTGGTTTTGGTTACAGTTTCATAACTTGCTATTCAAATAGCAGAGCCAATCACATTTTATCTAACAAGCACATTTCTTATTTGCTGTATTGGCTAGCAAGTATGTGGTTAAAAACTACCTTAGGCAACGGTAAAAACTGGTTATGAAAATAGGTCATACCTAGAGAGATTTCCATTCCTTTCAAGAGGGCACATTCTAAATTAGTTCAATAAGCTCAAAGCCAGGTAAACCTTTTTCATTCCCTTGATGTAACCTGTGTGGCATTCTGTGAGCTCTAGGCCTCTTTGGCAACAACACTGATGATAAACTTCAGCCAAAGCCATGTTTGTCTGAGTAAGTGGATCTATTAGCAGGAAGATCACATCTCATTGTTATGTATCCCTGAATCTGTACAGTTCAGTGTGAGTATGTTGTCCAGTATGTGGTGGGAGAAAATTAATAAAAATAACTCAAGTTGCATGGGACTATCCCAGATTTTCATGTTGCACCTTAGAGTTCACTGTACGTTGCAGCAGTGAAGATGCAGAAAAAGAGCCCAAGTTGCTTCTTTGGATTCTTCTGCCTTGTTGTAGAAATTAAGGATGGAAAAGACCCTGTATTATTTTAAGGGCAGTATTGTTCCCTATTGTACATTTCCTAGTGATTTGTCCAGTCGAATTTTAAAAATCCCAGCACTGGGACTCCCCCTGCCTGAGACACATCAGTGTCAGAACTGTTTTACTCTGATATCCAGTCTGAGAATAAGGCTACACTACCAGTGCTACAGTGCCACAGCTGCAGCTACACAACTGTGTGAGCACTGACTACAGTGACAGGGATTTTCTGTCACTATGATAAATCCACTCCCTTGAGAGGTGGTAGTTAGACTGACAGAGGAATTATTCTGTCTGCCTGGTGCGTCTACAGTGGGAGTTAGGTCAACTTAACCACATTGCACAGGGCATGAAATTTTTCATAGCAATGTAGCTAGGACAACCTAAATGTTAGGTGTAGACCCAGCCTCAATGTTTCCTCTGTTAATTTCACTTCATGGCTCCTTGGTTATATCCTTGCACACTACATGAGGGTTGCCAGGCATCCAGTTTTCAACTGGAACACTCGGTCGACAAGGGACGCTGGCTGCTCCGGTCAGCAGTGCTGACCGGGCTGCTAAAAGTACGGTCAGCAGCGCAACAGGGCTAAGGCAGATTCCCTGCGGCTCCTGGAAGCAACTGGCATGTCTGGCTCCTAGACACAGGAGTGGCCACAGGGCTCTGCATGCTGCCCCTGCCCTGAGCACCAGCTCCGCAGCTCCCATTGGCTGAGAATCACAGCCAATGAGAGCTGCAGGGGTGGTGTGCAGAGCCCCAGGCCCCTCTGCCTAGGAGCTGGACATGCCAGCCGCTTCTGGGAGCCCCTGAGGTAAGCACCACCACCTGGAGCCCCAACCCTGAGCCCCCTTCTGCACCCCAAACCCCTGCCCCAGGTCGGAACCCCCTCCAGCACCCAAACTCCCTCCTGGAGCCTGCACCCCAACCCCCTGTCCCAGCCCTGAGCTCCCGCCCACACCCAAACTCCTTCCCAGAGGCTGCACCCCCTCCTTCACCCAACCCCCTGTCCCAGCCTTCTCCCGCATTCCAGCTATAATTACACTAGAGCTACATGCAGAGTGATGATGACCTTTCTGCCCTGTGATGTGTGCATGCACATGCTTAGGATTGTGTTTTTATTCTGCAGCCAAAGTGCAACAATTCATATCTTGTCTGAAGTCTACTATCAACCTGCAATCTTTTTTCATCATTACTGCTTCCCAACTTTTTCCTCCCTGTTGAGCATATGCTCAGTGTAAACCAAATCTCCCTGTCTTTTTGCAGTCACCCAGATAATTACTGAACATTTTGTGTCTAATATTTTGCTGCCATAAATGACTGTTATAGAGCCAACCCTCCACATATTGATTTATTTAAATTTATGCAAATATAAAGACCACCTTTCCATTCATTAGAAGTATCCTTAACAAAACTTAAAACCCATATAAAAAGTTCCCTTCCCTTCATTATGACTAAGCAGCAATCCCTTCTCCCTTGACCCTCAGTAAACCAGTTAAATTAGACTACAAGAATCCTCACCTTTTCCAATTCTTTCCTACCCTCATGGTTCTCCCCACCTTTATCAAATAGGTGTGAACTTTGCAACATGTCCTGAAGGTCTGGGGCTATTTTAGGACCAAGAGGGGGAACAAGTTGCAAAGTTGAGGGGGCTTCACAAAGAACACCTTGCCAGTAGCTCTTTTCATTTATACCAAGGGGCTCCAACTTGTGAGTCTCTGTTGATTGCAACTGCAGCAGTATAACCTGGGGAGAGAGGCATCTCTAAGGTAGTGTTTAAGCCATTTGTGGATGTATAGATTGATACCAACATCTTTACTTCCACCACAAAAACAGTAGACAACCAGAAGAGATCATAGAGCGCTGGAGTACAGTGCTTCATTGCATGATACTCCGCTTTAATTATTGAGCTGCTGAATTCTACACTGGCCTCAGTTTCCAAGTGGGTTTAAGATATAACCCATATAGGCTATGTCTATACTAGCACTTTTGTCAGTAAAACTTTTTTTGGTCAGGGTATGAAAAACACACCCCCCTGCCTGACATAAGTTACACCGACAGATGTGCCAGTATGGACAGTGTTATGTCGGCGGGCGAGCAGGTACCGCCGCTTATTGGGGGTGGCTTAATTGTGCTGACAGGAGAGCTTTCTCCTGTTGACATAGAGAGGCTACACGGGAGATCTTATAGCAGAGAAGCTGCAGCCATACAGCTGTGCCACTGTAAGATCTGTAGTGTAGACATAGCCATAGTGTGTGGTGAAGTAGTCTAACCTCAAGGCGACAAAGGTCTGGATGACAGCTGCAAGATCCACATTCAGAGAAACAGTCTTAACCTCCTGGCCATATGTAAATGTAAAAGTCCTTGCTATTTCCTGATGGCTGTTGCCTTGCTACTACCTGATCTTCTGGTAACACTTAATCTAATCAGACCCCTACATTGCAAATTTGAACTAATGATGGACACCCATTTCATGAAGAAGAGGAAATTATATCCTTCAGTTGCTTCCTCAGACAAACAACACACCTCAGTCCTGTTTGGAACCTCAGCCATGCCCCAGTCTCAGCCAAAGGGGGTATGATTGTCTACTCTCATGTTACCATCGCTCCTCAGCAGTGGCATGGCACTTGGAGAGTTCTTCCACTGAGGCTTTGAGAGCCACAGGATGGTTAATGTACATTTTTAATAGGCAATATAGGTTAGCGTGTTCACGTTCGCTAAAATAGCACTCAATGACGGGGCAATTAGGGATGAACTTTTCTTGTGTGTGAATATTTAGTCAAATTCTGAATTGTTTGCAGCACTTGTGGCTTGCTTTTCCGTGAGCATTGGTACAATGGTTTTCTGTTTACAAATATTTGGGGAATAGTTTATATAAATGCACATATGTAAACAGGCATATTTGCCTCATCAGTGCTGCCATAGGTATTGTGTATTTGTTGTCTTTGTAGGGGAGTGAGGGTGGTAGAAGGTGAAGAGAGACTAATGTGAAAAAGCAAGTGATGTAAAAAATAAAACTGATCTGTAGGAGCAGCTATGCTCCCACCCCCTGATTTCAGCCTGTGCTGTACACTGCACTGTGGCGGCTGCTGGTTGCCAATATGGAGTTCTAAAGTTAGCACCGTAGGAATCTCTAGGCCTTCTACAGCTCCCTGTGGCTTTCTGCACTAGTGCCCTCTCCTTCCACCTCCAACCTGTCACCAACCAATCACGTAAAAAACAGTACCATTTGCCTTTGGGGACCAGTCGCCCACACTGACTATCAAATACACCCAAAAGCCAAAGTATGCTGGAAAAAGTTTGATATTCAGAATTGTTTTGTAAATAGTAGGGGTTTGTAGCTGCTGGAGCAAAGTTCATTGCACATACTAGGGGCTCCTTGCATCCCACCATTCTACTCCCACAAACTCCCTGTGAGCCACCATCCCACACCCCTCTATTTCAGGGACTCCCTGCAACTCCCCCAATAACCCTTATGGTGGGGTTGTGTGTACCCCTCAGTTCCTTACTGTCAGTAGCTCTATGCCACCTTTTTCCACTCCATTCCCCTTACCCCCTAAGCCAGGGGCCTCTGTGCACCACTTTCTCCATACCATGGTCCCCCACTCCCATTTGCTAGGGTTTCAGTGTGCCCTCTTCTACAGCAGGATCCCCCTTCTCCCTTGCATGTGTGCACCTCTATTCCCCATTCTCCTTGCATAGCAGGGGCTCTGTGTGTGCACATTTAGCCCATATCCCCACTTTTGCCCAGGGAGTATGTCCCCCTGTTACCTCAGAGCAGAGTTAGGGGTATTGTTCTGCTGGCAGATGTTAATGGGAGCCATCAACCAGCTCTTCCATGAACAGACAGTTACAGAGGTGCTTGAGTCCGTGGCTGTGCTAAACAGATTGCAGGGATGCCATGTCTCCCATTTTCCCCCTTTCAGTTTTTCCAATCTCCCCCCTTTCCCCAACCCCAAATCAATAGGGTTCTGCCCATTGATGCCTAGAACATTCCCAGAAATTTTAGAATTGATCAGATATGAGGTCCAACAGTTCTCACGTTGTAGGTAAAAACAAATGCCATCAAGGTGGGTGTAAGGCCTTGCAAACTGTGCCAAGGAGTGATCTATGCATTACGAACTGAAATGGGCTGCGTTTGCTGTGGATAAATTGTTCACATAGAGTGGCTGAGACAGCTCTTGTGCTTAGGGCAGGGATTTTGTGAGCACCTGCCTGGAGTGTGACTGTTATTTACTCATTTCCATTGTGCCGCTCTTCCTGGCACCTCAGCACTTCAGTTACAGAGACTAAAACAAGAACAAACAAAATCTGTTTTGAATCTTCCTTTTCCACTTCCTCTCAGTAGTGGTACTTGCTTCAGTGGTATCGCACAGCCACAGGCAGGAGCCGTTCCCTGTGTTGGCACCAGGGAGTTGTTGTTAAACAGGGTAGAATATTAGGAAGCTAGGTAATAGTCATGCTGCCTGATGTTAGGGCTCCCCCTTCTCTGGCCATTGCCTCAGAACCCTCTGATACCCTGATTTGGGGAGCTGCTCTTCCAAACCCCAGGGTTTAAACTGGGACAACGGAAACGGGAGAGCCACATTTTTTTCCTCTCCATCTTTCCATTTTCTACCAGCAACAATGAGACTCAGCCTGCCACCACCACTGCTGCTGCCCCAGCACCCACGTTGAGCAGTGGCTCGCCACAGTGTCTGCACTGCAGGCAAACAGGTTGTTCTGTACCTACAGATTTGTTTCCACCAGTCCAGATGCTTACCTAGCAGGTAGTGTTTCAGGTAGCTGTGCAGAAGCCATTTCCCTGGGAAATTCTGTGTAGACACAGCCTCTGTGTCCTAAGTATTATTCATTAATTATTATTATGGTGCCTTGCAAGGCATTCTGAGCTAATTAGTAGGTTTTTTGGTCTTGACTCAGTCATTGGGGTGGCCTCTGACTCAGAACCCTAATTACTGATGTGAGGGCTGCTGCTCTGTAATTAGAGGAGGAAGCTGTTGCTAATTCTGCAGTCATTTCTCTTGTTCCTCTCCCTTTACACTGGGGGTTAGTGGCTTGGGTGGTTAGGGATAATTCCCTTAAAATTAGGAGAGTAACTCAAGCCTTAAATTTTACCGTTCCATCATCACTTATTTGCCCAAAACCTGATCTCAGGGCTCTTCATTTCTACAGAGGTGCAAAATGGGAGAAGCAGAGCTGTACCCTTCCCAATCCACTGTGAAAGAAGTGGGGAAGCACAGGACACTGGGCTCCTTCATGTCACAAACCTTCAGGGTATGTAGGAATTCTGACTGGCCCAGCCTTCACCTGGCCAGCACCGTCTGTGAAGGATGTAGGAAGTGCTGGGCCCTTTACTTACATTTAGGAGTATGTGAAGGTATTAACTTCTACAAGAAATCACAGTGCCTCTAACTCAGGCCTTGGCAGGTACAAGCATTTTTTTCAGCAGATTTTCACCATTCTCTTGGCTGTGGAAATCAGGTGTTCTGGGTCCCCTAGAAACATCCTACAGGGCCACCTTGCACAGCTGGATATTTCACTGACACAGTTAGAACTTACCACCCATGCAGAGGTTGGATATATTTCATAGTCAAAACAAATATTTAAAATGTTTAAAATAGCTGAATTTGCTACCTGCGATAACTCTAAATAAGCAGGGCTGAGGCATGAGCTCACTGTGCATGCTGCGAAAGCAATAAAATTTAATTAATACCTTGAAGAGCAAATATCTCAGTTCCTACCTGAACACCAAGGGTTAAAGAGCAGTACAAAGTGCCCCAGGAACTTGGAGGAGACCTTGTTGCCGGAGGTGATCTGGAGGCTCAGTTTGTAACGTCCAATGACTGCATTAGCTGGGCTGGATATTGAGAAGTTCATGTAGCTGGACTCACTGGGTCCTTGAACTGCAGTCCAGCCACTGGCCCCCACCTCAGAGAGGTTAAAGATGGCCTTGGTGTGATGTGCCTCTGAAGGGGCTGGCCCTGGCAGAGAGAACAACAGACAGCAGTGTTTATAAGAATGGGTATTTGTTTGTGGGTCACAGACAGAGGTCTGAACTGGTACAGATCTCACGCTTACAATGAGCACATTAGAGACACACTGCTTCAAAAGTGAAATGAGTGAGGGGGAAGAACTTGTCTCTGAGCGAGATGAGAGGGGACCTGAAATGGGGAAAGATTAATCCTCTGTGACGGGGGATTAGTGAGGTTTCTGTAGGAGTTACCTATTTCTGTGACGAATGCTAAGTTGTCCCCCGTCTGCCATGGCCTGTTGAACCACAGGGTGATAGTGAAGACCTGCCCTCTCCTCACAATCAGCTCTGTGTGGGCATATCTGTCAGTATGGTGTGCGCTAGTGTTGGCTTTAGGATGCCAGCTGATTTGTGTTGGCGTGAGATCTGTAAAATAAGAGAGAAGAGCTGAAGAAATAGCCAGTATATTTAATTCCCAGAGGCAGAAGTCAGTCACTGGCAGCAGAAGGCTGGAGAAGTCACAGGAGCAGAGATTTTGCTGCTGGAGGATTGTTGGACTGAAGGGAAAACTGTTTAGTACATTACCTAAGCCCAATGGTTAATCAGGGCTTGAAGAGCTTGTTGTGTTGTGTTCTGTCACATTCATCTCACATGATTTAATGAACTTCCACATTTCATATAATGAAGTCATGAAAAGAAAAGTATTTGGCTCTGTCATTATCCCACTTTACAAGGATGAGCAGGTGGCATTTCAGACGAGGCAGCAGAAATTGTTGACACCAGATTCCTAGCACTTCAGGGACTATCTAACTGGGGTGAAAAGGGGGACAGGATGATGGACTGTCAATATTAAAAAATGAAGGAAGGGGTATAACAAGGAGTAATAGGATTACATAAAGAGGTTGAATTTAGAACATAATTTAGGCTGAATAGCTGGGAAAACTTGACAGTTAGGTTGCAGAATAGTCTCCTGAGGGAAACCTAGGGTTTTTAAAAACTGCGTTGGACAGATTTCTTTCACCTCTCTAATTAGAAGATGTAATTCTCTTCTTAGGGCCCAATTCACTATTGCCCTCCACCTTGAATAGTCATTTACACTAGTGCAAAGTAGGTATAAAATACTACTATTCAGATTTGTAGTTTGTAGATTTTACACACACTTTGCACTTGTATAAATGATTAGACAAGGTGAATGGCAGCAGTAAATTGAAACCCTAGTTTCCACATACAATCTACAGGATCACAAATACAGCTGACAGTAATAACAAAACAACATTAAAATGCAGTGCAATTGTAAATTACAATGCAAAACTGCCCTCTGAAATAAGCAATCTATGCAGACACTTCCAATAAATACTTCTTAAGAAAACACTCTTAAGGACATGATTAATATGCTGATGAACACTCAGATTACATGTTGAACTCACCTGCCATTCTCTCTCTCTCTGTGTATGAACTGTAGATATCTTCTACTTAATTCCCCAGGGAAATCTCATCCACTTTAATAATAAAGATCAAAGTCTGCTTCTGTCATCTGAAATTCAAGAGAGGTGGGCGAGGTGCTTGGCAGTTGTAATTGATCCCTGTAGACTTGTCAAATACAATCAGCTAGTTCCTATAATTTATGTCAGTCTAATGCCAATTTTCCTGATTAACATGGGGTGTAACTGTGGGAAGAGATGCTGAACTTGTTTACTCAGAAGAAGTACATTTGCTTGGATACCCTGACAAGTAGGACTTCTTACTGGGAATCCTAGGTATGCCATGAATAAATCACATTTAGGAATGAGGAAATAGTGAGTGGGGGTATATGAGGCATATGGAAGTCAGAGTCACTTCTTGCTTGAAGAGTGACTTTTTTTTTTTTTTTTGTTTAGCAGCAGCAGCAATATATATATAGTTTGCAAAAAGCTACTTTCGCTGTACAATGCTGAATTTTCACCTAGAGTAAGTTTATAGCTATTTGCTGCTCTGTGTTATATCTGATCTGGGAATAATTAGAAATTGTCAATCCAATTTTCTGTCTCATATTTGGATAGCACCCATCATTGCAATATGCAACCCCTTCTAGATACAAGGAATAAAGTATTTTTTGTGGGGAAATGGCTCCTGTCAGCTCCAACAGCCTTTTCTCAGCTCTCATTAAAGACTTAACAAGAAAGCTGTCTGGTTTTTAGTTTCAAAAAGTAAAACCTAGGAAGAAACCGAACAAACCCCAGTAATTATTTTCCTGGCTAAGGTAGTAACTAAATGACTAGGTTAGACCTTAATAAAAAGATTTCCCAAAACTGTTTTTAGAAATCTCCTTGTTTAAATATCTCCATGGTTGAGAATCTCCCTTAGTAGAAGGTGCTAACTTCATATTTCCCAGTGGATGCCCCAGCCTGATGATGTAGATTAGAATTCAGAAAATGCAGAACCATTTGAATATGGAGGAAACCAGGAGACTTCAAAAGTTGAGGGCAGTTTTCTTTATTTATCAGTACTGTAACCCTTAGATCAATAAAAATTAATATTCCTAGAAGCTTCAACTGCTGTTTGAACCTTTTTACTTCATCCTCCAAAAAGGAACCAAGTCTCAGCATTCAGGTTAGCCCTCTGGATTTGATTCAGAAAGAGGAACATTGCCCACTTTCCACATCAGGAAGCATGGCTCTGTTGTGACTGTTCTGTGTCTCCACTGACATTTTGATTTCAAAGATTGCTCCTTTTTTTGTAAGTGGTCAGAGCCAGGCTATTCAAACTCTCAAAACTCCCACTGGGAACTCCCTTGAGCTCATCTGATTGCTGCTCGTGGAGTTCAGTCATTTTTTCCCCTCCTCACCTTAGATTCACCCTCCTTTGTATCCACAAGGGCCACAGACTCTGACGTTTACCTGGACCCAACACCAAGCCCCGATGACAAACAGCCATCAACCAGTTCTGACCTTCAGGCACTCACTACTTGAAGTGTAGTGCCTTCACCAGTTTCCATACTGTTTCTGGAACATGACTCTTATTTTTCAGTCTTTCTGTTTGTTACTCACATTGTTCATTAAGTCACATAACATTTTTCTGCCTCAGCTCCATCCACCTCATTGACAACTGTAGAACACCAACTGTGGTGTTCACCAAGACACTAAAAAACTTTTAAACAAAAAAAACCCGCAGCCCCAATCAGAAACAGACAACAGCCATCCCGTGCCTTCAGTCACTCACCACTCTAAAGCATCGGTAGTTGCTTTCTGTAATCCCTCTGGAAGACGAATGTCTTCCTACTCAGAGTGTTCATTAAGTTACAGTCATTTTTACTACCTCAGCTCCACCCTCTCATTATCAACAATGGTTCAGAGTGTTTTGTTCCTGCTTTCCTCCAGTTGTGGGGCTCTGAAGATGCTGTTCCATGTACCTCTTTCCTTGTTTCATAACACAGAGAATTTCACCACAATGCTTTACTGCTGCCATTGTAAATTCCATCCAGTCCATCTCCTCTCCCTTTCTGTCTCTCTCCTTTCTCTCTGTCCCTAGACATTCCAGTAATGAGAATCATGAAGTTTCACTCTTTCTCCTTATTTATTTCCCATACTCTTTGCATTTGTGTAAGGACACTCAAGTATGTTAACACTTGTGAAACAGAAGATTAAAAATAAAACAACCCCACTTCTGCCTTACTTTGTGTCTTGGAAGTACTGAGACACAAAGACAAAAGCTCTCCCTTTCCCCCCATCTTGCCTAGTTTAAAGCTCTTTGAACAAATCTTGCCAATTGTGAATCCAAGAGGTAATTCTTCTGCTTAAGTGGAGACAAATGCTATGTCTACACTAGAGACCTTACAGCAGCACCGCTGTCCCAATGCAGCTGTGCCGCTGTAAGGTCTCCTGTGTAGCCACTCTAAGACGATGGGAGACAGCTCTCCTGTTGGCACAATTAAACCACCCCCAACGAGTGGCAATAGCTGTGTTGATGGGAGAGTGTCTTCTGCCAATATAGCGCTGTCCACACCAGCACTTCTATCAGTGTAACTTATGTAAGCGATGTAAGTTATACCAACAAAAGTGCTAGTGTAAACATAGCCAAACTGATCTGAAGAGTCATTTCTATATCACAGGGGTTTCCCCTACTTTATGAATCTCCAACTCTCCTCCACAAATAAGTTCACGCTGTCTCCAGTATCAACTCCACAACAGTTGCTATTTAAAGTATCTCTGAATATTGCCTCCATCTTCCCAGGTTCCTTCCAGACTGTCTAATCAATCTAGGTATTTATATCATTCCTCATGGTGGTGCCTCTGTGCCTCATCTTAATCTTATCTAGTCCTCCTTTACTTTAGTCCTGTAAAGTACAGTGGACATTCTGAAGGATATACTCCACCATTTTCCTCCCCTAGCCTGGCCTGCAGAAAGCAGCATGCTATACAGTATGATTCCATACTGTGTTGTTCTGTTAATCTGGGTCACAGATATCTTGGGTCAGGATCTTCACTATGGAGTGCACAGCCAGAAGTGCTTGAGCAGCTCTTCTTCTCAAGGGCAGAAAATCTATTGTGGTCAGTGCTTCTGCTATTATTTTGCACTGCTTTAACTTCTTCCATCCAAGGTTCTGAAACCAATTCAGAATAATTAATTAGTCCTCACAATGGTCTAGTGAGGTAAGGAAGCATTATAATATTTACAGAATAGGGAAACAGAGGCATGGGGTTAAATGACTTGCCCAGGGTTACACGGTGAATCTGTGGCAGAGCTGGGAATAGAGCAGAGGCCTCTTGACTTCCAGACTTGTAGTTTTAAGCATAAAATAATCTATCCCTTATAAGGTTGGAAGTCAGTATTAATGTCTTTTGCATTTACAGTTCTTCCTGGTTGCCATTGTGTCTTTCTCCTCCTCCGTATCTGAGTCACGTGAACTCATCCTGAAGGGTCCTGGGTGTGTCTTCTTTCAAATTCTGTATGGTTTGACTTTGATTTTTTTCCCCACAATGATTTCATCTATTGTTCAAGTTCCTCCACCCTCTCTTTCATTAAGATGCCTAGGTTGCACCTCTTTCTAGTGTACCTTGTTACTCATCATTACAAAGAGGAAAGTCATGTGATTTCCACAGCAGATGCCATTCAATCCTTTGGGGCCATTCAGTATCCCAACTTGAGTTTTTAATTTAAAACTAATCTCTTAATTTGTAGGCAGTGGTAAGTGTCCAGCTCTTTGGCTTCTCAAACTCTCTTGGAACTTCCATTACAGCTCATAAAGGACATGATTCTCCTCTCACTTATGTAAGTGCAACTTAATTGATTTATGGGTTACACTGGTGTAAGGTGAGTCAGAGCCTTAACAGCTGCCTCAGATTCACCCACTCATTATTGCTCATGGCTATGGCTACACAGGGATAAAAAAAACCCATGGATGGCCTAGGTCAGCTAACTTGGGCTCGTGCTCTGCGGCTGAAAAATCATGGTATAGACATTTGGGCTCGGGCTGGAGCCCAAGCTCTGGGACCCTGCAAGGGCGGAGGGTCTCAGAGCTTGGGTTCCAGCCTCAGCCCAAATGTCTACACAGCAATTTTTTTGGTCCTGGAGCCCAAACCTTGTGAGCTCAAGTCAGCTGATGCGGGCCAGCCATGGGTTTTTTATCCCTGTGTAGACAGACCCTAATTCCGCTGTTCACCTAGTCTACACAGAAGGAGTCCTAGAAATGTACAGTCAGCCAGCCACTTCTTTTCTTAAATCACCAGGCTAGATAGAGTGTCTGAAGCTGTTCTGGCTTTTACATGTGTTTCCACACACTACTTTGTTAGCTAACAGTTAAGGTTACTAAATGCTAATTCAAAGAACATCTGCCATTGTACACACTATTTAGAAACAAATATTAAAGACATGGAAATCAAGAGCTAAGATTAATTATGCCATTTTTTTGACCTCAAGCTTAACACACCCTTCATTAAAAACACACCTCAGATTGGAATTTTTCTGTCTGAAGAATACCTGAACAAGCTTAATGCCACCCTCTGTTCTTCCCTCCCTAGTTTCTTTTGTACCCAGCTGACAGAGGTCTCCCAAAAAGAAATTTAAGTAGTCTGATTTCTGCCTCAGAGCTCTGTACTGATCTGGAAGTTGATGGGTTTCCATATTTAATATGTTGCTGATAATCTTTCAATACTGGTGTCCCTAGTACTGATCCAGTCCATAACGATGAAGATTCCAAAATCATTCTCGCCTAGAAAATGCTCTGTGATTTACAGTGACCCCTTAAATGATTCCTAAAGAGCCGTGTCAATGTTCTGAGAGCGATCAGATTGGCTGAAAAATCATGACATGTCAGAAAACAATTAAAATGTCATTTTTGAATAAATAGCATAGCTCCATGTCTAGTTGGCAGCCGGTGTAAAGTGGAGTGCCCCAGGGGTCGGTCCTGGGGCCGGTTTTGTTCAATATCTTCATAAATGATCTGGAGGATGGTGTGGATTGCACTCTCAGCAAATTTGCGGATGATACTAAACTGGGAGGAGTGGTAGATACGCTGGAGGGGAGGGATAGGATACAGAGGGACCTAGACAAATTGGAGGATTGGGCCAAAAGAAACCTGATGAGGTTCAATAAGGATAAGTGCACGGTCTTGCACTTAGGACGGAAGAACCCAATGCAGAGCTACAGACTAGGGACCGAATGGCTAGGCAGCAGTTCTGCGGAAAAGGACCTAGGGGTTACAGTGGACGAGAAGCTGGATATGAGTCAGCAGTGTGCCCTTGTTGCCAAGAAGGCCAATGGCATTTTGGGATGTATAAGTAGGGGCATAGCGAGCAGATCGAGGGACGTGATCGTTCCCCTCTATTCGACATTGGTGAGGCCTCATCCGGAGTACTGTGTCCAGTTTTGGGCCCCACACTACAAGAAGGATGTGGATAAATTGGAGAGAGTCCAGCGAAGGGCAACAAAAATGATTAGGGGTCTGGAACACATGACTTATGAGGAGAGGCTGAGGGAACTGGGATTGTTTAGTCTGCAGAAGAGAAGAATGAGGGGGGATTTGATAGCTGCTTTCAACTACCTGAGAGGTGGTTCCAGAGAGGATGGTTCTAGACTATTCTCAGTGGTAGAAGAGGACAGGACAAGGAGTAATGGTCTCAAGTTGCAGTGGGGGAGGTTTAGGTTGGATATTAGGGAAAACTTTTTCACTAGGAGGGTGGTGAAACACTGGAATGCGTTACCTAGGGAGGTGGTAGAATCTCCTTCCTTAGAAGTTTTTAAGGTCAGGCTTGACAAAGCCCTGGCTGGGATGATTTAATTGGGGATTGGTCCTGCTTTGAGCAGGGGGTTGGACTAGATGACTTCCTGAGGTCCCTTCCAACCCTGATATTCTATGCTACATCTTCAGCTGGACACCTGCCAAATTCTCTGAAAAATATTATTTTCATGCCCTAGTTCAGGCATCCCTATTTGTCCATCAGTCACCCCAGTCTAAAGTTAGACAGCATAAAAACAGGACTTAGAATGAGTTTAAACTCCACTGTGGTGTGGTGACTAATGTCCCTTCTATTTCTTTTCCACCCATATGCAAAATCCAAGCACCAGTCTGAATTCTACGCATGCGAGCAGGAAGAGTGGGAGAATTGGGGGCAGAAAGAGAAGACATGGAGGAGGAACAGTAAGGGGAAGGGGAGCTCCCTTGCCTCCCAGACTAAGGGAGCAGCCATAGGAGGAAGAGGAACCCCACTCCCCACCTGAGAGAAGCAGGAGGAGGACAGGAAGCTTCAGAGCCCTTTCCCCTAAGGTTGGGGGAAGGAAGAGCAGCAGCATCTCTGGAGGAAGGTGGGGAGTGGAGGAAAAGGGAAGTCCTACAGCCCCCCTCTCTTCCAGAGGGAGGCAGAAGCAATAGCTTCAGGAAGGACAGCCTCCCCCTGGGCAAGAAGATGATGTCTTTTGATGAAAACCTGTGGCAACTGAGCCCATTCTGCCACCTTCTCTGAGTGTGTTGCCCTTTTAGGCTGAGAGTCACCCTACTAGGTTACAGCTGCATATGCTTGATCATCTTCTCTGTCACCTATGGACAGTGCTGCTTTTCCTTGAATTTTGGTTTATTTCCCACACTGCTGTCAGGGACCAGGATGTGGGTGGCAGGGGCTTCATTTCAGATTTGGGGTGGGGGCGGAAACTGTAACTGTGATTCCAGTGGCTACTTAGGCACCTGAAAACTTTAAAGGTTTTTTTTGTAGATAACTTAGAAATTAGCTGACAGAAGCACTGTCTCCAATTCCTATATTAAAAAAAGAGAGACTTAAAATAAATAAGGCCCACTCAGCTCTAAGAGTAACATGTTCTCACATCTTGTGTCAAGTCCCTTAAGGGACACTGGTTAGGTTTAAAATTTTAATGTATATTCTGAATTTTTTTTCTACTATCTCTTGAATACAATTGAAACAAGTGCAGAAAAATATAGACTACTTTCTATCACTTTTTTGCAGTTCACTAAGCTTGGAATAGATAATTTAACTTTTGGAAACATCCTACTAGTGCCTTAGGGACAGAGTTTCAAATGTTTTTAGGCACCCAAAGATGCAGCTAGGCATCTAGTGGGATTTACAAAGCACCTAGCCTTCTAGGCACTTTTGAAAATCCCACTAGGTGCCTTAAATACCTTTGAAAATCTGGCCCTTAGTCTCTCTATGCCTTAGTGCCCCATCCTTACAAAATACTGACTCTCTGCCCCAGGGGCACCTCTTCTCTGCAGAACTCACATTCCACACTAAGGCTTTGTCTACACTATGCACCTTTTAGGACACAGCTGTGCAACTACAGCTGTGTCACTAAAAGGCATGCAGTGTAGCTGCTGTTTGTTGACAGGCTAGAGCTCTCCTGCTGGCAAAAAACTTCCACCCCCAATGAGTGGCAGTAGCTCACTCAGGTGCTTTTCATCGGTAAAACTTTTGTTGTTTAGGGGGCTGTTTTATGGGGTTTTTTTTTAAACACCCCTGAACAACAAAAGTTTTTCCAATAAAGTTCCAGTGTAGACAAAGCTTAAGGCTGTGCTGTATTTAAGAGCTCCATCTGGGAGCACACCTCCTGTATGAAACTCGGGAGGGGGACAGGGAAGGACACTCTCCTAAATGACACTGATGGGTTGGATCACAGAAACCCCTTGGGGCTGCCAACTGATGTGCCAAGACTACTTCTGCCCCTGCTTTCCCTGCCAGCTTGGGACTCCAGTGCCCTGCCTGGTTTGAGCCAGACCTGCTAGCCTACTGCAAACCCAAACCCAGGTCTGAACCACGTCCCCTAACAGTTGTAGGCTTAATTGAAAGCAGGTTAAGAAGTGTTCCTGTCTTTAACACTCAGATGCTCAACTCCCAATGGGGTCCAAACCCCAAATAAATCCATTTTACCCTGTATAATGCTTATACAGGGTAAACTCATAAATTGTTTGCCCTCTATAACACTGAGAGAGAAATGCACACCTGTTTGCCCCCCCCCCCCAATCAGGTATTAATACATACTCTGGGTTAATTAATAAGTAAAAAGTGATTTTATTAAATAGAGAAAGTAGGATATAAGTGGTTCCAAGTAATAACAGACAGAACAAAGTGAATTACCAAGCAAAATAAAATAGAACATGCAAATCTATGTCTAATACAGTAATAAAACTGAATGCAGATAAAAACCTCACCCTTAGAGGAATTCCAGTAAGCTTCCTTTTACAGACTAGCCTCCTTCTAGTCTGGGTCCAACAATCACTCACACCCCCTGTACTTACTGTCCTTTGTTCCAGTTTCTTTCAGGTATCCTTGGGGGTGGAGAGGCTCTCTCTTTGGCCAGCTGAAGACCAAATGGAGGGGTCTCCCAGGGTTTTAAATAGACTTTCTCTTATGGGTGGAGACCCCCTCCTCTCTCCTATGCAAAGTCCAGCTCCAAGATGGAGTCTTGGAGTCACATGGGCAAGTCACATGTCCATGCATGACTCAGTTTTTACAGGCAGCAGCCATTGCTTACCTGCTACCTTGAACGTCCTCATGTAGACTTCTTATGTGGATTGGAGCCTTCCAAGATCCATTGTCCCTTAAGTGCTTCTTGACTGGGCACTTAATTTGCACATTCCTTTCTCAAGAAGTTGACCAAATGCTTTACAAAGGCTATTTAAAAATCAAGCCAGTTCACAGCCAATATGCATAACTTCAAATATAAAACTGATACATGCATACAGATAGGATGAATATATTCAGTAAACCATAACCTTTACAGAGATATGTTACATGGCATATGTAGCATAAAATATATTCTAGTTATGTCATATATACATTCATAAGCATATTTCCATGAAGCCTTATGGGGTGCACCATCACAGACACCCCTGTGGTCTGGCCTCAGGATAAGAGCCAGAAACAGGAAGTCAGAGCCAGATTCAGGAACCAGGTAAGGGAGCGGGGCTGGAGCAGGATGGAGTAGGACAAGAATGAGGTAGGCACAGGCATGATCACAGCTTCAGGTGTGAGCATTGCTGCTGAGCTTAAATGCAAACCTGTTGGTTCCTTGCAGCCAATTGTCTAGGCTGGCCAATCAGGCGACTCTGCTGCAGCCCAGCTGGGTACATTGACTGGCCTGAGGGATAAGTCCCAGACTCAGCTGAGGGAACTCAAGCCCATAGTTCTTGACAGCATCTGTGCATTAGTGTATTGGCATGTAGAGACCAAGGTGGGGCAGTAGAGGGACGTGAGACTGAGGGGGAGCAGGTTTTTTTCAGCCAAGGGAAGTTGCACCGTGTTTTTGAGTGTAAACTAGAAGGCAGAAAGATAAAATTACTGCAGCTGAATCTGGGGATTGGTGGGTGGGAACATGGGAACTGTATGGCGGAGGGAGAGGAATTTCATAAAAAAACAAACAAACCCAACCTGTGGTGTCTCATCCCCTTGATCATTCTGAGTATGGCTATAGTACCATGCTGTACAAGCCCATCTGAAATCCTGGTTATGTACTCGTGTTGATAGCCTATGCTGGGGTCTATGCCACTGCATCTTCAGTGCTACTTTTAGCCATGCTAGGTAGATGAAAGGTAGTGCAGGTATGTCTATCCAAGATCCAAGATACAATCACACCAGTAAATTGCAGTGTAGACATACTGTCCGCCTAGAGCTCATATCCCTCTCTGCCACACTTCACCTGTCTTTATCTTTTTTAATTGTTCACTCTTTAGCATAAGGACTGTGACCTCCTCTGTTTGGAAAGCACCCAGCACAGCGTAGGTCCCACCAACTATCTCAATGTGAAAAAGTCTTGGGGGCAGGGACAATAATGCTAGAGAAGAAGCTGAGGATCCAAACGGGATAGGTAAAACAATGTAGCTCTTTAATAGAGAATATCCTTTAGAAAAACTTACAGAATTTAATAGAAAATTATATGCTTGTGATAGAATTCTGTAGGCTGGTTTAAAAGCCATAAAAAGAATCTTACTATTCTATAACTTTTTTGAGTAATTTCTATAGAACCCTATTGGTTTCCATCCTTATTAAATTCTAGAGAACCTTTTCATAAGGGTGGCTTAAATTGTTGTAATATCCTGTCCTTTCTGCACAGTATAAGTCATGTTCAATGTTAAAATAATATAGATTTAGTATTGCTCACTCTAGAAGGGTCCGGATCTCACAGCAGATTATCAGTACCTGGGGCCACAGGGAATAGCGTCCCAATTTAAAAAGGCATAAGAAAACCAGACACACAATTGGGAGAGAAGTGCAGATAGTATATTTAAAATTTGGAAATTTACATCAGTATATGAAGAATCCCTCCCTCACATTGTGTACTGAATGTATAACTAGGGCCCTACCAAATTCACAGTCCATTTTGGTGAATTTCATGGTCATAGGATTTTAAAAATTGTAAATTTCATTATTTCAGATATTTAAATCTGAAATTTCACAGTATTGTAACTGTAGGGTCCTGACCCAACTCTGAGGCAGCAGCACAGAAGTAAGGGTGGCATGGTATGGGATTGCAACCCTTACTTCTGTGCTGCTGCTGGTGAGGCACTGCCTTCAGAGCTGGGCACCTGGCCAACAGCCACTGCTCTCCACCCACCCAGCTCTGAAGGCAGTGTAGAAGTAAAGGTGGCAATACCACAACCCCCCCAACAGTAATCTTGCAACTACCCCCACAACCCTCTTTTGGGTTAGGACCCCCAGTTTGAGAAACGCTGGTCTCCCCTGTGAAATCTGTATAGTATAGGGTAAAAATACACAAAAGACCAGATTTCACAGTCCATGATGCATTTTTCACAGCCATGAATTTGGTAAAACTATGTAACAGGATATTTCCTGTCAGACAGGGTGTGGATTTTGTTTCTGTAGCAGAAATAGATTGATTTACTAATTGTGCACAGAAGACAGGAACTTTCTTATACTATTTCACTCAAGGTTATACAGACAAACTGACCACTGCACATCTTATAATCAGTTGGCCACATTTATGGTCTCAAAGGCTTTGACATCTGGAAACTTGTCACAGGAGAAATTAACGAGCAGTTGCTTGGTTCCACTCTTGGTGGGAATGATTTCAAATGGTATTTTGGAACTTTGCCTGGGCTGTAGTGAGGGTATTCTAAAAAACAGAAACAAAAGGAGAAATATCAGTTGAAAACAGCCTTGTATTTTATATTTGAGTTTCCCTGCCAGCCATCCTCCCTATGCATTTCTGTCAGGAGGGAGCAGGAGCTATACAATGGGCATCCAAAGGGGCCTAAAGGAGTTAGATCTACAATGCTTTTGCTGGGAGTTGGGTACCTAGCTGTCTTCGGCCACTTTGGAGATCCCTACTGTGAGTATGCAATAGATAATTCAGAGTTTGGTTAGCATTTTCACTTACATTTAAGGATATGCAGGTGTTAGACTAAAGGGCATAGACAAATAGAATATTTGGCAGGCATTTGTACCTGCCAAGTGCATGTAGAAGTTTGTGTGTGCAGATCTGTGAAGGCCAGATGGAGGTCTGGCTGAAAATTTACTCTTCCTGGTTCTACAGTAAAATACCAGCATTACAAGACATTAATGATCCAAACATGTATGAAAAATGAACCGGATAGCATCTATTATATTACAGCTCTTTATAGCTATCCCATTCCTCATTTATCAGTAGCAAATACACTAGTGCCCCCTAATTAGTAAGGGTTTCAATTTATTGATCTAACCCCTACTTTACGTCTACATCTCCCAAAACAATGACATTTTTTGAATTTCAAAACCAAGGTTGAAAAATCATATATGCCAATGGTTACTATTGAGGAGAAATAGTCTCTTGTTTTAAAAAAGTATTTATCACAATATTCACCACTCCTTCCATTCTGTCCCTCCATAATTAATATATTTAAATCTCTAAATACACAAATTTTATAGCTTTCAAAGTCTTAGCATGTCTGGCTTTCTAAACATTATGATTTAGGTCTGGATTATTAAAACCCAGCCTCTTTTTATCAGCAGTTTTTCCATATACTAGTTGCAGGAGGAATTTTGCACCAGCAGTAGTTGTGCATGGAGAGAGATGGGGGTACATTTTCAGAAGGATGGCCTTCTTTTGAGGGTGCAATTTCTGTCTGAAAAATTTGAACTTATTGAAATGTTCACATTTTGAAATGCAGGCACAAATCTGCATACTTGCACCTCTACCTACCTGATACGGGTTAATATCAGAGAGAGAGAGACAAATACTCAGATTTGCACACACACAGTTCATTTAAAAAAGTTTTTAAAAGGACCCAAGGTTAACAGGTACAGCTTTTTTGGGTAGAAACCATCACTTACTCTGTATCATGCCTTGTATAGTAGGGAGTGACCTGGTTGGCACTGCCACAATATTCAAGTTTAATTGATTGCATCTGCAGACTGGCTGCCAGGACCTCAGCCCCACTGAATGTTTATCCCACTTATATCATTTAGACTTTTACCCAATGTGTGAGTGCAATCAGGTAAATGGGTGAATAAATAGCACCAACTTGTGCCCACAGTTATTGGCACCTACAAACTGCAGTGCCAAAAGAAAGGTCAGGTTGAGGCCTCATTAAAAATCACGTCTTTGTTTTCTTGAGTCTCATTTCCACAGACAGACCTCTGTGGTCATAGCCAGAAGGAAAAATGTGTCATGCCAACATTTGCTTCAAAAACACCCAACCCTAAGTCCTGTTGTGTGCAGCGTTTGTGTCAAGAAGTTGATGCTCCTTGTACTTACTCTATCTCAAGCTTTCCTTTCACCAGGTCACTGCCTTCTGCCAGCAGCACACAGTCTTTCACTCCTTGGTCGAGAGGATTGGTAAATATCACTTCCACATTCACTGGTTCATTCACCTTCGCATCACTGGGGACCTGCACAGACCAAATACTTGCATGATCACATTCTAAAGCAGAAAATGATGTTATGAGTCATCAAATGTTGGGCACTCTTAAGACACCCCACCATGTCAGGATGAGAACAGAGCATCTCTGTCAATGGAAAAGACAGTTGATGTAGGAACAAAAGATCCAGTCTAAATCTCCTTTCGCCGTCCCCTTTCCCCAGTGCTGAAGCTGTGTAAAGCAACTGAAGCACTCTTTCTCTCCAGGTGGCAAAGGGACAGATCTTTACCTGCATGACAAGGTCAGGGTTATCCAGAGTGATGTTTCTTTCCACCACCACATCAATCCCACTTTCAACTTGACACAAAGCTGTTACTCGAATCATGTTGTCTCCTGTTAAATTTTGCTGGTACTCAGCATATGTTATCTTAACGGGAAACTGTTTCTCTGAAAGGCAATAATAACATAAAATTTTAAAAATAAATAGGATGAGATGCACTTGCAAAAGTCTAACAAATGTCATTCACCTAAAATGAGTATTTTCCTATCACCCAGTATCTGGTGCTAGATAGGACATGAGCTTCCCCTGCTTTTCTCTCACTTCTTGCTGCATTGCCTGTCTGCCTGTCTGGGACTGGACTGGGGTTGGTTTCTCCTTTTCAGTTCCTTCTGCCTCATTCTCTGCCCCTTTTTTCCTCCCCATTGTTCTTTCTGGAAGGTGATGAGGAGTAATGGTCTCAAGTTGCAGTAGGGGAGATTTAGGTTGGATATTAGGAAAAACTTTTTCACCAGGAGGGTGGTGAAACACTGGAATGCGTTACCTAGGGAGGTGGTGGAATCTCCTTCCCTAGAAGTTTTTAAGGTCAGGCTTGACAAAGCCCTGGCTGGGATGATTTAATTGGGGATCAGTCCTGCTTTGAGCAGGGGGTTGGACTAGATGACCTCCTGAGGTCCCTTCCAACCCTGATATTCTATGATTCTATGATTCTATGAGGCAGATAACTTGCCACTTTGCATTTCATTAACTAGTTAGTGTCTATTTAATTGTAATGGGAAAATCCTCTCAGGCCCTATCCATGACTAATTCCATAAGATGCACATCACCTGGACCTGCTTGTGTTGTGTACTTGCATTTTCTCAAGCTTTCCTCTATCTGCACTTTATCCAAAGTTATTTTATAGCATTTTCCTTCTGAACTAATAATTCAGGCTTCTTTTTGTTCAAGATATAGTATAAACAGGGCATTTCAACCACTTTTGAATCATCAATAATTTCATTCCCCCCAATGAACCAGTTTTCTTCCTTTTACTGTGCTGCTTCTTCCCATTATAAAAATCCATGTAACTTTTCAGAAGCCCTTTGGCTGCCATTAACTCATCTTGCTTTTTTGTTGTCCTTATCTTTTCCATACTAGCTTTGGTTAACTGAGTATTCTGGTTTACTTGCCACCACCTCTTCATTTCTGGTATGTTTCCTTCACCCCCTATATCTGAGCAGTGTTTGGGAACCATATGGGAAATGTTTTATTTCTTAGATTTTTCTCTTTTAGAAGAACTTTAACCTGCTTTGGATTAAAGATGGTGTCTCCTAGGAATCCTCAGCCTCCTTCCACGCTGGAATTTAAGACCCTTTCACATTGCACCTTTCTTAGTAGATTTCTTCATTCCCTCAGTTTTGCCACCTTTAAATCTAATTCTCTCATACTGTTACGACAAACTTGTTTCTTTGGTTACACAATTATATGAAAAATTACCTTCTTCAGAAGCAAAAGTAGCTGAAAGGGAGTCTTTCCAGACCTTATGAATTGGCTTCCCAGTGTACACGATGGTCCAAGCAGTCAGATTTGCCTTTACAGTCTTAGCATCAGAGGTCAAATTTCTGAGAACCAAGATTAGGCTGACATCTTTGCCGATCTGTAAGGAGCCATCCACCTTGAACTTCCCTGAAATGTCAGGCTTTTGATCAATTTGTGGTCGCTTCTCTGATGTGGCACTAAAACCATATACTCGACCCAGCTTTGTACGAGCCTTTTCATACACTTCTCTTTCCTTCCGAGAGCCTATTAGAGAGAAAGAGTGAGCCATGAAAATCATAATAAAAAAACCAGTAAAATATGTCCATTTGTAAATGTTGTATGCAGGGTAGTTGTAGTGGCGTTGGTCCTAGGATATTTAGAGAGACAACCATCTTGTCTCTCCACTTTTAACTGACAAGCCTGATGCTTACCCAGCCAGGATGTAGGGCCCTGACAGATCTGCCCCCAGGGGAGACAGAGCAACTGTTTACTGCAGCCATTATTAACCTGTTGGATGAGTGACAGGCATGCATTCATTTCAGAGTTGCTGTCCTTAAACTTGAGAGCGCTAAACCTGTTAATTCCAGAGAGGAACTAAAGCTTAGTTCCGAAACCTTTCCTCATCCAACTTTTCCTAGGGCTGTACAAGTGGTAAATATAAATTCCAACTTGCTTCACTTTATTCTGTAACATGAAGCAGCCCTCTAAACCGATGGGACTGACAGGCCTGCAGCTTACTTGAACAGGCCTTACTCTAATATGAGGGTTTGAATTATCAGCACTTCCCCCCTTTAGATATTTTTAATATCTTTGTGTCTTACTCTTTTTTGCACATGCAAACTTAGCTAATAGATGTTTGTATTCTGTATTTTGTACAGGCAAAACTGAAGGTGCGAATTTCGCGGCCGGTTGAGGTCCTTTTGAAAGCGTTGCCCTTCTTGTGGAGTTTGCTATCTGTCTATCTTAGATTTCTATACAGTACCTGTAAACTATCTAACAACTGTGTTGTCAGTAGCAAATGCAATTTGAGCAGCCTGTGTTATCATGGACAGGATGGGACAGGACATGTTTTGCACAATGTAATTAAGAGCAACATTACCCAGATCTCATGAATCAAAACGGACATATCAGAAATGGTATGGCACGATACTATACCTTCCATCTTCCCCTTGTCTTAGTAACTAGCTGTAACTTTTGTCCTAGCTGTTGTAGTACTGGCTCCTATTACAATGTTTCTACCATTTTAAGAATTAAGCTTTTGTGCTACTATCACAAAACAGAGGATTTTCTCTTTACCTTCTCCATATTTGTAATTATTAGTGACATCTACACGGCCATAACTGCCTACTGCCTTGGTGCTGATCATCTGGCCAATTGATTTGGTCTCAGAAGAGATCGGCTTTGCCTGTCTACGCCTAATGTCGTAAGTCCAGCTGATACGGTCTGCATTCACCTCAGCAAATACGAATGGACAATCATATTCAAGGTCTACATCTCCTTCTTTGATGGCTATAAGTGAGGCAGGACCACACTGATATATTCCTAGAGTATCAAGGAAAAGAAAATCAATTAGGGCTAGACTAGTCAAAGCTCTCTAATAGAATGTAAGCAATGCACATTAGACATAAACTGTGTGTCAAGGACCCCTGAATTATACAGCCCTGCCACCCCACTCCAGCCCTCTCCCCCTTAAAGTTGTCCATTCCAGTCAGCAGCTTAGACTTTGTATTTATTTGTTTTGATGATAAATCCAATTTGTTTTATTCTGCCATCTAATTTTCAATAGCTGCAGATTTCTGTGCTGAAAACATAGGAGTTTCTGGAAGAAACTGGATAGGGAAGCCTGTTTTGTGTTTTGGCACCAAGGAGTAAACTAAGGTCTTAACGGTGGAAAGGGATGAATGTTCTCATTTCCCTCCCTTTTTGGGCAGGGAGAGAAGTGATATTGTTTGGCCAGGGTTGAATTCCTCATTCTCCCCAACAAGTCCTGAGAGTGACTAGTTGTCCCCCTGCTTTAACATTTTCCTGAATTAAAATCCCTGTACCTGCACTTCTCTCCTGGGGAGTTGAATCCAGAATTTGCCATCCGTTGTAGGAGGGCCCCAGATCACTTCGGGTAAACCAGCTTTCATTCCAGACATGGAAATTCCTAGAGACAAGAATAAACGTGGTAAACAACTAATGTGTGACAGTTGTGTAGCAAGTTTCGGAGGGTCACTGATTGTATCCACTTCTACATGTCTGTAAACCCAGATTCTCTCATCTGACCAAATTGTTCATGCTGAAGGACCAGCAAAACAAACAAAAACAGAGGCTTCATGTTGCCTTTGAGGCTCCTTGAGCCAGGAACTAGTTCGGCCCAGGACACAACTCACTGCAGCTTTAGGGGAGTTCTAAATTATGTTCAGATGCTTACAGCCCCAAAAGCATATTGTGGCAGCCAGGGATTACAGGAGTGCAGCAGTGCTCTGGCCACATCCTGTGAACTGGGAGTTGCCAGTAGGGTGATCCAAAACCTCCTCTTCCCCTAGGGGAAACCCTCAGGTTTCTGATGAAGATGGCTTTCTGGCTACTCTTTGCTGCTGGCAGAAAGACCATAAGGGAGAATGGGGTCCATAAATACATTAAATGTCTGCACAACTTAATACATTTCCTAGCCACACATTATACCCCCTAACAAAGCATTCGCAGTGAGACATGGTTTCCCATTGGTTTCTGTATTGGTCTCTAATAGCTAAGAAAATAACAGAATGGTAAATGAAACAGCATAAATATTACTTTATTGCTGTTATAAGCCATGCGAAATAAGAAATTATCCTGATTCTGGATCAGGCATGTCTCAGCAAGTAATGGCCCTCATTGAGGGCCCTCAGCACTTCCAGCCTCCCACTAATTTACAGGAAATGCACTCCTTGTCTGTCATTTATTGCTTACTATAGCAAACGTTGTAATTCTGTATATGTTCTCTCCTGAGACTGAATATTTCAGACTTGATCCTGAGAATCTCAACCTGAAGTTCTGGATGGGAGTTTCATTGGGAAATGTAAAATCAACAAGAATTTTATGTCTGACATAACTGAAAACAATCCCAGACATTTTATAGATATACAGGAAGCCTTGGACCTGATTTTGAAAGGTTCTGAGCACTCTCAGCTTTCACTGGGTTCTACAGTGTTCCCTGGAGTACAAGGACTGAGATTATGCCTGGTCCTTGCACCCAGGATGCTCTCCCTTCCTGAGCACCTCTGCAGTTGCACAGCATAATATCACACTAAATTTGTACCTTAATTTATGCATCTACCATTTAATTCTGAGCATAATTCTGTGGATTTTCACCCCAGTGACCTGATATGGGGACAAGTTATACCTGTATAAAGGAAGCTTGTGTCCTGGTCATGCTGAAAGTTCACATCTTAATGAACACCCATAGGTGCTGGAACTAGGGGTCCTGGGAGAGCTGCTGAACCCCCTGGCTTGAAGTGGTTTCCATCATATCCAAGGTTTACAGTTTGGTTCAATGGCTCTCAGCACCCCCACTACAAAAATTGTTCCAGCACCACTGTGTGCACCCTTCTAAAAATCTGAACCCAAACTAATGAAGTCCCATTGTGTGATATTTTCAGGTTGACACCTTAGATTTTTGTATCCACTTTGGTCCTGTAGTTGTAGTATTGTTCGAACTCTTTCTGTCGTAACTCTTTGTTAAATTAGACTCTGTACTAAATGAAGTACATGTGGATTAAATAGTGCTGATCACTGAGAATTGTTCTGCTCTTTGGAGAGAGAGAGAGAGAGACCATAATTTGGGTGTGAAGATTGGGGTCACCCGAGCTGGTGGTTTCCATACTTTTTATTGTTTTGTTATTTATTTAATGATGTGTGTCTTGTTTTGAGTTGCAGCTTTAACTATACGTTAACAGTGTGTTTAGTGTGGGAATCTACACACTTTGATTGAGGAGTCTGTATCTATCCCGTCAATGCACAGGACCAAATCATGCCTTTGACTTGCATCTATAAGTCCCAATGATGTCAATGCTTAATACTGCAGATATTTAGAAGAGTAGTTGGTTACCAGACGCTGTCACTCCCCATGTTCAGATGATTTCCAGACTCATCATAATATACATCCACACTCAGGTTTCTATCTGCGTCATGGGCAGAGTTGAAATTTGAAATCACACGAGTAGGAATCCCCAGACACCTGAGCACTAAAGAAACCAAAACAAATAATTAAAAACCTGTATTTCTGAAATACAAAGTTTCTATGTTACTATCCTCAGCTAATATTTCTGGATAATGATCCTGGCCAAACCAGGCTCTGACACTGCCAGTGCTTTGAAACAGGCCTCAGTATACAGTGTTTAGCATTTCCCATAATGGAGCCTGTACAACAAACACGTCTGTGTTAATGAAACATACCTGTGGTCAGCACTGATGCAAAAACCCAGCATTGTCCATATCTAACAGGTCTAAATCCTGTATCCTTCCACTTTTGCAGGATTTCAACACTTCCATTCCAACTGCCTGGACTTGTTCCACCAGAGTAATTTCCACTCCAGTTTCCCAGCACCACACCGTTATCATCATTACTGTTGACCTGGAAAAAAATATACCATAGATTAACACATAGCATAGTTTGCAGTAGAAGAAGGAAAGGAGGGAGAAACAGCCCTGTGTGGCATATAGTAATAATTAATACCTCTTATAACTGTTATGTAAGTGCTTTTTCATCAGTAGATCTCAAAGTGCAACACAGTCTTTACTATATTGATCCCCAGAATGCCCTTGTGCCATAGGACACTACTACTGACTCCATTTTACAGATGGGGAACTGGGGCACATAGAGGCTGAGTGACTTGCCCAAGGTCACACAGGGAGACTGTGTCAGAGGAAGGAACTGAACCTGGGTCTCCCAAATCTTAGGCTAGTGCCCTAATCATTATACAAGGGGCAAAGCCACTGCTTCAGGGAACTGGCTTGCCACGAACAAGGCATCTTATTTTAAGGGAAGTAGGAGATGTATTTAATCAAGAAATGAAAATATTTAGCCCCCTCTGCTCCTCCCACCCAAAAATAACAGCAGTAGGTCAAAGCACTTTACAGAACTTTAAGTGCATCATATCAGGATCCATGTGCCAGCTGGTGTGCAGCATACTGTAGATGTACTCCCCCAGCTTGAAACACGCTAAGTTTCAGCACAAACAAGCCCTTATGTGGGGAGATGTACATTACAACTTAGAATCATAGAATCATAGAATATCAGGGTTGGAAGGGACCCCAGAAGGTCATCTAGTCCAACCCCCTGCTCGAAGCAGGACCAATTCCCAGTTAAATCATCCCAGCCAGGGCTTTGTCAAGCCTGACCTTAAAAACCTCTAAGGAAGGAGATTCTACCACCTCCCTAGGTAACGCATTCCAGTGTTTCACCACCCTCTTAGTGAAAAAGTTTTTCCTAATATCCAATCTAAACCTCCCCCATTGCAACTTGAGACCATTACTCCTCGTTCTGTCATCTGCTACCATTGAGAACAGTCTAGAGCCATCCTCTTTGGAACCCCCTTTCAGGTAGTTGAAAGCAGCTATCAAATCCCCCCTCATTCTTCTCTTCTGCAGACTAAACAATCCCAGCTCCCTCAGCCTCTCCTCATAAGTCATGTGCTCTAGACCCCTAATCATTTTTGTTGCCCTTCGCTGGACTCTCTCCAATTTATCCACATCCTTCTTGTAGTGTGGGGCCCAAAACTGGACACAGTACTCCAGATGAGGCCTCACCAGTGTCGAATAGAGGGGAACGATCACGTCCCTCCATCTGCTCACTATGCCCCTACTTATACATCCCAAAATGCCATTGGCCTTCTTGGCAACAAGGGCACACTGTTGACTCATATCCAGCTTCTCGTCCACTGTAACCCCTAGGTCCTTTTCCGCAGAACTGCTGCCTAGCCATTCGGTCCCTAGTCTGTAGCGGTGCATTGGATTCTTCCATCCTAAGTGCAGGACCCTGCACTTATCCTTATTGAACCTCATCAGATTTCTTTTGGCCCAATCCTCCAATTTGTCTAGGTCCTTCTGTATCCTATCCCTCCCCTCCAGCGTATCTACCACTCCTCCCAGTTTAGTATCATCCGCAAATTTGCTGAGAGTGCAATCCACACCATCCTCCAGATCATTTATGAAGATATTGAACAAAACCGGCCCCAGGACCGACTTAGAGCAGCTTCATGGTTTTAAACTGAAACTACTAGAAAAAATGTCTTGGCTGGATGCAGAAGTCTTAATAGTATTTTGTCTCCTGCTTTTATTGCTACCTTTATAAATTTTTAAGTCAATTTAGTGCTCATGGAAGGAATGCTAGCCCCAGAGAATAAAATCCTCTACTTCAGGGGCAGAGCAACTGGAGAGATCAGGAGTAACATCTAGGATTCTGGGGAAGAGCCTTCTCAATAAAAAAATCCCTTGCCTATAGAACTCCTTACCAGAAGTGATCAAATAAGCCAAAATGTAAGACTACCAGGAATGACCTCTGTGAATACCACCAGACCCACTCTCAATCTCACTCTCTGTTTAAGGGGGGAAATGGAGTTATGAACTCTTTATTTTGTCTGACAACTGGATGCCAAAGTGATAGATGCCTCAGAAATACCATAGACTAAGAAGAACTTGCAGGCACAAATTGGGTAGTTGTCCATCACTGTGGTTTCTGAGCCACACAAACGGTGGATTTACCCTCACAGGGAAGTATCTTCCATCTGCTTTTAAAGAACTGCTTTTAAAGAAACAGTTAGTGGATTTGGCTTTTGCAATGTTTCTAATGCTGAGTAAATCAACCCTTTTCTTACCATGGCACTGAGCACACGGCCCACATATTTGGGATCATCTCTGCGAGACACATCAGTGGCAGGGTCTTGACGGTAGCTTAGGCTTCTATCCAGTATGGAAAGGCAGATATTCAGAATGTCCTCTTGAAACTGTGTTTTAAAAATAAGTTAATATATAGGTGATGCAAATTGTTCTTCCTTATAAATCTTAAGGGTACAATAGTCTAAATCAGTATTTGAAATAATAGTCTACATATTTCTTAAGGAGCCATTTGAGCTCCAACATAAATTATGGGCGTGGTGCAGGAGTTACTGGGTACAAATCTCTGGCCTGTGTCATTCAGAAGATCAAACTAGATGATCGCAATGGTCCTTTCAGGCCTCAGAATTTATGACTGTGTAATAACAGTTGGGATAGTGCTGCCAAGCATCACAGCAGTTACATCTGTGTACAGTTTCAGAGTGGTAGCCTTGTTAGTCTCAGCAAAAACAATGAGGAGTCCTTATGGCACCTTAGAGACTAACAAATTTATTTGGGCATAAGCTTCCATGGGCTAGAACCCACTTCATCAGATGCACAGATTGTCTGTGTACAGTGTTATCCAGCAGAGACTTTAAAACATTTATAGCTGAACTATGGGAGTCCTGGTTTATGAGAAATGCGCAGTTATCGATACTGACCTTTATGTGAATTGGTATAAAGGGGGGCATGAGATGAGGCCTGATGCCTGTGACCAGGCTCCTGTTGTCCAGATAAGTCACTGGGAGGTAAAGAGGAACATGGCTAGGGCTGCCAGTGCCCCAGAAGGTCTCTCAAAGACAGTGCAGCACATAATGCAGCATAAAGTATGAACTAGAAAGAGCAGGCAAAGTATTGGTCTAGCTTGTGAGAATAAAGGAGGCCCAAACACCAAGTTCTTCACTTTGCATTTACCTGGCCATAATTCCAGCCCCGCCTGTGAATATAGTTTACGTTGCCCACAAAGAGAATTCCAAACTCTTCCAGCACGTACTCCTTGCGCTCAGAGCTGTCAGGCATAAACACATCATCCCCTGAAAATCCAAAGCAGAGATGCTGTAAAACCACAATGGGGCAGGGGTTTGAAAGCCTCAGATGAGCTCCTGTAGACACCCATCTGCTCTGCTCTCAGTGTTCTCAATGGATTTTAGAAATTCAACCCTTTTGCAGTTGTGGGGTGAAGGAAGAGGGACGGGGGATAGCGAAGACACACCCGTGGCTAAGTCTCTGTCCTGCAGGGGAAAGGAAGTGTGTGATAGATTCAGGGCCTTGTCTTTTTTTTTCTCGGGGATAGTACAGTGCCTAGTAGTGCCCAGTCTCCTCCCTTCTATGGTGGTGCTGAGCTGTGGGAGATACAGGGCTCAGTCTATGCCTTTCAGCGTAAGGGCTCTCTGGTAGGACTCCATAATCACACAAAAGCTACAGAGTGACCATGATGAGTTTGTAGCTTCCCTCTTGGGAATCCCACAGGACCCTGACTCTGCACAGAGAGGAGGTGGGGTGCACTCCCTACTGTGCGCTATACAGCAAATCTCTAAGACATTCAGCTGTTTTTTTGTGTCACTGGAAGGTACTAGGACACTCTTGATTCCCACTCTTCGCGCTCAGTGTTATGGTACATATTGTTACTCTTCAGTTGCTGTACATCAGATAGGCAAGCTACACATATTAAAGCTGCAGTGAGTTACTTAGAGAGAAACCCAAGGTGTCTGTACCTGAAGACCAAGGGTTAAAGAGCAGAACGAATGTTCCGAGGGTCCGATGGGAGGCCCTACCACCTGAGGCAGGCTGCACGCTCAGTTTGTAGCGTCCGATGGCAGCATTAGCCGGGCTGGAAATAGAGATGCTGACGGAGCTGGAGTTCGTGGATTGTTGGACTGCACTCCAGGTACTATTGCTCGCTGTGCTGGAGATGTCAAATACAGCCTGGGTCTTAGCTCGCAGTGATGGTTGTGGCCCTTTCAAAGAGGATTAAGAACACTGAAATTTCTCCTGCACTCTGAAACTACATACAATTTCTATTCAACCCAGCAGAGAGGCAACCCCTGATGAGTGAGATTGTACCATATGTCAGCATGTTATAGACAAATTGTTGCCAAATACTATTAGCTTAAGTGAGTCATACATTTAACACCCTGCACGGTCACCTGGGTAGGTACAACTGTGTTAACAATAGCTCTGAGGGGATGAGTTCGTGCGGGCATTATTATCTGCTTCTGACAGGGTGAGTGGGCATCTGCAGGGGAAGGACATCACCAGTCTGAGGCAGCAACTTGTTTGTGTGAGGGACTGAAGAGGGGGCATTACCTGTTTCTGCAGTGAATGTTAAGTTCTCTCCAGTCTGCAGTGCTCTGTTGAAGGTCAAGGTGATGGTGAAGGCCTGTCCTCTCCTCACAATCAGCTCTGTGCTGGAGTATTTATCAGTATGGTGTGCACTCGCATTTGCTTCAAGCTGCCAGTTGCTATTTGTCAATGTCAGAGCTGTGAGAAGAGAAAATAAAGGTAAGGAGAATCTCAAGGCCTTGTGGGGGCAGAGGAGTCTCTAGTGATGGACAGAAAAAAACTCAGGCATCTTCTTTGGAGTTGTACATGTTTTAAGTACAGGTGACTTGGGGCAATGGGAGGCAATTTGATGGAGGAGGTTCTTCCTGTGTTTGTGTCTCCATCACACAGAGGAACCAATTGTTCATTTTGCAAGCATTTTATCTAGCTTCTTGGGACATGGCATCTCTCAAAGCAGAGACTGTTGTAGCTAGTGCTGACTAAAATAGAACAAGATTTGGTTAATGCAGTACTAGAGGGAGGCTGGGAAAGCATCTGAGAGGAGAGAGATGGTAGAGTTGAGAGTGAGTTGCTTGAATAAAGAATGCAGTTTAATTCTACTGACTGATTCTTTCAGTCAAAATACTGGCTGTGACGTGAGGCTGAAAATTTGAGGTATAAAGCAGGGTCATACAGGGGAATCCTCTTGGCCTCTGGGAAGGAAGCAGGGGACTCCAAAAACCTATAAAGCTGAGACATATTCCTGTTTTTTAAACAGTGATGTGACTTACTTCTGCAGCAAACTCAGCCCCTGTGGCTCCAAAGAGCAGGAAGTCAGCTCAGGTCTCTGGCACATCAAGACAAGACACCTGTTTAGACCTTGGGGTCAGATTTAACATGGCCATCCAGGACCCTTCAGAATTAGTTCTGATTTCGTTTAAGCATTTGTCTCCATCTCTCTCCCATGCATATCACTTACACCAATTCCACAAGTGCAGTGTAGATAATATACAGAAGATGTGACCTCCAGCTAATACTGCATATTCTACTTACAAGTGAGAAGTGTCTCTTGTTATCACCATTCTACATGGCAGTGAATGTTTTCTCTAGGGTTTGGAACAAATATCTGCTTTGCATTTCCTTGAGCCCCCACTTTATAGTTCTAGTGTCCACACATGATATTTCTGAGTATGACTCAGACCTTAATTGTTTGTTATGCTACTAGGGCTGAAGGCTGTCAGACTGTGACTGAGAGGAGACTGTGAAACAAGCAGCTGAATCCTGCGATGTAGCAGGGGCTCCACGAACCCCTTATTAAAATTCTGCAGTCAAATTGAGTGGAAAGTTTGGGTGCTTTCCCTGGGTCTGGAGGAGTTGCTCTCAACCCCCTTTCTGGACACTGCTAAATTAGCCCTGCCAGAAATGACTTACCTGGGTTCATTTGGATCTGCTGTAGAGCAAAATATTTCCTTTAAAATAGCCTTGATAGCACCAAGTGGCAGGTCCTGCATTTAAACAGTACCATGGGGAGGATCCCCCACAACTTTTCCCCAGGTCTACACCCCTGCCTCAGATCCCACAAATGGAACACTGGGCGGGGCTGTGAATGTGCTCTGAGTGGTTCACAAAAAGTCTGACCACATCCACCAAGTGCTGTCTTGTTTGTCAAGTGGGGCTGCCTCTTCCTGTTCCTGCAGTTAGGGTTATGAGAATGAGTTCTGTTTAAATGGAGAAAAACACAAATGGACAGATTCCCTATTCTCTCCTGCTTCCTTCTGTGAGCATATGCCAATGGTACATGGAGCATACTGGAGGTTTAGTGGAAAATGTTTGGGGAGCCACTTGTTAAAATATTGGCTATGATGTTGGCACATCATTGCGCAAATGTTACATGGAGGAAATTGTGGATTTGTGGTTATTTTCCTGTTGCTGCAATCTGTGGTTATTGTTTTTACTGTCCAGTTTTAACACATACTCCCTCTGTTAACAAAGAGCTCTCTTAAACAGCCCAGTAGCATTTTTCATGGCTGTTTACTTAAGCAATATTTAGTGGAGCAGATTTTTTGGTACCTGCCCATAATACACACCTGACCCCTTTCCAACCCTCCTGCTTCTTGGTTCATTTCTTAGAGATGAACATTTAGATTAATGGAATGTCAGAGCCCACCTGGTACATTTAGAAATTCATCTAGTGGGCACTGGCAGACCATACACTGCACTTTCACCAACAAGTTAGGAAGTATTGGCAAAACGAATCCACGAGGAATATGCCAAGATAGTAAGTGGTTCAAGTCACCCCAATAAATTTAAAAAAACCCCAAACAACTTGTATAGATAAAATGCTTGGCTTTTAGAGTCCATGGGCCTGATTCTCTTCTCACTTCCTCTGTGTAGTTCCATTGACCTCAGTGGATTTACTCTTGATTTACATCAGTATGAAAGGAAAATCAAGCTCTCTGTTTCTGCTCTTTGGACACGGTTCTCTTATCAGTTTCACCAAGTGATGGTCCCGATTCACCTTATGCCTGCAGAGCCTAGGCTCCAAACTCTGGCAAAGAGGGTATGCCAAGAGAGGGGCACAATCTCTCTCCAGGCTAGACTTCACTGCTTGGGCTCATATGAAGCCCTGTCTAGATTTAAAGGTGTTGTCCCCATCAGGTATAGTTGCTCCTGCAAGTACAAGGGGTGCACACTCCCTGCACCTACAGGATGGTATCTAGCCCCGTATGTGTGCTCAACACACAAACACTTCTATAAACACAGGCTCTGTTAACACACAAACTCCATCTTAAAAGCTAGTTTTCAGTAAGTATTTGTAGACATGAGACCGAGTCCACAGAAGTATATTATTAATGCTCACAAAATACGTCTACCATAAATGCCTATATTAGTAATAGTTAGCTCTTGGCAAATGAAATTTAATGTGGATAAATTTAAAGTAATGCACATTGGAAAAAATAACCCCAACTATACATACAATATGATGGGGGCTAATTTAGCTACAACTAATCAGGAGAAAGATCTTGGCGTCATCGTGGATAGTTCTCTGAAAATGTCCACACAGTGTGCAGTGGCAGTCAAAAAAGCAAAAGGGATGTTAGGAATCATTAAAAAAGGGATAGAGAATAAGACGGAGAATATCTTATTGCCCTTATATAAATCCATGGTACGCCCACATCTTGAATACTGAGTACAGATGTGGTCCCCGCATCTCAAAAAAGATATACTGGCATTAGAAAAGGTTCAGAAAAGGGCAACTAAAATGATTAGGGGTTTGGAACGGGTCCCATATGAGGAGAGATTAAAGAGTCTAGGACTTTTCAGCTTGGAAAAGAGGAGACTAAGGGGGGATATGATAGAGGTCTATAAAATCATGAGTGGTGTGGAGAAAGTGAATAAGGAAAAGTTATTTACTTGTTCCCATAATATAAGAACTAGGGGCCACCAAATGAAATTAATGGGTAGCAGGTTTAAAACAAATAAAAGGAAGTTCTTCACTCAGCGCACAGTCAACCTGTGGAACTCCTTGCCTGAGGAGGTTGTGAAGGCTAGGACTATAACAGGGTTTAAAAGAAAACTGGATAAATTCATGGAAGTTAAGTCCATTAATGGCTATTAGCCAGGATGGGTAAGGAATGGTGTCCCTAGCCTCTGTTTGTTAGAGGATGGAGATGGATCGAAGGAGAGAGATCACTAGATCATTACCTGTTAGGTCCACTCCCTCTGGGGCACCTAGCATTGGCCACTGTTGGTAGACAGGGTACTGGGCTGGATGTACCTTTGGTCTGACCCAGTATGGCCATTCTTATGTTCTTATGTTCTCTGATTCGTATCTCTAGCTTGCCTTCTAAATTCCTAATATTTAACCTGACCAGCATAAAATAATCACATTCTGTACACTTTGGTAAATTCTTGGGTGATGCATCTGAACAGTCTTAGTGGTTCTCCACAACCCATTGTGCTCTGCATCTGTTTTGTAATACTGTACTCCAGTATTACAACGTATGGAATATCTTATTTTCTCTGTTTGTTGTATTATTAAAAATTTAGGAAAATAAATGTTTAAAATATCTGTTACCAGTTATACAACTTATTCCAAATCCCAGAATATAGAGTATGCAACACTTAGAGCCCTTTGCAACAAACCCCCACTAAATAAACTATCCCAATAAGGGAATATAGCCTTATTCAGTTGCTCGCAGAGTATTTATTGAGAGACTTGTAATTTACTCACCAGCCATGGTTTCTTGCTAGTCTGTGACTCGTGTTCTGTGTTCCTCTGGGCAGGTATGGTGCTGTATGATAAGGCTTCAAGCTGTGTTTGAAACACCATTTATAGAGAAAACCTTGGGCCTCTCCTTCTGTGCAAACCAATTACAATTCAAATGAGGTGGGTGAGGCACTCAGACAATGCGTTTAAATCTTCAGATGACAGTATGCTATCTGATAGGCTCTAAAGTCACTATAGTTATGCAAGACAGGAGGAAAAGCCAGGGTAGTGGAATCTACAAGTTACTTGTTCAGAGGGATCTGACTTAGTGAGAAAGGAGTTCCAGGTTTCAGGTATAGTGATGTATCACTTCTAGGGATGAGGAGGAGTAATTTTTGAGTCAGTAAGAATTAATATCTTTTCCCCTATATGTCCCATAGGCAATTATATAATTTATAGGTCTTTTTTCCTGCTGTATGCTCAAAGCAGAGCTTCCAGCTCCTCAGAACCAGGGACTTGACTTATCTCATGGATGAATCACTGGAGCCTGTTGAATTATGTTTTTCCCTCACGTTCAAAGTAGACTGGTTTGCTAGTGGTCACCAATCCCCTTTACTGCCACATATCCCTGGAGAGTAAAGTTCTCATATGGTAATAAACACCTACCCGAAAGAGAATCACATTTTTAAAAGGGTGGTCTCCTTTTTTCAGGCACAAATTACACAAATATTTTCCACTTGAATTGTGGGTTCACAACTTAGTATTTACCCCTCGCCCGAATTTACCTCTGGGCACAAATCAGATAGCTAGAGGGTCAAATATTCTGACTTGCGCCAGTAGTTCATTTCATAACACAAAAATACAGGCAGAAATTTTATGGGCACAAATCACCACATGCTGGAGTCTGTTTGTTTAACACACAAACACACACAGAGAGATTTGCTGTTATGGGGTAATTCATGAATGTTGGGATATGCCCTCTGGGCTGTGGTATGGTCTCATGGGACCATTGGTCTGTTGTTGCTGAATTTTTTTTAACTTTTTTTTTTTTTAGGGGAAAGGGTATCAAATCACTTATGTTGAGAGACTGCTGCAAATGAAGTTCTGTATGGACATTGCAAGCAGAATTAAAACAAGGCAGGTGAAAGTTTCAGCTTCACAGTGGCCTCTCCCTATTTTGTTAGTGCTTGAAGTTGAGCTGCATAACATAATTTTGTTTTTAATTTTCTATCTTTAAAACCAGCAAGGCATGAAAGAAGAGTTCAGTATGTGTACATTCTGAATAAATTGACTTAACATTATTCCTTATAGGAAGATTGTTTCCACGCCAAATGTTGATTCAGCAATGTGTCTTAGCTGTGACTTATAAACTTACATTATGTCGTAATGCCAGGTCAAATATTTTAAAATTCCTAAGTGCTGTGACACACGCACACATACACCTGATGGATTTCCTACACAGCTCTATGTCAAGCTCTATGTCTTTGGAAACAGAGCCTTGATTTGTAACAAGCAATTTAATGTTTTGCATAGGAAGACAGGAACGGCAATACTGGGTCAGACCAGTAAGCCATCTAGTCAAGAATTCTGTCTCTGACAGTACCAGCTGTTTTGGAGGAAACTGCATGAACCCTTATAGTCACATTTTGAAATAAGCAGTCCATAGGGGAAGGTTCTTCCTATCCCTGTCATTTAGGAGCTTACCACCTGAAGCAGGAAGTTAATAACCCTTCTCTTTTATGTAAATGCCTCCTCCTTTTTTAATCCTCTAAATTAATCAGCTTATGCTATTTTGTGACAATGAGTTTCACAAGCTGTGTTGTGTAAAAAATAATTGTCTTTTATTTCTGAACTTGTCTTTAATTGAACATCCCTTTGTTCTTGTGTTATGAGTAAAGGTTAATACGTGCCCAAAACTTTCCTGTACCAATCAGTATTTTATTTCTTTAATATCACCTTTTAATTGTTTCCTCCCTAAAGTAAATAATTCTAATGTTTTCTGTCTCTTTTCATACCGAAGTCTGTCCTTGGTCATATTTGTCACCCCCATTTCAGAGCCTCTTTATTTCTGCTGTATCTTTTTTGAGATTTGAGGGTGGGGAATGGAGCAAAAAATGAAGGTACCAAACCAGAGATAAAACTGATGACATTATACTGATTTCAGTATTTTTTCCTCTTCTATTTCTTATGAATACTAGCATTTTGATCAAAGCTGCACACTAAGCAGAAAGTGCATGTGCCTCTCCTTCCCTTTTATCAGTGTTCTTACATGGTAGATTTTGGTTTGTCTTTTTTTGCTCCTCATGATCAGCAAGATGTGTTTGTATTGCTTGTTCTCGGAACAATAATGTACAAGTAATTTGAACATAAGTATTTAGGAGGAAGCTGGGGCAGCAGTTGGAGCAACATGGTGACAGAGAAAACTTTGAATTAATCGCTTAGTAATGAAAACAACTTCAGTTGGTGGTGGAAATCCATTCCATTACAACAAAGTATATTGATAACTTATTTGTTTTAAAATCAACATTCTAATAACCTGTGCATGAAGAAGTCCAAAAATCTACTTATGTTTGAACTGTGGACTTCATAGAGCATTGTGTTTAAAGGCAGGGCTGGCTGAACTCATCAGTGTGTGTTTCTTTTCTTTTTTTCTTGTCCCCCGCTTCCCTCCTCCCCCCCCCCCAGGCATTTTCAAGGCATCTTCTGGCCATTAAAGAAGACTTATATTGGCCTTCTGAAACTCTCCAAAGAACAAAGAAACAAACCCCCAACTTGCGTGGATTAATCGCAAATATTTTCATTCATGACTCTCAAAAGGCCTTTCAACTATGAAATGGTGACAACCACCTCTATAATAAATTATGCATGAGTATGAATACACTGTTTCAATTTCCTGTGTTGAAATCAGCCAATTGTCTAGCACAGCAATTCTCAAACTGTGGGTTGGGCCCCCAAAGTGGGTTGCGACTCTGTTTTAATGGGGTCGCCAGTGCTGGTGTTAACTTGCTGGGGCTCAGGGCCAAAGCCCAAGCCCCACTACTCTGGACCAAAACCCCAGGGCTTCAGCCCTGGGTGGCAGGGCTCAAGCTTAGGCTCCCCTCCCTACACCCGGAGCGAGCACAGATTTTGCCCTCCCCCCCCACTCTTGGGGTCACAGCGTAATTTTTGTTGTCAGAAGGGGGTCACGGTGCAATGAAGTTTGAGAACCCCTGATCTAGCGTAAGGGTGGCATTTTTAGGGTTGTGGTCACTGTTTTCAGTGTGAAAATTGTCCTAAGAATTTTAAGCAGCTCTTTTGGCTGGAATTGAAGCATGTTTGTCCCTCTGTCCATCTAGCCTTTGGCACAGAGCAGTAATTTTCTTCTTTCAATATGTGACCATCCAAACTCGAACGCTAAAATTGGGAGTTATTTAATAAGCATTTATTAGATGTCCAAAAAAGCCATGATTCCATGATGAAGAAAGAGAACAACTTGGGCTAAAAGCTCAGCTTGGTTCAGTGGCAACGTGAAAGCAACAATTAGAAATATAAAGCAACATATAACAATAGAGAAAAAGGGGAAAGAGGGAGTAGTCAATATAAATGAGAAGCTATGAAATATAGAAAATTGGAAAGCTAAAGACATCAGGGAAAAGTCCATGGCTGGCAGGGATAAGGACTTTATAAATGTATATTAGGTACAAAAAGAAATCCTAGCAATGGCATAGGCCCTTTAGCAGATGGAGATGGTAAAATTGTTCATTATGATGCAGAAAAGGCAGAAGTGATCAATAAACATTTCTATCCCATAGAATAGGAAAGAAGCAGAGTGATGTGCTTTTATCCCTTAAGGATGACAAAGTGCTTTCCCATCCATTTAGTAACCAGTGAGGATGTTAAAGAACATCTATTGGGGTAAACATTTTCAAATTAGCAATTCTGAATAACTTGCACCCAGCAAAAGCTGGGTAAGGTGATCTCTAGCCCACTGATGTTCATTTTTTAAAAACTTGGAATATCAGGGAAATTCTAGGATACTGGAGGAATCCTAATGTTGTGGCAATATTAAAAAAGGGCAAGCAGAATGACCAGGGTAACTATAGGTTGATACGCCTGACATCAGTCCTGGGCAAAAGAATTAAAAAGTTGCTATGGGATTCAATTAATACAGAATTAAAGGACAGTAATATAACTAATGCCAGTCTGTATGGTTTTTATGGAAAATAGGTCTTGTAAAAAAAAACTGATTTCATTCGTTAAAAAGATTACAAGTTTGGATGATAAAGATAACTGTTCAGATGTAATGGACTTCTCTAAAATGTTTGGCTTAGTACCTCATGACATTCTGATTTAAAAAATTAGCATTATACAGTATCGCTAAAAGCACACATTAAATGAATTAAGAATTGGCTGACAGACCTCAAAAGGTAGTTGTCAAGGGGAATCGTCATCCAAACAGGTATTTCTAGCAGGGGTCTGCATGGATCAGTACTAGGCCTGAGGATGAAAATGTTGATTAGTAGTGATCTGGAAGTAAATATAAAATCACTGCTGATAACATTTGCGGATGACAGAAATATTGGTAAAGTGGTAAATAATGATACGCACAGGGAAATCGTACAAAGAGATCTGAATTGCTTGGTAAGTTGGGCCCATTCAAACAAAATGCATTTGAATACAGCCAAATGTAGTGTTCTTCATCTAGGAGCAAGGAATGTAGGCCATACCTACAGAATGCGGATCAGTATCCTGGAAAGCAGTGACTCTGAAAAGGATCTAGAGGTCATAGTCATAGTGGCCAGGCAACTCAACATGAGCTTCCAGTGATGTGGCAAAAAGGAATATCACAATCTTTGGATGTATAAACAGGGGGCAGTGAATAGGAGTAGAAAGGTAGTTACCTCTGTACATAGTGTTGGTGAGACTGATACTAAAATACTTCGTCTAGTTCTGGTGTCTATATTTTAAAAAGGATGTTGAAATATTGGAGCAGATGCAGCAAAGAACCACAAAAATTATTCGAGAGCAGAAGAAAATGCCTTACAATGACAGATTTAAGAAGCACAATCTGTTTACACTATCAAACAGAGAGGTGACTTGTTTACAGTGTATAATACCTTCACAGGGAGAAAATACCAGATACTAATGGTCTCTTTAGTCTAGCTTAGAAATGGATAACTAGAACCAATGTCTTGAAGCTGAAGCCAGACACATTCTAATTGGAAATAAGAAACACATTTTAACTGGGAGGGTGATTAACCAGTGGAACTAACTCCCAAGGGAAGTGGTCAGGGCCAGGTTTACACCTTATGCACCCTTAGGCACAGCATCTTCAGCATCCCCCCTGCCTATAGCTGACTGTGTTGCACACTTTTTTAAAAGCCATCCTGTGCTCTTTGTGTTTTTTAATGTTGTCACCAACAAGAAAAACCCTGGAACTGGAACTTACTTGGCAGTTGTGACTAAGACAGAATCAGTTTTACTCTGCCAAAGACAGATTGGCTCAGGAGTGATTGCAGTAAACAAGGTGGTTATGATTTGGACAGATACACGGGGACCACAGGACACAAAAGAAGTAAAGATACACATATTCAAAGGCATTATTTCTAAAGAGTTACATTTCAGCCTATAACTGCACTTTAAAGAAATCTATGTATCTCTGGCACTACAATTTTACAGTCACGTCAATGCCTCACAATTAGTCTGCAGTTCATCATAGATGAGGAAATGAGGGAAGTGTAGTCCCTCCAGAATTACAAGAAGGCAAGTAAGTATGGCGTTAGCACATCATCATCATGACTAACCTATAGAATTACAAACAGTGGGAAATTACTGTTTTGCTCAAGATTTTTACTTTAAAAGGTTCAGTCAAACAAACTGTGATAGGCAAACTTAGGGCATATCCCACAGGATCAATTTGTGTGATTACAAGGGGAGAGTTGGGGGGTGCTATATTCTTTCCCATTGTCATCTTTTTCCTGTGGTTCTGAATTATAATTTCTAGTTGCAAAATTTCTCAAGACAAGGGGAGGGATTATGCTTTAGTGGTTATAGGGTAAGACAAAGAGCGAGGGAGATCTGCCTTTTAGAGAAGAGTGTTAGTTACTTATACTATACTAAAAATACTATCTATTTTTGACTCTGCATCTATGAATATGTTAGACTCTGACTCAGCCAGCATGGATTCACCAAGGGCAACTTATGCCTGACTAACCTAATTGCCTTCTATGTTGAGATAACTGGCTCTGTGGATGAGGGGAAAGCAGTGGACATGTTATGCCTTGACTTTAGCAAAGCTTTTGATACGGTCTCCCATAGTATTCTTGCCAGCCAGTTAAAGAAGTATGGGCTGGATGAATGGACTATAAGGTGGATAGAAAGCTGGCTAGATTGTCGGGCTCAAAGGGTAGTGATCAATGGCCCCATGTCTAGCTGGCAGCCGGTATCAAGCGGAGTGCCCCAAGGGTCAGTCCTGGGGCCGGTTTTGTTCAATATCTTCATAAATGATCTGGAGGATGGCATGGATTGCCTCAGCAAGTTTGCAGATGACACTAAACTGGGAGGAGTGGTAGATACACCAGGGGATAGGGACAGAGGCAGTGGTGAGCTGGAGCCGGTTCGCACCAGTTCGCGCGAACCGGTTGTTACATTTTGAAGCAGTTTTAGAACTGGTTGTTAACCCGCTTCCCTGCAGGGGGCGTTGAGGCTTTGCTGGGCTCTTGCTGGGAAGTGATGTAATTCCTCCTCCGGCCACTGGGGCGCTGCACTGCTGGAGCCATGTGGGCTACCGCCTGGCCCTGGCACGAGTCCTGGTGCTGCTGCTGCTCCCCCAACCCCTGGCCCTGGGGCTCCCGCTGCTGCCTGGTGGGTCCCCAGCTGCTCTGCTGGGCCTGGTCTGCATCCTGCTGCTTGGGCTGCTCTGAGCTGCTCTCCCCGTGAGCACCCACCACCCTGCCTGCAGCCAGCCCCTGCCTCCAGCCACCCCCGCACCCCCTGCCCTGCCCACAGCCAGCCCCTGCCTCCAGCCACCCCCGTACCCCCTGCCCTGCCTCCAGCCACCCCCTGCACTCCCTGCCTGCAGCCAGCCCCTGCCTGCAGCCAGCCCCTGCACCCCCTGCCTGCAGCCAGCCCCTGTCTCCAGCCACCCCCGCACCTCCTGCCTGCAGCCAGCCCCTGCCTCCAGCCACCCCCACACCCCCTGCCTGCAGCCAGCCCCTGCCTCCAGCCACCCCCACACCCCCTGCCCTACCTCCAGCCACCCCCTGCACTCCCTGCCTGCAGCAAGCCCCTGCCTGCAGCCAGCCCCTGCACCTCCTGCCTGCAGGCAGCCCCTGTCTCCAGCCACCCCCACACCCCCTGCCTGCAGCCAGCCCCTGCCACCAGCCACCCCCGCACCCCCTGCCCTGCCTCCAGCCACCCCCCTGACCCCCTGCCCTGCCTGCAGCCAGCCCTGCACTCCCTGCCTCCAGCTAGCCCTGCCCCACGCCCCTGTCTGCAGCTGGCCCCACGTCCACTGGTTCCCTGCAGTTCCCAGGGCAGTAACCCTGCACACCTGCTTCAATGAGGGGGGCAGGGAGCAGCTGGGACCCACACATGTGCACACCCTAGGGTGACCAGACAGCAAGTGTGAAAAATCAGGACAGGGGGTGGGAGGTAATAGGAGCCTATATAAGAAAAAGACCTCAAAATCGGGACTGTCCCTATAAAATCGGGACATCTGGTCACCCCCAGGGAGTGGCGGGGACCCACACGTGTGAAACGGCGCTCATTTCTAGTTCAGGCCCATATTTTTTAAAAAGAGCTTTAGGCAGGGTTAACATACATCCGTATTTTCCCGGACAGGTCAGGCTTTTTGGTTCTTAAATCATTTAAAAATTCCTCCTGCGAAAATACAGATGTATGGAAAGCCTGTTGGTACAAAAAATACATACTGGGGCACATCCCTTAAATCAGAACTTTTTATAGGGAACCGGTTGTTAAGATTTTGCTAGGGGAAAAAACAATTAGCCCTTGCTTTTACCCCTTTAGGTGCTTGATTTGACTTTAGGATTTCACAGTGTTTTAGATTCAGAGTTCAGTTTACACAGGCATCTTTTATAGGTGTACAGAAATACAGCTTGAGCTGGGTGCCGCCGGAGAGGGACCCCGCCCCTCAGAAATTGCAAGCAATTATACCCTTTACAGTTGGTAACACCGCCCTTGCCCATGTTTAAAGTTCAATTTTCTAATTTGAGTAGGGGTTTTTGCTTTTTTCCATTGGACAGTTTTGTTGCTGAGTGGACAGTCCGTTGCCGGGCGCTGGATTTGCTCTGGGAGACAGTCAGTTCTACTTCTTGTATTTTTTTTTTTTAATCTTCAGTGATAACGGGCAGTTTGAACTGGTTTTGTAGCTGCTTTTTTAGCATTTCTTTTAGATTAGCTTGACCTTGGCCTAAGGCTTTAACTACTTTAATTACTTATGCTAAGTTAGTAACTTATGCTAAGTTATAAGAACAAACTGATTGAACATTCATATAAAATAGCATATAAGCACTTTTTTATAACAGTCCCCCCTTTGATTTTGTAGGCATTCCTGCCTATTTATTCTACAATTTACTTTGCATGAGCACTTTGCAATAGCCTTGAAAAGAACGAATTAACATATTTTGCAAAAGCTTTCTAATACACAACACTGCACAACATAATATTATTAGTACAATTAATACAGGAAGGAAAATTTTAAGTAATAAACTAAACAAACCACTAAGCCATGATGATAAACCCCACCCCGAAAACAGAGTTTGCAACCAATTGCTTTTAGGGGCGGTGTAGGCAGCTTGTGCTTCTACTTCTGCGTGGGCCTCTGCCCGTACCACTTCCTAATAGACTTTATAGCTACTATTATTTACATACACACAACAACAGGACCCAATGAGAGCGCAGACCCCTCCCTGGGATGCTAAAAGGTAGTCTAAGGCCAACCTGTTTTGGAGGGAATACGTTCTGAGTTGTTGTACTTCCTTATTTAATGTTTTTACCAGTGATTCCAAACCACTAATTGAGTCTTTTAACTTCAAGGCAACCTTTTTAAGTACCATTTGAAGTCTCACGGTGTAACGGCCTATGCATGTTATGGCTGGCCCTGTTAGTAGTGGTACTAGTCCCAGAATGGAACACCCTAGGCAAACCATACCAGTGTCAGCATCCTTTTCTATACCATACAAAAAACAACACCACCAATGTAAGTTCAATAAACAGGAACACAAGAAGTCCTGGTGGGCTGTAAAGGTTTCAATAACTGGAAAGCTTAGTCCACGGGTTGGAAGTGGCGTTCATTTGTGAAGTGGCTCGTCCGATGGCTTGTTAGGATCAGGTGGGGGTCCCAGCGCCAACTTAACGTAGCTATGATGGATTTAGGAACCTTTACCTGCAAAGGAGTGGTGGCAGATGGTGGGACTAATGTTTGTGGCTGTAAGGCATCTTTGGTATTTATCATTCGGAAGACAATTAGGGAGGACAGTGCATTTTGATGGTACTTGCCCACAAGCACAGATTTTAACCCCTGGAATAAACCCACCTTACCACTTTACTCCACATTTCCAAGAATACATTTTGCAACTTCCTCCCTGCCAATGTACAATGCTCTGTCTTTGCCACCAAGGCCAATTTTTAATGTTTTTTGCAGTTAGGAATTTTTGGATTTTGGTGGTTTCAGCAGAGCAGGCGTTCTTTTTTCTCTTTTGGAACAGTTATGGTTTTGCATTATACAGGGGAGAGGTTACTAGCACGTTACCCTGTAGTGCTTTGGTTTTTTTAGCAAATACTGAATGCAGGTTAGCTTTGTCAGTGGACAAGGGAGAGGTTACTAGCACTTTACCTTGTCCTTTTCCCTGCTGTTCAAAAGGAGGAAAGAAAAAACCCAGAAGGAGGGACAGGCTGATCAGTAGTTAAAGTGAAGTTATTTTAAGGTGAAGGGGTTTTTTTGCAGTAAGAAGCATGGGTCCAGGCAGTCAGTCCTTGGCACTTTACAGTGGTGTTGGTAGTTAGCAGGACTTAATAAGGGCCTTTTCAGCATGGGGCCAGAGTAGTCTTTTGTTGATGGACCTTTATGTAGACCCAGTCACCTGGTTTTAACAAATGGCAGGTTTGCTCAGGATCCTTGGAGCAGGACTTTTTTCACCTGTAAATACAGAGACCTAACACATTTTATTAATGTCTGGCAGTGTTTTGCAGATTTTACAGCTGCTTGGGCACATTTAAGCCCCCCTCTTTCTTGGCTGTCAGCCAAATTCTAGCTGCAAGTAGTGTCCTTGGGCAGGCCAGTGTCTTATCTTTGGACCGAGCCTGCCAGCTACAGGGTTGAATTAGCTCGTTCTTTGTTTTTTTTTCTTTTTCCCTTCTTGACTTTTATTAACCTGCAAAGGAAACTTTTACTTTCCACTCACACACCTTTGTTTAAAAATGAACACATATACATCGCCCATTATACAGCACTTTAGTCTTATTGTTTAATGTATGCCACGTACACCCTTTTAGGAAAATGACTTTATTATGGAGCTTTGGAGCAACAAGCCAGGACAAGCACACCCACTTTTGAGGAGTTTACTTGGTACACCCTCTGGTGTTCAATAGCTTTTCTTCCTCCCCAGCCCTTTGGCTAGAAATTTGAGGTAGCCAGAAGGATTTCATGTATAATAGGGGGAGTGGGTTAACCTTTCATGTCCTTGCTTCCAAAGACTATTGGTGTGCGAATTTTAACAACAATTTTTTAATTAAAAGATTTGGCCAATGAAATTTCTTTTTCTTACTTAAGCAAATGTATTAAACTTTAGTATATCACATTTTTCTGATATTATTCAAACACTTTGTATTTCAAGTTGAATAAAACAAGTATTTGCATTTTGATTTAACCCTTCTATTTAGTTTTAAACTAAACTGTCCTATGAAAAATTAAACACAGCAATTCTGGCCACAAGACAAACACAAGAAGAACATAGAACACAGAACACAATTTCTATTGTGCCAGTAAATTCATGATATGTTGAATTGCTTTTCAGCTGGCATCAGTTTTCTCTGATTTTTTGAAAGACAAAAAGAACATAGATCTACCCCTTTTGGGCAGCCAATCATTGCTTAAAATATTTTCTTTTTATACAAATACTTTTGTTAATTGCAGGCAAAACAGAGGAATTACACATTTTTTTTGTATTTGTTTCATAGGCAGCCCAGGTTTTAGTGGCTTCTACCTTATCAGTTAGGTAATTTACATTAAAACAAATGCTTTCCGGCTTGCTTCTAGATCCACAGCCTAAAGATTCTTACTTTAAAAAGGGCACAATAAACTTTACCAGACTTTTGATTGCGTTTTATTTTTAACTTCTGCTGTCAAACACACAGTGACCTGAAAAAGAAGACACCACCTATTGTAGCCCCTTGGAGCCTGATAAGATATTAATTAAGTAGCACTGTATAATTGCATTCCTTTGGAAAAGGGCCCATTTTCCTTAAAAATGGCTGCAAAGAAACCAAGAGTTCTTTTTTTTCTACTATTTCACAAAGTTCAACTGCTTAATTCTTTCCAGCAACTACAGAGTTAACTTTTTACTTTCCTTTTTTAAATCACTTGCTTATTTTCCAAAACGACACCCAATTAACTTAGATTTTACCATTCCAAGTATTATTTCGGGATTTACGTTTCCCATTCCTGTAATTATTTACTTCTCTTTTTCCACTATGCCCTCCAAGTTTCCAACCTGTTTTCCAATTTTTTTATCTGTTGCCTGCCGGCTTGGGCCCGATCCTGTTTTTCTTTCTGAACTGTTCCTTCCATGAGCACCAGCTTTATCCCACTACTAATTTAACAAGGAGGGTGGGCTTCTTAACTAGCCCCCCAGCCCCCTGGTCTCTTCTCTTAAATATTCTCACTCACAAGGGCTACCCGAGTCCTCCCCTGTGAGGCTTGTCACCTGGACAGAACGCACGGCCAGTTGGCAAGCAAGAAGGTGACGGGCATAAGTCAGAAAGCCGAGGGTAAGCCGGAGGAGGGGCAGAAGCAGGCATAGCACAGAGCGGGGCTGGAGACCCCTGAGATGACTAAGAAAAGGAGGAGGAAAGAGGACGTCCTTTCGCACGTGACTAAGCCCAGTTGTCCCATACATACCAATAATCCATTTGTTTGGGAAACCTATTTTTCAATTGTTGGCGTAAAAAGGTTAATTTTTGTAAATTAAAAGTCCCTATGCCTGGCCATCGCTCCGCAGGATTACCACCGTTGGTTAAAAACGGCCAGTCCTCCTGACACAGCTCTACCAGCTTCTTTTTCCCTAGCCCCTTGGTACCATCAATGCTCCTCCAATTTCCCAGCACTTCGGACAAGGGTGTCCCCTTTTCCACGCCCGAAGAATTACCCATTTTATATTCTCCTTGGGCTGTGCTTTATGCTGATCAGGCCACGCACCCTTTCCAAGTGCACTCTACCTATATTACCTTGGGCTGCGCTTTATGCTGATCAGGGCACACACCCGTTCCAAGTGCACTTTAACCAGAAACCTAAATTTGGAATTTAGAATGTGGGAATTTAAGACTCACCCTTCGGTGCCCCTCGCTGCCAAAGATCCCAGATGAACTCACCCGTTGGCGCCAGGTGGATGTTTGGAGGCGAGAGGCCCCGACGATGGTCGCCTAGAGTCCTGCTGCGGTCGCCAAACTGTTAGAGGAAAGAACAATTAACCCTTGCTTTTACCCCTTTAGGTGCTTGATTTGACTTTAGGATTTCACAGAGTTTTAGATTCAGAGTTCAATTTACACAGGCATCTTTTATTGGTGTACAGAAATACAGCCTGAGCTGGGTGCCGCCGGAGAGGGACCCCGCCCCTCAGAAATTGCAAGCAATTATACCCTTTACAGTTGGTAACACCGCCCTTGCCCATGTTTAAAGTTCAATTTTCTAATTTGAGTAGGGGTTTTTGCTTTTTTCCACTGGACAGTTTTGTTGCTGAATGGATAGTCCATTGCCGGGCGCTGGATTTGCTCTGGGAGACAGTTCTACTTCTTGCATTTTTTTTTATCTTCAGTGATAACGGGCAGTTTGAACTGGTTTTGTAGCTGCTTTTTTAGCATTTCTTTTAGATTAGCTTGACCTTGGCCTAAGGCTTTAACTACTTTAATTACTTATGCTAAGTTAGTAACTTATGCTAAGTTATAAGAACAAACTGATTGAACATTCATATAAAATAGCATATAAGCACTTTTTTATAACAGATTTTGGCAGCTCATCACTGGACAGAGGGACCTAGACAAATTAGAGGATTGGGACAAAAGATATCTGATGAGATTCAACAAGGACAAGTGCAGCGTCCTGCACTTCGGACGGAAGAATCCCATGCACTGCTGCAGACTAGGGACCGAGTGGCTAGGCAGCAGTTCTGCAGAAAAGGACCTAGGGGTTACAGTGGACGAGAAGCTGGATATGAGTCAACAGTGTGCCCTTGTTGCCAAGAAGGCTAGCGGCATTTTGGGCTTTATAAGTAGGAGCATTGCCAGCAGATCGAGGGATGTGATCATTCCCCTCTATTCGGCATTGGTGAGGCCTCATCTGGAGTACTGTGTCCAGTTTTGGGCCCCACACTATAAGAATGCTCTGGCTGGGACGATTTAGCTGGGGATTGGTCCTGCTTTGAGCAGGGGGTTGGACTAGATGACCTCCTGAGATCCCTTCCAACCCTGATATTCTATGATTCTATGATATTTGTTGCCTGATGTTTTCCATTAGAAATATGGTATACCATTCAGTTTCCACTTAGTATCAGGGCTGGCTCCAGCTTTTTTGCTGCCCCAAGTGGCAAAGAAAAAAAAAAAGAAAAAAAGAAGAAGCAGAGCCTGCTGCCGAATTGCCACCGAAGATGTGGACGTGCCGCCCCAATCATTGACAGAGTGCCGCCCCTTTCTATTGGCTGCCCCAGGCACCTGGTGCCTGGAGCTGGCCCTGCTTAGTATAGCCTCATTTAAAGGTTTATGGATCCGCTGAAAAGCAGATTAAATCTACCTTTAAACTTTTATAACAGAGAATCACCATTTTTCAGAGACAAGTGATTTTCCAGCTGCTGGGAAGAGAATGCCTTTATTCATTCAAAATAAAATCTTTGGGGAATAACTTGCTTAGTTTAATCCTGGAGGCACAACACTGTCACTGCACATGTCTTTAGGTCCCTAAAAAGATTGCTTACTGGGAGGTTAAGGGCTTATTTAACATCATAACGGGATTAACCAGACTACTGCTCTCTCAGGGACACTTATCCTTTGGTAACAATTCTCAACTACTGAATGACTGTTAAACATGAAGGATGTGAAGACAATGATATTGTTTAAAAAATGACATTAGAATCTACTGCAAATCAAAACTGATATTCCACTCCCCAGTACAATACTATGGGCCTTTAATCTTAAACAAACAAACAAAGAAATTAATACAGAAGCTCCACAAACTGAGAAACAATTTACTAAAGCTGAAACACTGAAATTAATTAAGCAAAGATGTGGTTATATGCTATCTTACACTTTAGTCCAATTCCTAATATTTTTTTACTTCCTTTCTGATACATTTATATTACTATAAAGTCTTCTCTCTTACCACTAGAAGAGGAAACATTCATAATGCCTTACTTAGATTATTTTCTAAAGAGCAAATACTATCATTTCAAATATTTATATTCTTATGTGGCTTGGTACCTCAGTGTGAGTAACTAAATCAATTTTGAAATATTTACAAAACTACCATTAAAATATTTTACAAAATAAAGGGTCAGCGGAACTCAAAACCAGAATATTAGAACAAAACTACAGTAATTCTGAAAAATTGTTTTTCACTATGTTTACATAATGCAGCCATGCCCTAAATAGTGTGTGCATGTGTGTGTCTGCACCTTTCAGATTATTGGGTGCAGCATACACTGTGCATTCCATTTTTAGATGTGATAACTGGCCAATGACTTCCAAATATGATTATACTACAACTAGCCCAAAACATTTATTTCAAATATTAAATTTCCACTTAAAATAATTGAATAAACTAATCAAAGAACAAGACAAGGTGGTTAGGGACTATTTAGAAAAGCTGGACGTGCACAAGTCCATGGGGCCGGACGAGTTGCATCCGAGAGTGCTAAAGGAATTGGCGGATGTGATTGCAGAGCCATTGGCCATTATCTTTGAAAACTCATGGCGAACGGGGGAAGTCCCAGATGACTGGAAAAAGGCTAACGTAGTGCCAATCTTTAAAAAAGGGAAGAAGGAGGATCCTGGGAACTGCAGGCCAGTCAGCCTCACCTCAGTCCCCGGAAAAATCATGGAGCAGGTCCTCAAGGAATCAATCCTGAAGCACTTAGAGGAGAGGAAAGTGATCAGGAACAGTCAGCATGGATTCACCAAGGGAAGGTCATGCCTGACTAATCTAATCGCCTTCTATGATGAGATTACTGATTCTGTGGATGAAGGGAAAGCAGTGGATGTATTGTTTCTTGACTTTAGCAAAGCTTTTGACACGGTCTCCCACAGTATTCTTGTCAGCAAGTTAAAGAAGTATGGGCTGGATGAATGTACTATAAGGTGGGTAGAAAGTTGGCTAGATTGTCGGGCTCAACGGGTAGTGATCAATGGCTCCATGTCTAGTTGGCAGCCGGTGTCAAGTGGAGTGCCCCAGGGGTCAGTCCTGGGGCCGGTTTTGTTCAATATCTTCATAAATGATCTGGAGGATGGTGTGGATTGCACTTTCAGCAAATTTGCGGATGATACTAAACTGGGAGGAGTGGTAGATACGCTGGAGGGCAGAGATAGGATACAGAGGGACCTAGACAAATTGGAGGATTGGGCCAAAAGAAACCTGATGAGGTTCAATAAGGATAAGTGCAGGGTCCTGCACTTAGGACGGAAGAACCCAATGCACAGCTACAGACTAGGGACCGAATGGCTAGGCAGCAGTTCTGCGGAAAAGGACCTAGGGGTTACAGTGGACAAGAAGCTGGATATGAGTCAGCAGTGTGCCCTTGTTGCCAAGAAGGCCAATGGCATTTTGGGATGTATAAGTAGGGGCATAGCGAGCAGATCGAGGGACGTGATCGTTCCCCTCTATTCGACATTGGTGAGGCCTCATCCGGAGTACTGTGTCCAGTTTTGGGCCCCACACTACAAGAAGGATGTGGATAAATTGGAGAGAGTCCAGCGAAGGGCAACAAAAATGATTAGGGGTCTGGAACACATGACTTATGAGGAGAGGCTGAGGGAACTGGGATTGTTTAGTCTGCAGAAGAGAAGAATGAGGGGGGATTTGATAGCTGCTTTCAACTACCTGAGAGGTGGTTCCAGAGAGGATGGTTCTAGACTATTCTCAGTGGTAGAAGAGGACAGGACAAGGAGTAATGGTCTCAAGTTGCAGTGGGGGAGGTTTAGGTTGGATATTAGGAAAAACTTTTTCACTAGGAGGGTGGTGAAACACTGGAATGCGTTACCTAGGGAGGTGGTAGAATCTCCTTCCTTGGAAGTTTTTAAGGTCAGGCTTGACAAAGCCTTGGCTGGGATGATTTGATTGGGGATTGGTCCTGCTTTGAGCAGGGGGTTGGACTAGATGACCTCCTGAGGTCCCTTCCAACCCTGATATTCTCTGATTCTATGATTCTATGAAGACTTGAATGTCATCTTCTGGAACATTCACTTTCACAAAATAAACTTAGAAAGTAGACCAGATAATTTAAATAACTACATTGCAAGGGAGAAAAAAGCAGGTAGCATAGCCTTTCTGATCCACTGATATAATACTGCGTTAAATAGTCCATTTAGCATGCTTTCATCTATGAAAGCATGTCTTCTATGACGATAATGCTGATGTTATACCCAACTCTGAGAATCTTTATTTAATAAATAAATAGCAGATGGCAATCCTTGATTTTGCTACATAAAAAAATAATATTGGAATGAAAGGGTAGTTGTGCAGGGCTAAAACAAACTGTTGCATCCGATGAAGTGAGCCGTAGCTCACGAAAGCTTATGCTCAGATAAATTGGTTAGTCTCTAAGGTGCCACAAGTCCTCCTGTTCTTGTTGGAACTATGTGTCCTATAAATTAAAATATGAAACCCTCACTGTCGGTGTTACTGAATTGGCTCTATCCAACTAATCCGCCTTTTTTTTTCTATTGAAGCAACTTTTCTTAAAAAATACATGCACCAGCACTCTCACAAGACAGTGAATTTGTAAAGGTTGAAGTTATCAGAACCCTTTGATTTTATTACAAATTATATTTCATTCTTGAAAGCTTGCTCCTGAAAACTTAAATGTATTAGAGTAAATAAAAATCCTTCTCTTTGCACTCCCTCTATTTCAGGGGACAAGCATTAGCTACAAATTCTGTTGTGCAAGGTTTGAGCCAGTTCCTGTAACTTCATTATTTAAAGAAGTTTGAGTAACCAGTTTGTTTCAACAGCTACTTCTGGTCTGCAAACTGGAAAAGTGTTGTCAGCGAAGGAATTATTGGCTAAGAGTTGAAACCATAAATGTGGCAAGGTTCAGAGGTCTTCCTTAGGACTACTTGTAAAATAAAAGAAATACCAGAACTAAAATAAGAACATTGCCACACAAAGGCAACTTGTTGCATGCTGGTTGTCTTGCTCTGTCTCCCTCCTTCCCCTCATCTCTCTCTCTCTCTGCCTTCCCCCAATGAATAACACACATTATGATTTCTTTAAATAAATAGACTGTTTAGTAAAATGAAGTAGCAGCTACCAAGCTGGTGAGGTTACTCTGAGCCTGATCTTGCGAAAAAGAACTTGCATGTGGCACTTGCATTGAGATCAAGGGAACTTGTGTGCTGGAAACGCTTGCAAGACAGGGTCTATTGCCTATAAAATACCCTAAGAATCACAAGCCACTCCATTCTTTGGGCATGAATACTAGTTTCCCCCACCTCTTTTTTTTTTTTAAACAATGACTAGATTACCAAACATAAATAACAGCTAAGCCATCTCAGTTCCATCATGTCCGGTTGCTCCAGTGAGTGTTGCACTAGATTTAAGTGTTATTTCAGTAAGCTATATTTTCACAATAGATCCCAAAAGCAGCAATAATGGTTTAGAGAAGTGTGGCAAGTTTGTAATCCATAATAATGTAATTCCTTAAAAAAGAAAAAAGCTGCATCGTTTGCTCTGCTCTGTAATGCTATACAGAGTGGCCTCCCTCAAACCATTCCATGTAAGTCCCAATTCAAAGAATGCTGCTGCAATGGAAGATGAAAGCAGATGACACTATGACATACTGTTCTGTGTGGGAACAAAGCTGTGTATGGGTGCAGTTCTTTTTTTTTTGTACCACAGTTTCATTTTACTACAGTTTGCTGAGCTTTCTATAACTGTTTTCATATGAACTTTACCTAATTCATGATGGTTTATACCAGTGGTTCTCAAACTTTTTTTTTCACGGACCACTTGAAAATTGCTGAGGGTCTCAGTGGACCACTTAATGATCTTTCCAAATCTTGTTTGTACCGTTAGCTAACTATTGTAAAGCGCTTTGGATAAAAACACTATATAAAAAAAACCTTATAATAATTAATATTTTTTGTTCAACAAATAAATGCACACAACTCATATTTTAATATCAGTAGTCTTACCTTTCTAATGTGATGGATGTGCCCTCTCTCCCCTGCCGTGGCAGTCCCCGAGCTGGGGCTGGGAAGGAGGACCGTCTCTCCCCAGCAACCGCAGCTCTGGAGCTGGGGAAAGTCACCTCTTTCTCTGGCCACCACAGCCCTGCATGTCCCCAATTCCCCCCACCCCTCTTCTCATCCCACTGCCCCCTCCACCTATCCCCTATTCCCCCCCAAGGCCACCACCTCACCTTACATGTGCATCTTCTCCAGGGTCTAGACACCTAATTAGTGGAGCCAAGCCTGCTTGGCTTCACTAATTAGGTGGCCCTTCATTCTTATGTGTGCAGCCGCCCAGGCACACACCGTAGAGGGAACTATCCACAGACCACCTGAATGGAGCTCGCGGACCACTGGTAATGTTATTTAGATGGAGAGAAAAGTACCATTGATAAACTGAACCCCAGGAAGAACTTCTGCCAAAACAAGCCAGTGAATCAGAAACCCAGGGCAGTAAGAATGACCTGCCAGCACACAGCAGACTGCTAGTGTGACACCAGGGTAAGCAATGATGATTACTGGGCACTTACTGCACCTCCACAGGTACCTCGCCCCCCGGTTACACCTGGACCCTGCTGCTATGGGGGGGGGGTCTCTCAGCCTGTGTCTGTGGCTGGGACATGACGTCACAGGGAGCAGGTCACCAGAAATTCAGAAACTGGGCTGAGAACCTGGGTGGGCCGAGGAGAAGTGAAGCAGTGCAGTGTGGGAGCTGTAGTGTCTCCTGGCCTATATCTCCCATCGGTGATTGCGAGAGATCTCCTGCAGGATATGGGGCAGGACAAGGGTGTTTGGTTTTGTGTGAGTAGAAAGTTGGCAACCCTCTACAACCATCCCCCTTCCAGCTGCACCCTGCCCCTCCCCCACCCTGCTGCACCCTGACCTGGCCCTTCCCAGCTGCAATCTTCCCCCACCCCACCCCTCACCCCACCAGCAGCTACAAGCATGTGTTGTGCTGCTCCCCTGCTCCCTTGTTAGCAGGAGCAGGGCTAAGCCCTGTTTGGGCCCGGTCTGCAGGACAGATTTCTGCCCTTAGAGGTCAGAGCCCTTTGGGAGTCACTGAAGGGAAGGTCTGCAGTATAAACAAGTTGCCCAGTAACTGTGAATTAGAATCTGTTGCTGCACCAAGACAAGTATATTTCAAAGGGATATGTGAACTGGGGTTATGTGTTAGCATCAGCCAGAGCTTTTCATTCACATATTTCAAAGGAAGGAGTGTGTCATCAGTCCCACACTACAGATGGCAAGACAAGCAGAGGATATTTTTCCAATAGCCATTCACTAGTAGGTGATGTGTGTGTGACTGTGCCCCCCATAAGGCTTTATGGAAATATGCTTATGAATGTATATATGACATAACTAGAATATGTTTTATGCTACATATGCCATGTAACATATCTCTGTAAAAGTTATGATCTTCTGAATCTATTAATCCTATTTGTATGCATGTATCATTTTTGTATTCAAAGTTATGAATATTGGCTGTGAACTGGCTTGATTTTTAAGTAGCGTTTGTAAAGCATTTGGTCAGCTTCTTGAGAAAGTGCAAATTAAGTGCCCAGTCAAGAAGCACTTAAGGGACAATGGATCTTGGAAGGCTCCAATCCACATAAGAAGTCTACATGAGGACGTTCAAGGTAGCAGGTAAGCAATGGCTGCTGCCTGTAAAAACTGAGTCATGCATGGACATGTGACTTGCCCATGTGACTCCAAGACTCCATCTTGGAGCTGGACTTTGCATAGGAGAGAGGAGGGGGTCTCCACCCATAAGAGAAAGTCTATTTAAAACCCTGGGAGACCCCTCCATTTGGTCTTCAGCTGGCCAAAGAGAGAGCCTCTCCACCCCCAAGGATACCTGAAAGAAACTGGAACAAAGGACAGTAAGTACAGGGGGTGTGAGTGATTGTTGGACCCAGACTAGAAGGAGGCTAGTCTGTAAAAGGAAGCTTACTGGAATTCCTCTAAGGGTGAGGTTTTTATCTGCATTCAGTTTTATTACTGTATTAGACATAGATTTGCATGTTCTATTTTATTTTGCTTGGTAATTCACTTTGTTCTGTCTGTTATTACTTGGAACCACTTAAATCCTACTTTCTCTATTTAATAAAATCACTTTTTACTTATTAATTAACCCAGAGTATGTATTAATACCGGGGGGGGGGGCAAACAGGTGTGCATCTCTCTCTCTCAGTGTTATAGAGGGCAAACAATTTATGAGTTTACCCTGTATAAGCATTATACAGGGTAAAATGGATTTATTTGGGGTTTGGACTCCATTGGGAGTTGAGCATCTGAGTGTTAAAGACAGGAACACTTCTTAACCTGCTTTCAATTAAGCCTACAACTGTTAGGGGACGTGGTTCAGACCTGGGTTTGGGTTTGCAGCGGGCTAGCAGGTCTGCTCAAACCAGGCAGGGCACTGGAGTCCCAAGCTGGCAGGGAAAGCAGGGGCAGAAGTAGTCTTGGCACATCAGTTGGCAGCCCCAAACGGGTTCTGTGATCCAACCCGTCACACTGCATAAGTACATAAAATTGCTTGATTCGTACTAAATATTTAAACAAGCGGCCAAAAAGTCTCATGAATCAAGATAATGTGGAAAGTAACACATGAAATTAAAATGCAGATACTGGGTTTTACTGGTGATTATTACTTCCTCCAGAAATAAAAACTTCCAAGGAAGCTCCAGATTATTAATAAATTTCTTATAAATTACCTATCAAATTAAACTAGTTTTGAAGCAGTAACCAAAGCTCTTTAATGGGTATAAATTTCAAATAATAATTACCCTATACTGGTAGCTAATGTGGGGCTTAAAATATGTCTTTGAATTAAAAACCAGGGCTAACAATTATATAACTGTATATTGTATTTTTCTTTTAAGACAAGGTTAAACATTTTTTATCTGGGAAGATGATTGAAGCTGGTCATGTCAGTGCTGTGTTTACTGTCTGTTCATTTACTTTGCACAACAGAATTGCTTTGATACTATTGTTTCTACAAAACTTTACAGGCCCAACAGTCAAAACAGGGCATATGTCTTCCCCGGAGGAAGGTTGGTTCCCAGGAGAGTGATCTGCCTGTAAACAGAGATGCTCAGCCCTTGCCTGTCTCCTCTTAAACATTACTGGGTTTGAGTCACTGGTTTCCATTTTCTCCTTCTCTGTACTTGATCTTGGTTTCCTTCAGAGAACATGAGCCTACTAGCAAGTGACGGTCCTCTCTGGGCGTAAAGAGAAGTGTGGCCCAGTAGGCCATCTTACCTCTATTATATTCACTGCTTTGCATTATTATACATTTATTATATGTAGCAGTAATGCAAAGAACCTACAGGCCTGTATCCTGTAAGACATTGGCTTCAGCAGTTAGCATGACGCTTGAGGCCTATGAACTTTGGCATAGATAAATTTAGGTAACTCATAAGTTTTGGGGAACTGGAAGTACAGTGCAGGGGGGAATTTTGTCCATAATGACATGAGCCAACCACAGAACATGAACTAACACCAGCTTCTGGAAAGTTTTGGATGGAACATCCGACCGCAAAAGTGCCATGGCAACAAATTGACATATATGATAATTGGGTGAAATCATAAATACACTAACCTATAGAAGAAGGACACCTTAACATTGGTAAGGGGAGGAAATACAAATAAGGAAGAGGGGAGAAACCCCTATTGAATATGCATTAGACATGGTAACATCAGCATAACATATTATAAAAGTGGCATCCCAGGGCAGTAGGGGAGAGAGATGTAGCCCTTGGGAAGGGCCAGAGTGATGGCCACTGATGAGGATGAGGAAGATGATGGCTAACATTTCAGATTGTGCTGAAAGGGATGGTGTGAGTATGGATATTTTAATGTACTTTCTGTATTATCTCTATCTACCTTATTGAGTTAGAGTGTGTGTGACTTTGCGAAATGTATTAATAAATTATTTATATGTAAATATAAAAGCATTCCTATAGTGTGAGTGTTGTACCTGTGCACATTGGTGTTCCCAACTCTATAATAATTTTAATAATACTGGGCCTGATCTTGGGACAAGAACCTGTCCACCCTCAAAGTGATAACTAAAAATTTTTATTCATAATCTATAGATCAGGCTACAGAAGGAAGAGGGCCAATAGTCTCCTGTGAGGGTTGACTATTTTGGATGCTGTTTTTCACAGTACAGGAACATCCAGCTGCCCCTTCATTGTAGCTATGACTGTTGGGGGAGTGTTGTTGTGGGGAGCGTCAGACAGAACCTTTTAGAGAAGCAAGAGCATCAGCCTGTGGCAATGCGGTCTCTGGCAATAACTTTCCTTTTGTGGTTTGTTTCCTGCCATAGGAGGACCTGAGCCGAGACCTGAGAGATGGAGACCAGGGAAGTCCATTCTGTTTGGCATAGATGGCTCCAGGTAACAACAGTCCAGCTGGGAGCAGAGCAGTTGCAAGCATCCCTGAGAAACTGTTCAGTTAGAGCTTTGAGTCCAGCCCTCCTGACTGGAGACAGGTCCTTCCTGTATTAGGTGGAACTGGGTTAGCAAGAAGGTTCCTGACCACCTGTGTGTCAGGGGACAGGGGAAGATAGCTGCTGGCAGGATAGGGATGTTAATATCCAGGGCAGGGTATAATATGTCCTCCCTAGGGCGAGCTTGGATCCAGGTGGTGACTAGAGCAGGGGTTCACAAACTTTTTGTACTGGCGATCCCTTTCAGGCAGCAAGCATCTGAGAGTGACCCCCTTATTAATGAAAAACAGATTTTTATATTTAACACTATTTTAAACGCTAAATTTATAATCCTATTGTTTAAAATTAATTTACCTTTTCTAACCACTTTTAAAGTAATGATAAAACACATTTTTATCGAATTATTTTTATAAGTAGAAAAAAAATGTTTAACCAGTTACTGTTTAATACTGGGGGGGGGGGGCACAAAGAAATTTTGTCAATATCATTTTTCACTGCAGACTTAGCGCCCCATTGCCACCATTCCTTCTGCACTGCTGCTGGCAGAACTCTGTACTAGTAACTCTGCTGTAAAAAGTGAAATTAACAAAAATACAAATCTCACTTTTCAAAGTAGATTTGCTTGGTGGCTGGGAGTCTGTGAAACGTGATAGTCACAAACATGCATATATCACTCTTCACAGCAGACTTAGTGCGCCTGTGATGTGGTGACCACCTAACAAAGTACTAGGAGGGATTAAGGTGACCAGGTAGGCTAATTAACCCCACAGGCTGCATCTGGAGGAGGATCTAGGGAGCAGGGATTAATTGGAAGCAGGATCACCTGGGCAGGAACAGGAGGGGCCAGTGTAAAGCCCAGGAGCTGAAAGCAGAGGGAAGCAGCTGCAGGAAGACAGGGAAATAGATTGCAGCCGCTTCCTGAATGGAGGGAGTTGGGAGGCAAACCCAGAGTGGAGGGAAGCCAGATAACTAGGAAGAAGTCCAGGGAAACAGCAGCAAGGGGTAAGACCATGTGGAGACTTTGGCTGCTTGTCACAGGGTGCCTGGGCTGGAACCCAGTGTCGAGGGCGGGCCTGGACTATCCTACCAGCCACTGGAAAGTGGCAAAGGAATTGGAGATGGCAGCCAACAGGTCTGAAAGGACTTTGAATTCCCCTATTGGAAAAGTTTCTTTGTGACCCCCCAGAGAGCCTCAGGTGTGCCCCCCAGTTTTTCACCACTGGTGTAACCCACCTCAGCCCCCATCACCTGGCAGAGGATGGTCCTGCCCCTGACTCGCGACCTCCCATAATAACCTTGTTACCTCCTTAGTGGTTGTGACATCCAGTTTGAGAACCCTGTTATAGAATGTGGTGCTGATGGTTATCTGCTCAATGATTTATTAGCAGCTTTTTAATGTAGTTTGTGTCAATAACCCCATATAGATGTGTTACCTGTCAGCTCTTTGTTCTTGGGGAACCAGGGTGCAGTAGCCAGCCTGTCTGACTCAAGGAAGACCTTCCCCCACCCGCCCAGCCTCTGCTTGAATCAAAATGGATTAGAAGAAGGACTTACAAAAAGCAATGAAAAGGCGGTGGAAGACACACACCTGACAGGATTAAGGAAACCCCCCTAGCCTCATTTGCATCGGAGATGGGACAGAGAGGCATCTCCTTTAGCATACAGAATGAAGAGCAGAGATTCCAAGGCAAGAACTGCATGGAACTCTGGGACCAGGAAAGCACTGCATGATGGGGAATCTCTGCTCCAGATGTTATTGAACCCAGGCCTGCACACACCCAGCTCAGTAGTTACTAGACCAATTCCAGTAATAAATCCTTTATTAGTATTTAAATACTGAAGCTGTCTAATTGTATTGTGAGCTCCCTGGAAGGAACACCGCCCACAGCCAGGAATAATCAGTTCCTATTGTCTAGCCTGAACAAAACAACTTTGGTATACTCCCTTGAGCCGTCAGTTTACCCATAAACAAATCTAGTGTTCTCTCTTGAACCACTGTTCTTTCCCTACACAAACCCCTACCCATGCTCAAGTAAGCGTTCTGATGCCTGGATCCAAAAATCTGCATCAGTTCCATAAGGACTTCATCTTCTCCTTACTGATTGTGCTGGAGATTCTGCCTGTCTTCAGCGCTCTGGACCCTCAGCTACCATCACCATCTGGGACCACCGATCGATTCAAGCTTCATGGAGTGGTGAGAACTCAGCACACGTGCACGCTCTGTCTCTCTCTCTTTCAGTATAGTCTTCTGACCCTGACTTGTGTGATCAGTTATAGTTTTCTAAACCTGACTTTTATCATCAAATTTAAGTTAGATTTAATATTATAACTTTTGTTTGTTTGGCTCCCCTATGGTTATTACCTGGCAATAAATAACTTTCATGGTTAAGCTGGTTGCTTCTCTCTCTCTCTCCCACTCATGGGTGTTTTTTGGCTTCCTCATTATATCTGCAGCAGCGCTCCTTGTACCTAAGCTAAAGATCCCTGCAGTGCCCAAAAATCCTTTGGGGTTTTCTCATCAAGTGGGTTACTACCAGAATAATCGTAACATGAAAGTGGGGATAGGGACATGCTGAACCTGGAGCATATGAGGGTGGCAGCTTGGAAGTGCTGCTCAACCCAGCCTGATCAGGCATACTCTATTTCACTGCAGTGCACATGGCATATGAGGGTGACAGGTTGGAGGTGCTGCTCAATCCAGCCTACTGAGTCCAGGGACATATAAGGGGTCAGCTTGGGAGTCCTGATTAACCCGATCCTCTCAGACGCGCTCTGTTAATGTGTGTGTTCGTCTGATTCTGGGGCTGGAAGCTCCATTGGGAGGGAACTTGCAGAAGTAGAGCTCTGTATGAGAACACAAGTGACACAAGCAGTACATTGATAGAATTACAGAACCCCCTCCCCAGAAGAGTAACCCTAATAAATGAGCATACCCCAAAGTAATGGGCAAATCTGCTAACAGATGGGGTGGGATCATGTTAGCTACAGGGTGTTAAAGTGTTGAGGATTGACCAGCCAAGTGACCCATCGTTGTTGACTCTGTCTCTGTTAATCTAGTGGGTGTGCTGTAGTGCGGATAGGAGCTGGAGGGCAGGAGCTCACACCACAGCACAGGTTTTGGGAAGCGATGGCTCTTTTTTTGATTATTTGCTGTGCTTGCAGAGGACTCATCCGAGCCAGTGGAGCAGCCCAGTCACAGGAGATTCCTCTGGCCAGGAGGGATTTTAAAGGTGTTTACCCTTCCCTTTATATTTATGACAGGAAGTTTTTCCATACCGATAATCAGTGTGGTTGCCCTTCTCTGCACCTTTTCCAATTCTAATGCATCTATTTTGAGATCGGGCGACCAGAACTGCACACAGTAGTCAATGTGTGGGCAAATCATGGATTCATTTAGTGGCATTAGGATATTTTCTGGCTCATCTATCCCTTTACTAATGGCTTCTAACATTCTGTTAGATCATTGTGCAGTGGCAGTCAAAAAGGGTATGTGAGGGCCTTCCTTTACGTAACACAGTTAGCAGTTATGCAATTTCATATATGAGTTCCTTCAGAATTCTTGGGTGAATACCATCAGATCCTGATGACTTATTACTATTTAATTAATCAATTTGTTCCAAAACCTCCTCTACTGACACTTCAGTCTGGGACAGTTCCTCAGATTTGTCACCTAGCAAGAATGGCTCAGATCCTCTGAATCACATCCTCTGCAGTAAAGACCAATGCAAATAATTCAGTTAGCTTCTCTGGAATGGCCTTGTCTTCCAAGAGCACTCCTTTAGCATCTTGATCATCCAGTAGCCCCACTGTTGGTTTGTCAGGCTTCCTGCTTCTGATAGACTTAAAATAATTTTTACAGTTAGTTTTTCTGTCTTTTGCAAGTTGCTCTACAAATTCTTTTTTGGCCTAACTAACTCTACTTTTGTATAGTCAGATCTATAAGAGATCTATATATTATCACAGAGAGGGACTCTCCCACTATGCCTCATCATAGCAGTTCTTGCTCACAACCTATCAACTTCTGGAAAAAGACTTAACTATCTTGAAAAAGCTGACAGTGAAGAGTTACAAAGGGGTCCTCAGAAAACTTGGTGACTGGGCAACAAAATGACAGATAAAGTTCAGTGTTGATAAGTGCAAAGTAATGCCCACTGGAAAACATAATTCTAACTATACATACTGCATACAGTTTTAGTCCCTACATCTCACAAAAGATATATTAGAATTGGAAAAGGTACAGAGAAGGGCATCAACCACAACGATTGGGACAACTTCTATGGGAGGAAAGATCAAAAAGACTGGGACTGTTCATCTTAGAAAAGAGATAGTTAAGGGGGGTTACGATAAAAGTCCATAAAATCAGGAATAGTGGGAGAAAGTGAATAAGGAAATGTTCTTTACCCCTCACGTAACACAAGAACCAGGAGGCCACCCAATGAAATTAATGGGCAGCAGGTTTCACACAAGTCTGCGGGGAGGGATAGCTCAGTGGTTTGAGCATTGGCCTGCTAAACCCAGGGTTGTGAGTTGAATCCTTGAGGGGGCCATTTAGGGATCTGGGGCAGAAATAAGGGACGGTACTTGGTCCTGCAGTGAAGGCAGGGGACTGGACTCGATGACCTTTCAAGGTCCCTTCCAGTTCTATGAGATAGGTATATCTCCAAATTAAAGCTAAAGGATGTACTTCTTCACACAACACCCAGTCAACCTGTGGAGTTCATCACAAGGGGCTATTGTGAAGGCCAAAATATAATTGGGTTAAAAAAAGAATTAGCTAAGTTCCTGGAGGATAGGTCCATCAACAACGCTCAGCCAAGATGGTCAGAGATGCAACCCCCTGCTGTGGGGTATCCCTAAACCTTCAACTGCCAGAAGCATCTGGCACTGGCCACTGCCTGATACTGGACTAGTTGGACCATTGGTCTGACCCAGTATGAGTGTGCTTATTGTCTAATCCACCTGGAACTCCCACCTGCGCCCAGATGTAGGTGTTTGCATCCTTCCCTAAAGCTCCTTGTATCCCCGACACCGCTCCCAGACACTGAGCCCCCAAATCCCTGTACACCTGGTGCCTGCCCCTACTCCTCATGGCAACCCAAGGCAGAGAAAGCCAACATGCTGGACATCATGTGGAGAGCCTGCAACAGGGCCACATACTGGGTAATGACCCTGCCGCCTCCCATGCTCCAGGCTGGATCCATCTGCTCTGGGGAAGAGTCCACGTCACTTGTCATGCTCAGTGGCATGCACCCTCTTCCCGCAGTCTACCCTCAGTCTCCCATGGGCCGAGCAGGATCTATCTGCCTATGGGCATGGTCTCTGCCATACTGGGAAGGATGCGTATGGCCTGCTGGGCTCAGGGGGGTGCTCCTCCCACACCCCATCTTTGTAGAGAATTTGGGGTCTCAAAGAAGTGGGGCTGAGACTAGAGCTGCCCAGACCCACGCTATCACCCCATAGCTCCATTACTGCAGCACCCAAAAGCCTTGCTCAGGGTCCAGGTCTCATTGTGCTTGGCACTGCACGGACAATCAGAGACAGAGGGATGCATTTGGTGGGAGATGAGTGTATAAGGCATATGGATGGATGGAGGGGTGTGTCTGACATAGAGTGGGATGTATGGGTAGCTGAAGGGTTGGACAGAGGCTGAAGGGATGGATGGTGATGTCATAGGCTGGCAAGTTGGTGAGTTCAGCTCATGGCTGTTGGCCCTGTCACCTCTGGGCCCCCATTTCCTGCACCATCTCTGACTGTGCCTTGTCTCTTGCAGCCAGCACACAGCAGACCCTGGCCCCACAGCGCTACACTGGTGCTACATCCAGTGCACAACCTGCTGCTCAGGGATGTACAAGCATGTGGACTTCTGGCTGCTGAACCACCTGCTCCAAAGCCTGCCGCAGGTCTCACCCTCCTTGGCCAGCAACGCCCCAGCCAGGGTGTCCCTCAAACCTCCTCACATCCTGTACTCAGAGCAGCCTACTCAGCACAGAGCCTGAGGTCAGCAAACTCCACCTGCCCCCACCCAGCCTCCAGCTGGAGCTTGAGCCCAGGGCACAGCTGACCCAAACAGGTGAGGACCCGAGTGACTCAGGAGTGGGAAATATGGCCCTATCTTCTCTGTAGCACCATGGCACTGTTACGCCATAGTGACTACATCCAGGGTACAAAACTGGCTCAGCGGGGGAGACAAGGTTGCGATAGGGATGTAGCATCACAAATTGCAACATCCCAATTTCCTACCACTAGCAGTTAGACAACTAGGGTGGTTTTTTTGGGGGGGGGGCTGCCCTGTCACCACTTGCTGCACCCACAATTTCCCATTCCTGGGTCTATGGGGGAGTGAGTTTTGACAGATGAGTTGGACTTTGTCAGACTTTCAACTTGGGTGAAATCTCTATTTTAAATGGGGACACTCATAAAATGAGACTTTTCTAATTTAATACATTTTTTTCTAAATTAGCAAAATCTTGTTTTACTTGTGTGTAAATTTAAGAAAGAGATTTCACAGGGGCAACTGCTGTTTGCCCTTCCCCTGGTCCAGAAGTACACATTTGTGCCAAGCAGCAATTCAGGTACCAGAGAAGTCACATGATCATGATGATGTTTTGTTTTTTAATAATGTATTAAATATGGTAAATGAGAGTCGCAATAAAACCCTAGGAAGTGTTATAAGAGTAAGATATGAAGGTTTCTTGAAAAGTACAGAATTAAAAGGTATGAAACTCCATTTCCTGGAGATAATTGGAAAGGGTGGCCAGTTCAGGTAATCAGCACAGCAGAGCAGACCAATTTGTGAACATCTCTCTGTAGCTGTGTCACATGTATGTAAACACCTGAATGAAGACAGAGTATTTAAGGAGTGGGGTGTATAGTGGGGGTTTGGAAGCTCACTACATCATTTCAGAGAGGGAAGAGCAGCCTTGTCTAGACCTTACCCCCCAACCCCCCGGGCCTTCCTTTTGCCCTTGTTACTGTACATGGTGAGCTCACTCCAACACACTCAACAGCAGAGTAACAGATTCTTCTGGGGAGCATGTTATAGCATTACAACAGCTAAGGGACTCTCGCTATGGGCTGGGTATGATGTTCCAGGGTATAATCCAGACCAGTGAGGGGCTTCACTGTTGTAGCCTCTGACTTAGGTCGCTCACAAACAGCCTGTCAGCGTGCAGCTCCCCTGCTCTGCCCATGAGTGTCTGTGGATGGTTACGGCGCTGGCCCAGCAGCCTGTCAGAACTCACCAATCACACTTTGGTTTCCATCAGACCTGGGCTACTCCAGCACACTCCCTGTCCTGAACTTTACCCCAAAAACGTGTTGTGCACTGTCCAGTCCTCTCCGGAACGGGCCAGATAGATTAGGTCTATTGTACCTCTAGGAGGTCAATATACATAAATCTGCCCTTTTAACTGGAATTATCCACACAGTTCACAACACTGGATTAGTTTTGGTTCAAGAATAAAACTACAAAGAGAGGTTTTAAGTGAGTAAAAGCGGCATTAAAGTAAAAAATGGTTACAAGAAAAATAAAGATAAAATGTTTTCTAAACTTAACAAACTAGGCTTGTGAAGTCCCTTCCCACAGGTTCCAGTAATACTGCTGCCCAAACTCTCAGGTCAGGATCTGCTTCCATGGTCCAACTGCTGTTTCTCTGATCATCTTAGGTGAAAGGGAGATGGGTAGGGAAAGAGAACTTGGGGTGTTTTTATCCCTCACTTTTATAGCTCAGTCACCCTTTGAAAAGCATTTTCCCAAGCGTTCACCTTAGGTAAAGTTATTTCATGCCGAGAGCAAGGAGACATGGAGTCTGGTGCAGGAAGGAGGCTCTGTGCTGTTTCTTTTCACCTGTGTATGCTAAAATGCTGCTTTTCCCCCTCTTGTCCTCTGTGGACTCAGTTTACTGCTGATATGCAAATTGAGGCAGACACACATCCCTTTCTTTAGGACAGGTGTGCTTGACCAGTTCCACCTAATCTGCCTACGTGAGTTGGAACTTGTGCCGTTAACACCCTATGGGGGGAATTTCATAATTTTACACAGACTGTTGCTACATCCATTTCACCATGATAGTATTGATCACTGAATTATTACTTTTCAAATGCTACCTCACAAGGGCAGGCATATTTTGTCCAAAGATTGTTACAAGAGTGTGCAGGGTGTGAATACAGGGTTTGGTCACAGTGGGCTAGGGTGTTTGTGCAGGGCTCTCTAGCCTTGCGCTTCCCTAGAAATTGCCAGGCAATGAACAGGCCAGGGAGGGGGAGAATTCCTGCCCCAATCCCAAATTACTGGGTACCCCAGCCTGGCTGGAGTTGGTGTGATATCCTAGCGGAGTCATTTTTTCTCCCTGGTGGATTATGATTTTCCCCCTTGCAGTTAGTTGCACTTTCTCCGCTTCCCCGCAGCCCCTCACGAGGTTCTCTAGGCGGCGTCTCATTGCTTCATATTAAAGCTTCTTCCCTTTGGCTCTGTATGTTCTGGGGTGTTTGCTGTCATCAGTGAGACTGCGCCGGCTTGGGCCGGTGCTTGGCAAAGTGGGGGTTGTAAATTTCTGATGAAGAATGCTCTATGTTAAATAAAATTACCCTGTGACGAACAGCAGCATTTGGCTCTTTTCTTAAAGTGTGAAAGAGGCACCAGGGGTCACTGCCCAAATGGGAGGGTAAGGGGGGTGGACACACACACACATGGCACTGTCCCACCTGGGACACCCCAACTCCTTGACCTCCCATCACTCATTAATGGTGCCTTCCCCCATTCCTGGCAGCAATCCAAGCTGCAGAAAGCTGACATGCTGAAGATAACAGTGTAGCACATGGAGAGCCTGCAACAGAGCAACACGCTGGGTAATGACTCCCTGGCACCTTGTAGTATTGCATGGACTGGTGAGGATCCATCTCGGGGGGAGGGTCTGTCTGCCCCAATGCCACCCAGAGGGAGGGTCCACGCCTCCTATCAGGCTCAGTGGGATATAATCTCTTGCTCCCCGTGGTTTCCTATGGGTCACATAGGATCTGTCTTCCCCAGGGATGGTCCATGCCATGCTGAGGAGAGTTCATGCTGCCTGCCAGGATCAAGGTGTCACTCCGTCCACATCTTCATGGGGACTTTGGGGAGATTCTTGTTGCTGTAACAGGGGAGCATAGAGCACGAGCGGCTAGTCGGGTGTCTTTGGGGCTAGGGAGTCTGGGCCCGAGAGGTGTGAACTCAGAGTCATGGCTTCAGGCTCAAGAGAAAAGGGGCTGAGACTAGAGATGCCCAGAGACACACTGCCACCCTACAGCTCCAGTACTGCAGCACCCAAAAGCCTCACTCAGGTCTGGGCCTCATTGTGTTGGGCGCTGCATGGAAAATCAGAGAGAAACAGAGATGTGTATGGAGATGGATAGATGAGTGTCTCTGGCATACGGAGGAGGGATGGAGAGGTGTGCGTGGCATATGGATGACTGATGGTGATGTTGCAGACTGTCAGGTTTGTGGGTATGGCTGGTGGCTGATTGCCACAACATCTCCTGGCCCCCCCATTTGCTGTGCTGTTTCTCACGCTGACCCATCTCTTGCAGCCAGCACCAAGCAGAACCTGGCCACAGAGCAGCACTACAGCAGTGGCTACATCAGGTGCATGGAACAGCTGCACACTGTGTTCCTCAGCTGCTCAGGGACGGACAAGCATGTGGATTCCTGGCTGCTGAAGAACCTGCTCCAGTGCCTGCCCCAGATTTCACCTTCTCCTGCTCCCAGAGTAGCCTGCTCATCACAGAGACCAAGACCAGCCCCGAGCTGGAGCCGCAGCCTGGGGCCCAGGTGGCCTGACAGCCGCTGTCCCTAATGTGCATAGCCTGATGTCTGGTGGGGGGAAACATCCAACATCTCCTCTGTACTGTCAGGCTGTACTATTACAAATTGCTCCCGGTCCCAATTTCCTACCAGTTGCAGTTACTGACATCTACATAGCAAGTTTTTGCTGTCCTGCCGCAATTTGCCACACCCACAATTCACCAGCCCTGGGTCTAGGGGTAGCAATATGTGACAGATGGGGTATGCCTTGTTAATCCTGGGAAATCTTTATTTGCAATTGGGCCACTCATGAAATGAGTTTTCTAATTGAATACATTTTTCTAAATTAGAAAACATTTGTTTTATTGAGGTCCAAATTTAATATAGAAATTTCATGGAGTAGGAAATTGGGGCAGACACCATCTGTCACAAATTGCTACTTCTGGACGAGGGCTGAGGCAACCAAGGAAATCAGGCAGCACTGAAGTGATATGATCACAAATAATAGCGTGACATTATTAAAAAAAACCCACAAAACCTTGAGTATTAAAACCTGTAATTTACTGCATCACAATAAAAACATAGGAGGTGTTATAAGAGTTATGAAACTAATGTTTTTGAAAAGTCAATACAAGGAATTAAACTACATTTACAGGAAATGATGATACAGAATGGTCAATTTAAGCAAATAGAACAGCAAAAAAGACAAACCCTGAGCACTCACCTGCTAACCCTAATACCAAACTCGAACTCTTGTTCCCCTAACCCCAATACTCTAACCCAACTCCTCCCCCTAACCTTTGACCCCCACCCCTACACCCCAACCCAACCCTAAACCCTGACCCCTCCCTTCACTCTAGCCAACCAAACCGTGATCCCCGCACCCTAATCCTTCAACCAACCCTAATCCCCAACCATCACCCTACCCCAATCATAACCCCCTCCCTTGTCATAACCCCAGCCCCTTAACTATAACCCACCTTTGAACCCAAACTCTTTCCCAACCTAAGCCCTAAAGCTAATCCTAACCCTCACGTTAAACACAACCTTCTAACCCTTACCCTGTGTCCCAGAACCCTGACCCCTCCCCGCCCCCAATCTAACTCTCCTCCTCAACCCTTAAACCTTTCCAAACCTAATCCACATCCTAAACCTACCCGTCCTTATCCTCACCTTAACCCAACCCCTAGACCTTGACCCTCTAATCCCAACCCTGAACCCTCAAACCCCAATTTCGCCCGTGATGTTATTGACATAAACTGGGACCGTATAGATTATTGTTGCAACCAAAGTCCTGTAGTGGCACCAAATCTTGTATAAAGGGGGTCAAATGAAGTATCTAAGACAAGGTTATGGTTTTCTGGTTATGATTATGCTGTGTGTATCATTTTTATAGTTAAAGTTATGAATATTGGCTCTATACTGTCTGTATTTCAAACTTGTGCTATGCTTCTGGGGAACACTCCAGACAACGTGGTGTCAGCTCTGCCTAGCCTGCTTGATGGCCCATTAAGGACCATCAGCTATAAAATTGACCCACTGAGAGAAGGCAGACTCGCCTTATGACTTATGCAGGGACATGCCTATGGACAGAACGCTGAGGTTTTTCCAGGCCATGTGATGGACAGCTTGTCTTTGGGACAAAGAAAGCAGAGACCATATGGCAAGAGACTATAAAAAGCTGCTGCAGCTCCTCCATCTTGTCTTCAATCCTGCTTCTTACCTCTGGAGGAACTTTGCTACACTGAACAAAGGACTGAATTACCCATCCCAACTGTGGATGTACTCCAGAGACTTGATTTGAACCTGCAGTTTATTCGATCACTGCTGCAAGCCTGAACCAAGAACTTTGCCATTACTGTATGTAATTGATTCCATTTAAACAATTCTAGCTCTCATCTATATTTCTCTCCTTTTATGAATAAACCTTTAGATTTTAGATTCTAAAGGACTGGCAACAGCGTGATTTGTGGGTAAGATCTGATTTGTATATTGACCTGGGTCTGGGGCTTGGTCCTTTGGGATCGAGAGAACCTTTTTTCTTTTACTGGGGTATTGGTTTTCATAACCATTTGTCCCCATAACGAGGGGCACCGGTGGTGATCCTGGGAAACTGGAGTGTCTAAGGGAACTGCTTGTGTGACTTTTGGTTAGCCAGTGGGGTAAAACCAAAGTCTTCTCTGTTTGGCTGGTTTGGGTTGCCTTGGTATGCATAGAAACCCCAGCCTTGGGCTGTAACTGCCCTGCTTGAAGCAATTTGTCTTGAATTGGCACTCTCAGTTGGGTCCCTCCAGGACCAGCCTCGTTACACCCCCCTCCATGGGCGGCACCATCCTTTTCCTGGGTGGGGGTGGGGGGCTGAGGTAGGCTAGACAGAAAATTGGGGGGGGGGGCTGCACCCCCCCTTGCCACAAGGCCCCATCCATCTCTACGGCTCTGCTCCCTGCTCCTCTTCAGTTAAGTGC